>NC_086192.1:9678000-10369500 GCF_023053635.1 Elgaria multicarinata webbii
TGTCAGGGATGCTTTAGGGTGGATTCCTGCATTGAGCAGGAGGTTGGACTCGATGGCCTTGTAGGCCCCTTCCAACTCTACTATTCTGTGATTCTATGATTTCTTTTCCAGCCCTACTTGGAGATGGGTGGGGATGGACCTAGGACCTTCTTCATGCAAAGCAAGGGCTATACCACTGACCTACAGCCCCTCATGATGCAAGTTCACCACTTCTTGTAGCATCAACAAATCCCCCATGTGAATGAACCTCCATGAATGAATTACTGCAGGCAGAACCATTGCCTCAACCAGTTTCCAATTCGCAGACCACACTTTCAAACCATGGTGGTTGATATGTCTGGGTGAAGTAATTCATGTGAATCTGTGAACGTATGAGGCAGTTGTGGTTTAATGATATTTATTATTATTTAACGTATGTCTCACTCTTTTGCTCGTACAGCACTCAGGAATGGCTCATGTTAATAATAATAAAAAAATCAATACAACCATCGCAGGATATCATCTTTTAAAAACAACACAGTCTAGGAAAACAAGATAAGCAATCACGTTTTGCTTGGATCAGAACTGGACTTTGGAAGCAAGTGGTTAAAAAGAATTGCCAGACCACAATTTCTGGAAGGAATTGGATATTTATTTATTTATTTATTTATTGCATTTTTTAGCCCGTTGCCAGATGGCATCCCAAAACTGATGGCAGTTATGCCCAGGAAACGACACCGTTTAACCCAGTCTGGTATGATTCATAACCCACCAGGCTTGGCGCAACTGCCATCTATGTCACTCACGAGGGTTTTTGTGTTGCTGCCTGCCTGGGACTGTAAAAATCAAAGGAGGCTGCCAAACACCTGTCAGGCCATAAAACATGGCGGACCACATCTACCTTGATGGGTTGCAAGTTGTGCAGACCAGATTGTGTGGTGGATGTGGCACAGCCGCGCCCCTTTAGAAACAAGCTCTAATTCGTTTTCTGTTGTTACAACACATCTTAGCAGTGGTGCAGTGGTAAATTGTGAAGTGCACTCGCTATAGCCACACCACCAAAGGGAGTCCAAAATTCTAGGCAGCTGTGTTGATCTATATCAATAAACCAGCTCTTGGAGTTTTCACCTGTGAGAAGCAGAGAGGGGTTTTGTTTTCATTTTTTGTAAAACTAATGAGACTTAGGGTGCAATGTCTGAACTCAGATGCTGACGGCAATCCTATGCAGAGCGAGAGGGATGTAGAAGCAATCTCCAACTCCGTGCTAATTCCGATCTGCATTTTCGCTAGACGGGCGAATTCGCCCATCTAGCTGGGGGTTTATGGAATGGGAGGGAAGTAGGCTGGGATGACCAGAGGATACGTTGTACGTCAGCCGCCCCAGAAAGAAGGACAGATTAACGAAGATTCTAAGTTACCCTGCAGAGTAGAGGCCCAGCTGCTTCTGTGGTTTTGCTCTGGGGTGTTTTTCCTTTATATAAAAAAATTGCCATCTTGGCTCTCTTGGCTGTGTTTGCCCGAAATTCTTCTCAGCTTAAGGCAGAGTGACTGATCACGTATTGGGTGGGAATGGCTCTGTCTTCCATCTTGAGGAAAATACGTTGTGCTGGCAAGATTAGCGTGGGAATGGAATATTCTCCATACTGCAGACGATATTAAAGATAGGACAAGCTAAGAGAGGACAGGAGCGAAAGGAGATGACGCGCGTAGCTGCTGAACAAAAGACCTATCAGTTTCACAACAATTGTTTTTATCATGGTTTCCATCAAAGAGTCTTGGGAAATGTAGTTCTGTGGTGGGGCGTTGAGGCCTTCATCCATGGCCTCCTTGTTTGGGAGTCACATCAGTTAAAAAGGCTCGAAAGAGGCTTGCACTTGTAGAGTAGAGATCTGTTCCAACGTGCCCATTTATCAGGGCCATCTCAGGACATCTTGTTGCCTGAGGCAAAGATGGCGCCCTCCGGTATTCCATGTACCAAAGCCAACCGGCTTGGCCATGGTTGATGAGTGGCTGATTACTTACATGCTGCTTAATATAATAAAATCTCTATGCGGTTTACGTACAGATATTAAAAACCACTATTTAAAATGCACGATTAAAAGCAATTTCATCTGCGATAGCAATAACAAGCAATGCAGAGAACAGCAAAACGGAGCAACATGTGATTAAGTACGATTAATTACCAGCCAGAGAAAGCCTGAGTGAGCAAGTGTATTTTCTGGATGTGTTTAAAGCCTACCGCTTTTACAGTCTGTTGCGTATCCAGGTCCTGAGTTGTTTAAGGCTTTGTGTGTCAAGAACATAACCCTGAACGTGGCTCAGTGGCTGGTTGGGGCATGCTGGGAGTTGCACACTTTTTTTGTGAACCGCCCAGAGAGCTTCGGCTATTGGGCGGTATAGAAATGCAATAAATAAATAAATAAATAAACATGCATAGGATTGCACCCTTGTTGTATCAGAACTTTCTGTAGGACAGAGAACCAAGCTAGAAGCTTATGCCACAATAGAACTTTTATTGATGACACCAATTTTTGTAATCCCTGGTTCTTGAATGTGTATTTTGGTGCCCCCAAGAGTTCTTCTCTGGCTCAGATTTTAACGGGAAGAAGGTCAATCCCTCTCTTCCTGCAGACGTCAATAGTACTGGGAAAACTCCATTTCCCAGGCACCTGGCTTGGAGAAGTGGCAGAGAGGGTCCTATTTCCCACTCCTGTTGGTGGAACAACGTTAAGTAAGGTCGGGGTCTGCAAAGGTTCAGAGATTAGAACCTGTTTTGGCTTGTTACTGTGGTCAAAATGAGCTGGGCTATTTTTTTCTCTGGGGGCAGGATATAGTTCAGTTGTGTTTTTAGCACAGTTATGAGAGGCGTTGTGCACCCTTAAAACCTTTAAAGTAGGGGTAGATGAGAAATTGCTTCGCATTTTAATACGAACTCATCTAATTTTGCGTTTTTGACCCAATCTCAGTTACCCTTCAGAATCCGCGCTTCTCCAAATTTCACGGTGGAGTTCTCCCGGCAGAAAAATGTGCGCAAAAACGTGTATATTAGGGGGAAGACTTCACAAAAGTGCGCAAGTCAGTTAAAATAATGTTAAAAATGCATTATATTAGGGAAATTGCTTGAAAAATTGTATGCAAAAATGCATGCACTTTTTTTAAAAAAAAATCAGAGTTCAAGGTTGGAAAATTCTCAAAGTTTGGGACAAACCAATGAGACAAATAAAAAACAGAGAACTTAAAGTGGACGTATTTGTCCATCCACACTTTAAAGGTTCTACAGGGCTCTTTATTGCAACCCGCTGACTTAGCTTCCCTTCCAGAATGGAATTAAGATGTTGGTTCCACAGGTTCTGGGAGACAGGGAAGAGCAGAACTGCTTTGCATCGCCACCGTTTTTTGCCCGCCGCCTTCTGTAGGGTAACAAGCTGTGCAGGCTCCTCTTCGTTGGTGCAACCTGGGAGGCGGCACGATGGATTGAAACCTCTTTGCTTGCTTCTTTAAGGAGATGCTCCAGGAGAAGAGCCTGTCTGAAGCAGAGGACGGGTTCGCAGCCCCCCAGCCCCCCGGCCATGCCGAAACCACAGCCAGCTCCCCGGTTCTCGGTGTCGCAGGAGTCAGCAGCACGCCTCTGAACAGTCCACAGGTTCCGGATCCAGAGCAGGTATGGATCTTGTTTGTTTGTTTGTTCATTTATTATAGCACTTTTATACTGCCCTTTAGCCACAAGAGCCTTGTGTGGCACAGAGTGGTAAAGCAGCAGTTTCTGCAGCTGAAACTCTCCCCATGGCCTGAGTTCGATCCCAGCGGAAGCTGGTTTCAGGCAGCCGGCTCGGGTCGACTCAGCCTTCCATCCTCCCGAGGTCGGTAAAATGAGTTAGCTGGGGGAAAGGTAATCACGGCCGGGGAAGGCAACGGCAAACCACCCCACTATAAGGCCTGCCAAGAAAACGTCAGTGAAAGCTGGCGTCCCTCCAAGAGTCACTAATGACTCAGTGCTTGCACGAGAGGTTCCTTTCCTTCCTTTAGCCACAAAAGGCTCTCAAGGCGGCTTACAAACACAATTCTTAAGGCAGTCCCTGCCCACAGGCTTGCAGTCTAAAAAACATGACACAAAAGGAAAGGGGATTGGGAGGGAGGAGGAAAAAGAAGCAGCGAATTTAGGCACTAGATAAATTAGTTGCAAAGTTCAGCAGCTGCTTCCATTCCCACTCATAGCTTCATACAGATCAAGGGAGGGATGCCTGACTGTCATTTCCTTTGCTTCTGATGGCCTCAGTAGTAAAAGTTAGTAGCAAGAGGGAGGGGAATCTCAGCTGGAGCTGGACCGAGGCACGATGGAGAGGGGCCTGGCTTCAACTTCCTTTTCCTGTGATGGTCTCAGCACAAGCCTGTTCAAACTGGAGTAATACCATCTAAGCTGGGGGAGAGACAGCGTAAGGATCATGGGTCATACTTGCACATTCCCCAGGGCAATTATTTTGCAACTCATCTGCAGACTGGTAATTTGGAGGCAGGGGAAGGATGCTTTTCTGGATAAGGGAGGAGTGATTTTTCTGGGAGGAAACTTCGTTAGGTCAAGTTTGTCGCTGGAGAGAAGGGAAGTTCGTAGCTGAGTGGTAGAGCAGTTAAAAGGATCCAGCAGCAAGTAATGGGAAGAAATAATTTGACTTGGTAAAAGGCAGCTTCCTGTGTACTAGATCCCAAGGTCTAGCTGATCATTTTCAAGTCATTCCGTTGCACAAATAAGAGCGGAGCTTCTCTGGGGTAGAGCCCCTGCTCTGTATGAGGAAAGTCCCGAGTTCAATTTCCGGCTTCTCCACTTAAAGCAGGACCCCATGTCACAGGTGATGGGAAACCCCTTCTCTGCTTGACACTGGCGTGCATCACTGGTAGTTGGAGCAGATAATTCTGTAGCAAACAGACAAATAGTTTGAGAAGGGAAAAGGCCGCTTTTTAAGTTCCAGAAGCATTCTGGGACCTACCTGGTCTTAACCCAGAGCTCTGTGTATGATGTACTTCGACATTTCATTTTCATTTATTTTATTTCTATACCGCCCAATAGCCAAAGCTGTCTGTGCGGTTTACAAAAATGACCAAACGTGATATAAAAACTTTAATGTACAGAATCTAAAGACCATTCAAAACAACGGCAATGAGATACCAGAACACGGTAAACCACGGACCTTAAAATCCTATCAAATTCCTGGGAGTAGAAGGCAATTTTAAGCTGGTGCTGAAAAGATGACAATGTTGCCGCCAGGCAGAGCTCAGGGCCTGTAATTTGCACAAATCTCGCCATGATTTCCGCAAAACGCTTAGAGATTTGCGCCAATTGCAGATCCTTTCCCCCCAAAACGCGCAAAATTCCCGGAAAATCCGCAAACTGGCAGATCAAGTTGGGCACCGCACCAAAACAAAGTCCAGAGGGCTCAGCCTAGGAAAACACGTCAAACTCCTTCTCCGAATGGATTTCTCTGACATCCCTAACTACAACTCCCAGAATGCCTGCTCTTTGGCGATGCTGCCTGGGGCTTATGGGAGTTGGAGTCCAAAATATCTGGAGAGCATCTAGTTCAAGAAGAGTCATCACACTGTCTTCCAGTGTATAAAAGAACGAAGCATGTCTCTAATTTAAATTCAGAAGTTTGGCAACGTTTGACTTCACGCCTGTGCCATCTTCCTTATCCTTTTTTTCTTTTTTAATCTTGCTTGCGAGAGGAACCCAGTTTTGACCACACGGTAGTTTTATGTGCCAAATTATTTCAATAGCAATATGATTTCTTTTTAAAAAACAACAACACAAGAGGGTTATAGATCCTGCCCTTTTTTTATACAATAATTAAATATAATTATGCACCTTTATGCCAAAACAGGGGTTGTGGTTGTAAATTACCTTGCAAATCCACCCTGCTTTCTGATTGGCTAAATCTATTTAGCAAGTGTGTTTTTATAAAGTGCTGACAACTTTCTGGTATCAGAATTATAACCAGTCGTATAATAAGGAAACTGAGATGTGAAAGTGGGACCTGGCTGCATCGGCTGTTGAATTTTTTTAAAAAAAACCAGTTCTGTTATAAACACAACATGCATTTAAGTATTAACAATTACGCCCCAGGCCTTAAAGCTCATTCTTTTTCCTCTGTTTGCTCCGATGATTGATAGCTGATCGGGGTGGGGTGGGGTGGAGAGAGACGCAAAGACAAATTGCTAGCAGAAAGGGGAGGAGAATATCGTGAAAAGCCTACGAAAATTTGTCTTGAAGTGGAATACAAACCAGCAGCCATTAAACTGGAAAATGTAGATTTAAGGGGAGTTGATTTAAGTAGCTGATTAGATCTGAATAAATCAGATGGTTTAGTGAGCCAGGAACTTTGGATGTGGCCTCAGGCAAGCCACTATTCTCTCATCCTCAGTCTTCCCACCTGCAATATGGGAAGAATGTTTATTTTGAACTTAAGGCAAATATGTACCCCACCCTTCATAATATTTATGCCTGACTTTAAAAGTATCCTGTAGTCCAAGGGGGCAGGCAGAAGGTAAATTGAGGTCTAGTGGTACATCTCTGAGTCTCACAAATTAGACTGCTGAAATCAAGGAACCTTCGAGAGGAAACAGGAGGCGATTTCTGTGTGTGAACTGACTTCTATGCAAGCTGAACTTCTGTATTGAAAACAGATTAACTATTTTGCACCTGGTGGATCTCTAGAATTTTAATGAAAAAGCCAGTAGATCCCACAAACCTACAGTATGCCCACTCCTGGCATTACCCGTTGCTGACCTAAAAAGTTAGTCCTGTGAACATTTGAAATGTGCTTCATAAATGTAAAAGTTGATGGCGGCAACGGTATTAAATACACATTCGTCTATTGAGCCACTTCAGCCAGGGTTGCAATCAGGGGAGGCAGGTGGCTCTGGTTCTGGTGGGGCTGTAATTCCATTCTGGGTTTTAGTCAGAAGCGGCCAGAACTCTAAAGGAGCTGCCCAAGGTGTCGGAGCCTATTCCCAAAATGGGTTCAGCACCTTGGATACCTTCTTTAAAATTCTGGCTGGTTCTGACCGAAACCCAGAATGGAATCACGTCTCTTCCAAAATCAGTGCTACCAGCCACCACTGGCTACACATTTAAATTGAGATCTAAGCTCCATTGACCATAGTTGGACTTAATTTAGAGTAAACATGTATATTCAACTTTCTCTATCCTGGTGTCCTCCAGACGGACTACATCTCCCATAATCCACAGCCAGCCATCTTAGCTGTGAATGATGGGGGGCTGTAGTCCAATACATCTGGAGGGCAGAGGGGAGACGCACACATCAATAGGAACCGCAGTGGTGAAATAAACATTGCATCTTGACGTGACGTAAACAGGCTGTTTGTCTCCAGTGAAGCAATTTTGGTTACTTCCCTTGGCTGTTAGCAATGCCAACTGGCAATTTCAGGGACCGTTACCCTCTACCTGTCCCCCACCCCACATAGCTGTAAGTTTTACTTGCCTTCTTCAGTGTACATTTCTTCGGCTGCCTAACGTTTTATTTTTGCCGTTTGTTGACTTGCCGAAGACCATCGAGAACATCAAGGTCTACTTGCACGAGAAAGAGCTATGGAAGAAATTTCACGAAGCTGGCACTGAAATGATAATCACGAAAGCTGGGAGGTACGTTTTAAAATCCTGCTGCATTCACACAAACCTTTCAGAAACATTGTTTTTTAAAAATTACTAAGTTCTTGTATATCCTGCCTTCCTTCTTTCCACTGAGGAACTCAAGGTTGGATACATAGGGAATCCCAAGGAGGGATGGACAGATGGTTTATTTTTATTTTTGTGGGGATTTTGAGGTCAAGGTCATTCCGTCCCATTCCTGCACCTAATTGTGATTCTTTAAATTTAAGAATCACATTTTCTATTTGCATTTTCCCTAATGTACGTATCTCCTCAAGTACTTTACATTGCTGAAATGCTGACTTGTGAATACTTTTCTCAAATATATATACTTCATGTGTACTTTCCCTTTTACATGAGTTTTCCTTGAGGCGAGCTGTGTTGTAAGGCATGCGGAAATGCAGATTTCGGAATGCAATTCCGCCTCAGTTTGTGTAAAGGCTCGGGAGGTGCGAATCGGGTAACTCCATTTTAAGAAAACCCTGCAGGAGCCGAATTCTGACCCATCCCTAGCCCCAAGCCATCTCTCTTACACGCTAAGTCAAGAACTTAGCCGATCAGGGGCAGAGATGGGCGAAATCTACTCTACCGTGAGGGTGGAGCTAGGGCAGAATTTGCTGAGACAGAAATGGTGGCAGGATGGAACTGATGGTTTGTGGGCAGAGCCTGACAGAATTTGGAGATTTACTGGCTTTTCAGAACTACCGCCCCTCCTCTGGATGCTGGTTTCCTGAAATACAACGGGTTTACTGTACAGAACAATTAAATGTTCCGGTGATTCATGGAGTCCCAAGATAATGATGTTCCCCTTTGGTTTGGAGGCAAGGAAGACACAATAGTGACTTTGTGTGTGTGTGTGAGTGTGTGCGCGCGCACACAGACACAGTCTCTGCCTTCAGAAAACTTGCAAGCCTGATCAAAATTCTGTCTTCTCCTCTCAAAACCCTCAGATGTTTGAGCTGAGGAGGCTCCTCTAAATTCTCACTAGATACGTCTCTTGGCAAAGCATGGCATACCCACTGTATATCGGTGTCCTATAGACAGCCAGTGTGGGAGAGTGATTACAGTATCATACTAGGATTGGGAAGATCCCAATTCAGATCTGTGCGGAGGCTCATAGAGCCTCTATCTGTGTCAGTCTAACCTACCTCGCAGGGTTGTTGTGAGAATGAAAGTGGGGCGGAGGAAGAGAAGTGTATGCTACCTTGAACTCCTTGGAGGAAAGCTGGAACTTTTGACCTTGGTGGACGTTCTAGACAGAATCCAACTAAAGTCCTAGTTAGAGTAAACCCATTGAAATGAATGAGACTTAAGTTAGTCATGACTAACGTAGAGTAAACTCATTGAAATGAATGGGACTTTAGTTGTGACTAACGTAGAGTAAACCCATTGAAATGAATGGGACTTAAGTTAGTCATGACTAACATAGAGCAAACCCATTGAAATGAATGGGATTGAAGTTAGTCATGACTAAGGTTGAGTAGGCCCATTGAACTGAATGGGGCCTAAGTTAGTCATGACTAACTTAGAGTAGGTCCATTGAACTGAATAGGGCTTAAGTTTGTCATGTCTAACTTAGAGTAGACCCGTTGAACTGAATGGGACTTAAGTTAGCCATGACTAAGTTGTCCCATTCATTTCAATAGGTCTACTCCAAATAGGAATTTAATTGGATTCTACCCCCTTGGTTCCCCTCTCATTTTGTGTTTAGCGAACTGATGATTTGTGCAAGAGAAGAGCGTACTCAGCTGATTTTAAAGATCATGGCGTGATATGAGGGAGGACTTGTGCTTAGCATAAAATACGGTCCCAACAGCAATTGGCCAAATCACGATGCCTTTGAAAAACACATTATTCTCTCCCACCCACCCCCATTTGAACGTGGCAGAAGGAGACCACCAGATCTATAAATTACCAAGAATTTATCGCTAGCATCTACTTACTACAATTCATTACTCCCTCTTCATCCAATCTGTGGGAGACATCGAAAAAGCCGAGCAAGCTCCATGCTGCAACTGGCATGGCGTCGTTGCCAAGTGCGCGTGATTTATAAAGTGGAAACATCTTTAAAATGCACTCGCTATCTTTTCAGCGTTTGGCTGTTTTTGTTACGGCAGGAGGGGAAAGGGAGATTATTTCATATTAACAGGATCATCAGAAGATAACACTTTAAAAAAGTTTATGTTAACCAAGTTCCCTGAACTTTGCATAAAATGGCCTGACTCCTTCGTGGATAAAATATGGTGTGTAGAAGTAAACAAGGATTTGAACATTGCAGGGGATAAATCTGTGTGTTCTTTAGTTCCAGGATTTTATTATGACTTTATTTTGGCATCCAGAAAACATTTATTTGTATTTTTTTTAAATTTATTTGTAAAATATGCATTAGATTTCTTTGGCTTCCTGCAGGCACCAGTCTGGGGAATGTTTGAAAGTGGATCTGGACTAGATGGGCTGTTGGTGTGATGCACCAAGATTACCAGCGCCCACTTGTGTGCGCCTCCTTGCGAATTCATTCATTCATTTCCTTTATCACATTTCTGTCCCGACCCACAGCCGAATCTCTCTGGGTGGTTCACAAAAATCAAAAAAACGTTGAAATGTATTATATAACGTATAAAAGCTAGTTATGCTAGGACGTGAAAACAAATAACGCGCACATCAGTAAACACACATCTAAAAGCAACTGTGAGCAGTCGAAGACAATCCAGGACCAGATTAATAAACTTGCTATATGCTGCCAAACGCCTGAGAGAAGAGGACAGTTTTAACCTGGCGCCAGGAAAATAACAGTGTTGGCATCAGGCGGGCCTCATCGGGGAGATCATTACATAATTAGGGGGCCACCACGAACAAGGCGCTGTTCCTTGCTGCTGCCCTTTGAGCTTCCCTCAGAGGAGGTACCCGGATGCAGAGCATAGTGTTTGGGTCAATTCATGGTGGGAGAAAGGTTCCACTTTATTGCACGCTCACTGTATTCCCCAAGTTATTGCACATTCACAACTTCGCTCCAAAACAAGAATTGAGCACTTATTATGAAAATCATACGGATACTACTGGAATCAGCCTCTCTCTGTGATGACCAAATCCTGCGATGATTGTGGCATCATGTCATTCTGACACCGGACATGGAGAGTTTCCTTTCCGACGGCTGCCACATCCCAGAAACAATGGTCCTGGCTCCGGAACTCTTAATGCGGAGTCCCAGAATGAAGCACTGTCCGGTGCAGGGTATAAGAGCCATCATATTTCTAGATCATGATTTCCAGGTGCTGTTTCCTGTTGACCCTGTTCAGACGACATGCTAAACCACAGCGGTTAAGCATCTTGAGCTAAACATTGTGGCTTGGCGTGTTGTGTGAACCATTCCTAACCATGGTTGGCTACATAACCACGGCTTAAACACCCTCACTAACCATTTGCTGCAAATAACCCCTCTGTGTCACACCTTGGAGTGTTCCAGCTAGGGATGGAATATTTAGTTGATTAATTGGTTAGATTAATCAACTTTAAAAAAAAGAAAAACAACTTTTGATTGATTGAGAGTTCCCCCCCCCCCCCAATCACTTGCTACCTGTTCCTTTTAACTGGAGACTGAACGTGAGACCTTTCGTATGCGAAACAGGGCTCAACCACTAAGCTATTGGCCTACCCCTGAATTTAAAGACTCACAGCTCCTTCTCTTAAGTGGTACACTAGCTCTTTTCGGGGTGGTGAGGCCCCAAAATTACAGGAGCAAGATCTGTGCTGTTATAAAGGTGCGTGCAAAAACAAAACGCTGACATCAGGGTATGGAGACTGTTATCTGGCGTTTCCCTCCACCTTGCACTGTTGGTGGGCTAAAGTCGGTAGGATTACTTCTCCCGATGGCTAGGTCCTCTCTTACAATATCCGTTAAGACATCTTGCTTTAAGAGACAGTCCCTCAATGCTGAGGATAACACCGGCCCCGTCTTTTATGGGAGCAATTAAGATTGGTTATGAAGCAGAGCGTCGTCGTAAACCCTAATCCCACTTCTACAATATTTATAGGGTCCTTTTCGAGATTTACCTTTGAATAAATGGGAATCTAATTTTAGCTCTGTTATGGTTTGAGCTTCATCCTAGAGGGGGAAAGATATTTTTTTTGTTGGACGTGGGGAGGTTGGCCATTTTGGATGATGCTTTGGGGGAATTGAAAATCAGCCGAAGTCATCTTCTTTCATGAGGGTAATGGAATCAAAATCTTTGTTTGAACCTCCCATGTGAGGGTATGGGTTAACTGTCTTTCCAGTTGGTGTGAGAGAGAATGTTTTAAATAAAAGCTAAATGAGATGGCTACCCATATATATATATATATATATATATATATATATATATATGGTTCCCAAATATAAAAATCCCCTAGCCTGCATAACCTCATGGCTCTGCCACCAGATAAATCTCTTCCTTCTATCCTCAAGGCCATGAGTTCAAGGTTGCTTGTGTTTGGGTGAGAGTAGATTTGGGGCTGAAAAATGAACTAGCGATGAGAACTCCGATTGAACCTGTAGTTGTTTGTTATTCTGGGGTAAAGGATCTGGACTGCGCTAATCCCACACTTCAAAGGGGACAACCCTTTCTTTGTATATAGAACGTCCTGGCGGCGTGGCGTGGGTGATAAGGGAACTCGGGGATGGAAGACCCTGGATGCTGGGAAAAAGGGACCTTGGTGGGAAATGCTTTGATCTCTCCCAAGCATTTTCTGAAGGCCAAATTCTTTTTCTCCCCTTCTTCTTTTTTAAAAGTGATTTTTAAAGGCCGAAGCTTGTACATGATAGATTGTGTATATTCTGTGCTTTTAAGTGGATGGGAGGCGGAAGGCAACTTGAATCCTCCATCAAGCGAAGCTGAACTCTGCGTTGTGCAAATGCAGCCAACTTCTGAGCAAAGCCCTGCCCTACCGAATAACCTGCTCAGTTTCCCTTCTGGCTTTCGGGATCCCTCCCAACTTGTCCTTGCCATTTCAAGCCCAGCTTTGAGGATCTCTTCTCGATCCTCCCAGAGTGCAGGACACGGAATAGGGCTCAAGTTAAAGAAAGCCAGATTCCAGCTGGAGATCAGGAAAAACTTCCTGACTGTTAGAGCAGTACGACAATGTAACCAGTGACCTAGGGAGGTTTTGGGCTCTCCCACACTAGAGGCCTTCAAGAGGCAGCTGGACAACCATCTGTCAGGGATGCTTTAGGGTGGATTCCTGCATTGAGCAGGGGGTTGGACTGGATGGCCTTATAGGCCCCTACCAACTCTACTATTCTATGATTCTATGTCATAAGAACATAAGGTGAGCCGTGCTGGATTAGACCAAGGGTCCATCTAGTCCAGCACTCTGTTCACACAGTGGCCAACCAGCTGTCGACAATGGAACCAGTGACCTAGGGAGGTGGTGGGCTCTCCCACACTAGAGGCCTTCAAGAGGCAGCTGGACATCCATCTGTCAGGGATGCTTTAGGGTGGATTCCTGCATTGAGCAGGGGGTTGGACACGATGGCCTTGTAGGCCCCCTCCAACTCTGCTATTCTATGATTCTATGCCCTTGTTTATTTGTTTGCTTTTGATGTGCACTTCACCTTTCCACCAATAAAAATGGCGGCATACAATCACAAATAAAACTTGATGGAAATAATAATACAGCGAATGCATTAAAAGCACAACAGTAGTACCGGAATAAAAAACAGCATCCACTCCAACAGATGTGCTCCCATGGCAAAGGGCAGGTTGAATAAAAAGGACTTTGCCTGCCAGCGAAACCCTCTCTTGGGAAGGAGTTCCACAGCCCTGCCCAAGACGAGCCAGAATTCCTTCTAGCTAGCCCAAATGGGCCAATGCATTCCTTCCCCGTCATTACTCAGTGATTCAAAAGCCAATCCATCTCTGCATGGACATTTTGGCTTTTGGGGCTTTGCGTCAATAACTGCTAAACACGTCCAGGAACTGTGGGACTACTACAAGAATTTTTATTTTTTTTAAAAAAAGAAAGCCGATTAAATAAATAGAAAACCCCTAAGTGGTTTCTCCTCTAACAGTTCATTTAAAAGCCATTTGTGACTATCCAAATGTGTCCGGGACAAACTGAATGGAGAAGGGATCACTTCATTATCGGAGCAAATAAGTCACTCACACTTCATCGCTTAGCTATTTTAACCCCGGCCTTTTCTCCCTCCTCTTCTGGCTTTCTTTGTACTTGGCCACCAGCAGAGAGCTCCGTTTCGCACAGGGGCTGCCAGAGCGAGCCGACTGCGTGGAAAGACAGCCCAGAAACCGCAGCGTTGTGTCCATGGCTGGGAACTCTTCTCAAGATCAATGGCTCTTGCGGAATGGGTCCAGGCCTGTCTGCTAAAGCGGAGACCAGTCTCACAGTCATAATTTCCCCCTTCCTCCAAAACAAATCTCTCTCCTTAGAGATCTGTGGCCGTTCCCTAGAAACCAGTCTTCCCCAACGTGCAGTCCTCTGGACCTAATTGAATGGGATTTATGGGAGTTGTAGTCCAACGCATCTGGAGACGGTCGCCCTGACGTTTAGCTGCTGTTTCCCCCCCTGGCCCCATTCTAAAAGGTTGTAATGCCTCTCCTAAGGCAAAGTTACTGGCGGTAAGAGCTTTAAGCCAAAGTATGCTGGCATTTGGGGCTCCACCCCTTTGCCTTTAGCCATGCCCATTTCCCCTTCAGCCCTGCCCACCACTGGAACGTGGCCCCTGAAAGGCAATTCAGCCCCCAGGCTGGAAGAAGTTCTGTACCCCTGAGCTATAATATACTAGGATTATTATTATTATTTTGTATTTTAGCGCCACCCCTGTTGATTTTTGCCACGCCCACAAATGGGATGCGGCTCCCAAGAGCTTCTTGGCTCGAGGGCTGGAAGGAATCTCCCACCTCTGCCCTAAACGATAGTACGTGGGTTCCCTCAGGTGGTTGTGTGAACACGTGGACTGCACCAACTGGGAGCCTTAAACAGGATTCAGACTTCTGACTTTGAAATGCAGATGAAGCCTTTGTTCAGCTTTTTCATTTCTTTGTGTATCCTTCATTCTTTTGGGCTAAACATCAGAAGAGCTCTGCTGGATCAGACCGAGGGTCCATCTAGTCCAGCACTCTGTTCACACAGTGGCTAACCAGCTGTCGACCAGTGACTCACAAAGCAGGACATGGTGCAACAGCACCCTCCTGCCCATGTTCCCCAGCAACTGGTGTACATAGGCATATGGCCTCAAATACTGGAGGTAGCACTTAGCCATTAGGACTAGCAGCCATTGATAGCCTTCTCCTCCTCCAGGAATTTATCCAACCCCCCCCCCCTTTAAAGCCATCCAAATGGGTGGCCATCACCACGTCTTGTGGCAGTGAATTCCATAGTTCAACTCTGTGCTGTGTTTGATCTGTCCTGAGTCTCCTACCCATCATGGATGACCCCATTAGTATTTTGAGAGAGGGAGAAAAATGTCTCCCTGTCCACATTCTCCACACCATGCATAATTTTGCACATCTCTACAGCTGGTGCTGTATTTATTTATTTTTGGAATAATTTATATACCCCATTCCAACAAAAAAAAGTTGTTGTAGTGCCTGCTTGCGAACGCTTCTGATGTTTTCCGTTCAAATACCATCCATGCTATGAACCCAATAAAGTGCCCTTAGACAAGCAAGCAACTTTCAGGCTGCAATCCGTTACACACTTCCCTGGGAGTAAGTCCCAATGATTTCAGCGCCGCTTACACCTGCCTTGGCGTGCACTGTTGGCCTCACTCCACCCCACCCCGCAACTTGCAATATGGGGAGAACTGGGATGAGCTAACTCAGAAGGTTGTTGTACTAGTTATTGTGATAATACTTAGATAAATGCAATAAAATAAATAAGAAACAAGTAAGTATAGAGGTGTACGAAATTATGCACGATGTGCAGAGAGCGCATAGGAACATTCTCTCTCACTCTCTCCCATAATACTAGAACCCGGGGTCATCCCATGAAACCGAATGGTGGGAGATTCAGGACAGATCAAAGGAAGGGCTTCTTTACACAGCGCAGGGTTAAACTATTGGATTTGCTCCTACCGGATGTAGTGGTGGCAGCCAAGTTGGACGGATTTAAAAGGGGATCCGGCGAATTCGTGGCGGTTAAGGCCACCCATCATGATGGCTATATGCTACCCCAAGGATCAGAGGGAGTATGTCGCCGAGCACCACGTGTCCTGTTTGTGGACTTCCCTTTGGGGCATTCGGTTCTTGACTGTGAGAACAGAATGCTGGGCTATTCAGACCCTTTTACCAGGCCTGGCGTCAACGTTCGGCATGGTGAGGCACCGACCGATGGCCCATCCTCCATCAGGGGCCCGTTGACGAGCGCCCCCCGGACCTTCTCCCCTACTTCACCGTTGCAACCTGCTTGCTCACCTTCCTCTCGCTCTGGCCTACGTGCTCCCTAGCTCTCTGCCTGTTGACCGAGCAAGTGGGAGCCATGAAGAGGATGACGAGGAGAAGCAAGAGCAGTTGGGGACAAGGACAATGGGTGTCTTGCACAAGACCCCTCAAAAACTGGAACTGGCACCATCTTCTTAAAAACATAACCCCCAAGCTGGCCACCAGCAGCTCAATGGAGACTGAGCATTCTCAGTATCCACAGAATGTTGAGTGTCAATTGGAAAAGAAAAACAGAGCGTGCTTCATCTCCTAGCAGGCCATGGCTGGCTGGAACCCTGAACAGGAGCACTTCAGAGGGTGATGATGCACTGGAACCAGCTGTTGTTTTGTGAAAGCCCTGTTTCGCCTTGATCCATCATGTTTCATACATGCAAGTCATTTTTTTTTTTTACATCAGTAAGATTTCATAAGGGGGGGGGGCTTTTCTGGGATTAACCCAAGTCTTTGGTGCCAGTTTTTCAGAAACATCCATCTGTGTGCCATCACTTAGAAAATGATGTCAGCTCCGTTTTGCGCAACTAGTCTCTGGCATTGCTGAATGGCTTTTAAGAAGCGTTTCTTCCTCTTTCAGCTTGTATTTTTAGGATGTTCCCTTAATTCGTTTTCATCTTAATGGTTTTATGTGTGTGTCCCTTGCAAGCTGCTTGGAGTTTTTATGAGTAATACATAATTAGGTAGAGCTGAGGTGGGCAGAAAGAAGATCTCTGGATGTTTTGGACTTCGTCTCCCAGCATTGCTAACCATTGGCACTGCTGGCAGAGGCTTCTGGGAGTTGAAGTCCAAAACTTCTGGAGAATGACCTTCTGCCCACCCATGAGGTCGGGCATCTGATCCTAAATCTGTCCCACCACAGAGCTCAGTATTGGTGTCGTATTTTTGTAGCCAAATGCATCAAGACAACTGGACTTGGATATATGGTCCCGAAGTTACAACAGGTTACCGACTTCTAATATTTTTGTGTGTGAAAGATGTTCTAGCTCAGCCTTCCTCAACCTGAGGCGCTCCAGATGTGTTGGACTGCATCTCCCAGAATGCTGGCTGGGGCATTCTGGGAGTTGTAGTCCAACACATCTGGAGCGCCTCAGGTTGAGGAAGGCTGTAATCTAGCTGGAAAACCCAAAGGGTAGGCTGACCACAGAAGACCAAATTTGGCCTAGCCCTACCCTTGAATTTACCCGGGAGAGGATCGTCAACTTAACAGTCTTCCAGAATTTAAGAAAGCCATAAAGACTGATCTCTTCCGGCAGGCCTACCCAGCTGAATTTTAAGATGCCTTTTTTAAAGGCGTGCTGCTTTTAACGATGCACTGGTTTTAAACATTTGAATTAGTTGTATGTATTTTATGGTGTTTTTAATTGTGTTGTATCCTGCCTCGATCCAGAGGGAGAGGCGGGTAACAAATAAATATATATTTTATTATTATTATTATTATTATTATTATTATTATTCAGAATCCTTTGCAGGCACACATGGGTTCTGCAGGGGTCAAATCAGCAATAGAAAGGATGTCAAGGTGTTTGCATTTATTTTTCTGCATCAAATTCAATTCCACTCCTTGCAACACTCCTATTTTTCTGTGCTGGTGGACATGGACAGTTGTGAGTTCAGTGGAGGCACGGGCCCTTCTTTGCTCTTCGTCCTCCTTTCGGATGTCAGGGGGCAGCTGGAAAGCTTTGGACTTTGGATTCTCTTCGTGCTGACATTTCAAGGGGTTGGTGCATAACAGCTGTCATCCTGCCCCACTAATGAAGAAAGATTTGGGTCTCTGGAAGGCCTAGCTCCACAAAGCCCAAATGCTTAGTTCCTAATGTTCAGGGTGGGGTTGAAGGGTTGCAGAAGAGAATGTACATGAGGCCTTGGGGGGGTTGTTTTTTTTTGGGGGGGGGTTGTTTTTTGCATGCTCATCAACACCAGTCATAGGCCAAAAGAAGCTACTTACTTCTGTGATATTTTAAAGGCAATCATGGCTTCCTCGAAAGGTGCAGGTACCCTGCCCTCTTGTCTCTAAAATAGTAGGGATGTACGAATTGTGTCAAATCTGTTGCTTACGGTGCCTTTTGTTCCATTGTCCGCTCATTGACAGAATTGGCTGTTTTCCCAATTTCCCAAATTTGCGCAGATTCACATTTGCTCAAATTTTAACTCCTGGAAATGCGAAAATCTCCCCCAAATGTGCAAAAAAACCACACCCCACAATGCACATTTTCATGCTTTAGCCTGGGGGAAAGCGCACATTTTGGTTGGTGTCTTTTTAAATTTTACATAGTTTTCTATAACTAAATTTGCGTAAAATTCTGGAAAGGAAATAAAACAGTTTGCAAGTCCGCAGAATCCATGTGACTCAGGAAAAGCTGGTTTACTGTGGAAGCCGTGGGACAAATTCATAGAAATCCAAACGTTTTGATTTGCATTGTGGATTCTCCAATATCCCCACTAAACAGAGATATAAGTTAGATGGGTTCATCTGACAAGTGGTGAATTGTCCCTCAACCTCACTAGTTTCCCTTCTGTGAAATGGGTATTTTGTTGTACTACTATGGGGTCAAATATTTGGACTGGCTTTGGAGTTCCAACCCTTCCTCTTCTTGCACTCAGATTCTTGGGTGAATTACTTGTCGTTTGACTAGACAGTTCTCCATAGAGGCCATTCTGTGAATAACCACGTCCTCTGTGGGAGCCATTTTTTGCTGGTGTTCACAGCAGTTTCTCAAATTCCCAATTGTGCCTATTGATATAAAAAGGCTAGAGACTCCAGGGTTAGGGCATTATTTATTTATTTAGTGCACAATCCTATGCCAGTTTAGAGAGAAAAATGAGAGCCAGTGTGGTGTAGCGGCTAAAGTGTTGGACTGGGAGTTGGGAGACCCGGGTTCTAATCCCCACTCGGCCATGGAAACCCTCTGGGTGACTTTGAGCCAGCCACCGACTCTCAGCCCAACCTACCTCGCAGGGTTGTTGTTGTGATGATAAAATGAAGAGGAGGAGGAGGATTATGTATGCCGCCTTGGGTATAAATGTAATAAATAAATAAAAATCCCTACAACTCCCAGCATGTCCTAGCCCGTAATTAGACTATTTATGCCTGTGATTTCGAGCAAATGATGTCATTTAGTGCAATTGTCGATTTCCATAAATAGCTCTACCTGCAATGTTGTGCAAAATGGTGGCTGGGAACTTGGCATGTCCTACACATAGGCCAGGGATGGGGAAGCTCTTTCAGCCTCAGAGCCGAATCCAGTTTTGGAGAAACTCTTGGGAGGATGGCGTATTCTGGTGGTGGGCGTGGCTGAAGCAAAGTGGGCGGAGGCAAAATACCAGTGTATTTTAGCTTAGTGCCAGTAATGTAGCCTTAGGAGAGAGGCATTTCAGCCTTTTAGATGGAGAGGAAGTGGTACAAAAGCCAGGAAACTACCAAATGATAGGCTGTCAGGGGGAGAAAGTGAGGACCATTTGGTCATAGATTCATGGAATAGCAGAGTTGGAAGGGGACTCTAAAGCCATCAAATCCAAACCCCTGTTCAATGCAGGAATCCATCTTAAAGCATCCCTGACAGATGGTTGTCCGGCTGCCTCTTGAATACCTATAGTGTGGGAGAGCCCACCAACTCCCTAGGTCATGGGTTCCATTGTTGCACTGCTCTAACAGTCAGGAAGTTTTTCCTGATGTCCAGCCGGAATCTGGCTTCCTCTAACTTGAGCCCATTATTCCGTGTCCTGCACTCTGGGAGGATCGGGAAGGGACCCTGGCTCTCCTCTGAGTGACAATGGGGAAAGAGGGTATGGCCATCAGACAAACTCAGAAGGCTAGATTGGGAATTTAGCTAAGCCAGATTCGGCCTCAAGGCCTGGGATTCAACACTCCTGCCATAGGCAAAGGAGAGCTTGGTGCATAATATGGTGCTCTAGTGAGGATTCCTTGCTTGCTGCACTTGTTTATTTATTTAGAGTATTTTTATCCCTCACCTCAGCCAAAAAGGCTCCTGGAGCGGCTTACAATAAATCAGTAAAGAAGACAGTCCCTGCCCTCAGGCTTACATTCTAAAAAAAAGACATGACACACGAGGAAAAGGCGATGGGGAGGGAAGAGGGGAATTATAGTCTCCCAAATGTTATCAACCCACTCAACCGCTCCAAAGTGTGGGATGCGATCAGCTAGAACTCGATATTGGGATGAACGATTCCCCGGGTATCCCATTCCAAGTTTGCGTGCTTTCCTTGGTATACCTCAAACGATACAATTCCAATCAGGCCAGAGAAACATTCCACAAATTCCATAGCCGCCATACTCTTTTTATGGAGGGTTTTTCGTCCCGCAATAAGATCCATGCTTTCTTTTCTGTCTTTCTTTCTTCGTGTCGCGTCGCCCCAAGCTTTTCATTGAAAAGCTCTGCATTGCCAAGAGGTGGAGAAATATGTTTTCATTAACAAAATTAAACGGACGAGTCAGTCGCTGGCGGATGCCAGAAGGCAGCAGCAAATAACCACGATGAAATGTCAAAGTAGAGCCAGAACTTTTTAAAAAAGAAAACCCCTTCAGACCCAGTGCTTTTTCCTGGAAAAGGGTGCAGAAAGTTGGCAGGACCCAACGGCTCGTTGACCCGTCTTGATTTCTTGCGCCAAACGCTACCAAAGGCAGTTACAAAGCGGGTCGCAACTTAAGCAACACCTAAGATCAGATGCGAGTCCTAATTTGTTATCCTTAAAAGAATTTCGGCTGTATATATTATGGTAGTGCTGCAGCTCCCTTTATTTATTTTAGAGGGCTTTTCTAAAGAACATTATAAACCCTGACTTGTCTACTCTATATGAATTCCATATGCTAAAGCTTAATTTTAAATGCCATTAAAAAGCACTTAACATTTACAGTATAGCGGATCTCGGCTCCTTTAGCAGCTTGGATGTGCTACGGTTCAAAAGCAAGAGAGAGAAGAATCCATTCGAGAAGTTGGGCCCATAAATATCTGGTAGAATCTTCCAGTGCTGTGTTTGGAATTATACTGAACAAACTTAGAATGTACCATTTTTTAAAAAAAAAAAACACCAACCTTTGATTTTTGAGTATAGAATGTTGGTTTTTTTTTTAAAAAAAAAACTCATTTGAAATTAAAACAAAAATAAAGGCCTTCCGAATGGGTTCCTTCTGTACTATTTCTCCTTCCTTCTCTTCCTCTAACACAGCCTTCCTCAACCTGGGGCGCTCCAGATGTGTTGGACTACAAGTCCCAGAATGCCCCAGCTGGGGCATTCTGGGAGATGCAGTCCAACACATCTGGAGCGCCCCAGGTTGAGGAAGGCTGCTGTAACAGTTTGAATCAGTTGGTACGTTTGCAAAGCTGAAATACGCTACTGTATTTATACAGCTGCTTACCTGTACCCGAGTTTAAGAGAAGCGTGCAGCTGATGAATGGAAACCAAAGATGGACGTTTTGGTAAACCGCCCCCTTTTTGAGCCCAAATTAACTACATGGTAAACACCCAGAATTTCTGCAGGGTGTTAAAAAGTGCCAATTCAAAGGGTTTCTAAAAGGAGCCCATTTTGATGTTTTTATTTGTTTTTAAATTGTGTTTGCGGTGTTGTTTTGTGAACTGCTTTTGAAGTGTTGTGCCTTAGAACCACACTATATACTAATAATAGTGAACTCATTCTTCGCGTGGTAGCCAAAGCTGCACACCATCCAGGCGCAAGAAGGATGTTATCAGACGGTTCTGGGGAAACGTACTTTGCAGAAATTCGAAGATTCTTTAGAAAACAATTAAGATGATTGACTGTTTAGAAGAACACCCCCTGCTCCACAAACTGGGGGTTGAGAGGCTATGGAATGGAATAGTTCTGAAAAGGGCATGGCTGGCTGGAACCACATTGCAGCTTCCTGTAGGCATCTGGCTGGCGACTGTGGGAACAGAATGATGGACTAGATAAATTCCTGGAGGAGAAGGGTATTAATGGCTACCAGTCCTGATGCCTATATGCTACCTCCACTAGCTGCTGGGGAACATGGGCGGGAGGGTGCTGTTGCACCCGTGCCTGCTTGTGGATCCCTGATCAAAAGCTGGTCGGCCGCTGTGTGAACAGACTGCTGGACTAGATGCACCCTTGGTCTGATCCAGCAGGGCTCTTCTTACATTCTTACCTGCTACTTCTGGCAATGAATTCCATAAATCAGTTGTGTGTTTCATTGGGTTGTCCCCACAGGGAAACCTATATATCATTGTATTTTCCCATAAAGCCACAGGTGAACCTAGAGGGGGTGTTTTATAACTGATTTCAAGTTTGGTGATTTCATGTTGAGTATATTTATATATTGGAGAAACGCACCAAGAGTCTCCTCCATCCCTCTCTAGGGCCTAAAGATGTTGTCTTGTAAAAGACAACATGTCATTTGAGAAGATTAACTTCTTGCAGTGTGTTCAAACCAGTCCATATAAATATTAGCCAATTCTGGGGCAAGCTGCTATTAGGGAATCCTTGTTTGCTTATGTGTCGGGCTAACATACTAATAGTTTGTTTTCGACTATTTCTTTCTCCTAAGGAGGATGTTTCCGAGTTACAAAGTGAAAGTCACGGGGATGAACCCCAAAACCAAATACATCTTGCTGATCGACATTGTCCCGGCAGACGACCATCGGTACAAATTCTGCGACAACAAATGGTACGTGGCGAATGGCGCGGTGGAATCGTTAGTGGCGCTTGAATTCCACCCCACCCACCCCAACGGTCTTACATGACAGTGCGTGTTACGTCACTCACTTCAAAATGTAGTGAACCAACCCTGTCCTTACAGCACTGCTGGTTCATGTCGGGAGAGGCGTTCCGTCAGGTATTATGGTTCTGGGCCATGTAAGGCTTTATAGGTTAAAAAACCAGCACCTTGAATCGGGCTCGGAAACGTATAGGCAGCCAATGCAAGCAGGCCAGAATCAGAATTCAAACTTCCTTGTTCCAGTTATCAATCTGGCCGCTGCATTTTGCACAGGCTGCCGTTTCCGAACCATCTTCAAAGGCAGCCCCACGTAGAGCGCATTGCAGTAATCTAATTTGGAGGTTACCAGAGCATAGACAACTGAAGCCAGGTTAGCCCTGTCCAGATAGGGGCGTAGCTGAGCCACCAACCAAAGTTGGCAGAAGGCACTCCATGCCACTGAGGCCACCTGAGCCTCAAGTGGCAGAGATGGTTCTAGGAGAACCCCCAAGCTATGAACCTGCTCCTCCCAGGGGAGCGCCACCCCATACAGAAGAGAGCCAAGCAGAGCCACCCACTAGCAGCATCTCAGTCTTGTCTGGATTGAGTTTCAGTTTATTAGCCTTCATCCAGTCTATTGTCGCGATCAGGCACCGGTTCAGCACATCCACAGCCTCACCTGAGAAGTAGAGCTGCGTGTCATCATTTTTCAGTGGATTTTCTGTGTGTTTGCGTTGTTGTTTTTTATATAAAAAAGATTTATGGTTGTGATTCCGGAGCTGTCTTAGAATGGTAGGAGAGGTTGGATAAAACCAACAGCATTTTACCGAACGGAATATGCCCGTCAGTTGTCATGAAACCATCCCTTCCTGTATTTGTCATTCTTGCAGGATGGTGGCAGGAAAGGCTGAACCGGCGATGCCCGGGCGATTGTACGTCCACCCAGACTCACCGGCCACCGGAGCCCATTGGATGCGCCAGCTGGTGTCCTTTCAGAAACTCAAGCTCACTAACAACCACCTGGACCCCTTCGGACATGTAAGAGAAACGCCTAAATTTTACAATCTTGTTTGGATGGTCAAAAGTGGGCGGCTTTCATTAACCTTCGACGTTGAGAAGATGAGCTAGTTCGACTTCTCAGGACCACCTAGCTGTATCCGTGTGTAGAATACACAGTCCCATTCATGTCAACGGGCCTCGTGCAGAGTGTCTGGCTCAGATCCCTCCCCTCCCCCAAGCATACACGCTGTGCAATTTACACCCAGAATCGACGCAGCCATCCAGTCTGGTAGCGCCTGCCAGCTTTTCCTGTGAATGCTTTCTTCTAATTTGCTCTAGAAGTGGATCCAAGCTTGGCTGTGGGTAACTCTCAAGTATTTCCAGGTTTTTCATGGTTCGCTCCCACTCTTTGTCTGTCTGATCCTATTTGCGTACCCCTCTTGGGCTTTGTCTCCTTCTTCAGCGGTTTGCCCAATTTTCCATCCACTGGAGCCTTTGATCTATAACAGCTTGTCCTATGCGCAGAAGCACTTTCCATAAGCTAATCACCGCCCCCCCCCCCCGCCCCTCTCCTCAATTGCTTTCTGAGGGCCTACAAAACTATACAGGGTGTTTTTATTTGGAGAATCCAAATGTATGTATAATGGCAGGTAGGGATGTAACTACGGCAATTCACTACCGCAAGGTGTGGTGAAGGCCACCAGTTTGGATGGGTTTAAAAGAGGGTTGGATAAATTCCTGGAGGAGAAGGCCATCCATGGCTACTAGTCCTGATGGCTAAGTGCAACCTCCAGTATCAGAGGTAGTAAGCCTGTATACCCTACGTTGCTGGGGAACATAGGTGGGAAGGTGCTGTTGTGCCCATGTCCTGGTGATGGGTTCCTGGTCGACACCTGGTTGGCCACCGTGTGAACAGAGTGCTGGACTAGATGGATCCTTGGTCTAATCCAGCACGGCTCATCTTATGTTCTTATGACATAAAATCATAGAATAGTAGAGTTGGAAGGGGCCTATAAGGCCATCGAGTCCAACCCCCTGCTCAATGCAGGAATCCACCCTAAAGCATCCCTGACAGATGCTGGTCCAGCTGCCTCTTGAAGGCCTCTAGTGTGGGAGAGCCCACAACCTCCCTAGGTCACTGGTTCCATTGTCGTACTGCTCTAACAGTCCGGAGGTTTTTCCTGATGTCCAGCCGGAATCTGGCTTCCTGTCACTTGAGCCTGTTATTCCATGTCCTGCACTCTGGGAGGATCGAGAAGAGATCCTGGCCCTCCTCTGTGTGACAACCTTTCAAGTATTTCATAGAATCATAGAATAGTAGAGTTGGAAGGGGCCTACAAGGCCACCAAGTCCAACCCCCTGCTCAATGCAGGAATCCACCCTAAAGCATCCCTGACAGATGGTTGTCCAGCTGCCTCTTGAAGGCCTCTAGTGTGGAAGAGCCCACAACCTCCCTAGGTCACTGGTTCCATCGTCGTACTGCTCTAACAGTCAGGAAGTTTTTCCTGATGTCCAGCCGGAATCTGGCTTTCTGTAACTTGAGCCCATTATTGTGTAGAATATTCTCCAGGGCATAATAGTGGGCCAATACATTGATTACTTATAGGTATTCTAATACAAAGAGTAGGTGAAGCCACAATGCTAAAGTAGAAATCGGAGCATAAATGTAAAAAAGTGCTGCAGGGGAATTTTAACAACAGGGTTAACTCAAATTACTTTTCCCATAGTTTTTTTTAAAAAAAAACAATGTTATTTCACTTTATTCCTCCCCACTATCACCTAGGCTGCTAGTAAATTGCTGTTTATGTTGGTTCTGTATTTATGTTCATTGTGGTCACAAACAAGGCGGGCGTTTTGTGCTGGCATTGAAACTAGGATGGTTTATGCATCCTGGGTGTTTTTGTTGTTGCAGGGGATACATTTTTTTTTAATGCTGCCTTCAGCACAGAGGTCCCCATCTTCCGGTTTTTGCATTCAAGAAAAACGTTTTTAAAGTTGGGTTTGAGTAGTGTTTCATAAGGTGGTCCCCAGTTGCTGGGGAACATGGGCGGGAGGGTGCTGTTGCACTATGTCCTGCTTGTTCATCCCTGGCCGATGGCTGAGTTTCTTCTAATGCGTAACTTACATCACTAGCCTCCAGTATCTGAGGCTGTAAGCCTGTGTGCACCCGTTGCTGGGGAACATGGGTGGGAGGGTGCTGTTGCACCGTGTCCAGCTTGTGGGTCCCTGGTCAACAGCTAGTTACCCACTGCGTGAACAGAGTGCTGGACTAGATGGACCCTTGTTCTGATCCAGCAGGGCTCTTGTTATGTTCTTATGTTCTCTTGATATGTTCTTATGTTCTCTTGATTTGTTCAGAAAAATATACGCGACTATATATTGTGAATTTGTTTTTCTTGGAGTGGTCACTGCCTTGGAAATGAATTGGACATCTGATGTGATCCTATTTCAGTTTCATGAACAGCAGCCAATATAGGGCTTCCAATCCTACTCTGAGCTGAAAGTCCATAGAGCTGGGCTTCATACATGATGTGTAGATGTTGATCTCGGGGGCAAAGTCTTCTCAACAGGCTAGAACTAAAATTAAAATCTCCTACCAACTTAAAGGTGTGTAAGTCGCAGAGATATTTGTTATATATGAAATATACGTTATCGAGGACCCGGGCAATTCCGGGTAATTGAGCTAGTGTAATAAATGAATGAATAAATAAATAATTTCCCACCATGCATGGATGACCTCATGGAATCTCCCCTTGGTGAGGAAGGCTGTGGTCTCTTTTTGCAGATGCAGGGCCAGTGGGTGTCCTTCAGTTCTGGCCTCAGCCCTGTTTCTCAGAGCCATTGTGGATTGCAAAAAGTTTTAAATGTTTTGGATTTCTTTACATCCAGTACAGTAGGAGAAGCCAGGAGCTCTTCAGTGGCGGATGGTTGAAGAGGCATTTATCAGCTTCTAAATTTTAGACATCCCTTTGAGCCACGTTTGCTTTAAAGCAAAATCCCTCCTCTTAGAGCAAGACATTAATTTATGTATTTCAAAATCTTTACATGTGCAGAGATAATCAGCCTGACCAAAAAAACCCCACCTGATTTAGGGATATAACAAGCTTAACTGTTTTGACAGATTTTGGGCTTCTATATTTTTTGTGTGTGTCTATATTCCCCCCCTCCCTCTTCCTTCCTTTCTTTGGAAACACTTCTTGAAACGTAAAGTGAGTCAAAAATGCTGACAACCAAAATGTATCCATTAATAATGCCAAGTTTATTTAAGCTGCTACGGATCCGACCGCTGTTGAAAAACGAGACTCGGTCCTTCAAAATGCCGCCGGATGGGAAATTCAGAGTCGCGTTTCACGAATGTTGCCTGTAAAGAAAGGCCGCCTATAAATACGACGTCTTGCAAAACTTGCAAAATAGGTTTGCACTTGCGGCAGGGTCAGGGGAAGGCAATCGTGTCATAATTCATCAGAAGTGTGATTATTTTCATTTCGATAGCGCTTCATGAAAGGGATTCCGATGTCAGCAGGGAATTAGAGGAAATGTTTAGAATCAAAGAGGTGGGGATTAGCCTGCTCAAAAGACAGGACAGAGCACCCATTGGGTCTTCCCTTGCCGACCTGTGGTATCCCGTAGCCCAAACGGGGAGGCTGGCTGCAGTTCAGATGGGTGCTTCTGTATTACAGATCGCTCAAGCAAGTGGGCCAGGCCATGTCCTGCAAGGGGTGGCGTCTTTTATGCCAGGGGTGGGCAGAACATGGATCAAGGATCTACTGGATGTTTGGCAGTAAATCAGCAAAAGTTTCTGGCTTCCAGTAGTTAGAGCATCAATAAAAAAGCTTTCTCAGCCTTTCTTTAAGTTGTTAGAACAGATGTCCCCAACCTGATACCCTCCAGATGTTTTGGACTACAACTCCCATAATAGTTGTCTGGGTTTTTTTTTAGGAATATCTTGTTTGTAGTAATGCAGATGTAGATTTTAATTGTATGTGCAGGTCCTCTCTGTGTTCAGCTCCTGGGGTGTAGAAGGGGAATTGTTGCCGCCTTCCTTTTGCTCCTGGCTCCAGTTGCTGGGCCTTGGGGTGCAAGTAAAAACACACAAAGTAGATCCCATGAATCATAGAATCACAGAATAGCAGAGTTGGAAGGGGCTTCTAAGGCCATTGAGTCCAACCCCCTGCTCAAGGCAGGAATCCACCCTAAAGCATCCCTGACAGATGGCTGTCCAGCTGCCTCTTGAATGCCTCTAGTGTGGGAGAGCCCACAACCTCCCTAGGTCACTGGTTCCATTGTTGTACTACTCTAACAGTCAGGAAGTTTTTCCTGCTGTCCAGCCGGAATCTGACTTCCTGTAACTTCAGCCCAGGCCTGCCTTTTACCCCAGACTCACCGTCCAACTGCATGACTTCCGATGTGCTGTCCCGAGTTGTGGCCAGTCATGATTCTGAGAAAGGGAGAGGAGCGTCCCACATCATAAGCTGCCATGCCTTGGAGAGGCTCCGCGTCTCTCCGCAGAATGGGGCTCGTGAGGGTGTAGGTTATACGAGGGAGAAGCGACTGCCTGCATCTCATGAAACTAAGATGCATCGTTGAAGGGAATGAAAGGGATCCCTGGGAAGGAAGCTAAGCCGTGATCCACCAGGAATGAAACTCAAGCTGGCCTGGTTAAGGAGGAAGGAGGAGAAGCAACACAGCAGTGGGAGAGATGGCAGAGCCAGGAAGTGAGGCAGGATGAGTCTGAGCCTGTGAGTTTCCCACAGGAAGTGCTTCAGAATCTGTCCACAGAATCTGTCGGTTAAGACCAGATTCACTCCTGTCCTCCCTGGTTAAGACCCAGAGCTCAGCTTTGTCATGTGCCATAGGACTTCTTTATTTACCCGCTTTATATACCGCCCTACATCCAGTGACATTCCCCAGCAGTGAACAATAAAAGGGAAGAAAAATTATTATTATTATTATTATTATTATCATTATCATCATCATTATCATCATCATTATTATTATTATTAATTTATATAGCACCATCAGTGTACATGGTGCTGTACAGAGTAAAACAATAAGAAGGGGAAGCGAATGCACCAAACAGGCACAGGAAAACTAGCAGTATAAAGTCAGAACAAAATCAAGTTTTAAAAGCTTTAGAAAAAAGAAAAGTTTTTAGCTGAGCTTTAAAAGCTGCGATTGAACTCGTAGTTCTCAAATGTTCTGGAAGAGCGTTCCAGGCGTAAGGGGCAGCAGAAGAAAATGGACGAAGCCGAGCAAGGGAAGTAGAGACCCTTGGGCAGGTGAGAAGCATGGCATCAGAGGAGCGGAGAGCACGAGCGGGGCAATAGGGTGAGATGAGAGAGGAGAGATAGGAAGGAGCTAGACAGTGAAAAGCTTTGTAGGTCAACAGGAGAAGTTTATATTGGATTCTGAGGTGAATTGGAAGCCAATGAAGAGATTTCAGAAGTGGAGTGACATGGTCAGAGCGGCGAGCCAAGAAGATGATCTTAGCAGCAGAGTGGTGAACAGAAACCAACGGACTGATGTGAGAAGAAGGAAGGCCAGTGAGAAGAAGGTTGCAGTAGTCCAACCGAGAAATAACCAATGCATGAACAAGAGTCTTGGCAGAAGAGACAGACAAAAAAGAATCGAAATGTTTTAAAATCAAATTATGCCAGTAAAACCATGGCAGGTCAGTCAGGGAAGGCTGGTTTCAATAATAATAATAATAATAATAATAATAATAATAATAATAATAATAATAATAATAATAATAATATCTTCAGCAGGCGCTGGAAATGAACCAGTTTGTGCAGGGGCATGCATTAGTACAAAACAGCATGGATGGTGCCATTTTCAGGAATATATTGTACACACTGAGGACATTTTATCCTCTGGAAAAGAATCTTCTTGACCAAGTATATGATGGTTTGTTTTTCCTGGACCACAGCTGACTCCTATTTTGCCTCCAGTATCAGGGGCAGGGAGTACCCTAGGAGTCCCATGTGCCCTACTTTGCAGAGTATGAAACGAAGAGAGCCATAATATGAGACATCAAACAACCAAATCAATGGACCCAGAGATACCCATTACAAAAAGCAGATGGTGCTCAAAATAAAAATATAGTTGTGGTGTATGTCCGCCCAACTGAGCATGGCTGTTGCGTTCTCCTAAGGCCCAGGTTTATCCGGTCTACGAAGACTCGATTCTTTTCCCAGTTAATTTACTTGATAAATCTAAAATGCAATGTGCAGACTGTCTTTCTTTCCTCTGTCTAAAATGAGGAGACAGCGTAGTTTCAAAAGAAAGTAGAAGAGCGGCGGAGAGAGCATCTTAAAGGTCGGGATTATGCTTCAGTTATACGATTCCCTGGGAGAAGCTATTAAAATTGTGGAACTGGCGTGCTGCTATCTGTTGTTTTGTATTACACGGGTAATTGCCATGGCAACTTTTGTCTTGTGGGACACCTGATCTCCTTTGGGGAACCAGAGAGCTCACTTAAAATAGTTCCCCATTTATTTTTTTAAATTTTACCCAAAGGTCAGGTCGATACGTTTTGTGGTAATTTTAGGGAAAGTTGGCTTATAGAAAGCTGAGTGGCTCAGCCAGTCCTTAAGAGCATCTTCCATTCCTGAATGGCAGCTCCCATAAAGGGACGTGGCCCGAAATTTGGCGGAGGATCATTCAAATCTACCGAAATGCAGCCACGCTCCTTCCGAGTACGGAAACGTTTGTCTCTCTTAAGGAAACCAAGGCAAGGCCATTATTTTTCTTTTTTTAAAAAATAATTACAGTGCAATCCTGTGGCTTTGGGGGACTGCAGACCTCCCATTCCATGGGAAAAGAGGTGGGGGGAGAGGTGCCTTGAGGAGGTCTTCCCTGGGCTGGGGGCAGAGAACACTGCTGCCGCTCCAATGATTGGGGTGGGTCAGGGCATGCTCCCAGGAACAGGGGGGACCAGTGGATGCTGGGGGCTCTAATGTCAGTGGGGCAGTGATTTAAGGAGCTATCCAAGGTGCTATCGATTGGAGCCACGAGCCTCCACTGGGGAAAACTATACCAGCCCTGGAGCAGACATAGTGATTTCCCCACCCATTGGAACCAGTGGGTGTTTGAGATAAACCAGCAGGTGAGGAGGTAAAATTACCTCCCCCCTTAATCTCTGCCTGGCCAGCATGTGCAGGGTTCAGAAAGATGCAGCTCCTTAGCCCATATACACCAGTTGCTGGGGAACATGGGTGGAAGGACATTGGTGCACCGTGTCCTGCTTGTGGGTCCCTGGTTGACAGCTAGTGGAACAGAGTGCTGGACCCTTGCTCTGATCCAGCAGGGCTCTTCTCATATTCTCATGTGTTCCCCTAGGATTACTCTTGTCAACAAATTTCTTTAATTGGTCATGGATGGGGAGACGGCAGGCTTGCGGGTTCTATGTTGCTTTACACTACAACCTTGAAATCGGCCGACTCGAGCGTGGTGCAAAAGATATACACTTAGGATTAAAGAACCCTGAGCCCAGGAATAGTTTTAAGTACCAGAACTGAATAGTGGTCTCAGTCTCGGTCTCTCTCTCTCTCTCTCATACACACACACACACACACACACACACACACACACACACACACACACATATCCTCTCTTTGTTATCCCCCCCCCCCCCGCTTTCTTCATTTCTGCAGTATAATTCATAGCTGGGGGAGAGAAGCCATTTTGCTTTTTTTCTATTCTTCAACAGTTGGGATCCAGAAAACAAAACAGGGCAGTCCAGTTACTAACAGGGACTGGCTGGCGAGATCACATTACGCCAGTCCTTTTACAACTTCATTGGCTGCCAGTCCAGGTCCGGGCCCGATTCAAAGTGCTGGTATTGACATTTAAAGCCCTAAACGGTTTGGGGCCAGGTTATTTGAAGGAACGCCTCCTCCCATAAGTACCTGCCCGGACCTTAAGATCATCTTCAGGGGCCCTTCTCCGTGAGCCCCTGCCAAAGGAAGTGAGGCAGGTGGCTACTAGGAGGAGGGCCTTCTCTGCTGTGGCACCCCGGTTGTGGAATGAGCTCCCCAGAGAGGTCCACCTGGCGCCTACACTGTACTCCTTTCGTCGCCAGCTGAAGACCTTTTTATTCTCTCAGTATTTTAACACTTAATTTTAACTTAAATTTAAATTTTACTGTTCTATTTTTGTATTTTAATCTTACATCAATTTTGCTGCGTGGGTTTATCCTGGTTGTGCTTTTAACCTGTTGGTTGTTTTATTATGGTTTTAATTTTTGTGAATCGCCCAAAGAGCTTCGGCTATTGGGCGGTATAAAAATGAAATGAAATAAATAAATAATAATAAAAAAAAACCTGGCCAATCTACTGCAAATCACCTGGAGGTCTACCAACACATCCAGATCTACTTTCTGCCCACCCCTGTAAAGTGGATACCTCCCCCGTTTTTCCAATTCTTTATCAAGTTACTAGTCCTTATGGGGACACAACTATAAGCAAGATTGTGTGTGTTGGAATGCACATGTATAAAGTTAGGGAGCTGAATTGGTATATAACTCTGAAAAAAAAATATATATAGCTTGGTATTGGCTAAAGGTGGTAGTTTGAAATTAATGTTTCAGGGCATGCCAGCTGACATATTGGTCATACTGCTTTGGGGCTCACATCGCAAAAAGTATTCTTTCTTTTTGGGGGGCAGATGTTAGTTGTGACAGAGCCAAAATGTAGAGACAATTCAAATGTTTTGAAATAGTTCATGATTGAGTCCTTTCATTTCAATTTCTCCCTCACCCCCGTTTTAAAGAAAACCTCCCTGCAGATGGACATTTAGCATGTTAGGAAAGACTTTAACCCAAACTTCCTCCTGAAATGTTAACTTTCTACATGATCAGGTTGTTGTTAATGTGGGGGGAAATTGTGAATCTGCTCTCCAAATCGATATAGACCACGAAGGGCTTTATTGTATGTGTTTTGGGGCTCTGCGTCTCAGTTCAACCAAATAGCAATAGTTTTGCAATTGTGCATTAATTGTATATGTGCTTTCAGACAGTTAAATAACTGAAAAACACAGGAGTAAGATAATCAGTGAAGTAATAATGCCAGTGCTATACCAATGGGATACAGGCATATTCTTTTGCAGGAGTAAAAGGCAAACGTGGTAATAATAATAATAATCACTTGCATATGTGGTTCTAAATGAGTTAACTATTGTGGCCCGTGGCTGGACGCACAATGAAGAACGACAATCCCACACCAACTTGAGCACACATAAACCCACAGATATGACTGGTCTTAAGAAGATATAACTGTGTTTTGGGCTGTGGCTGTTGAGTGTATCTAAGGCTTTGGCCATCTTTCCATTCCGCCCGATGAAGAGTTCTGTGTAACTTGAAAGTTTGCATCCTGTTAGATCTAGATAAATTGGTCCGATCAGGGATATTGCCACATTGTTTAGTGGGAAGTTCCACAGCGGCGGCTTTACAGGGTCAGCTTTCTTGTACTGGAGTCCTGTGGTATATCTTTTTGGAATCAATCCCTTTAATAGCGAACTCAAGTGGTGGGTGCCAACTGAAATGCAGCCAAAATGAGACCACCAAAAAATGAGAGGGAGGTTTCTGTATGCTTGGGGAAACTCCAGGGTTTGCGGAAGTACAAACCCGCCCTCCCCCAAATTATCATTCGTCATGTCTTCATCCCAATAAATCTTTGACACTGGCATAAAAAACAAAGACAAGTGTAGCTGAAATGTGTATTAATGGTTCGATTTCAGTTCTAGAAAATGAAAACGCTGCGAGTGATTAGTAATCGTCGGAAGGTGTTTCAGAAAGTTTTGGGAGAGCACGTAGGGTAGTCTTCCCCAACCAGGTGCCCTCCAGATACAATCCCCATTATCCCCAGCCAGCATGGCCAATTCCCTGCTCTAGCTTTAAGTATGTGCGTTGTGCTCCCATTGACGTCCAAAGAGGTTACCCTTGGCAGGCCCAGGCCCTGATTGTAGAGGGAGAAGAGCAGCAATATAAGGAGAGAAATAGTATATATTAGAATTAATCTGAAAACTAGTCCATGTGGACTCATCCACAACCAAGTTCATCTCAATGCTGGTTATTTTACGTCTCTGTTTTCCATGTTTTTGTTCCCAAAGTATTTCCCTTTTTTTTTTTCCATGCTTGGCGGGCTGCTCACACTGCATTTTCTTTCTCTCTCTCTCTCTGCATGCAGCTCTGTAGAATTAACCCTATAACACACGAGACTCCCAACCCCTCGTCAGCCATGAAATGTCTATACTGCTGCAGTAAAGGATGGAGGTGCAGGATTCCATAGGCACACTGGGGCGGCTTAAAGACGAAACAGGGTTTGCGCCCTCCGCAAAACTCCCGCCAAGTGGCTCCAACCCAAAACTTCCGAAAGTTTTACGGGTCACAGTTGCACCTTCTGGAGTCGCTGTAAAATCTCCTTTCTGGTTGCAACGCCATCTTTTTCTTTCAGTCATGTTGACTCTAGGCAGGCAACCTGGGCTGCTGTTTCCCCCCTCCGTGCTTCTAAAAGCCCTTATTGTGTTTTGAAGAAAGCACAAACCAGGAGACGGGGTGTCAATTTGAGTTCTTCAAAGTGGATTAAGGAGCTAAACCCAACCGGGATATGGGCGCCTGAACTCCCCCAGGTCACCTTCCAAACTCTCAGGACTTATGCTTTTGTTATAGACTGTTTGGATCTGTTATAGACTATTTGCATGTTACGAGAAGCAAGAGAGAGTGAGGAATGGAGGTGCAAAATTATAATGTATTTTTATAGCACATTTGGAACATGGTTTACAACATTTAATCTGTGTTTTTTGTATTTGTAGTTTGTTTTTAGAGAAGGGATTGAAATTTAGCTATGAGATCTCGAAGGATCCTCTGTGTTTGAAGGCAGAATACGGCAATATCAGGTGCTGTGAGCAAACCAAAGGGTCTGCTTGGAAGTTTCCTGAAAACAGATGGACCTTTGGTCTGATCAAGCAAGGCAGGTCTTGTTCACCGTGTTAGTTAGGGATGGAACCTCCAAGTGCAGGGGCAGCCTACCACTAAGTAGCGGTGGGGAAGGATTTAGTTTGGTTTGCATTTCAATGAAGGCCTACCTAATTTGTACTTCCTGAACCAACACGCAGACCAAAATGCAGTAACATTTCAGCAGCTGTAGTTTAATGAATTTTGTGATGTAAGCTCTCCGGTCAAAAAAAAAAACCATGTACAAAATGCATACGTTGTGGGGAAACTCCATACAAAAATGTGGTTAAGTGAAAATAACATATAGAAATGCATTGTATTAGGAGAAAGTGCTAGCAAAAACGGTGTGTACTTGTGGGGGGGGGGAAGTGTGTAAAATGCATAGATTAGGAGAAACTAGCATGAAAACGCACACAGACTTTTAAAAAAACACAAAGCGTCGTGGAAAACGGAAGAAATGAACTGGGATAGAAATGCTGGATTGCATGAACTTGTGTGTCTAATTTCCCCTAGTTAATCTATTACTGATATCCTATAAATTCTAGCCATACATCCTCTGTCTGGGTCACAGTGCAGTTATTGGTTTTTTAAAAAACAATATTTACATACTGCCCAATAATAAAGCAATCGAAGTTAAAAACTGTAAACTAAACATGCCAAACTAAACCGGAATAAAAGCAGCAGTAGAATAAGGCCAACGTAATGACCAGTGAGAGGGGATAACAAGTGTGCAAGAGAGCACTAAACTCGTTATTTTTAGGACTGAAAAGTTTGGCAAGTGTTTCATCTATCCATAGGGGTCTTACTGACTTCCGTACCTACAGCAACTCTATCATCAGCAAAACCTTTAAAGGCTGATTAAAAATAGTCTTGATAAATTTTACTCTGATCCATTCTTAATTGAAGAACTGCCATAGGGTATACCTGCACTACAGACGTCTATATTGGCTGCCCCAAAGGATTCTGGGAATTGTTGGTTGGTGAGGGTGGTTTAGAAGTCTCTGTGGGACATCCCATGCTTCCTTCCACAGCACTATAGGTTCTCTGGTGAGCGGGATTGACTAGTAAAGTGCTTTAATTCTGTGGCATAACTACATCCACTATATTTGCTCACAGTCATCCCTTTTTTATAGTATAGTAGAGTTGGAAGGGGCCTACAAGGCCATCGAGTCCAACCCCCTGCTCAATGCAGGAATCCACCTCAAAGCATATCTGACAGATGGTTGTCCATCTGCCTCTTGAAGGCCTCTAGTGTGGGAGAGCCCACGACCTCTCTAGGTAACTGCTTCCATTGTCGTACTACTCTAACAGGTAGTTTTTCCTGATGTCCAGCCGGAATCTGACTTCCTGTAACTTGTGCCCGTTATTCCGTGTCCTGCACTCTGGGATGATTATTTACCGCCCCCTCCAGACTTCCCTTCTCTGTTTTGTTGTTTCCCCCATCACTAGAATTTAGTTTGTAGGCGCCTTGCAGTTAAGACCCTTTTTTGGGGTGCTTAAGTTTACTCTGGAAAACATTGTTCACGCTGATGGGTGACATATAGACCCTTCCCTCTAATAGTGAACTCAAGTGGTGAGTGCCAATGGAAATGGTGACAAAACGATGTCACTGGAAAAGAAAGAAAAATATATTAAATCCACCAAAACGGTGTGGATTTTTAATACTGACTAGGAACCATAAAATTGGAAAAGGAAGCCAAAAAATGAGAGATGGAAGGGTGAAATGGCTTTCTTGAAACTGGAAGAACTTATAGTATCTTGGAGAAAAGCATGGCTGGCTAGTAGGAATAGTCCTATTAAAGATGAGGCTATACTGCAACATTTTGTTGTAAGTACATAAAGCCACACAACATTAAAAAAAATCTCATTTCATTTTTAAAGAATTCATAAACATAGAACTATAATCAACTACCAAATCAATTGCGCCAATTAATGCTTTCAGAGTCAATTCCAAAATGGCCAAACCTTCGCCTCTGTAGAACTTTTGGAGCTATTTCTAGTGGTTGATTCTCCTGACACCAAAGGACAACCCGAGGAAAAGATGCTTCAATACCAGCCTTAATAATGCCGCCTTTCCCCCTTCTCCAGTCAAAGCTCGACAGCCAGACAGCAACCAAAGAGTTAAAAGAGAGCCCTCTGGGACGCTGATAAAATGCCACAGTTTCTCATTCCTCCTCCCAGAGAAGGCGGGGAGAGGCTGATCTGGAAAATGTCATCAATAAAAACTACATTTAAATGGTATACGTTGCAGCTGGGCTACTGTGGGCAAAGTTATATGCAGTCGGATGAAAAGGGTCTTTAAAGCACCGATGCTGCTGTAATGGTGCTGCCTCATCCATCTAGGAACGAAAGGGCGTCTGACCCGGTCCTGACCACTGCTCCCCATCAGTATTAAGGGGCGTGAGCATGGCAAAACGGAAATGGAAGAGCAGAAGGGAGAGGCCTGCATAAGAATCGCTTCTGTTTGCAGATGCCATTAATGTTCAAGGATTGCCCCCCCCCACCCCGTGTGCCCACCAAACATGTGATAAATATGCACCACAGTAAAGACAGGTTGCTTACCTGTAACTGTAGTTCTTCGAGTGGTCATCTGTGCATTCACACATATGGGGCTCTGCACCTGCACGGAGCTCATTTTGGAAACTCAGCTACAGAAGTTTCCAAAACGAGCTCTACGCAAGCAGTTTCTGAAAGAAGCTCCATGCAGGCAGATTCCAAAAGAAGCTCCATGCAGGCAGTTTCCGAAACGAGCTACACACAGAAGTTTCTGAAACAATGTCCACGCAGGCGCAGAGCCCCATATATGTGATGCACAGAGGCCACGAAGAAGAACTTGCATGATTTGGTGCTCTCCAGACTACATCTTCCATCATCCCCATCATGGCCACTTGGGCACCAGCTTGGGGAATGCAGGAGTACTGTAATCAGTCTATTTCCTGTCGGTGCCACTTTCGTACATGTCCCAAGTCCTTTGCGTCCCATTGCCTGATTAAGCTCTGTGTTTTTTTAAATTCTACACAATAATTCCCATTTAAATATGTATTTTCTCTGCCAAAAAAAAAAGTGCATTTCCCAATGTAATTTGTCTCAAAGGACACATTTCTAAATATATTTCGATCCTTTCATTGAGACGAGAAACGCACGGGAACATTTGGGAAATGCAAAAGCTGATGGACAAAAGTCCCAGTTCACATCTTAGTCCAAGGGGTGGAGATCAGGTTATTCACAAAAGTTTGAATTCAGCATTGAGCTGCCACAGATCAAAGGTCATGGATCAAACTTCTGTATTGCTCCGCAAAATGTTTTCCTGTGGTGGTTCCTGAGTACTTGGAAGATTTACGGGTACATTGGAATTGGGGGAGAAATCCGTTCAGTCTGCATTTCAATGCAAATTTACCTAATTCCGCACTTTCAAACTAATATGAGAACCAAAACTCAGTTACCCTTTGAAATTTGCATATTTCCGAATTTTGGAATGGAGTTTTCCAATCGAAACACGTGCATATTGTTGAAAATAATGGCAGAAATGCATTATGTTAGGAAAAGTGCTTGCAAAAAATGTGTATATAAGGTCAAATGGTGTATGACTTTGCATGCAGTTTTTTTTAAAAAAAAAACAGGACAAAAAAACCCCTCCAAGTTCAAGATGAATCGAACTTCAGATTGGAGAAATGGGAAACAGAGAGAAAATAATATTGACATCTCTACTAAGGCCTGTGATTCTTAATTTGCCCCCCTTCCTGCAGCCAGAGGCGGATTTGGAAGCTTGCTCATGCTCCGGTGTGTTGTGAGCTTGTCTGGAGCCAGGGGTAGAACATGCGCTCTACATAGGGCTACCATTGTACCTAGTTCGGAAACTTCAACTAGTTCAAAATTTGGCTGCCAGGTTGGTCACCGGTACATCTAGGGGTGAGCATGTTACCCCAACATTAAAATCACTCCACTGGCTGCCGATTAGTTTCCGGGCGAAGTGCAAAGTGTTGGTCATTACCTTTAAAGCCCAACATGGTTTGGGTCCAGGTTACCTGCGGGATCGCCTTCGCCCATACAGTCCGCCCCGCTCTGGGCAGAACTTACTTCAGTCAGCCAAGACTAGGCTAACATCAGTTTCCCAGAGGACCTTTTCTTCTGTCGCCCCTGGATTGGGAAACAGCCTGCCGGAGGAGATTCATAAAATTAACTCTCTCTGAGATTTTAAGGTAGCTTTGAAGACTAGCCTTTTCCGGCAGGCCTACCGTAATGATGTGTTTTTATTTGAGTCTTAATGTTCGAATTATAATGTTGTTATTTTATCTGTGTTTTGTTGCTAGCCGCCTTGAACGCTATTTTGAGTGGAGCATCAGAGTGACAGCACGCCTATGCATATCTCCAAACTGGGCTGTGCAATGCAATATAAGATCTTGGCCAGTGTTTGCCTAGCTTCCCTCTTGGAAATCCCTGAGCCATTTTGGCCCCAGTCAAATTGGCTCCTGTACTTTTAATAGCTGTGTAAAATCAAAGAATTTTTAAGATGTGTTGATTCCTGTACTAATGTTGTTCCCCGCCTCGATCCAAAGGGAGAGGCAGGTAAGAAATAAATATACAGGATGATAATGATAATGATGATGATGATGATGATGATGATGAAGATGATGTGGAGTTCTGCAGAAAGCACGTTCCTTGCACTGTCTGGCTTATATGTTGCCATTGTTACAAGGCGAACAAAACAATAGCCTTCTATTTATGCAGGGCCCAGCTAAGGATATGACGTAAACAGTAAAAGGGTAGGAATTGAACTATAATCCCTACAATCCTCATGGATTGTGGGAGTCGTAGTCAAGTCCTTCAGTTGGAGAAGTCTGAGGTGGAGCTAAAGATGTGAATGGCCTGGAAAAATGGGGGGGACTCAGTTTATTCTTTTTTGGAGGTGGGGAGGAATTCTGTTGGAAAAAATGGTGAAAAAATGGTGAAGGAACTGTTTATGCCAGCTCTCCCCCAACTTGATGCCCTCCAGATATTTTGGACTACAAGTTCTAACATTTCTCTCTCGGAATGAATGGCATTTTTTTTTTAAAACAAAAAGTTGTATTTTAAAATAATATTATTGCAGTCAATTGCACTGCTGCAAAACTCCCAGACTCAATATTCCATGGCAGCAACTTGAGACTGCCTGACAGGACAAATATTTCAACTTGCTGCCCTGAGAATGCACCTGCAAAACCTGACTCTTGGGAGCAAACTTCTACCTAGCCTATGTGAATAGGACCGTAAGAGTCAGAAAGGGGTGTTTTGGGCCATCGAGTCCAACCCCCTGCTCAGGACAGGAATCCAGTTTAAAGCATCCCTGACAGATGGCTGTTAAGGCTGTGCTTGGATACCCCCAGTGAAAAAGAGCCCCCCTTTTTCGCAGGCAGGTGGCTGCATCGTTTGACTCCTATGAGTTAGGAAATCCCACCACCACCACCATGTTCGACCAAAATGTGCCTACATTAAGCCTGTTATTTCGTGTCCTGCAGTCTTGGCTGATAGAGACCAGGCTGCGTCCTTCTGTGTGACAACGCTTTAGGTACTTGAAAAGTGCTAACATATCCCCTGTCAGTTATGTCCTCTCATGGCTAAACATGCCCAGTTCCATCAATCTTTCCTCATAGGACTTTGGTTCTAGCCCCCTGATCATCTGTGTTGCCCCTCTCTGAACTCATTACAATTTATCTGAATCTTCCTAAATGTGGTCACGTCTTACCTTCCTCCAGATCATTCTGAATTCGATGCACAAATACCAGCCAAGACTACACATCGTTAAAGCGGATGAAAACAATGCGTTTGGCTCCAAGAACACAGCTTTCTGCACACACGTATTTCCAGAAACGTCCTTCATATCCGTGACGTCGTATCAGAACCACAAGGTGAGTGGCCCTGTGGCTCACCCCAAAAGGCCATTTTCTTTTGTGACTTTGATGAGGTACAGAGGGCAGCATAAGCCTTTGCAAGATAAATTGTCCATCAAAGAAGTCTACAGAATGTCTTAGATTCGGCAGCCAGTTAAACCCAGAGATGGTTGATTCTGCCTAGTTGGAAATATACTTTATAAATGGGTCGCAGATTGTGAGTTGTGTCCAATCCCCCCTTCAAAGCCAACTACATTCTGGTGGCCATCTTCATGCCTTGTCGCTATATAATCCCAAAAATAATTATGCAGAGTCCAAAGAAATACTTTTCTTTCGTCTGTCTTGAAGCAATAGCCGTTCACTCACTGGATGACCTAGTGTTTTAGTGTTGTGAGAGGTGAAGAAAAACATGAGTGACCATATGGAAAGGAGGACAGGGCTCCTGTTAACAGTTGTATATAAAAGGGAATTTCAGCAGGTGCCATTTGTATGCATGCAGCACCTGGTGAAATGCCCTCTTCATCACAACAGTTAAAGCTGCAGGAGCTATATAGAGTGACCAGGTACAAAAGAGTGCAGGGCTCCTGCAGCTTTAACTGTTGTAATGAAGAAGGAATTTCACCAGGTGTTGCATGCATACAAATGGCACCTGCTGAAATTCCCTTTTATATACAACTGTTAAAGATACAGGAGCCCTGTCCACCTTTCCATATGGTCACTCTATGTATCCACTTTCTCCACACAATGCTTAAGTCGTGCTCACTTGATAGTCAGTAATTCACTATTATGCTTTACTTATTATCTGCTACTCCTATTTTTCTGGTGTGCTTGTATAGCCTTATAGCACATGGCAGACAAGGTGTGTGTGTGTGTGTGTGTGTGTGTGTGTGTGTGTGTGTGTGTGTGCGTGCGTGCGTGCGTGCGTGCGTGTGTGTGTCTTCTGTCACAGAACCAAGGTTCTAGGTACCAGAAAATTTAAGAATTATTTTAGGAGAGGTGAGGAAGTAAAGACAATATACCAGTTGCAGCCCAGGTTTTTCAGGTTTTGACATTAAGGGTATACTGAATTGCTAATGACATTTGTAAGGCCTGGGGAAGAGAATGGATGCAGGTGATCATAGCCTCCTCAAGGGGGTGTATGGGGGGGACTCACCCCACTTACACAAATGGAAGGTATGCCACTGCATGTTGTGTCTCCCAGTGACGGCGATGTTCTGTTAGAGCAGGTAGATCAGAGATGGGCAAAGTGGTGCTCACAGGCACCAATGCACTCCCAGGACACGTTTTTTGGTGCCCCATTCCAGCCACTCCCCCTCCCCCAAAATGCTTACCAACAGCTGAGGGGCTTCTGTTGGTGCTGAAAACATTGGGGGTTAAAGGAATTCTTTTGTGTGTTCAGGCTCAGCTCCCACCCTCACCTCTGCCTTGTAGTTGGTCTTTTGGACAGGTTACTTGTCCTTTGCTGCACCTTCCATAGCAGCCATTTTGTGGTGGTGCCCATAACACTTTCTCCAATTGCCAAATGTGCCTACAGTCCAAAATAAAATAAAAGGGGGGGGGCGGAAGCTGTCTGCCCTTGGGGTAGATGCTCAGAAATAAAACTATTGCTGTCGGAAAGGTAGGAAGCCAAATTCACTTCGTGACCCAGAATTCCGGTGTGATGAGAAACACTGTACAATACCATAATCCTAGAAAGGGAGCTGGCTGGCAGTAGGCTGAGAGCAGACAAATCGGAGTACTCCTTTCCACAACTTCCAGAAGGGTAGACATGTTAGTCTACTGCAGCAAAGACAACCAAGAGCCCTGTGCTACCTTAAACACAAACCCATGGATGCTGCCATAAGCTTTCATGGTTTGCGTCCACTTTTCTCCAACTAGGTGCCCTATTCTGGACTACAACTCCCATAATAGCTGTCTGGGGGATTATGGGAGTTGTAATCTTATGCCTGGAGGGCACACTGCATGGGAGCCTTGCTACCTTCATGCCCTCCTTACGAGATTCCGTGGGGCGTCTGGCTGGCTGCGTTCAGGCACAGAAGGCCGGCTGAGATGTCCCTTCACCTGATGTAGAAAGGCAGTGCTTTTGTTCTGAAAGCCTCCGACCTATCCAAGGGCAGGCTACGAATTGAAAATACACAAACGCTCACGCCCCGCTTGGTTTTGCCAAAGCCCAGAGGATGCCGCTCGGGAGAGGAAGGAAAGTGTACGGGGTTTTAGTTTTTTAAAAAGTGATCTTGGCCGTCGTGGCAAGCCCAGTCACTAATGAATCAACGACCATAAACTCTCGGATGTCATTCAAAACAGCAAGCAATTTAATAATGACTGGTAAAGCCCAGCCATAAATCTACAGTGAAAAGTAATTACGGTATATGTATTTAGGGAGACATACGAGGAATGTTACTATAAAAGCAGAGCTCAGAGCCTGTCTTGCGGTCAGAACAAGGAGGAAAAGAGGGATTTTTGGAGTGGGCGTGAGAGAAAGGCTTGGAGGGGCAAAAACACGCAGAATGGGTTTCAGCTCTTGTCCTTGTGGTGGATTTACATACATTTTGTGGAGGTTTGGTCGGAACGGATGCATGTGACAAATCTGGGGTCTAGAATGGGATCCGTGTTGAGAATTTATGGACCAAATCAGATTCGCTCTCTGGGTGTGCGCATGCTTCACAATGGCCGGGGTGTAGATGAGGAGCAAACCTCAGGCTTGCAGGATCTAATTTTGGGTTGTTGTTTTTCAAACCTCACGGACCTGCCAATTACATGCAAAATTCTGGCTCAGGGCCACGGCCATACATTTAGGATTAAGGACAAGGCCTTCGGGGGTATTTGTAGCTTGAGAATTTGTTTTCAGTATCAAAACTGAGCCTTCAGTACTTTCATTTTAAAATATCTATATTATATATAGATATATAATCAATTCCTGGTTTTCCTCTAAGCATTTGTGGTTCCAGCAGCCTAATTTAGGGTGAGGGTTGCCTTCTACTTGCTCACTGTTAAAACAACTGGGAGTCAGAAACCCTTGGCAATTGCTTGGATTTAGCAGCAAATCTTGCTCTTGTCTCCTGCCTGCCGGCCGCAAAACAGACCAGCACCCGGGTTTGCGGCTTGTATCGCAGCGGGGGAAATGCCAACAGAACTATTTAATTTGCGGACGCCAATGTGGCGAAGCCTGGTGGCTCTTTCCCACAAAGGGCTCGTCTTGGCATTAAACCAAAGACATTTGCCTTCCAAAATTCGGCAGGCACAATTTCGTAGCGGCGATGTCATGAAGTCCATGCCGGAAGCGGTGGCAGGGAGGGGAAACGGGACACACATAAAGAAGAAGGAAAACCTGATGGAGAAGTACAAAAAGCGAGGAGCATGGAGGAACGCCCGTCCTCGCGCGGGTCTTTAACTTGCTTAACCCATGGCAAAGTTGTCAGCTGTAAAGTGAAGCTATCCAGAAACGGCTTCATCTTGAGTGGCTTTATGGGGAGAGATCACCTTGAGGTCTCACTTAAAATGTCAGTATTACGGAGAGGGTCATATTTCTACACAAATGACCCAGAGGCGTACTGGTTTTTCAGCACCCAGCTTCAAAGCTGCCTTCCCCTCAACTCCATTCGCGAACTGGGAATGTTTGTTGGCCATGGTAACTTAAGGGGGCTAAGGAAGACCCTGTTCCAATTCATAATTAACTACCTTTTTGGTAGAGTGAAGAGCAGCAACCAAAGGAAATGAGGGAAAGAGCTCAGCAGGATTTTTAAGATGATGATGACGATGATGATGATTTAAACCCCCTTTCAGGATAAATGATCCCCTTTAGGCAACTTAAGTAGTGAGTAAAACAACATAATAAGATTATACACACACACCAATAATAATAATAATAATAATATGAGCGAGAAAGAGATAATAATAAATTTATTTATTTCATATCCACCTCTCTTTCTGGATTGAGGCAGGGAACAACATCAAATACAAAAATACTATAAAATACATGAAACTGATTAAAAACATTGAAATAACAGCAGCACATAGATAAATCAAATAAGCCCGGATTAACTGACTTGTCTTAAGAAATATTTTTGTAAGCTGCCTTGAGAGCCCTTTTGGCTAAAGGGTGGGATAGAAGTGCTAAAATAATAAATAAAATAGCAGCAGCAGAAGTTACAGCACCAATAAATCATTCAAAAGCCAGTTGAAATAAAATGCCACCCTAAAGGACATTCCTTTGGGATGATATTCCAGAGATGCGGGGCTACCAGGAAAAAGGCCCTGTCCCTGGTACCCTTCAGCCTAGCAGCAATCGATGGTGGTCTGGAAAGTAGGGTTTCAGATGCTGATCTTAAGTCTTGGGCAAGTACCTATGACTGTTTGTGCAGGTTGTCCTTCAGCTAGCCTGTTCTCCAACCATTTAGGGCTTTATAGGTTAATAGCAGCACCTTCAGGAGTTATTCCCTTTCCTAAACTAAACAATGAACAGCGCCCAATTGACTAGTTTAGTATTCTGTGTTCGACATCATAGAAATACTATCCAGATGCTTTTGTACAAGGATGGGCAGATGTTAGATTCGGACCTACCAGTAGGTTAGCTTCGCAGTAGATTGGCAAGGGTTTCTGACTGAATTGTTTGACAACAGAAAGGTTCTCCCCTCCTGCCCTTAAACTGAGCTGTTAAAATTCCTGATCTGTTGTTGCTGGTAGTAAATTTGTGCTTTTGCATGTAGCTCCACCCCTGAGCAACTATTTTGCACCTGGCTCTAACTGATGAACTTCCTGGTTGTAATTAAAAAAAAAAAAAGAATCTCAAGATCCCGAAGTCTGCTCACAGGTGCCCTAGAAGGAAACCGTGCCCTTGAAACTAAAACCGAATTCTTAAAACATAATTTGGCCCCAGGCTAAGCCCTCAATCCTGTTTTTGGAATACCGGAATATTCCCAAGAAAATTCTTTCACAGTACCCCTCTGTCCCACTCGCTTGCTATCCATTCATTGAGACCGAAGAGGGGAGGGAAAGTTTAAACCTAATGAAGATCCCCCCAGCACTGCTGTGAAGGTTTTGCCTGAGCTTAATAGCAGCATGGGATGCGTAGGGAGCTTCATCAGGGTTACAGAGGAGAGGGGATAATTAATCTCCCCACGCTGCTCAGCTGATGGGGTAAGGAGCAGCTGGGCAGTGGGAGACACTGGGTGCTTTAGACTGTGTAGAACACAAGACTTCATTTTGGTGGGTTGCACTCCCCAAGGTATGGAAACCGCCCAGAGGTATCCACGTATCATTAGCCGTGGTTGCTCACCCTCTCCAAAAAGGATCATCCCACTAGCCGAGCGTATTATTTTAGCATCAGACACGCTGCCATTACTGAGCCACAAACAAGTGGCTTATTACTAAGGCGCGTGTTCAAATAAAAAACGGCTCTGCAGAAAACCCGGCCAGAAACACTCGCTGTGAATCTTGGTTGCAGAGTTATAGTGGTGAGCATAACATTATAGCCCCAACATGGTTAACCAAAGAATCTGGCGAAAGCATTCTGCACAGCGACTTGTAATACGTTTCGCGTGTCAATTATGCTTGTTGGCCAACGGAGTCCAGAGTGGGAGCTCTGGAAATATTTGATCATTGCCATGTATTCATTTTAGTACCTGGTAAAAGCACAGCAAGCAGAGAGTTAATGGAGGGGTAAACTGGGAAACAGGACGCGGCCATAGACCAAATCAGTCCGTTATTCCATCTTTCTCAGCATTTACACTGATTATCAGCAATTCTGCGGGGTTTTGGATGGGGGCCTTTCCTGGTCCTACCTGGAGACTATGAGGATTGAACTTGCGTGCAAAGCAGGTGCTCTACCGCTGAGATATGCCCTCGCCCAAATATTGTGGGCCATCATGATTCACACAGGGAGAGAGGCTGTGCGTTGTATGGGATCAGCCCTGCAAGTGATATCCTATGCCAAGGCCCAGAAAATGGGGAGTTAATAATTGAGGGAGTGCCTCTGAGCATGTGTAGAAGATCCGTGTCTGAACAGGTAGGCCGTAGCATCTCCTGCTTCTCACCACCACCATTGTCTGGGCCAGAGTGAGAGGTAAAGGAACAAGCAGGTTGCAACAGGGAAGAGTCCAGGGGGCTCTGGTCAGTGGGCCCCAACCATGGCTACCTTTGACGAAGGCACCTTAGCTGTCCTCACCCACCCAACCTCCAAACAAAGCCTTCTTTCGTGGCCCCTTTCTTTTAACAAGAAAATGGGAGGGGAGGAAAAGACAAAACTGTCAACAGACAATAACTCCACCCTGCCAGCTGCAAAGGGCTTGTTTATAATGTCAGGGTGTCCTTTTGCCCTGAGTCACCCAGTAAATAAGCCGGATCCAGATGCGTGCTTGGTTGCATGTCGGTCTGTGGGTGGAGCATCCTGGCAAGGCTAGCAGCATTCTGTGGTCTTCAGAAGATGGTTAAGCTGCCACAGATCCCACCATGGCTTAAGGGATCAACCAGAGAAGCCCAAGAAGAGGTAGGAGTGGGCAAGGAGAGGTGGTTATTCTCTCTACATCAGAGCTGGTGGCATGCCCTGCCAGGCATTATGGACAAGCTGGAGCGTGTTCAGAGGAGGGCAACCAGGATGATCAGGGGTCTGGAATCAAAGCCCTAGGAAGAGAGACTGAAAGAACTGGGCCTGTTTAGCCTGGAGAAGAGAAGATTGAGGGGAGACATGAGAGCACTCTTCAAATATTTAAAAGGTTGTCACACAGAGGACGGCCAGGATTGCTTCTCGATCATCACAGAATACAGGACACGGAATAAGGGGCTCAAGTGACAGGAAGCCAGATTCTGGCTGGACATCAGGAAAAACGTCCTGACTGTTAGAGCAGTACGACAATGGAACCCCTGAGCTAGGGAGGTGGTGGTCTCTCCCACACTCGAGGCCTTCAAGAGGCAGCTGGAGAGCCATCTGTCAGGGATGCTTTAAGGTGGATTCCTGCATTGGGCAGGGGGTTGGATTCGATGGCCTTAGAGGCCCCTTCCAACTCGACTGTTCTATGATTCTATGACTGTTCCCAGCATTGCTGTCCTGAGTAGTGCATGATGGCAGCTAAATCACACATCGACACTTCCCTAAGAAATATGAAAGCGGGTTAGGGGAGTGGAAGATGGGTTGATTTGTAATGGAACGCTAAAAATACAAAAGCCCACTTAAAACCGCATTCCTGAAAATCCGTATAAAAAGGAGGGGCAGGGAGAAGCAGCATGGCAGAATAGGCCAAGGTGAGGGTGCCAGGAAAACCACAGCCTGCTGGCTCCTGTTTAAAATGTCACTGCCTTGCAGATTACTGCGTGCAGGAAGGGGGACGTACAGCACTCGCCCATGCCATGGCATGCATCGTTCGTCCTGCAGCCTCGGGGGGGGGGGGGTCTTTTGTTCATGGTGCCTGGCCGCTACATTGAGTTTTAGCAGCCTCTCTTCCCTTAAGCAAGATCCCAGAGCCAATGGTGATTTCAGACCAAATTGCAGGGCATATCTATGTATACATCTTGGGCGTTGTACCAGTTTAACTGTCATGGTTTCTCCTGCACAATCCTTGGAATTGTACCTTTGCAAGGGTGCTAAGGAACCTAACGAGTCTTCACTCCAGGACGTCCTTCTTACCGGCACTAAGTATTTGGCCCAGACAGGCATGAAAACACTCCTTGAAGAATGGAGTAATTTTCCTGGGTGAATTCTAACATTTGGGGTGACTGAGGGTTTTTTTCTTCCCCGCCCCTTTTGCTCATAAAAAGAGAACTTTCCTTTAACTTCAGCCAGCAGCCTTCAGCAGTGTGGTGGTGTTCCCTTCTCATGTGGGACAGGAGAAACCTTGTCTTCTTACGGGAACCTCCCTGAACGTCCTTAGAATGCCTCATTCCCTGAAAGCCGTTGATATCCCCTCCTTCAGGGAAGATAAATGATCCTACAAAGTGTGTGTGTGTGTGTGTATTCAGTACAACCTTAATTTTTAGACCTCTGGGATGCCCCTTCCTCAGAGATGCTTGAGGGCCATTCCCATCTCAGCAGGTGCCACCCTGAGGCAGCTACGGAGGCCCCACCACGACTTAAGGGCCTGTCCTGCTGCCCTTGTCAGCAGTGCCAATGTTGTGAGCAGTTACAACGGCAGCCTCAAAGTACTCATCAAAAGAGTTATGCTGTCATCTTCTTGCATGGGCCATTCTTGAGGGCATTTGAGACGGCACAAGGACCGTAGAGCACTTGCTTTGCATGCCGAAGGTCGCAGGTTCAATCCCAGGCGTTTCCAGGTAGGGTTTAGGAAGGCTATCTGAAACCCTAGTCTGACTTCTCGTGTTTCACAGCAGTGAGGGATTAAAGGGAGGAATTCGAGCTTTAGGGACCCCCCCCCACCTCGCTAAGGGGAAAGGGAGAGAATGCTTGCGACTGCTGCTGCTTGGAGAAAGCCAAATTCCACGCGCAAAGTCCGAACTCAAGAGAGAGAGCCCAGCCCGATGCTGAGTTGATGCGGGCACCCTCCCTCCCCTGGACGTCTTTATTTAAGCATGCTTGTCAATGAAATATTTTCCAGGTGTCTTACAGCACGTGTTTAAAAATGATACAAAACGTGTACCACCAGCAGCCTAAACAAGAGCCCGCTAAAATCTACGAAAGGCCTAGGAAAAGCACCCTTGTTTAAACTCGGCAACTAAACGTACATCAGGTCTGATGCCAGGAGGACTGTTAAGGGGATTCCCCAAGAGCTGATGTGCCACCACCGAGAAGGCCTCACCCCCTGGGAGCGACCCAGTTCAGTTCATAAGGTGGAGGCACCCAGAGTTGGGTCTCTAATAGGCAGGCTCATATAGGGGAGGCAGTCCTTCAAATCCCTTGGTCCAAGATCAGATAGGGCAGGGTGTGACTTCCATTGAAATCCACCTGATGACTCTTCAAGAAGAGGATCCCAGAGGTCTAAGAACCTTTAGGGAGGAGCCAGAGCTCAGGGGTGGAGCACCTGTTTTGCATCCCCGACAACTCCAGGTAGGTTTGGAAAAATTCCTGACTGAAGCCCTGGAGAACCATTGCTGCCAGTCAGTGTCATTACTGGGCTAGATGGACCCATGATCTGATGCAGTATAAGGCAGCTTCCTGCATTCCCAACAACCTCCTGCCCCCTCTTTGGAATCCTCTGGCACAGGTGTTAAGGGGATTCCTTAAGGAGGTTGGATAAATTCCTGGAGAAGACTATCCATGGCTACTGGTCCTGATGGCTAAGTGCAACCTCCAGTATCAGAGGCAGTAAGCCTGTATACCCTAGGTGTTGGGGAACATGGGTGGGAGGGTGTTGTTGCACTTGTGTCCTGCCGGTGGCTCCCTGGCCGACAGCTGCTTGGCCACTGGGTGAACAGAGTGCTGGACTAGATGGACCCTTGGTCTGATCCAGCAGGGGCTCTCCTTACATTCTTATGTTAACTAAGAGGGAGTGATTGTCTGCATTGTGGACACACTTGTGCTCTCAGATCCAAGAATCACCTGGTTTGTTTCCTTCTCGTAAAAGATAACCCAGCTGAAGATAGAAAACAACCCGTTTGCCAAGGGCTTCAGGGGAAGCGACGACAGCGACCTGCGCGTGGCAAGATTACAAAGGTAGGGACGGAGAAAACATGCCGGACAGATGAACCGAGTGGTTAGAAGAATTCTAGTATTCTATGGCACTCTCGTAGAATCCTAGACTAGTAGAGTGGGAAGGGGCCTCTAAGGGCCATCGAGTCCAACCCCTGCTCAGTTCAGGCATCCACCTTAAAGCATCCCTGACAGATGGCTGTCCAGCTGCCTCTTGAAGGCCTCTAGCATGGGAAAGCCCACCACCTCCCTAGGTCCTTGGTTCCATTGTTGTACTGCTCTACCAGTCAGGAGGTTTTTCCTGATGTCCAGCCGGAATCTGGCTTCCTGTAACTTGAGCCCGTTATTCCGTGTCCTGCACTCTGGGAGGATCAAGAAGAGATCCCGGCCCTCCTCTGTGTGACAACCTTTCAAGTATTTGACGAGTGTCTCCCTTCAGACTTCTCTTCTCAAGACTGAACATGCAGCCTAGCCATAGATATACCACACGGGGTTTTTGCTTGCCTCTTTTAGCTCTTAGTTTTGCTGGGTTGCGTCCCCAGAGTTCTGTGCAAGCAGTGGCAGACCCACATCTTCCACCAGTGGCGAATGCCTCTCCGTGCAGTTTGAGACTTGGGCAGAAGCCCGTGCGCCTTGGCAGAAGCGGGCTATAAATAAATTAAATGTGCATTACAGATGGGAAACAGACATTGAGTGAGGGTGTTTTGCCCAAGCCCACCCACAGCTCTGCGGCTGAGCTGTGCTCTTAATCCAGATCGCCCAGGTTGAGAAGGAACTGCAGCTCGGTGATAGAGCACAGGCTCTGCATGCGGAACGGCCCAGGTTCGATCCCAATTTTTAAAAAAAGGGGAGCAGGTGCCAGGGAAGGGCATTGTTTTGAGACCCTGGAAAGCTGATGCCTGTCAAGAGTGTACAAAAGACTGCAGAGTTGGGCAACTTGTGGATTTCCAGAAGTCCTGGCCTTCAACTGCCATCTGTTCTAGCCAGAACAGCCAGTGCTGAGAGATGATGGAAGCTGTAGGCAAAACAACTGGAGGGCTACACCCATGCAGCAGAGGGACAAATAGCCTCACCTGGTAGAAGGCAGCGGGTTTCAGACTTCCTTTGGGGAACCCTTTCTACATCTGTTGGTGTTCAGAGGAAATCCTGTGCACTGCAGGGGACTCTGGGGCCTATAAAACATCTCACAAATCACGCAGAGCGCTGGGCTCATTGTAGCCCCATACGTGTGGAGAGTGTGCCCTCCTAAATCGCATCAAACGCTCTCCTGCAGTTTCACATTCCAGGGGAATACGGGTAATCAGCGTTGGCTCCAGAGGAGGACAGCATGGTTGGGCGTTTGCTAGTACTAGCATTTCCACAAAGTATCCAAGAATATCGGATGCAGCCAAAGAGATCCTCAGTTGGCATGTCCTACCTCTTCCTGCTTAGCAGGGACCTCTGTGAGTATTGGTTGGCACTGGTCGACCTGTTTTTCAGAGAAGCTAACTTAGGAGTCTTGACCCCCTCACTGAGGAAGCCCTGCTAAACATCCAAGGGACAGAGTTTGGAAAACTTCCATTATAGGTCCCCACAATTGTCAACTAACTGTAATGACGGTTTTGTTCTACTGACTCCTGTCCAAATGCGCTGTAATTGGCTTCTCCCCTACTGCATCTGCAGCAAAGAGTATCCGGTGATCTCCAAAAGCATTATGAGGCAGAGGCTGGTGTCCACCCACGGTCAGCTCTCTGCTAAGCCTGACGTCAGCTCGCTCCACGGGAGCCACCAGGGTCTCCAACACTACCAGTATGAGAACGGCGCTCACATGCAGTTCGCGGCATCGGATGCCCAAGACCTGCCCCTCAACACCTTCGCGGCGCAAAGAGAATCGGGGCTCTTCTATCACTGCCTGAAGCGGCGAGGTAATGGAGATTTGTAGGCAGGAAGGGATTACGCTGGGGACCTTCAGCTAGCGGATTTTCTGCTAGCTTTCAAGGAAGGCAGGGCTAAACTATGGAACTCACTACCACAAGATGTAGTGACGATTTTGATGTCTTTATAAAAGGGGGTTAGACAAATTCCTGGAGGAGAAGGCTAAATGGCTACTAGTCCTGATAGCTATGTGCTACCTCCAGTATCAGTCAGTATGCCTGCATACACTGTTTGCTGGTGAACATGGGTGGGAGGGTGCTGTTGCACTCAAGTCCTTATGTGGGAGGTTTCCGTGGGCAGCTGGTTGGCCACTGTGTAAAACAGAATGCTGGACTAGATGGACACTTGGTCTGATCCAGCAGGGCACTTATGATGGTCTTAGACCTTATACAATGCAATTTTTGAAATTTTGGACTCCTAGCGATCTCAGTTGTGAGCTCTGAAGTGTCCCTCATTTGTTGGGGGCTTTCTTGATTTGGATTTAATTTTATGCTGTCCTTCACTATGCTTTCATCATCAATGGTTTTTCACCATAGTCTTGCTCTGAGATGGTTACGTGTGACTAGTTGTTCCAAGAGCATGGGGATGGGGATATACGTTACTATCATCCATGTTGTGTGAACGGGGATTTCACGTTAACACTTTTGACTAGATAGCCCAGTAAGTACACGGCCGCACCTACATCCAATTTAATTGTCTGTGTGTGAGAGAAAGAGACTGGATTTGCACAACACCAGCCACACTAAGCGGTTGAGTTTAGCATCTTGTCTGAACCCAGGACATTTTCTGCAGGGTGGCTTGTTAACAATGCAAACTGGCTTATTTTTATTGAACAGGCCACCTTGGGAAGCCATAGTGGTTAACAAGCTACCCTGCAGAAAATGTCCTGGGTTCAACAAACAACAAACTTACATTCAACCAGTGAGTTTGGGTTAGTGTGTTGTGAGAACAGCCTCATTGTGCGTTTAGCTTGTTCTTGGGGACTAAGGTTGCAATCCTAAATATACTAACTAGGAAGTAATCGCTACTGAACTCCTGGGATTTACTTCTGAGTAAACATGCTTAGGACACTTGGACACACTTGAATTGAACGTGAAATGAAACAGTTCAAAATGCAGCTAGGAAGCAAAAGAGCAAAGCAAAGTAAACTTTTAATCACTCAACCCATTCTGCACATTGACTCTTTGGTAGAAATGTATTTATAATTAATATAACTTATTTGCTGCCCTTTATTGCAAACGTTGTCAGGGCTGCTCACAATCTTAAACACGGCATCTCGAGCTCAGAACGCTGTTCTACTACAGACAATCCATCAGGAAAGGAGATCCTTTCCTGAAAATGTAGCGAAAACTTTTACCAGTTGCCAGAGCAAGTCCTTCGCTTTATCATGCAAGATTTCTGCAGTTTTTTGACATGAGGTCCTGGCAAATGTAGAGCCTTTGAGGGGTGTGTGTGTCTATGTGTGTGTGTGTGTGCGTGCTCACAATAAGTCATTCTAAGACTCCTTGAATTTGTCAAAAGCAACACTACAAAAGCAGTGCGGCCAGACGGTTATTGAGATGAATGAAAAATAATCACTGGATGTAAGAAAGTAGTTGCCCAGGTCATTTAAACCTTCCACTGATAAAACAAAGCTCCTCTAATTAAGATTGATTGGATTAGGTGGACATTGACAATGCCCTTTTTACTGTTAAGCAATATCTTTCCAAAAATGATCATAAATGGTGTAATTGGATTAGCGCGAAGGCAATGGCGATACTGCAACTTCTTGAACCATTTACTACAGACCAGATCAAAAGTCTGATCCCACACAGCATTAGGTTTGCCCAAGCCCATTGGAGTCAAACCTAAGACACACCTAGGGTTCTGTGAAGATCAAGATGTAAGACACATAAGCTGGGTTCACACAACACGCTAACCCACATTCACTGGCTGAGTGTGGGTTGTTGTTGAACCATGTGTTTGTTTACTGAATTGTGGCTTAGCAAGACAATTTTTCACAGGGTGACTTGTTAACCACCCTGAACCACACACACACACACACACACACACACAATCATGGGTTCTCAAGGTGGCTTGCTTGAGAAAAATAAGCCATGCTGCATGGTTTAACCAAGCCACCCTGTGGAAAATCTCCTGGGTTCAGACAGCACATTCAACAAACAACTCACACTCAACCACTTAGTGTGGGTTAGTGTGTTGTGTGAACCCAGCCATGGTTTTAGGATTATCTAGAAAGCAAGTTGTATGAAGGGACACTGAAGGAACTATGCTTAGTTTAGAAGAAAGTGGTGAGATTTCTACTCTCCTCCTTTGGAAGCTTTTAAGATTAGGATATACTTCAGGTCCAATGGTGGAATGAAATTACCTGCTTTGTTGCTTCCAGCCTTAAAAGTCTATTTTGGATGGGACTGGAAAATATCTTAGAGTAGTCGTGGAGGGGAATTTCTTCTTCCATGCCTTTGATTCAAACCATATCGTATTGTTGTTGTCGCTTTTATTTCTTGACCGTCATGTTTTCAGACTTAACCTCTGCATCCACAACACCTAGTAAAATGATAGTTTGCTGCGAAAAGGCATTTCTCAGGAATTCCAAGGGGAGTCCACAGTACGCCCAAATATTTCCTGGACCTGTGTTAGATGGGATTAGGACCCTTGTGTTCAAAGACGTCCTGCAGCGCGACGACTTGCGCTGGAGTCTTTCACCACCTAAATACTCCTTCGTTTTGTTGTGTTCATTTGTCCACAGAGGGTGCCCGACATCTGGACTTACCCTGCAAACGCTCTTATCTCGAAGCCTCCTCTTCCGTCGGGGAAGAGCACTATTTCCGGTCGCCGCCTCCATACGACCAGCAAATGCTAAGCCCCTCCTACTGCGGTGACGTGACGCCGAGGGAGGCCTGCATGTACTCTAGTTCGGGTGCGGAAATTGCCGGCGTCTCGTCAGTGGAAGATTTGCCTCCTCCCCCTCCCCCTTTGAGCTGCAATATGTGGACTTCAGTTGCACCTTACACCAGCTACAGCGTTCAGACAATGGAAACCGTTCCGTACCAGCCGTTCCCTGCTCACTTCACTGCCACCACCATGATGCCGCGCCTCCCTACCATCACGAACCAAGGTTCCCAGCCTCCGGGCAACAGCCCCTTCACGGTGTACAATCAGCTTTCGCAGTCTCAGGTCCGGGAGAGAGTCCCCGCGCCGTCCTTCCCGAGGGAAAGGGTGCACCCTTCCGTGTGCGAGAGGAAGGCCCCCTCTCCCCACATAAGCACAGCCAATGAATTTCTGTACTCGCAAACCTTCTCGCTGTCGAGGGAATCCTCTTTACAGTATCATTCAGGCATGGGGACTGTGGACAACTGGACGGACGGATGACTCCGGCTGCAGAGCAATGAACATAATGACTACAGTTAGACTCACTGCTCGGGGACAATGTTAACTCAGTGTTAATACCTGTGGGTAACTTGCACTTCCGTGACACCTACAGTTCTGCCTTTGCAATTCCATGGATGTTTGTGTATCTGAAGAGATCGCTTTCCGTTAGACGCACGACCAGCTCAGTTTTGGGAAGTGGGAGGGAGGGGGAAACCCAGTTGTGTACAAAGGAACCTGGCTCAATGGCTTGGATCCACCAGTCACATTTGTCCAGTCAAACATTTGCCCCGTCAGAGGAACACTCCCTCACTGAATGTATCGAACACTTACAAACAACAACACGCACCGGAATCCTCCACACAGACTATTCACCAAGCATCCCCTCAATTTCATGGCATCTTGTAGCCTTTTGTTTTGTTTTGTTTACAAAACAGAGATCAAACAGAGTGTACGATTCACAAGCCACTTAAGCAGGTTAAATACACATATGCAAGGTCAGCCCCAACCAGGGTTGGGCCACAATGGTGCAGCTTCACAGGCCGAAAATGACACTGATAGAAGGTGGCCATGTGGCTATGGATGTGCTTATCTTTAATTCTTTAGTTTCTTCACAGTTTAAAACGTTCTCTGTGTGCGTCTCTATCCCTCCTTTGCAAAGCAGCCAGACACTAGTGTCCTTCTCTAAGATATACTGGGACAGCAGTATATCTTGCATTAAGATGTAGCGCTGTCCCAGTGACTTCTTGGGAAGGACACGCCCCAGGGAGGGTGCACGTGCTCTCTCTCTGTGGGGGGAGAGGGCGCTTTTTAGGCTGTGGACCAGGGGGAGGGGGAGAAAGAAGGTATTACGAGTTAAGTACTTCTCCCCAAACATACACAAATGGTTTGTGGCGGTAGCTGTCTCTACCAAGAAGTAGCCAAAATGGCCACTTCTGTTTCTCTACCCACAAATAAGAGAATGAAACGAAGAGGAACATGTCAGGTTTGTCCCAGGCCCAACTGCGAGGGAACTAATGCAAGTGTGTTGAAGGGTCCTGTGGCTTGCACTCACATGGTCAATCCATGGAATAAAATTAGAATTTAAAAATCCTAAGTGTTTTCCTGCAATTATTAATAAGTGGAGCACACCAGATGAATCAACTTCAGAGTTAATACAAACCAGGAACACAATTCTCTGATTTTCTCTGGCAGAAATCTCATTATAATGAACAGGAGTTCTGCCTTTGCACATAACCCATCATTTCAGTGGAGCATCTGCTGGGGAGGGCGGAAATCCAGTTTGGATTGCACCTTATAGCTCTTGCTCCCACATGGCACCCAAAGGAGCACACCATAGACTCACCCTAGTTAGCTTTAAATATGGAAGCAGTGAGTTTCATATCCCATATTCAGAGGATATTACACAACCATAGATTCAGTGCAAAATGAGACATTACCACCGATGTGGGTGAGGAAGTGCTCAGTGTAATGAAATGAAGCCATAGAGGGGAAGAGAGCCTGATGATGCAAGGCTGCCATTTTCAGCAGCAACCCGTTGCTGCTGAAAATGGCAGCCTTGCATCATCAGGCTCTCTTCCCCTCTATGGCTTCATTTCATTACACTGAGCACTTCCTCACCCACATCGGTGGTCCCCAACAGTGTGGGAAAATGCAGTGTAATGACAGGAGGTAGAACTGGACTACCTGTGTAGGAGAGGAGTGGCCGGAGGGTTGACACAGGGCTGACGTTTTCACTGGCAGCTCCATGGTCCTGGTAATGCGCCCTCAAATAAGTATTTGAGTTCTACAAACCTAAAACATGCTCTCTTACCTGTTCTGTCGCTCCCAAGGCCTTTTGCCACGCAGCAGACTCAGGTAGGAATGAAGCAGTTCCTGAAAAAAAAAATCCACTCCTGGTGTTAGGTGAGAAGGAATTCTACTTTAAAATTGCTTTTAAAAAAACCTCCTTGGAAATAGAAACTAGTACAGCACAGAGCAGGCACAGATTTAAAAAACGCACCACACAACATAAGAAAGCACGCAGTCATAGAGAACACGGAAAACTGCTTGTCCATCTAGCGTAGTACGGTCTACTACAGTGGTGAGCTGAAAGTAAATCTCCAGACGTTCTGGACTTCAACTCCCAGCATTCCTGACATTAGCCATGCTGACAGGCACCTCTGGGAATTAAAGTCCCGGACATCCGGAAATCTATCTTCTGCCCACTCCTGGTTTCTTCTGACCATCAATGGCTCACCAGGGCCTTTTCCTTCCCTTCTACCTGATCCTTCTTTTAACTGGAAATGTCAGAGCTCAAACCCAGGACCTTCTGCTAACAAGAAGGAAAAAAACCAAACACAACCCAAACACCTCTTAGGGATACACCCTCCCCACCCCACTACCCGATTCTCAGTTCACCAGACCCATTCTTGGCACAACACAACAATGCTAGTCTATAGGGATCTTCCCAGAGTGGTGGTTCCATGCCAATGAGCGGACGCGGGGGAAAGAGGCATTTTTCATAACACCGAGGCCACTAAAGGAACGGTTATTTTTCATCCAGTACAACCATACAGTCATGTGAATGACTAGAGAGGGCGTTTATAATCAGAACTGGGAAATCACTACAAGTGTTGCATGCTGAATAGTTATTTATATATATATATATCTACCTATATATATAAAGTATATCTCTCTCTCTCTCTCTCACCAATGCAGGCCCACACGTTCCATTCAGCTTCGCTTTTTTTTTTTTAAACAATGAAATACGTAATAAAATAATGAATGTTGAAAGGGACTTTTTTTTTTTTAAAGACAGCTATTTAAGTTTTTTTAAAAAAATTACACCCTTTTGTGATGTAAAAACTAAGATTTGGTTAGAAGAAACATATATGCTACAGATAAATCTCTATTAGGATCCACATTAGATAAAAAGGCAGTGTGGCCTTTTTTGTTTTTTAAAGCTTTGTATAGACATTTTATTTTACATATCAGAACATAAAAAAAAACATTTTACTACTATAAACTGTCTCTAGGTGGCTTTCAATCACTAGCACTGACATTTTTGGGTCCTTTGCTCACCAAATTTGCACAGGATTCCAAAATCTGAATTCCTTGCATTGTCACCAAAAGTTTAGGGTCACAGCATTTTCAATGCTTATATTAAAAGAAACAAAACAAGAGTCACTGGTCGGAGGCATTTTGTCGCCATCCCAAAGTTGGGAGATACGTTTTCGATTGTTTTAGAGGTACCAGTAAACATTAGAACGTAAGAAGAGCCCTCCTGGGTGAGTCCAAGCGTCCATCTAGTCCAGCACTCTGTTCACGCAGTGGCCAACTAGGGAACCGCAAAGCAGGACACTGTACAACAGCACCCTCCCACCCATGTTCCCCAGCAACTAGTGTATACAGGCTTAGGAAGGAAAGGAACCTCTCGTGCAAGCACTGAGTCATTACTGACTCTTGGAGGGACGCCAGCTTTCGCTGACGTTTTCTTGGCAGGCCTTAGAGCGGGGTGGTTTGCCGTTGCCTTCCCCGGCCGTGATTACCTTTCCCCCAGCTAGCTGGGTACTCATTTTACCGACCTCGGGAGGATGGAAGGCTGAGTCGACCCGAGCCAGCTGCCTGAAACCAGCTTCCGCTGGGATCGAACTCAGGCCGTGGGGAGAGATTCAGCTGCAGAAACGGCTGCTTTACCACTCTGCGCCACATTTGGTCTTAATACATAAGTCGTTGGGTATGGAAGCATATCAGAATGCATATTTCAATTAACAAACAAGTATATTCCTATGGTATTATAGTTCTAATAGTGTTTGCAAAGGGAAGCTCTTGGTGGATTCTCAGCAAATTTGATTTACCGCTCTGCACCACACGAGGCTTACTGCCTTGGATTCTGGAGGTTGCACACATCAGGACTAGTAGCCATTGATAGCCTTCTCCAGGAATTTATCCAACCCCCTTTTAAAGCCATCACCACCCCTTGTGGTAGTGAATTCCATAGTTTACCTATGCGCTGCCACAAGATGTGCATATGTAAAAAGGAATGCATTATGGGAAGTGGGAGGAAAAGATTAGGCTTATACCTACTGAGATGGTCTCCAACTGCCACACAGTCAAGCTGTCATTTCTCTCACATAGAAAACTAGTATATGCTACAACATTCCAAGGGCAACTGCTTTTGCACATGTAAAGGGCTTTCCTTTGGAAATGTCCATAGCCTTGTCAACGACAGTAATTGCAAATTAAGGGGTAGAACAAGTTTAGAATATTCAGTTGCCAAATATAGAGAAGCTTCCTATCTCATTCAATGCTTTCTATTTCTACTGTGCTCTACAAGGATGGAATAAATTTTTGAAATGTGTTATGCAGGACTGCAAGTTTTAATCAGTAGATTGACCTACTAAAACATTAACTGATTACTTAAGGAGGTCCAATTTTAATGGAAGGGGATGAGAGTTACTTTTTTGAGATATTTTGGTTCTTGTGTATTACTAAGGTAAAAAGGGAAGAAAAAAACGTTAATATTAAATGTTAATATTAACATTTAATATTAACAACCCTTCTAACAATGGGTTGGATCTAGAACTACGCATGCTTAAACTAGACTCATTGAAATGAAGGCTTAAGTTAGTCCTGAGTTACTTGTCCCATTGATTTGAATGGGTCTGCTCTAAGCCTGACTATGCCTGTATCCAACCCAATGAGTGGAAGCTTCAGATGGTTAAGCTAATTCATGCAAGGCGACTATAGTAACATTCTATGTGTAAATTTAATTAAATTTGATCTGCTAATTGGCTAAAAGAATGTAGTAAATCAATGGGATATTCTTTAATCAATGGATAGCTTCATTTGGATATAATGCGTGGCTATCCCCATTTATGTGGGAATTCTTTAAGTGGCCTCTACCTTATTTATACATATATACGTTTATCCATTCAAGGCCTCCAGGTGAGTAAAAGCAGTTTTATTTGAAAAAGCCCCTGGTCTCGTGTGGAGTTTATATTTTCAACATTGGTCTTTTTCTCACTGGTATGTCTCCCGCACCCCCATTTGCTCATTTCCTTTGGCCTCGATGGCATTTCTACCAATATTGGATTTGGCACACTCTCAGAGTAGTACAAATATTATAGCAGAGGACCTATACGTCATGTTAAAATATGCCAGAAATTAAAGAAGCTAAACTTAATCCACAGGCAAAAAAAGAAAAGGAAAGGGGAAAAAAGAGAGAGATGGATTTGCTAACATTGGCAATTCTTGTGTTCAGGACAAGCCAACATCTGGAATAAAAAAAGGGCGCTTTTTTGGCAAGGATATTTTCTTATGAAGGAGGAGGGGGTCTCTACATTCTGGAAAATATGGGCCGCTCCACACTGCTTTTATTATGTCATTAAATAATTCTTATTACAGCTTGTAGAAAAATAATGTCTCTTTTGAAGAGGAGAATCCCACCACCCAGGAAAGGGAGAGGGCAAAGCCCTCCGCAAGGCGGAAAAGGCATCACTTTTGTCAGCCAATCAAAATCTCCCAGCATTCTCTGGGCAGGAAGAACGGGTTTTTACACAACGCCATCCTAGCAGCATTTAGAACGGGGCATTTATAATTATTGGTTTAGATCCAGACTTAGTCATACTGAAAGCAGATCCACTGGAATCAATTGGACTTAAATTAATCATGACTAATTTAAGCCCCATTGATTTCAACGGATCTACTCTAAATCTGCTATTCTACACACACTTGAATGGGAATACCATTGAATTAAATTAGGCTTCCTTCTGAGTAGACATACATAGGACTGCAGTGGAAGTGTGGATCCAATCTGATACTTATAATGGTGAAATTCCAAAAGGTGAAAATCCACCAGAGACGACAACAGAATAAAGTGTTTAATTTAGAAAGATACAGAACTGGAACTGTTCAAGATTTTTTATAGTATAAGAGGATCTTATGTGTAGCATTGCCGGGAATAATCATGTACAAAACCTACAAAATATTGATATGAAAAGCCCTGGTTGATTTATTTTCTGCCAAGTAATAATTTGATCTGGGAAGTGGAAGACCCAAAATATCAAATTGGCCATATTAAGGAGGTGGCATCATCAATGTATATATTTAAAGAGTATATTTTTGTTATTTTACGCCCCCCCAGAGAACTTCGATAGACGGTGGCATACAAATGCTGTAATTAATCGATCAATTAAATGATAACATAAGCAAAAGAGAACACTTTACCTCTCTGCAAGAACCTTACCCTTACATAGGGGTGGGAAAACTGTGGCCCTGTAGATGCTGTTGGACTATTTGCTGGTGAACATGGCTCTAAGGGTGCTGTTGCATTGCTAGTTGTGGTTTGCCGGGGATCAGCTGGCTGGCCACTGTGGGAACAGAACTTCTGCTGGACTAGATGGACCCTTGGACTGATCCAGCAAAGCTCTTCTGATGTTCTGACAGGCTGAGAGTCACTGCTCCTCTCCTTCCCCCGTCTGCATGCCCCCTGCCCCCTCCGCCAAGAGGAAGGAACGCCACTGGAACTGAACCTGATGGCCATATAGGCCCCTTCCAACTCTACTATTCTATGAATCTAGTACTGGGTGACTTTGGCAACAAGTACTGGGTGAGGATGATGGGCATTGTAGCCCAATACCTGCTATTTGATCTTTTTAAACTGAAGATGCGAGGGATTGAACTTGGAACCTTTTGCACTCATCTCCCGCTGAGCCACGTACGGCCCCTCACAAGAACAGCCCTCAATGGGGGCCAAGATTTTGGAACGAGATATATCGACTGTCAAATTGCTTGGGAACAACAACCTCAATGCTATCAAATCCCAACAGATACAAGTGGACATTTTCCAGCACAGGGAAGCCCAACGTGGTTGCATTTCATTGCAAAAGAAGATATTTAAAAATAAAATAAATGAAGGGACCAATTAAAGTTGAAAGGGAGAGTCTGGTATGTCAAATCTCTTCAAGAAGCATAGGTTATTGAAAAGCATTAGAAAGTAGCCCCCAAAACAGAAAAAAGTCCATGAAAAGACCAGCAGGATCATGGAATTCTGTGGTGAGTCGGCATTTAAAAACAGAATATTACAATGACTACAGTACTCACCTCATTTTGCGTGCATAGCAAAGCATTCTGGATGTGCACCGTGTCACCCTCTGGCTGGCATATGGTTGCAGGATTGAGGCTAATTGATCACATCACTGTCAAGAGATTTAAATTTGATTTATTGTTGTCAGTTTAAATGTCCTTTCCCCCTTTGCCCAAGGCACACGTGCTTTCCCCCTTACACTGTAGCATCACCATGACCCTGTGAGGTAAAGTTAGACTGAGACGTGATGCCTGGCCTAAGCTCACCCAATGAGCTCCATGAGGGCCAACAGAACCCAAAAACATCCGTCTACCCAACACTTTTTCTGAAGGCTAAAAGCAGTCAGCGTGAGGCAGAAGACCCAGGTTCAAGTCCCTGCTCCACTACGACATTTGCTGGGCCACAGTGGGCCAGTTGCTATCTTGCGGCCTACCTCACTGGGCTGTGAGGATGAAATGGTGGTGGAGCCATGGAGGAGGGGATTAACTCAGGGCATTTTCAAATATATAAAATACTGGGGGAAATTCCCCATCGTCCCTCATGAATTTCCCGCCAGTGATTGGGCAAAGGCTAAGCATCGTCCTAAACAGGGGTGGGCAATTTTTGGCCCTCCAGATGTTTTGGTCTACAACACCTACCAGCCTGAGCTAGCACAAGAGTGGGGGATGATGGGAGTTGTAGGCCAAAGCTTTTTGAGGCCACAACTTGCTCACCTCTGTCCTAAAACAAAGAAACATTTGTTACATATCCCAGGGTAAAGCATATTTTTTTGGTTTTTAAAATGGCTTGTCATCGTATTTTAAACCATTAGCTTTGTCTTTATTCTATTGTTAGGGAGAGAAGATTTCCATTTATGAATTCAACAAAAGTGCTCGTTTATTTTTCAAGTTTCTGTACCACCTTGCTCTGGTTCTCATGGCACTATGAAGACACCCGACGGCAGTATAAAAGAACAAAATCATCACAACAGCCATGTTTATAAATGACAACAGTCCCTAAAATCACGATACTACTAAAAATAACCAAAGTAGCTAAAACGTCACCATTTTTGGCTGGCAAATTAATAGCCGGCTGAAACTGTACTGCTCTAACTTGGTATTTAAAAGTAGATAAAGACACCAACCATTGGACTTCACCTGGGAGAGAATTCTGAAAAGGTGATATCAATACCACCTGGGCTATTTATCATTCAGACATCCCAAGGGTGAGGTACCAAGAGCGGAGTGTTCCTAGGTATGTTGAAGAGTGGGAATGTTCACGTGGTGGCGGCATCCCTCCAGATGCTCCAGGACTACCATTAGCTGGCTGGGGCTGATGGGAATTGGAGTCCAACAACCTCTGGAGGAACACAGATTGCTAGATGGGTGGATACAAGCAAGAGGGCCTTCTCTGTTGTGGCACCCCCCCTTATGGAATAAATTCCCCAAGGAAGTTTGCCTGGGGCTACGTAGTTATCTTTTTAGCAAAGACAGTAGGGAGGTGCGTGACAGAGCACCTCCTTTGCATGCAAAAGTCCTCAGTTCACTCTCCAGCTGCCGCTACTGCCAGTCAGTGTCGACAATACCGGGCTAGATGGACCTAGGCTCTGAAGCAGTATAAGGCAATTTCATTTGTTCCTACCTTTCTTTTCTCTCAGGTATTTTAGAGACCTAATTCTATATTTTTATGCCTGTTTTATCGATCCCTGTGCTGCTGCTTATTCCGCTTTGTACTGTATTCCTCTAAATATTTGTATCGTATTTTATATTTTTAGCTGGTTTTTTTAATGAGATTTTAGTGTTTAACTGTTTGTAATCTACCCAGAGTACAACTGGTTATTGGGTGGATTAGAAATGTAATAAATAAATAGAAACATAAATGTCCACCCTGGCTTAACGGAAGGTTCAGTCAGGTTTGTGGGAGCCTTAACCAAAGTAGACCCTCCCAGCGCTGAAAGCTTATCTGGGGTTGGCAGCAGCAAAAGCTCTCCAATGGAATCACATTATTTATTGTTGTTATTATTACTGCATCACTTCCCACCACAAAAAACAGTCTTGAAGCGACTTACACACATGATCCAGAAATCCATGATTAATGTAACAGGAAGGGGGAGCAAAATCAATAAAAAGCATAATCAGCACAATTAAGAAAAAACAAAATAAATACCCCCAAAACGTAATTTAAAAACAATACACTATGAAAAGCATTCATCCACAAATACACAAAATCTCTACCCACCACCACAGCGTGGCATGAACATCAAAAGAGCAACCCACAACGATTGGGCCCTAGTGAATATCCAAAATGCCTAGAAAAATAACGAAGTCTTTGCCTGGTGCCGAAACGTTGGCAGTGTCGGTGCCAGACGGGCTTCCTTGGAGAGCGCTTTTCATAAACACGGGGCTATCAGAGGAAAGGATTTTAATTTCCCACAGTGCCCCAGAGTGACACTACATGTGGTGCCTTGTGGGAAATTAAACTCTCAGACTCAGCTGCCTGACCATCATCAGATAAGAGCACCTGTCAAGAGGGCAAATTTTAGGGCTCTAAAATTGTAACCGGGGCCTTGAATTCGCTCAGTAGTATCCAGGCAACCATCAAGACGGAGGCATCGATGGAGAAGTAATGAATACATTCCTTCAAGAAGTCAAGTGTGGAACACCCCGAGATCTGAAGTGTGGAGGGAAAGGCCACGCTGTCTTTGATGAAGAGCAAAGAGCCCTACTAATATCCAATTAGCTCATTTTCATTGCATCCGACTTGTCGCTGAAGGGGATCGTACACACGGCAGAAGTGTTTTACAACATCCCAAGTTTTTTGTTAGCACACCCATTAAAAAAGAGGGAACAAGTTGCCTCCAGTAATGTTGCAAACAAAAACGCAACTCCCAGGATTAAATTAAATAAAAAAAAAACCTGACCGAACTCATCAGTGTTGCTTCATTGCAGCTAAGGCTAGTAAATGCAAAAGGGGTTTTCTGCGAGCCATAAGGAATCAATCAGGAGGCATCTTGGGGAGGCGATGAACTCGTAACGTGCATCAGAAAATAATGGGAACCAGCATGAGCCGGTTCAGCCGGAGAGAAAGCCAAGGTGAGCGTTACCAACAAAATGGACGCCAGGACAGGTAATCAATTCAGTTTGAACAGGTGACCGAAGGCAACCGGGGGCCCTCGTCCCTCAATGATTAAAACATCTTTCTCCAACTCTTCTTCAGATGAAGCCTCAAAGATCAAGGCAGCAAGAGAGAAAGTCAAGGAGTCGATAATGCCGAACATTTAGTGAGAGATTTCAGTTTGGGACGCATGCCCCGTCCCTCTTCCTGCCCTTTTAAGAAAAGCAGCCAATTTGAAGATTAGATAGCTGCCTTTCCTAGCCATCCATCATTATGAAGGGGAGAAGACAGCTTGGAAGCTGAAAAAAACTTCCACTGGGATTTCTGCACAGTATCATTCAGACAAGATTTTACAACTGCACGCACTTATGGCCTCCCCCCACCGAAAATTCATGGGATGATTGCCGGCTTCCCTACAGGCATTCCTTCCTTTTCACAGAATTGGGAAAGCCACACACACAAAAAAACCCTTTCAGAGATACTCCAATCCACCTTGGGTACGTGTGGATGTATATGCTTCGTGATGCTCAGTCAATGGATGCGGCCGATGTGAATATACGTCCCCATTCTGGTCTCACACAAGGAAGTGCAAGTAGCCCTGGATCCAAGCCAGAGGACCATTCCCAGGCATTCTGTATTAAAAATCTGTAGCTATTTCCCCTGAGCTATGGAGTCTCTCACAGCTGGAGCTGTCTTCCACAGAATAGCTTACTTTTCTGCTTATTCTCCACCATTTCTCGATGTGCAGTTCGGATTTCTATTCCAAACACTGTTTGTGCATTTTGAAACATTGACGTATTTGCAGTAATTATGAGGTGCTGAAGCCCAGTGGTTAGAGCCCTGGCTTTGCGTGTAGAAGATTCAATTCCAGGTGTCTTTAGCTAGGGCTAGGGAAATCCCACTTGACACCCTGGAGAGTCACTGTCAATCAGTGTTCATAGCTGCTGCTAAAATCTTCACTAAGGTTTTGGTGCATTTGATGGTTTACTAGGGAGGGGGGTTATAGCAAGAAATATCACTCCGAGTTCTAACGTTAAGACTGTATCCGTGTGAGAGAGTCGGAGCTGGATGGGTCAGCTAAATATAGAGCAAGCTACCTACGTTCCAGATGCAACACTGTCAGCCCAGTGCAGCATATACGCCAGCACCAGGGCACATCTGGAACTCCTGCCTGCTCAAGAGGTCCCCCATTCCCTTCGGCGGCAGGAGAGAAACAGAACATTGCACACGCCCAGCTGCCCTTGCATCGGTATGATTGAGGAAGCCTGTCTACCAAAGAGCTGCTTGGGATGTTCTCCGGCTGCACGCAAATCGACAAACTGGATTTGTTGCGGTGCCTGTTCCTGCTCAACGATATCAGGCTGGAGGCTGACTGGAGAGCATGCTGCTTTTTAAAGCCAGATATTTTGAAGTAGAATGCACAAAAGCTTCTGACGCAATGAATTGGGTAGTTTTCGAGGTGATGCCAGGCCACCGTGCTGCAGTATGCCATCACCATTTCTTTGTTGTGACAGAGGTCTGGGGAAGGGCTGGCGCTTAGCACCTACTTTGCGTGTAAAAGGCTCCAGGTTCAATGTCCAGGATCTCTGGATATGGCTGGGAAGGACACCTTGGAGAAGCATTACCAGCCAACGGGGACAATACTTAACAAGATAGACCAAGGGTGTAGCTTATATTAAGATAGCTCCTCAGGTTCATATTTAGGGCAACTCCATGTCACCCTACACCCTACCTTAGAGTTCGCAACTGACAAATGCGTCAGTGTGGCAACACTACATGGGTCAACTTCAGAGAATGTCGAGTTTTAAAACGCTTCCTAGATTTGCTATTCTCTCTCCCAGCCAGCTCATTTTTTTTAAAAAAAAAAAACCTAGAGTATTATGATCGGTGGTTATACGTAAAGGAAAAAAGCAATCGCCCTTTTGATATCCATCGCAACGGAAGAACTCGAAAACGCATTGAGGTTTTGCTAATGAAATTCTAGCCGAATTCCACGCCTGCAACCAGATCTCTATAAATCAGCCTCTGATGCTTGGTAGGATTATCGTAAAAGGGGTTCTGTTATCCTGTGATGGCTTTTTGCCCCCAGAAGTCTTAGTACTTATGGGTAAGCGGAGGCTCCTTAAAGGATCAGCTGCGTACGCAGAGCAAAATGGGATCCATAAACAGTTGAATCAGTCCGGGCCTCAGTCCCTCTAATCTTCCATGGCCAGGAGGCGAGGGAATAGTTTCTGATGGAGCCCTGGGAACGTCCTTCCATGCGCCTCGTGGGAACAAAAGGCTGCGTACACAGCAGGATTCCCGTAGTGTCATGAGAATGGCGGAGAGAGACCGGCTACCAAAGATGCAAGGAAAGAGTATCCAAGTGGGCATTGAGGAAAGTTTGAAAAAGAGAGAGGTTGTGGTCCATTTGTCTGGATGAAACCAAGGAAAAGATGATGCCTGGCTCATTACCATTACAGTACAATATCAGGAAGTTTCTGTGTTGCATGTAGCTGCCCTTGCGCGGTGATCCCTCAGAACTGCAGAGTGGAGCATCTTCTTGGACAATGGAGAGTTCTCAGGCTCTGGAGTAGCATCACTCACCCGGGCTGGTTATTGGGCCCTCCTAGACAGGAAGGGCAATAAAGAGCTTCCTGTCTGGGCTGGGACTTCACATGAGCAACCATGGTCTTCTTGGGTCTGGTGTGTTTCAGTGTGTTCTCCAGCTCCTGGCTTTGTTTCCTGGGAGAGGGCATCGCTCAGTGGGTAGAGCATGCGTTTTGCATGCAGACGGTCACAAGTTCCAATCCCTGGCATCTCCAGGTAGAGATAGGAAAAATCCCTGCCTGAAACCCTGGAGAGCCGTCAGTGTCGACAATACTGGGCTAGATAGACCAAGGATTTGACTCAGGATAAGGTAGATTCCTATGTTCATTGGCTCTGACCTCTCCTTAGCACAACTCCTGCCTCATCGTTGTTGACTCCTCTCTGACTGCTACTAACTACTCAGCCCTCGCACTACACCTCATGCTATTTCTGTTCGCATTCCGTGGTGATGTCAGGTGGGGGACGAGGAAACGAGGAGACCGCTGCAACCCTACGGAAGCCAAGAATTCGCCCTGAAACAGGCTAAATCATGGCTAACAATGATCTTTGTTTCCTTGTTTTTTTTAGTCCTGGGAGCCCAAGTTCTATAAGGGAAGCAAGTTCCAGAGTATTTCGGGAGAAGCTATGACAATTACACCATGGTGATGTTGTTTTAAGTTTCTTCTTCCAAAAGTGCCAGGAACGTCTCCACTTTTCCAGAATGCTCCAAGAATCCTCTGCACGTCATCATCTCCTGGCCAAGGTAGATGTTGATGCTCGCTAACATCCAGAAAAAAAATGGTTTCGTTTCAACATTTGTAACAAAAGCCAAGTTTTTATTTGACAACGTCAACATTCAGAATCGCTTTGGTGGTTAATTGCACAAGAAGAAAATACCACTACTACCAAGTATATACTGTCCAACTAGCAGATGCCCTCAGGACAATTTACAATCACAACCCCCCCAAATAACAATAAAATAATACATACAATGAAAATATTCAAATATTAAAACGTTAAGTATATTAAAGAGCCAGCGGTAATGTTAATAACCTAATCTCGATGATCCTGATGATAACAATAACACGTTCAGGCCCCTGTGCAACTGAACTGTGATTTAGGATCATCGTCTGCCTTCCTCATCCTCATCCCAGCATCCTCAGCCTTTCATGAAGTCAATTTCCTGAAAGTTTGTGGCCGTCGCAAGGAACAATCCAGCCACAGTACCCCTCTTAAGTTGTTGATCCTTTAATTTCCTCCACCCAGGTCCTGCAGGCAAACCAGGCCCATGTTTTATGCTGTTCCTTCGCACTAATCACTTGTGGCAGACGGAGTGGAAAAAGAAATCATTCTCCACCTTGCTACCCTTATGGCCATAACGGGCACTAACAGGAACAAACAACTCGCCAGCTTTTAAGCACTGATACGCTGGATCTCTTCGGATCTTTTTGTTTTGTTGTTTTGTTGTTTTAAAAAAACAAGCCCACTTTTCAGCTCAGAGAAATGAGCAGCGAGGCAAAGCAATCACCACCGAGGGATGCAAAGCCGCCCTGTGCCAGCAAAGTCAACGTGCCTGCAGGGCACCAGGTCGGGAAAAGCTGCTGGAAGCTGACCCAGGATTTTGCTTTTAATTTGAAATGATTTCTTTGGGCAGAACCCTCCCAAGGCAGAGGCCAAGGTAAAAGCCAGGCAACGCAGGTACATTGTCAAAGGCGGAAATGCCTTCCCTAAAGCGGAGTTACTGGCAGCCGGAGCTTTGAGCTGAAATATGCTGGGATTTTGGGGGCTGCCGTTTGGCCTCCAGCCCTGTTCGCCCCTGGCCCACGAGCGCTTGTTCAAAATGGAACACGACCCCTAGACTGAAAGAGGGTCAGAACCCTGGCCGTGGTGCAATCCCGATAAAATTACTTTATCGTTTATTGTTAGTCCCCGCCTTGATCAAAATGGAGAAGGGGGCAAGAAATTATTATTATTATTATTATTATTATTGGGGCAACTCAGCTTGTGCGGCATTCGCACAGAACCCCTAACAATGGGGACATGGTAGCTGGGAGGAGGGCGGTCAACGAAGAGAAGAAAGCAGCCGCTGGTTCAGGGTCGCAAATTTATTTATTTCCAAAGGTGTCGATGAGTTGCCTCGGACCCAAAAAGAGCCACCAACCCCCCAAAGCAAATCAACAATGTGAAAGGGTTAAAAACAGTTTCAGAAATAAGATTCGAAACAGCAACGAGAAGAAAACGTCTTTGAAAACTTCAGGGTTTGACCAGCTGAAAATGACTTCACCTTGGGAATGGAGGAAGATGCCTCAGGGGGGAACCCTAGACAGAGGCTGGGGGTTGCAAGAGAGTTCGGATTCCTGGATCTGAGGCTGGAGGCGGCACTCTGAACTCGGAGCCAGGAATTTGAGCTCCCTGTCCCTGTCGCTTGCAGCCACGGAGGGGAGGGAAATGGGGCGTGCTGGTGACCCCTGGTTTACACTGATGGTGCAATAATAATAATAATAATAATAATAATAATAATAATAATAATAATAATAATAATGGGGAGGCTGGATTATGTTGTATCTTCAGGCCTCCCCAGCCTATTCTTTCCTGCTCCGCAGAGCCCCAGCTAGATAGGCAAAACCCGCACCCCCCCATCTATCCAAAATGCAGAGCGGGAGGAGCATGGAGGCAAAGCTTGCCTCCGTTGCTCCTCTCACTCTGCACTGTATGGCCTTATGCCGATAGGATTGCGCCCTTACACAGAATCAGACCATTGGTCCATCTAGCTCAGTGTTGCCTACTCTAGCTGGTAGCTGCAATGCTAGGTCCTGGACAAACAAGGGTCATTCTTATCAACTGCTACCTGATCCTTTTGACTGGAGATGCCATTGATAAATGAGTAATTATCTCAAGATCTACATCAATTTTAAAATGCGGACGTCGGAAAACAGACTTACCCTTGCCTCCTTATGGTTTTCTCCCTCCTCTCATTTCCCATTGTATTTCCACATTTATCCCTGCACCAATGAGGACTAGAAGCTTACTTTTTGTTTTAAATGAAAGAGAAGGTTAACAGGATTTCAACAAGGGCCTACCAGGGATGAGAAAACACCTCCAAGAGTGGCAAGAAGCTTGCAAGCAGTATTAATTTTGCCAATCCCTCTTCTAGAATGCAAATTGACATGGTAGAAAAAGGCCTGACAAATCCGACATGGGTTGATTTATGTGCTGCTAATTCCTCCCTTAGACGCTCAGATTTGGACTGGGCTGCTTGTTGCAGGAAAGTCTCTACATAGAAATCAGGTCTGTCCTTGGGCATACGATCCTAATTATTTGAAAGCCATTAGTTTTCATAGCATGCATTTTTTTTAAAAAAAAGAAATGTGTTTGAGTCAATGGCATTTTAATGCCTTATTAAATGGCTCTTTTACAGCAGGCTGTCTGTTTGGTCTTGCTGTCCAGGTCTGCATTTGGGGCTGCAGAATTTTTACCTTTGAGGCTAGCCAAAGAAGATTTCCCAAATGTCTCTCTAATGCTTTCCATAATTTGCTTTTAACAAGAACATTTTAAACATGCACACCACAAAAGGAAGAGACAGGCAGGCAGACATGTAGTGGACCGTAAGAATTAACCTCGCTTAAATCTATATAGCTCAGCCTCCTGTTTCCAGCATAAGCAAAGCAGTTGCCAGTCTGGAAGCTCAAAAGCATGACATGAAAGGGATGGCCACCCCTGACATTTACCCTTACCATCTGGTATTCAGGGGCAGGCTCCCTTCGAGTATGGTGGTATCTTTTAGCGATCATGGATAAGAACCACATAAGAATAGAAGAACCATAGAATACAAGAATAATAGAATAGTAGAGTTGGAATGGGCCTATAAGGCCATCGAGTCCAACCCCCTGCTCATAACAACCTTTCAAGTTCTTGAAGATAGCACTCTTCAAGTCCTTGAAAGGTTGTCACACAGAGAAGGGCCAGGATCTCTTCTTGATCATCCAAGAGTGCAGGACATGGAATAAAGGGCTGAAAGTTCAGGAAGCCAGATTCTGGGTGGACATAAGGAAAAATGCTGTTAGAGCAGTACGACAATGGAACCAATGACCTAGGGAGGTGGTGGGCTCTCCCACACTAGAGGCCTTCAAGAGGCAGCTGGACAGCCATCTGTCAGGGATGCTTTAGGGTGGATTCCTGCATTGAGCAGGGGGTTGGACTCGATGGCCATATAGGCCCCTTCCAACTCTACTATTCTATGATTCTATGTACAATGGTGCCCGCCTTCCCCCATATCAGCCTGCCCGCCCTTTAAGATCAGAAAGAGAGACCCTTCTCATCTGCACACCAGTGAGAGAAATTAGGTGGGTGTCCACTTGGGAGAGGACCTTCTCTGCAGTGGCCCCACACCTGTGGAACAAACTCCCAGCAAAGGTCCCCCAATCACCATCCTTGCAGGCTTTTAAGACGGCCTTAAGTGGTAAGCAGCAGTTACTGCAGCCGAAACTCTCCCCACGGCCTGAGTTCGATCCCAGCAGAAGCTGGTTCTCAGACTGCCGGCTCAGGTCGACTCAGCCTTCCATCCTTCCAAAGTCGGTAAAATGAGTACCCAACTAGCTGGGGGAAAGGCAATGGCAAACCACCCCGCTACAAATTCTGCCAAGAAAACGTCAGTGAAAGCAGGCGTCCCTCTAGGAGTCAGCAATGACTCAAGTGCTTGCACGAGAGATTCCATTCCTTTCCTTTCACCAACTTCACTGCCCTTCTCTGGAGATGTTCCAGTTTAAACAAACGTGAACATGCAATGCTTAAAAAGCCATTTTTAAAGCCATTTCATTTTCTACAGATTTAACTGCATACTCAGAGTACCTCCAACTTTAAATAGTGTTGCACAGAATAAATACACCAAACCCAGCTGATGAAAGCACTTGCATTAGGCCAAAGTAATAGGCAAAGCAGGAAAATGCTTTGAAAAGTGAACGGATGAAAGTAATAGCCAAAGTAATAGGCAAAGCAGGAAAATGCTTTGAAAAGTGAACGGATGAAAGCTTGCACTTCTGATAGTTAAAAGTCCTGTAACTGATTCTGAAAATATATACTTTTTGGAGAGGGGAGGAGGTGATCAAAAGGTCTTTCCATTGTTGTGGTAGGGGCCTCCCCAGTCATGAAAAGAAAAATACTCACTGAGATCCCATGCAAGGATAAAAGCAAACCAGCTTTCCTCCATCTGTCTGTCTGGTCACCATGAATCAAGATATTATTTCAAGATACATGGAATCCTAAGCAATGCTCATTGTCCAGTAGTTGGTGGATACAGAGTAATAGATAGACGAATGAAGGAGACAAACCCATTGGAAGATGCAGGTGGGGAGAAGGTGGAAAGAACAGGTAATTTAAAAGCAGATCTAATTATTTTATTGATAATAAACTTCATGCTTTAAACCATGCTTTAAAAGGTTTGCGATAAAATGGTAGCGGAGTATCAGTCAGAACAGAAATCATCTTGTCTTCATCATCCGAAAAACTATAAGGAGCAGCAGTAGAATTGGTGTGGAAAATGTGGACAGGGAGACATTTTTCTCCCTCTCTCAAAATACTAGAACCCAGGGTCATCCCATGAAGCTGATGGGTGGGAGATTCAGGATAGATAAAAGGAAGAACTTCTTCACACAGCACATAGTTACGTTATGGAACTCACTACCACAAGATGTAGTGATGGCCACCAATTTGGATGGCTTTAAAAAGGGGTTGGATAAATTATTGGAGGCAAAGGCTATCCATGGCTACTAGCCCTAATGGTTGTGTGCTATCTCCAGTATTCGAGGCAGTAAGCCTGTGTGCCCCAGTTGCTGGGGAACATGGGCGGGAGGGTGCTGTTACACCATGTCCTACTTTGTTGGTCCCTGGCCGATGGCTGGTTGGCCACTGTGTGAACAGAGTGCTGGACTAGCTGGACCCTTGGTCTGATCCAGCATGGCACTTCTTACGTTCTTAATTTTTAAGAATTTAGCACACTGACTAATGTTTTAGAATGTTTTTAGGATGTTATAAAGATGTTTTAATCATGTATGGTATGTTTTTAATGTGTATTGTATATCTTGTTTTTATACTGTTTGTTTTATACTTTGAATGGTTTTCGTTTTTGTGAACCACCCAGGGAGCTTTGGCTATTGGGCGATATAAAAATGCAAATAATAATAATAATAATAATAATAATAATAATAATAATGCGTTTTGGTGATGATGCACTACGTTTTGATGGGGAACCCAGTGTTAAATCATTCAAAGGCAATCTGTGGGACAGAAAAGTATTTACAATTTTTTCCTGAGTCTTGGATCTAAATCAGGCTAGGCAAACTTCAAGCTTGTGGGATCTACTTTGTTTTTTCCCCTAGAACCCCGAGATCTGCCTATTAGAGCCTGGTGAGAAAGACCTACCCTTCTAATTAAAGAATTCTAAAATTAGGAATTAGCTCTGAATACCAGAACTGAACACTACTCACAGTCCAACCTACTCTGGATTACCGCAAGATTTCTTTTCAGCAGTATAATTTAGGGTGGAAAGGATTGCTGCTGCCATTAAATGATCTACTGCAGAGATCACCAGGAGATCTACCAAGAGATCCAAATCTATCTTCTGCTCTCATGTCATCTAAATTAATGTAAACAACACAAACATCCTCTATATAATGCAAAACAAAGTTTCAGATGCTTGCAATTTCCAAGGGAGAAATCCATCACCTACAGTCACGTCTACACACACTACAAACTAAACCACTTTCAAGTTGATAAAACTGGCACGGCTCTCAACCAATTACCCTGGAAACTAAAGGTATGATGAGCCTGGCCATTATCCATGAAAATTCCTTATCAACACCTTCACAAAATGACAGTTCATATGAGGAAACAAAGTTAAAATGGTTCCGATCTAGTTTAATGTGTAACCTATAGATGTCCACATTTACCAAAGTATATTTCATATCATTCTTTGGGGGATGCCACAGCAATTAAACAGGTTTCAAACCGAAGTCTAGGCCAGTGTACAGAACAACCAATTGTACTTGGATTTAAGGTATGAACCATTACAAGCACAGTGGTGCATTCTGAACAGAACCCCTTCTTCTATCCAAGCCCTGATACCACTTGCAGATTTAAGCACTTTCAAACAGAAACTAGAAAGAAAAGGAACAAGTGTATTCAAGATGCAGGAATTTCACCGGTGTCTGGATGGATGTTTTGAGTTAACAGAGCTCTAAAAACCAGCATGCCAAAAATCAGGCAAGAGGTGTGTTTTTATGGCAGAGTCGTAAACCCACAAAATTAGTGGTTGAGAATGGAAATTCTGACACATTCTTGATATTAATAGCAGGAATAAGCAATGGCTTTTTTGACCGGCTGAGCCAGGCTCTTGTGTCAACGGTGCTACACAGTCGGTTTCTGTCCGCCATAAGCATGCAAGCCCAGGGCCCTTAGCAAGTGTGGTCAGGTCTGGTTCTGCACAGGTAGCTCTCCTCGGAAAAGGGTGGCAGGGGTTAGAGGCTACCCCCTCTTAATGAGAATGGGGGTACAAGGCCCAGGAGTAGGGCAGTGGAGAGGCGGCGTGAAGCAGTGGATAAAGACTTGGAGTGGGGAGATCTGAGTTCAAAAGATCCCTGTTTGGCCATGAAACTCACTGCAAATTCTTAGGCCAACGAGTCATTGGGCTGTTGTGAGGATAAAACTATTATTATTATTTATTTATAATATTTATATACCGCTCCCCATTGAAAAATTTCGGAGCGGTGTACAAGGTAAAATGAAAATAAAAACAGAATAAAACAGTTAAAACAAAATTTAAAAAGAAGCAAAAACAGAAATCCAAGGCTGCATGTTAAAGAAAGAGCTTCTTGGAATAAAGATGTTTTCAGGAGGTGCTGAAAGGAGTATAAGGAATGGAATTTGAGCCATCCCCAAAAACTGGTCATATGATCTGGGGATAATAGGAGTTGTAGTCCAACACATGCAGAGAGTACCAGATTGGGGGTGGTTGGGGTAACCCATGTATGCTCTCCTTGGAGGAAGGGTGAGATTGAAATGTGATAGACAGACTTTTTATTTATTTAAAATTTCTACATCTTGCCTTTCGGACCTATATAGGGCCTCCCAAAAAGGGAATTCATCACTTAAGTATATTCATTTATTTGTATTTCTTATTACATTTTCTCCCCCGGCTTTCACTAAAAGACGATTGACATCCACAATAAGAAAAGTGACACAATGAAAAAGTAACACAATGCATAATATAGAACAGGGGTAGGCAACTTTTGGCCCCCTGAATGCTTTTGGCCAACAATTCCCATCATCCCTCACCACTGGCTATGTTAGCTAGTGCTGATGGGAGTTGTAGGCCAAAGCATCTGGGGGGACGGGACATGTAGCCACCTAAAATTATTTGATTTTCAGCTCATGGTTCAATTAAAATGCAGGTTAAAACAGAGCACCGGAACAAACAAATCAACTCTATAGCCCAGTGTTGGTTTAAATAAAACGATGTCTGCTGGCAGAAGGCCATCATCAAGTTAAAAATGCCATACAATGAAAGCAGTACGATAGGTAAGTTGGTAGGTAGAGATGAATGGGGAGAAACGGGCTCCAGTTGTGGAGACAGAGAAGAAGAGATGAGGTGGGGCATGATGGGAAAATTGGGTTATAAACAAGGGACTGTATTGGCATAGCATCACAGGGACAGGAAGAACTTGAGAAAGGGGTGACAAACTCAAAGCTGAGGTTTAATATTCTGCAGGGAAATCCTGCCGAGACCACCAGCACCATCCTTCCTTAATAACATAGGAAGCTGCCTTCTTCTGAGTAAGTCCTCTGGTCCATCTAACCCAATAGTGTCGGCACTGACTGGCAGCAACGGCTGTCCAGGGTTTCAGGCGGAATTCCTTCCTAGCCCTACTCGGAGATGCCGCGAATCAAACCTGGGACCTTCTGCCAGCAAATCAGAGCCATGCCCCACCCCCTGCCCTTTGCGAACAATCCTTGAAACAAGTCAAGAAACAAATCAGAGTCACAACACAAGCCAAATATGGGGCACAGTCCACTGGGAACTTATAACTCTGCCAGCCCATTTGTTCATCTGCCTCCTCTGCTAGTCGTGGGGACCCAAAACATGGCAGGCCCCCCTTCCTGCAGTAGGCAGGATGGGATAGTGGGCGAAGGAATTGCCACTTGCTTTCCAGCACTCTTAAAGGGACAGGGTTGGCAACTGGCAACCCTGAAGATCTAGCATTTAAAAAGGCTCTGGCATTTTATTTAATTGTATAAAGGGGGACGTAAAGCAGTGACCAAGAGATCGCTGCGGCAAGGGCGCCTTACAGGGGCGATTCTGTTCCACTTTTCTTTTTAATCACTTAAGCTTTGTGCATGGCCAGACAAACATTGGTGTGGTGTGTTGACTTTGCTAGGAAGCCAGAGCCAAGAGCCTGCAATCAGCCAGACGCAGGTAAGTGTGTACCTTCAGCCCTGTCTAGACTGCAAAATGAAGGCTTCCGTCTCGGTGGTCAACCCTGGAAGGGATGTGGCCAGCTGGGATCACTGGATCATGTGTGGTGGTGGGTTGCTCAAATTTCAAACCCTTGGCGGGGAGAAAACCAAACGTTTCGTCAAAGGCGTTCCTTTTCTGAACTTGCGGTAACCCTACTAGGCAGGCGGTACCAACCTGCCAAGCATCACAAAAACAGCAGCTTTGCTCCATGCCAACTGCGCGGCTGGATGGAGAAACCCCAACTAGCCCAGCATGGAATGGGAGAACCACAGTTTGAACTGACTCAAATTGTCCCGTAGCGTCTCGAAAAGTCAACCTGACCCACTGATGTTCGTTTCCAAAGTCAGAGAAGTGATTCTGATAATAAATAATGGAGAACTTGTGCTCCACCTGCCGTTCTTTAGGCTGAAAGGAGAGAAAAAATTAAATAAAGCCTCTGGTACAGGTCCAGCAGATTAAATGATCCAAACCTCTGCAGAACTGTATTCCAGATCTTTGTATATTTATGACTCATAAAGTAAGTATTTTCCCCTGTGATCATATACCACCTTAAAAGTTAACATGGCATGGAGAAGGGTTCTAAGTCAACCTGCCTCCCTGATATGCTAGCTTTCTGTGTGAAGAGGGTTCCCCCCCCACCCTTCGTACAGAGAGGAATGTTACATCTCGCACCTGCATTCTGAAGCGATACGGACCAGTCAAAGTTAACCACCGCAGTGAGAATCAGGCCTAAATCCCAGCCTCATCCCAGAAGGTTCCTGGTTCAAGATCCAGAATCCTTAACAAAGGATAATGCTATATGTTGGATCAACAACCCAGCATGCTTTTCTTCTCCCTCTTGCTCGCTTTGGCTTTGCCCATGTGGTTTGCCACTTGAGGAATTTTTCCACAAAGTTGGATGTAGGAATGGGTGAGAAATTTGTTCTGTTTTTGGTTTTTTTTTGCTTTTTAAAGGGATTTACCCAATTTGCACTTCCAGAGCCTTTAATACAGCTGGGGCAGTTGTGTACCAAAATCCTGATTTTTGTGGGCTTGGTGATGCAGCTCATCTCATGAAAAATGTGCACAAAAGTCCATGTTAAGGGAAATGCACACAAAATGCATAAGTGCACCTACGTGTATACTACGGTCATCATCTGAGGACCTCCTCTAAGTGCTCCCTCCAAGAGAAGTTCAGAGAATGGCCTCAAGAGACAGGGCCTTCTCAGTGGTGCCCCCCCCCCCCCCATTCTGGAATGATCTCTCAGACCCTGCCTGGAACCAACACTGTTATCTTTCTGGTATCAAGCCAAAATGTTCCACTTCTCCCAGGCATTTGACATCACATGCTAAGAGATTGTTTTTTAATGGGTCCTGGGATTTATTTATTGCTGATTATTTAACATTGTTTTATATGCGAATGGCTTTCTATTATGTTACTATATTTTATGGTTTTAATCTTCGTAAACCAGCCAGAAAGCTTTGGTGACTGGGTGGTATAGAAATGCAATGAATGAAATGAAATATTGTAGGGATTCATGCCGCCATACCCATTTCCAGACGGATTTTTTTTAGAGGGGGGATCACAACCTTATGGAGCAAGCATGACCTTAAAATTCAGCAATCGCCGATCCCTTCATCGCTAGTTGAATGTTCCTCTAGCAGGTGGCAAGTTATGTAACAAGTGAAGCGTTAGCACAACAGCAGCCATCTTGAAACCGAACTTGGCCATCGGTTTGAGCTGTCTCTGGAACAGATCATGACTGCCCTGAGCTCTTGACACAATCCCCTGAGCTCTTGACTGTCTCAAGCAGACAAGCACACACCCCCACGCCCCAACGCCCCAAACAGCAAACTGTCAGTGATAAATAAATGTTAAATAACAGCAGCGCCAGAACGAGAAACCGGTATCAGAACCTAGAGCAAGACAATACTGGAGGCCCATTTGTTATGTTACCACCAGGACTACCATTCCCTCCCAAAGTCGCCTACTTAAAGATAAGGGAAGAAAGATACCTCCCATCTGGATTTCATTTTATTATTTTGGGGGGTAATCCTCACTTCTCCATAGTTTTCAGCGTTCCCCCCCACTTGGCACGATTTAACTGCCAAAACCTCTGGAGATTCCGGGTCTTAGAAGCCAGAGCTGGTGTGCTTCACAATGACGCAGCTAATGTGTCAGAACTTGTAAAATAGCTCTTAGTGGTAGACCTCCATTTAGAGTAAGACGGAAACTAGCTTTAAATGGTCACGGCTTTAATATCTCGTCCATTACACTGGAGCAAGGTCTTGTAAAGAGTCAATTATGGGATGCTTCTGATTTGATCCACATGCAAGGGAAATCCGCTTCTTTGTCTTTAAACCTCTCTAGTAAGTGTCCTGTTTAAATAATTAGTGACACTTTTTCTTTGATCAAATTGATTTGCTTTGTTATTCTTTTATGTTAATTTGGAACCTAATCCACATAAAATCTGGGGCAGGCTTTAATGTGTTCTTCAGAAAAGGCCAAAATAGGATGATACTACCAAGAGTTTTTCCAGAAAACCCTACCACCACCCCTTTTTTTTTTCTAAAAAAAAGAAGTTTTCTTCAGGTGGTTTTTCTACATCGGCAGGAATTTTATGAAACCCAAACATAGGGAAGAAAATTGAGCAAAATATGACATTACAAAGGATGATGATGCAAAATAAGAAAATGGTAATACACAATTTATGTCTAAACAGATACGTCTCAGGGCTAAAGTCTGACTGAAGCCAAACTCACAACTGGAAAGACCCACCCTAAAAGGCCAGTTTATATGTTCAGCCAAATCCAGCAATAAAGCTTTTCATGCCATAACGGAGAATGTGTACGTCCATATTTGAATGCTCCCTATGAAATAAATCTCTGCCTGCATATGGGGGGGGGGGGGGGGAACAGAGAGAAGACCAGACTCTTTTCCCTGACATACTAGATTTCTACATGCAGGGAGGTTTTGTTTTTAAGAAAGATTCAATTATAATTTGTATGCGAGAAGTACCTTTCCTTCATGTAACCATAGAGGTCCAGCAGTGGCAGTGATTGCCCCTTTGCATCTGATACCACCTTTTCTCAGGGCTGGGCAGCCACTATTTTAAATTCCCACAGCGTCCTTGGCATAACATTGTTCTAAGGGATTGTGGGAAATGGAAATGGCAGCTTTGGAGTAGTACCGCTGTTTTCCAGTAAGTAAGCCTGCCGGGTGCGTGCACCCCCCAGCGGAGGAGCGGCAGGGTCATAGAATCATAAAATAGGAAGGGGCCTATAAGGCCATCGAGTCCAACCCCCTGCTCAACGCAGGAATGTGTGTCTGATCCAGGATCCATTAGAGTCCAGTCCTAAGATAATGGTGTACCGTAGTCATTAGGTGTTAGTCGTTAGGTATTAAGGCCGTTTTCTGTTTGCAAAGGGAGCTCTGCAAAATGCAGCATGCTGAAGTCATTTAAAACATTTCTTTTAACATCTAGATCAGATTGTTCTAAGTGCACGGCACAGTAGTCTCCAGGTAATCTCTCCATAAAACATTGCTCACACAGGTATATGCTATGGTATGGGGAGGCGGACGGACGGACAGACGGACGGACCTGTCACTCGGAGACAGTTAGATCTGCTAACATCAGTGATGAAGAATTAAGGTCTTGACGCCCTCTGCTGTTCAGTTAATGTATTGTAACAAGCATACACTGCGCTAAATTGTTCCTTGCCTGAACTCAAAAAACACCGGGCGCCTTCATTTGCCATGCTATGAGACTTTTTTTTTTTTAAGTGTTTCTTATGAAAGAAGTCAACAAAAGAAGACTTTTGCCAGCCAGACTCAAATTATTTCTATCGCCAATGAAACGTAAAGGTGATCCAGAATTGCAGAGAATGCTGGCTTAGGGTTAACAAACAACGTTGCTGGCACATTGCCCAAACGCCGCACTGGTGGCAATGGTGGGCATGGCCAAGGGCCCACACCTGAGCAGGGGCAAAACGGCAAAACTTCATCGTTGCCACCTGGTTGTTCACTTGCCTTCCGCTCTGGCCCAGGGTGTCAAAACCCCAAAGCCAGTGTTGCTCAAATGCTCCCATTTGGCTCCTCATGCCAGGGCCAGCGGCTAAGCAAACCAGGAAGTTGAGTGCTGGTTTGTTCAGTACTACAACCACACCAAGATTCCTGGCTTGGCACTCCCAAACAAGCCAGGAATCAGAAGCCAAGAGTAAACCCTGGTTTCAGATTCTGGCTTGTTTTGAGAGCAACAACCAGGAATCCTAGTCTGGATGTGCCGTCAAACAAACCAGTACTGGAGGTTAGATGCTCCAGCTGGTGGAAGGAGCCCATCTTGGCTTTTTGTGACATGCGATCCAGTCCGTCATCTCTTGCCCCAAACCAACTTGGAAAGGAAAGGAACCTCTCGTGCAAGCACTGAGTCATTACTGACTCTTGGAGGGATGCCTGCTTTCGCTGACGTTTTCTTGGCAGGCCTTATAGCGGGGTGGTTTGCCGTTGCCTTCCCCGGCCGTGATTACCTTTCCCCCAGCTAACTGGGTACTCATTTTACCGACCTCGGGAGGATGGAAGGCTGAGTCGACCCGAGCCGGCTGCCTGAAACCAGCTTCCGCTGGGATCGAACTCAGGTCGTGGGGAGAGATTCAGCTGCAGAAACGGCTGCTTTACCACTCTGCGCCACATTTGGTCTTAATACATAAGTCGTTGGGTATGGAAGCATATCAGAATGCATATTTCAATTAACAAACAAGTATATTCCTATGGTATTATAGTTCTAATAGTGTTTGCAAAGGGAAGCTCTTGGTGGAAATTTGATTTGCCTTGATTCAGGCATCTTGCTCGTCCGGCAATCCCATGTTTACCCCACACATCCCACCTAAATTTTCCCTTTTCCAGACCAATCCTGGAAGAGAGCAAAATATATGTAGGATTGCACAGTCTTGGGTATCTCACATATTCTTACTGCCACACATGCTATCTTTGGAGTTGCTCTCACAGCAGGATATGTACAAGATGTTGTCCACATTGTCCCTTGTTCTACGTAGTATATCAACACAGCAACCTGATCTCACACTTGCTTCAAAACGAGGTGGGAACGGTGGCAGAATAGGAATATCATGTTTAACTATTGGAAGAGGCAACACATTTTATAAATACTTCCTATGTCTAACACAAATACACACACACCTCTCCCTATAAGTGCAAAACTAATATAGCAGGGTATTCTTCCCTGATGGGCTATGTATCTTGAGTTTGGTTTTTACCCCCTTTCAAAAATGGCATCCAATCATCTTCCTGGAGTGGCTACATCAGCATCATGCAACGCATTCTGCTGCATATATAGACAAGCCCACGGCCAGGCAAAACAAGTGCGCAGGAGTATTCACACATGCCTGGGTTGGAATGGGAGCAACTGCAGGGTCTGTAGCTGTGTCTGGAAGGAGAATTAACTGCAACAAAAAGACACACAAATCTACCTACCAGATGCCACCCACGGACACAACAGGCTTAAGACATTCTTGCTTCGGAAGAAAGGAAGGAAGGAAGGAAGGAAGGAAGCGACACCAGGAATGACGCCACTTAAGCATTAACGGTAATCTAGATACGAAAATACCCCCCACCTTTCCCCATCACCGCATAGGCTCTAAGATCTCAATGGACATTGACATCTCTCTCTATCTCCGCAACGCTTTGCGCCGGGGACGGGAGCATTACCGCCCTAATTTCACAGCCAGAATAAGCCAAGGACAGAGAGGGAGAGACATTAAGGACTTAAGAGTGGAGATTGCACAAGCCAAGAGACAGAGCTGAGAAGTTTAAGCACGCCCTCCGCGTCCCAGCCTGGAGCTTTCAACCTCCGGATGTGTGTTGCACTTCCGATGCGCCCTTCTCCGGGCCAAGGGGGAGCTGATCATGAACAAAGCAGACGCTGCGGTCCTTGTCCACGGAAACGGCGCCATTTAGGGAATGCCACATGTTTATTTCAAAGTCTTTACTATACGTTAACATAGTAAGGCTGCAATATAATTCAATGACAGATTGATATTTAACATTAACTATACATGCGATTGGCCCCCTGCTTGCATATTTCAAGCAGTTCCCATGGGGCTGGGAGAGTGTCCAAAGCGCATCGGAGACAACCTGGAAATGGGACTGGAAATCCCCCAACGGTAACTAATTAAAGGTATATGTGAGGCCAAACAGCCCACTTAGCAGAGGAGGCTGCCCGCTGCATCTCTGCATGATTCGCTACTTTGGACTCGCCTCCTTCCAATCAGCTTCTGCCACATCACTGCGCTAGGCATTCCATCACACCTGATGCAGAAATGAACCACAGTCACCTGCTCTCAAAGGAGGCTGTCCATCACACCCCTGCATGAGAAACCGTCCTGGGCTTTGAAAATTAGCAATTCACACAGAAACGGGGTGGGGGAAGCCCCCCCCCAAAAGGAAATATTTATGACTGTATGAGTGAAGTGTGCCTCCATCTTGAATGGAGTTCCTGACCTATCAGAAGTTTAGGAAACACTGAGGCAAATGTTAGAAATGATGGCCTCTTCCTAGAATAGCCCACAATGCTGCTCAAAGTGAGCAATGGCATTCCAAAAGCCAAATCTTGTGCATGCCAGAAGAATTCTCACCATCATCTCGCCATGGACCAGTGCTGCTGAAATCACCACAGCCTGCCTTTTCCCTTCTGCTGCTATGACTGTTTTAGAACTGCTTTTCAAAGGACCGCCTTCAACATTAGTTTTAAGGGGCCAGACCTGCTGGTGAATGAGAACTACTCAAGTTAAGTGCCTTAGGATGCAATCCTATGCCTGTTTAGACAGCAAAAAAGTCCTAAAACTCTCAGCTGTGCTGGGGCTGGGGAATGCTGGGAGTTGTAGAACTTTTTGCTGTCTAAACAGGCATAGCATTACTCCTTAATCCTTCAAACTGGAATGAACAGGGGCATCCCAGAGGACACCATTTCAAAGGGGCTTTTGCAGAATCGTGCAGCTCTTGGTGTTGTTCCGCCACATCTTTTCATTCCCCAAACAGCATTCTGGCGCTCTTTGCTTGTCTTCATCATGGACCACTTGGGCCTTGACCCCACAGAGGAAGAGGATGTCATTCCAAGCAGCAGAGAAAAGCAAAGAGCCATCTAGGTCAAACTTGTGGGACACCTTGAGAGCTAACGTGACGGTGGTTAGAAGATAAGACTAGCAAGACAGGGGAGACCTGGGTTCATAGACCAGTCAGTATTGTAGAGTTGGAGGAGGCTTTGTAGGCTGTCTGGGCCAAACCACTACTCAGTGCAGGAAATCCAGACCATGCCCAACAGATGGCTGTGCTGCCTCTGCTTGAAGACATCTAATGGGGCAGAACTCATCATCACTCAAGGTCATGGCTTCCATTGCCAAACTGGTCCTACTGTCAAGACGTTCTCCTAATGCTCACCAAAATCTCCCCTCCACATCTGAAGCTCATTTGATCGAGTCCTACTCTTTGGGGAAGCAGAGAATATGGCTTGGATCTCTGGGAATTTGAAGAGTGCTACCACGTTCCTCTCAGACTTCTTTCCTCCAAGCTAAACATACCCACGGTTCCATCAACCTTTCCTCGCAGGACTTGCAGGAAATTCAGAGATAGAATATCCTGAACCGGTAGCTGCCTAGATTCCACTTGAAGGCATCCATCGAGGGACAGCCCACCGCCCCAAGGTAACTAGCTCTCAGCCGAACCTGCCTCACAGAATTGTTGCAATGATTTAAAAAAGAGTGGGACGGAGGGTTAATATATCCCGTTTTGAGCTCCTTGAAGGAAAGGTGGGGTATACATGTAAACAAACAAATAAAAAGAATAATGAACTATCGTCCATTTCTCCCTCCCTGGCAAGCACTTCTCTGGCGCCCACTGCAAGGCGGGAAAGAAGCAGGCAGTCGGGAGAGTAAATGAACAAAATAAAATATATATATCCTGCCTCTCTTTCCCCAAAAAGGGACTTTCAAGGCAGCGAATTAATGTTGTTGTTTTTTTAAAAAAATCCAATAATACAGCCTTCCTCAACCTGGGGCGCTCCAGATGTGTTGGACTACAACTCCCAGAATTTGGAGTTGGGAGATGCAGTCCAACACATCTGGAGCGCCCCAGGTTGAGGAAGGCTGTAATAATAGGACAAAAACAATAATACGAGAAAACCAAGACAAAAAACAGACAGCAGCAGTGAATACCTAACAAGACAGAGAACAAATCGCACCCAAACACCCTGAGGAAAAGCATCTCAGAGGAATACTGGGTCAAGCTGGATCTTCAAACCATCTTCAAAAAGGAGACCAACAAAAACCTGGATCCAGCACTGGTTTTCACAGGGGGAAAAAACCTTGGTTGTTGCATTCATCAGGTGCTATCCCAGATTTTGGAGGCCCGGTACATTACAGAACTCATTACCACAAGATGTAGTGACGGCCACAAATTTGGATGGCTTTAAAAGGCGGGTTGGATAAATTCCTGGAGGAGGAGGAGAAGGCGATCAATGGCTACTAGCCCTGATGGCTCTGTGCTGCCTCCAGGATCAGAGGCAGTAAGCCTGTGTGCACCCGTTGCTGGGGAACATGGGTGGGAGGGTGCTGTTGCACCATGTCCTGCTTTGTTGGTCCCTGGCCGACAGTTGGTTGGCCACTGTGTGAGCAGAGTGGACTAGATGGGCCCTTGGTCTGATCTTATGGGAACATGGCCTTAAGTAACATGGGTCCAACTCTTTGGAACTCCCTACCGCTACGAATTAGGCAGACGCAGATCGTTTCAGGTTTTTGGCGCCTCCTGAAAAATCTACCTTTTCCAACAGGCATTCCCAGGGAGGTCATCTTGTCCCTCTGTACATGCATCGCTCAGAAAATGTCTTTAACGTAAGCGGTTTGTCAGTGCCGTTAATTAAAGAAATAACTCCCGCCTGCGTGGTGGGCTAACTTCACCCCAGGTATCTTGTCCTTGACCAGGACGTTGAATTCATTCGGAGGCCGGCATCAAGCCTTGGCAGCCTCCACCCCACTTCCCACTTAAGCTGCAGTAAGCCCATGTGCAGAAGGGCTGCGTCGGCATATCGGAGTGGAGAAGATGTTTGGATTAGCTGAGAAAACCCATTCCAAATCTCAGATGATAAAACGCCCTAAATCCTAATTGCAACTTTCATCTCGCGTCTTAAAGGCCTCGCCGCCAGCTGATATGCCGATACCGATCAAGTGTTTAAATTTGATAAATGCAGCTTACCCGGATCCCCCGGCATTGCTGGCCGACAGAGTAGCTCAATAGGATCCAGGCTCCGAAAGGTGATTATCTGCCTAAAGGAGGAAGAAGATGAGCCCCAAGGACAACCTTGTTTGTCAGTTTACGCACTTAATCGGAACAAAGCTCATAATGCTAAGAGCTTCTCCGTGTTATCGAAAATAAAACAAAAGCCGCTTTTAAATAAATTATGCTACCGTTTTGCGGGGGGTGAGGGAGGCGAACGGGAGGGAAATCTAGGAAGAGTCACCGTTGAAGTACCTTTTGGCTGCTTTTCAGCCCAAGGGGAATTACAGGCCAAATGCTGTGAACAGGGGCCCAGCCGGTGGGGGGTTGGTGGCTCCGATTTCAGTGGGGCTGGAAATCCATTCCAGGCTTCAATCAGGACTAGCCAGAACTCTAAAGTAGCTCTCCAAGGTGCTGGAATGGATTCACAGACGCACCGAAATTGGAGCTACCAACATCCATTGGGTTTGGGTTGATCTTGGAACGCAGTATAGTACTTGGGAGCAATCTTAGCCAAACTGCTGCCGTCCAGATGTTTTGGAATACAAGTTCCAGCATGCTGCAGGCAGCCTTGCTGGCTGGGCATGCTGGGAACTGTAGTCCAAAACATCTGGAGGGCACCAGGTTGTGGAAGATTGAGTTAAGAGTGTCATCCTTGTACTAAGAAGACCCCGCTTCAAACCCCCACTCCCATGTGAATCTCACTATCTGACCTTTGAGCCACTCACTGTCTCCCAGACTAACCTACCTTACAGGATTGTTGTGAGGGTAAAATGGGGGAAGGGGGAAACCATGTACACTGAGAAAGAATTATTCATTTTCGGAAAGGTGTCTCTGAAGCCCCAAAGGAAACCAGTATCAGAGGCAGTAAGGCTCTGTTGACCAGTTGCTGGGGAACATGGGCAGGAGGGTGGTGCTGCGCTCATGTCCTGCTTTTTGGTTTTCCATGGGCAGCTGGTCGGCCACTATGGGAACAGAATACTGGACGACATGGACCCTTGGGCTGATCCACCACAGCTCTGCTTATGTTCTTAAGTTGAAACTTAAGAAAAAATATTGATTCTTCCTCCCAGCCCCAAACCCGTCCCTCCCCCTTAAGCAAAGAGGTATTACCATGAAAACTACTCCGTTTAATAGTGGATTCGGGCGGAGGACTGGAGTCACTCAGAAACAAGAGGGAGGTTTACAGAATTGCAAACAAAACTTTTTAAACATCCCCAAAAGTTTTGAACATGCTCAGCAGCTACAGAGTGTTGACGGGCCGTTGGAAAAGAAAAATGGAAAACAGGGTGCTGGAGGGAAAGAATATCCTGGATAAGTGCAGGGCTGAAGGTGAGGATAAACTACAACGTTTTGCTGCAGGTCCCCAAACATAAACTGTGGGGTCAAGTCTAACTCTTGGTACCAGTATTACCTCCTGTTTTAATATCTTCAAAATGCAAGCATCAAGACAAAGTTGCTGGTATACCCATCCTAAGTACTAAGGTGCTTCAAAGACAAAATAGTCTTATGTTCATAAAGATCTCAACACTGGTATTGTAACAGCTCCTGATTTTGGGAATTAGGGAGTTTTAACTGTTGTGGATGGGGCTGCACGCCCCCTGGAAGAATGGGTAACACAGTTGGCCCCTAGATTCACCATTGACATTGGAGGTTCAAGTGACCTTTGAGGCACGGAGTGCCTTTTGCCAGCTTCAGCTGCCCCTTCCTGAACAGGGATAGCTCAACCACTGCGATTGTGTATTGGTAACCTTGAGACTGGACTACTGTAATGCGCTCTATATGGGGCTGCCCTCGGAAGCTGCAGCTAGTGCAGGATAGTGTGGCAAGGCTGCTGAGTGGTGTGCACACCACACGCATGTGACACACCTAAAAGAACTGCACTGACTGCCAATTTGCTACCTAGCCGGGTTCGTGGTGTAATTATTCACATATAAAGCAAAAAGTGGTTCACGTTACCAGGAAAATCGTCTTCCCCTATATAGACTAGCAATGTATGAGAAATTCATTTCACTCCGTTTTTGATCAGGATTTACCCAGTTTTCACTTTCCAGACTGAACAAGGAGTCAAACGCAATCCACAGTCAAGGTCTGTACATTTGAGCTTGCAATGTCATTCATGGGCGCCCCAAAACGGCGCTCGACAGCATGCGTCCGTTTGAAAAACGTGTCCTTTTGAACAATGTACACAAATAAGCTTTAATCCATGGGAGAAGAAGGCATGCATTTTAAGGATGGGCACAACTGAGGCATACATTTGAAAAAAAATACCCGTGAAAACGTGTGAAAAAAGAAAAATAAATGCTCGCAGCCTGTTATGGACTTGAGTTGGAACGATCTTCGGGATGCAATTTGGAGAATCCTGGCCAGCTCATGTTTTGCTAATTCGCACATCCCTAAGTTCAGTTAGACCACTACAACCTTTAGGGGAGCCCTTTTGACCAGGCTGCATCCCACAGAGTCCCATCTAAAAGCAACATGGCAACGAGCCTTCTCAGCGGTGGCACCCTCCCTCTGGATTGCCCTCCCCTCTGCGATATGTTATGCACCAACAATCAAGTACTTCTGACGGTTATTAAAAACTTGTTTGCCCTGGCTTTTCCTAACCATTAACTTGTCTAAACTTTGCTGTGCTTCTATAGCCAGTGCGGTATAGCGGCTAAAGTGTTGAACTCTAGTCCCCCCCTTAGCCGTGGAAACCCATTGGGTGACTCTCAGCCCAACCTCACAGGGCTGTTGTTTTGAGGATAAAATGGAGAGGAGGATTATGTATGCCACCTTGGGTTCCTTGGATATAATAATAATAATAATAATAATAATAATAATAATAATAATACGTTTTATAATTTATTGTAAACCACTTCAGGAGTGGGGTATATAAACATTTTTTAAATAAATAAAGTGTGGAATTAGATGTTGTAATGTCAAAAACACCGTTGCCGAGATGCAGGGGAGGGTTGGCAGATGTGTGTGCTTAGGTCTTCCTGTGGTTGCTACCTTCCCATAAATTTCCCCCACTGCTGGATTTTTCTGTCTTAGAGGTTGACTGGGGAGCAAATAAACATGGCAGAGCACTGGGTGGTATTTATAAATAAATAAACAAATAAATACACATTTCAAAATAGCGTTAAGAGGAAATTCTGAACGAGTTCCAGGATCTTAGAGCAAAAGGGAACCTTTAAGCATCCATTGTTCTACTTACTGATATTAAGTAACTACACCAAGTTCTTTAGGCGGCTAGGAATAATTCTAATATATGGCATAACTGAAGCCTTAAAGAAAGTCTACTGCAAGCAAACCCAGAAGCATGCTTGTTTAACCCCACGCAATTTTGCATTTAAGGTACTGGCAAAGATACAGCTTTTACACTTGTAATGGCATTTGTGTCCTACTTTGAACGTTATCAAACTGTTTGGTCTAATCCTTTAGGAAACACCGTAATGGGCTCATCTCCTTGGTTGGAGCCCGTTAGCAGGGCAAACGCAAAGATTTAGCTCCCCGCGTCTGTCTCTAAATCTTCTAAGTGAAAGATGATTTACAGTTAAGCTAACAAAAATGTGACCACTCTGGAGTCTGGAAAGCCTCAATCTGATTTTGGTAATCTTAAATCACGAGAAAAGATTTTGTCTCACGAACCTTGGATCCATTTAACGACGACACAAAATTGAAAAAGAAAAAAGAAAAACCGGAGTCTATTGTGAGACATTCATTAAATTATAAAAAGGTTTATGGCGCTTTCCAATGCAGGGAGGTTGTCAGCGTTTGCCTGAGAACCAAGGAAGGGGAGAGGTGAATAAAGCCCTTGGGTGGGGGGCGGGGAGGGGGGAGCCAGATAATCGTTGTTATTTTTTCACACACACCTCTCCCCAAAAACGGCATAAATTAGTCCCAACTTTACAAGGAGTGAAAAAGTCAAGCTCAGATATTTTAATTAGGAATATTAAGAAGACGGCGTCTTAAAAGTTCAACCAAATGTATTTGCCGTGGGAGATGGGAGCACTTAAAGCACATACAACTTGACCTTCTCCACGTTCTGTTAATCTAAACTGGGGCCCGGACAAGGCTCCTAAGGGATTCAGTTTAGCAAGCCAGTGAAAGATCTTATTTGCCTGATGTACAAATGGAAGATTTTAACTGGTAGTGCGGTATAGATACTAAACAATGGACACAGCCAATCCCAGTTCCTTGACAGGTGCGCCCTAATGATACACACACTTCCAAAGACTTTTGCAACACTCAAAACTTTACATTTTTAGGTATCCATTTAGGGGGGGGGACTGCATTAGATATGACACACATGCATGCATGCACACATGCACACAAGTATTTATTTATTTGAAGTATTTCTGGGCCACCTTTCAGGGCACCTTCCAAGGCAGCGTACAATACTAAAATGCATATAAGGAAATTATAGAATCATAGAATAGCAGAGTTGGAAGGGGCCTACAAGGCCATCGAGTCCAACCCCCTGCTCAGTGCAGGAATCCACCCTAAAGCATCCCTGACAGATGCTTGTCCAGCTGCCTCTTAAATTTAGTGTAATTAAAAAGCGATGCAGTAATAAAAATAGCCAACGCTCCACAGCAAACATCAGCTTGAGACCAGTACCAACAACATAATAACCTCCTCCTCCCTCCCAATCCCTTTTCCTTTTGTGTCATGTCTTTTAGATTGTAAGCCTGTGGGCAGGGACTGTCAAGAAATACTTTTGTAAGCCGCCGTGAGAGCCTTTTTTGGCTGAATGGCGGCATAAAAATCCTTAAATAAATAAAATAATAATAATAATAATTACAGCTCCAACCTAGCCTGGTAAAATATAATCAGGCCAGAGTAAAGAGTTAAGTCTTCAAGGCACTTCTGAAAAACCTGCAATGATGGGACCTGGTGGACCCCTGAGGACATCTTATTCCAGAGGTGTGGGGCCGCTGCAGAAAAGGCCTTCCCTCACTGCTCCCACTGTTGGGCAAGTGAGAAGGGCCTCTCTTGCTTGTCTCAAAGTGCAGGCAGGCTGATATGGTCGATAGAATTGCTTCACACAGACTACGACCCAGGCGGTTTTAGAAAAGGCTGAGGCCCTGTACTACTTTTAAAAGAGAGTGACACCTTCTACCACACAACTGTAGGAACTGTAAAGTCAGCCCAATTAAATCTTCAGGGAGCATACAGCAGCCTGCATTGGCCACTGACAAAGACTTTGTGTTGAAACGCGTTTGGCCTGTTCATTTTATGTTGTTTCTACCGGATATTTGTTCCTGTGCAATATGTTATTGCACTCTTAATGCAATGTTATTGTTAATTCCAATTTTATTCTTGTACATTAAATATCACTGCTTTATTGTAGATATCCTTAACCTTTTGTTTAGCATGCACTGAGAACAGCCCTTGAAGAGCTAAGCAAGTGCTGAAATAACCAACCATCTCTTTTGCCATCTGGCCGGCTTTATGGAAGATTCGCATGCCTCGTGTGTCACCACAGGACACGTGCTGGGAACGGGCGGACAAGTCAACTGGTCTTGTTTCTTATAGCCCTTTGGAACAGGGCCGTAAAAAAGGTTCTGGTGTGCTTTGACAAGTATTATTATTAAATCTTGCTTCCAAAGCGCTGTTGGAGAATGGGAGTTGGTCAACCACCCTAGCTTCACCCTAGCTTCTGTGGGGGCTTTTGTCAAAAATTAAGCGTAAGGTGGAAAAGAACATAAGACTGAAGATCCATCTAGTCCAGCATTCTGTTCACACAATGGCCAAGCAGCTGTCGACAAGGGACCCACAAGCAGGACATGAGTGCAACAGCACTCTCCCACCCATGTTCCCCAGCAACTGCTACTAGAGGTAGCACATAGCTATCAGGACTAGTAGTCATTGGTAGCCTTCTCCTCCAGCAATTTATCTAACCCCCTTTTAAAGCCATCCAAATTGGTGGCCATCACTACATCTTGGAGCAGTGAATTCCAGTTTAACTATGCGCCATGTGTAATCCCTTTAACTTTTAACTGTGTACAGAGTTTATCCTTGATATCAAAGGTGTCCAGCACTTTCCCTTCAACACTCCACATGATTTCTTGGTTATATCCCACAACCTATTAACGAAGCTGTTCCGTTCAATTTTCTAGGGCTACTCTGAGTAAACGGCCTTAAAAGCTGAAATAAGACATAACCTGAGGAATCCCAGAGCATGATCTGTACTCCTCCCCTATTTCTGTTTTTCTCTTGGAACCAGACGTCTACTCAAAAAGACCTGCAGACAACTTATTTCAGAAGCTGTCGGCGCCCTTTTTTTTATCCGCCAAAGGCGTGCTTTGCAAAGCACTCCATCTTCTGCCACCGTCTGCGCTGGTTTGTGGCAGATTATTCCCAGGCCTACCAGACTGGCGTAAAGCATCAGAGAGAGAGCAACGGCATTCAGTCAATGACGGTATCCCGCATATATGCTGTGGTCATTACATACCCAGCCAAACAGAAAGGAACAGTCGTTCAAGCCTGAAGGAGTATGCACTCAGAATAAGGTGCAATTGCTTGCTATTTGGATGAGGTCAGGCCTCAGCAATGATCCAGCCCAAGGAAATCAGAGTCCAGGACTGATGTGTGAGTGTTTTGGAGCTGACTATCAATCCCATTGGGCCAAAAACAGCTGTATAGCCAAAGTCAGGCAGGGGTCAAGATCGGAGGCAGCAATCTGGGAAATGTGGCAGGCGTTCAAGCAGTGTCCTCACGTAGGTTGCTTGTGTGGAGACTTGTGTGGAGTTTGAGGAGACTTGATAGTGTCTGGTGGGCTGGAATTGATCCTTCAGGGACAGATGGTGGAGTATTCCGGCAGGCTGTCATGTTCTCTGTCCTCGACCTCCCCCCCTCTGGATTACAAGAGGACTCAAACTGGAAGAGGCTTCATTCAGTAATCATCAGCTGCTACTTTGAGACCTTCCAGGCTGGAGTACAAGGCTTTACCAGACTCCTCGGACTCAGACAGCACCCCTCCAATGCAGTCCTCACTGCCTCTACACTGTAGTAGCCAGTGGCTGAAGAACTAGTCAATGGGCCTTTAAGATGTAGACAGATCGTCAGAGTGGGTGGAGTTAAGGGCAAGTCCAGACCTGTCAGCCTTCACAAGACCTCCGCATGTTGCTGAGACAACAGCACTTCCAGAATGAGCCAGCATTGATCTGATGAGGGTATTGAGCAACCCAATGGCAACTTCTCACTGTGGGTACACATGGGCAAAGTGGGTTCTCATGGGAGAGCATAACATATACAGTGTACATTGCTATTTCTCCTACATAGTTGCATGGGGAACCGTCATGTGAAGTAGTCCTGCTTGGCTCCCAACTTGGCTTATTCATTAGCGGGTGGAGCTATGCTTGGTCAAAATGGTATCCCCAGAATGAGTGGAAGCAAAATGTTTTGACACCATCACATTGTCCACGCTCCGTAGCACTGTTGCCACTGGCGGAGGTTACAGAAACACACACACACATAGCGCGACTGATCCTCTGAACATCCCACTGGTGACCTACAGATCAGAACTCTCTAATTACTTGTAAGGCCCAGTAGGGCCCAGTTGTCTTACTCACTTCACCAACAGGGCAGCCATCAGGCCAAGGGAGTTACTCGCTGGACGTGTACTGAGCTGCAGCACCATCTGTGAAGTGGCCAGAGACAGTACTGTAGCTCATCAACCCAGCTGGACCAGGTGACATGAAGAACCAATAAAGCTAATTCTATACGATCACTTCTCCAGGCTTAGTTGAGGAGTCTAAGCAACTCCTGCTTGGGAGATGCTTCCGAACAGCTTCACTTTGCCTTTTCCAGAACTTGACCACCAGCCTATCTTAGGCCAGGTCATCTGTCTCTGGCTATCTAGACCCTTATCTTCCTGATATGTTCTCAGCTATGTTGCTTGCCACTGACCCTGCTGGCCCTGATTCTGCATTAGCTTACTTGCATCTCACACTTGTGTTCCCCAAAGGTCCTTTCTTTTGCCTTCCTCCCCTTTCTGCCTCTACAAACTGATAACAGGAACACTACGTTACTGATAGGAAGAAAGCAACCACACAGTTTAGCCAGACTGCAGTGCTTTGACATCCAGCTGACTTTATGGGAAGCTTCAATGTACGCTTCAAATCCCTTCCACTAAAACCAGGGGGGCTTAAAAAGTGCTAACTCTGACTAACTGAATTTGCCCGGGGGGTTGGTGGTTTTGTTCTGTGTTTTTTCTGGGCTGCATGGAAGAAGTCCTCATTTCCTGGGTGCCTTGTAGGTCATGCTAGCTTTAAACAAAAGGAAGAACTAGGGAACAGCGCAACAGTTTACAGGCTTAAAGACCTGTGGAGAGGAAAAAAAGGGGGGAAAGGCATCTAAGGCTGTAACAGTGCTGTGTTTTCAAGCAGCGGTTGCTTTCATTGTGCCCCTGAAGCATTTGTTCTTTTGTTTATTGCCAAAAGCACTTTGGTAGGGTGGAGAGCGCCTTCACAAAGAGAGCCGTTATCCCTCCCCTTCTTTTGTACTCGGGTGGCTAAGAATTACGTTCACGGATCTGCTAGAAACACACTTCAAATTGCATATTAAGAGCTCAAGAGAAGCCACGACCCCCCACAAATGCAACTCATGAGGCAGGGTGAGGTGGCTGCCTCAGGTGGCAGATGCTGGGGGGCAGGGAGAACAACCATCTCTCTCTCTCTCTGCTCCGTGCCCTCTGCTGCAGCAGGTCTAGAACAAGGAACTTTTGAGTCTACATGCAGCTGCCCCATACAATAAGCTGCAGAATTATGGGCTGGAGCATCAGTAAAGTAAACCTAGGCTGAGTGGACTGGTCCTTCCCATCCACGCTAGTCATTGAGTCCTCCTGGACCTTAACCTAAGCAATACGGTCTTCCTGGTTTTGGTGTGCTTCTGTATGTCCCCTTGGTTCTCACTCCTGCTTGCTCCTCAGCTCTGATGTCCGGCTTTTCCCCTTGGTTCTCACTCCTGCTTGCTCCTCAGCTCTGATGTCCGGCTTTTCCCCTTGGTTCTCATTCCTGCTTGCTCCTCAGCTCTGATGTCCGGCTTTTCCCCTTGGTTCTCATTCCTGCTTGCTCCTCAGCTCTGATGTCCGGCTTTCCCCCTTGGTTCTCACTCCTGCTTGCTCCTCAGCTCTGACCTGTTTCCTTCTCAGTTCTGACTCAACTCCTGGCTGTTAGGTCATCTCAGACAGCTGCCTACAACTCAGCCCTGGCCTCTGTCCGTCTTTCTAGCTTGGTTCTGCGGGAGTGTTCCGCCATAGACTCATGCTGCTTTGCTTGGGAAAGGGTTCGCTCTGTCCGTGGCGTTGGCTGCATGCATGGACTGCACTGCTCATTTCCTGATGAGTATTTCCAGCATCTACCGGGAAGGCAGGTGGGCTACCTGCATAGACTATGCATTAGAGCTTTGCAAGGGCTTGGTGTTGAGGATACTTTAGAAAGCCAGTGAGGTTTATTTATTTATTTATTACATTTATATACCACCCCATAGCCAAAGCTCTCTGGGCGGTTTACAAAAGTTAAAAACAGTAAACCTTAAAAAATGTATACAAAATTTAAAACCATCAAAAACATAAAAACAACAACGTCCATTTAAAAACAACAGTTCTGGGGTCCATTAAAAGACAAACTTAGCGTTGTTAAATGCTGTTAAATGCCTGGGAGAAAAGAAAAGTCTTGACCTGGTGCCTGAAAGATAACAATGTTGGCACCAGGTAAGCCTCATTGGGGAGATCATTCCACAGTCGGGGGGCCACCACTGAAAAGGCCCTCTCCCTTGTGCACTAGTTGATACTTGGCCTGAGCTGGGATTTGAAGCTGCCCAAGCACTTAAGTTGAGTGTGCTGCACATTGGGTCTCTAGTTCAGGCTTCAGCCAAATTCAGAGATCGGCTGCTGCTGAGCGTTTGGTTCTGGACTAGGCCGACAAGGATGCAAAGGGTGAAATGCAGAAGTCGTGGGCTAAGATGGACCCGTGATCAACTTCCGGAGCAGGCAGCCAAGGGGGGATAGCAGGGCAAGTCGAGTCAAGTCTGTTCAGCAGCTTCTCTCCATGCTGAGTTGCTCAGACTGAGGATTCAAATGTTAAGGCTTTCTAGGCGCATCTTCGCTGGCTCATAGGGTAGGGAAGGGCTGTAGCTTGGTGTTATAGCAACAGTGTTGCATGCACAAGGTCTCAGGTTCGATGCCCGGCATCTCCTGACAGAAATAGGAAAGAATCCTGCCCGAAACCTTGGAGAGCCGCTGCCAGTCAGTGTCGACAATACCAGGCCAAATGGACCAATGGTCTGACTCTGGTCCTAAGCCAGGTCAGGACTGAAGGACAACTAAAAGATACAAGAACACACAAAAGCTCAGGATTCACTAGTTGCTCACACAAGACTCAAATGGAACAGGAAGCCCTGTTATACGCCTTCCTGTCTAGGAGGGTCCAATGGCTAGCTCAACCAATAGTACTGCAGGCCTTGATCCACAGACCCCAATTTCCCTGGTTTGCTGAAGGATCCAAGCACTGGTGACAAGGGAAGTAAGGTTCTGGAGACTGGCTGCTGGAGACATGGATTCAACCCCTCTTCCTATACAATATAGAAGAACTCGGTGGGAAAGGGACACATAGAGGGGGAAGGGGGGGTGCAAATAGAAGTTCAGTGCTCGTTTTCTCAAGGCTACAGGCCAGAGGAAAGAGTACATCTGCCCACTCCCCATCCAGGTACATGGCAAAGAAAGAAAGAAAGATGTTCTGTTAAGCAAGAACACTGCCCGTGAGAGGTTCATCATTTTCAATAGCCTGTTAGCACACCTGCCAAAACATCTCTCCAGTTGTGTTTATATTCTATTCTTTTCTTTGCAGCCACATTATAGAAAACAGTTGACAAAGGATTCTTTTCTCCTTCCCTGTTGGTAGCTTTTGAAAATCCTGCCTATGTCTATTGTATGGCCGGACACACATTAAGTCTCTATTATTAGCACTTCACTGTTCCTGAAAACCTGCGAAAAGTTCAACATAACAGGTGAGGGGATGAAAGGAGCTCCCAAAACATTACAACTTTTGTGTTGGCCAATAGGCGTCACCCGAAAGCTACTCTCTCACGCATTGTGACTTCATTGCATTAAAGCCTAAGTCAATAGCAAATGGAAATTTTACATCGTATGTGCGTGAGGGGCGGTGCGGCGGGGAGAAGCCGTGTCTTTCATGTGCAAGGTGTTTTATCAAGACAGGATCTCTTTTGTTGCTCAGCCAAAACGGCAACAATGGAAAGGCCACATTGGCGGGCCTCGCCGAGCGGGCTGTGAAAGACGAGAATCGCTCGGGATCATTCGAAAGAAGAAGTTAAGAAGTTATCTCGGTCGGCTTTGAACTTCTGTTTCGCTACAAACGTGGATGGTGTGCAACTCTGGGGCCGAAATACGTCCCAAAGGGAAAGGAAACTGTACGTTCACTGGATAATGTAAGGCTTGCTTTGCCAGGCTAGACCAAGATCTATCACATCTAGCATCCTATTTCTAATCGCCGCCATCTGGGATGCTCCCAAGCCAGCCGTGAAGGGCGATGGCCATCTCTCGCTATTTGCTGTAAGCATCTGGTATCCTCCCCTTTAAGCAAACATAGCTTTTGATACACTATGGAAGAGCTCCTGTCTCAGTGAAACAGAACATATTTTGCCTGCAGAAGGCCTCTGGTAGGGTTGCCAGATTCAGAACCAAACACCCAACTCCCTTGACTTCAGGTATACAGAATCACCAGCCCAGAGGCTAAATTTGGCTTTCCTGGGGTGCTCTTTCCCCTAACCAGTGCCTTTTGGGTGTTTTCCCAGATTCTGTGCAGTTTTCCTCCATCCCAAAAGGTTGAAATGCTGCTCCTGAGGCTTAGGTACTGGAGGTAAGAGCTTCAACCTACAATAGCCTGGTATTTTTGGCCCCGCCCACCACTGGTGCTGCCCCCGAGAGGTTCTCTGACATGGAATCTGGCCCTTGGGCTGGAAGAGGTTCAACACCCCTGCTTTGCATCTTCCAAATGACACATTATGGTTTCTCCTGTCCATTCCCTCCCCTACTTGCTGCGAGGTGTTTATCTAAAGCCCTGATCAATTGCAGCAGGTTGGGAAGGGGCTGACAACACACAGGAGAAGCTGCAGTTCACTTTATCTTCTGCTGCATTGGGAGATTGGAAGGGAGATTGCATGTTTTCTGGCTTTCAATCTATCAACCTTCATCTCAGGTTCAATCCTGTGCATGTTTAGATAGAAAAAAAGTCCTACAATTCCCAGCATTCTCCAACCAGCCATGCTTGGAGTTAAAGGACTTTCTTCTGTCTGAACATGCATAGGATTGCTCCCTAAAAGGAGCTTAGGTAGCAAGATGCCTGGGACCTGAGACAGCCAGAACAGGTAAGAGTTGAAAATATTGGATCAATGACCTGACTCAATAAAAGGCAATATATAGCCCCTCTTCCTCCATGAATTTATTGCCTAATCCCTTTTTATAACCATTCTCACATCCTGTGGCGACGAATATCATAAGCTAATTATATACCGAAGGAAGGAAGACTTCTGTTGGTCTGTCCTAGATCTCCTGCCAGTCAGCTTCCCTGAATGACCCGCCAAGTTGCTTACAATAATCAAACACTTCTGCTCCTGGTTGCTCAATTAAGGTACAATAAAAAAAACCAAGCTGATAAGGCAGAACATGAGAGCAGGCAGGTAAACACGCCGAGATAAGAGGCAGCAAGTAAGAGGCTATTAAAAGCTTTTCAGGTGCCATTAAAAGCTGGAGAGAATAGGGCAGACTTCATTGGGGTGTAAAAGATAACAATGGTGGCACCAGGTGAACTATATAGAGAGGGGGGCAGAGCCAGCAGGCCACTCCAACAAGCACCATGAAGAGGGGATAGAGAGAGGCACAAACTGACATCCAAATGGTACAACAGTCTGGTGAGGGTTTGTGGGATGCCTCGTGGGCAGCAAATATATGGGGAAGCCATTGGGAAGCTCCATAGTCTGGGCCCCACCACAGGGGAAGTCCTTTCTCCCATAGCCACCTACCTAAGGCCTGAAGGTTGGGGCACCTGGTAGCAACTCTCCAGGATTTCAGACAGAAGCATTTCCCTGCCCTAGCTGGCATAACCGCGGAGAGAGCTTTGGCGATGGAGCGGTATATAAATATAAACAGCAACAACAACAACAGGGAATGAACCCAGGACCTTCTCAATGCAAAGTAGGAACTCTACCACTGAGCCTTAAAAACAGAGGAAGTGGTCTTATGCTCTGCTGGTCTGCACAATCAAACAGCCCACCATGGCTTATTTAAGCCATAGCTGGCTGCGATGTATGTGGGCCGCCATTTTGAATATGCAAGCCACAAACCGGGCGGAGGTGGGTTGTGCGAGGGTTAAACAACCCTCGCACAACCCATGGCCTGTTTTACTGTAGATGACACGACAAGCCACGGTTGCAGCTTGAATATTCCAAAGCCACCCGGCGTGCCCCTGCACACGCCGCATCCTGTGTGGCTTATTTGAGCCATGGTGATCATGCAAACCAGGTCAATGAATCAATACTATTGGTTCATCTAGCTCAGTATTGTCTACAATGACAGGGAACGATTCTCCAGGACTTCAGAGAGGGTTTTTTTTCCCCCCAGGCCTATCTGGAGATGCCAGGAATTGAAGGTTTTGTGGAGTCAAGCACACTTCATCAGATGCTTTCTAATATGGTGCATTATGTTTTTAAAACCAGCACGATCTTCAGTTAAATGCTGAACAAAAATTTTTTAGGGGTGAGCGGGGGAGAATCCTTGGTATGAAGAATTAATGTTTCCACCCCAATATTCAACGGGGAGTTTGTTTCAACCCTGCTGGGCCTTGAGGCGAAATAATAAGATTAATACTTTGCTGCCACCTAGAGTTGTGTAAAAAGCCTGTCGTGGTTCAATTCAGAAGCCTCACAGCGAGTTGTAATCAACATTTCTACGTCTGTAATAAAACATGTTCTTCGACAGCTTTCAGTTTTCCTGAAATTTCAGGCTGCGTGTGAGGCCCAAACTGGAAATGATGTGAAATGCGTCTTTAGCAACCACATCACATAATTACAGGTAGTAGCTCCCCCACCTCACCCGTGCAAATTTCAGAGGCCACAGCATGCAGGAATGCTTTTCTCTGTGCTGCAGCCCTGAGAAAAATCCCACCCAGCCCCGGTTGCTATTAACCTCTGAGTCTGGCTGGAAATGATGACAGATGAATGGCGTTAAAACAGGGTTGGATAAATTCCTGGAGGAGAAGGCTCTCAATGGCTACTAGTCCTGATGGCTGTGTGCTACCTTCTAGGATCAGAGGCAGAAAGCCTGTGTGCACCAGTTGCTGGGGAACATGGGCGGGAGGGTGCTGTTGCACTTGTGTCCTGTTTGTGGGTCCCTGGTCAACAGCTGGTTGGCCACTGTGTGAACAGAGTGCTGGGCTAGATGGACCCTTGGTCTGATCCAGCAGGGATCTCCTTATGTTCTTATGAAGTCCAGCATGCTTGGAAAACATCAAGTTGGGAAAGGCTGCTTTAGAACAATTCATTGGGATCACAGGGAGAATGACAGCTGGGTCACCTCTCCGTTTTGCAGAAATTCTCGGCCATTTCATTCATTCATTTATTACATTTCTATACCACTATACCATTCATTTATTACATTTCTATACCAACAGCCGAAACTCTCTGGGCAGTTTACAAAGATTAACCACCTTAAAAATACATTGTACACAGTATAAAAAACATTCACGGACCAACGTATAAACAGGGAGCGCACACAGAGACACACCTATATCTACACGATTTTAAAGAACCAACGATGAGAAAAATCTGGAACCTGATTAAAACCTCATATGTTGCCAAATGCCTTCAGAGAAGAGGAAGGTCTTAAACCTGTCACCGAAAGATAACAATGTTGGCACCAGATGGGCTTCCTCAGGGGGAGCATTCCATAATTAGGGGGCCGCCACCGAGAAGGCTCTGTCCCTAGTTGCCGCCTTCTGAGCCTCATTCAGATGAGGTGGCTGATGACAGGGGTAGGTTCATGCTGGGAGAGGCGTCCCATCAGGAATTGCAGTCCCGAGCCATGTTAAGGCTTTATAGGTTAAAACTAGCCCCTTGAATCAGCCTCGGAAACATCCCCGCAGCAGGTTAGAATTGCTGTTATATGTTACTTGTCCATGTTATCAATCTGACTACCGCATTTCATTAACGTGTTGAGTGTTGTGCGCTCCCCACCTCTCCAGACCTGGCTACCCTGATTTATTTTTTTAAGGGAGGAGGACCATCCTCCCTTGATCTTCGATCAAGGAGATGATCACATAAAAGCTAGAATGAGGTTAGAGAGCACATTTACCGATTGTCTAGGTAAATCTTCACTCCTCTACAAGGCATGCTGGTTGTTTAAATTGCCTTTGTTTTCCAAGTCAAAAGAGGCATTATCTGAAATGACGTGCAAAATGCAAAACAAATATTCACAGGGCTTTAGATGAACTTTCCCCAACCCCTCACTTATCTTTCAGCATTGCTCAAAATGCTCTTATTTTATCCCTGTGCTTTAAAACAAACAGATACGGTTGCCAACTGAAGCTCCCAAGATGGTAGCACCGAGATTTATAGTGGAGGGAAGAACCCCTCCAACAACCGTTAACAGTTTAAGCTCCTGTTGTTCGGTCAAGTGAGTTTGTCTACAGGATGATAGAAAGGGAAGCATGAAATCAAAGGAATAGAATCTAAACATTTTACTGTTTACATTTAATAAATCCTCATTAAATCTCCATGTTTGCCCTCGGGAGGCTGCATGGCAGAAGCGGATCAAAACGTGGCACGCGCAGCATTAACTAGCAACCTTTGGTGTAAAGTTGTTTTCAGCTAAAATGCAACTGCATCCTCCTTTCCTCTGCTCGACAGCACGTTTACTCAGAAGTAAGTTACACGGCGTGCCTAGTGGAGTTTACTCCCTGGTGAGTATGTTTAGGATTGCAGCCTCTTGTTCCCAAATGCAGAGAGAAATTACTTAATGTGTATTATTAACAGGTTTAAACAAAGCGTGGAAGTTATCGGGGATCATCGATGGGTTTGAAAAACAAAACATCACTGATCAGGAGTACAGAATGATTTCAGACGTGACCCCCCCCCCCCAAATAAAATAGGGTGGGGAGGGAACAGTATATCCAGCCTCCTCCAACCTGCTTGCTGGGAATGATGGGAGTTGTAGGGTCCCCAGGTTGTGTGGAGACTGGTGTATACTGTTGGCTTGATTACAGGTGTTTCTCCATCTTTCCTGATATTGATCTTGCGTTTTCCCTCCAGTCATTTTGGATGAGATCAAGAAAAATGAGGGAAAAGGAAACCCAGAGCAAGTATTTCCTGCTCTGGGGTTTGTACTTCTACTTCTTCCCACGTATTTATTATGGCTGAAATCCCTTTATATTTGGGGCTCTGAAATGCTAGGCTGGAGCTATTTGGTCCCTGCAAAATAACAACTCACCAACATATCTCATTCTGGGGGACGATTACTGGCTGCAGACTGGCTCATCCACCGAAAAATATGTCACAAGGAAAGCACATATGTTTTTAAATTAACCCTGCAAGAAACCACCCAGACATGGAGAAATAATACGACAGGTGGCAACATAAACACCCCAATCCCCATTTGGGCCTCTGAAAGTGATTAGGGATTGCTTATGGCTGCCTCGCTGGAGTGCCCGGCATTACACGCAGGAGCAGTGACCCCAAGCAACTGTGTCTGCCCTGCCCTAAACGCCGTTTCTCCCAATGCTGGATCTGTAAGCCACACCAAAGCTTCCACGGCCATTCCTCACCAACTACGCTCCTCTCCCATCACGTGAAAGCAAGGGAGTTTCCGCCTCAGACCCCCAAACCTCAAGACTTACGATCTCTGCAGTTTAATCAAATTAACACACACACACATACACACACACACTATGTCTGACGTGATTGACATGGCCTGGATTTCTGTTGCCAAAGATTTGCATGTCAATCAATAGAAATCCACATGGCATCTGTTTACAATGACCGTAAGTCACTCACCATTAATGTCATCATAAATCTTGGAACAGAAAATAACCGGAACCCATGTCCCCTATTTCTTTTCATATGAATTATGGGGTTTTCGTTTTAAAGTTGTCGTGAGCTCAAACGTAAGAAGGGGTGTTGCCCCTGCCTGCCAGGGCTAAAACAAAATTGGACTAGTCAAAATTGGCCAGAAAGCAACCAGAGACCGCCTTTTGTCCTCCTCTTCTTCTTCCTTCTCTGGCACTTAATTTTACAGCTGTACGTATTGATTTGGCAGGTTCCCACAATCTGAATTCCTGCCTTGTTTCAGGATGTGTGTGAATCTCATCAAATGTCGCTGAATTATTACTAAAGGCGCATCACAGATTCCTTCACAGTTCTTTTGATGCATCCTTTAGTTCTCTACCAGTTTCCTCATAAAATATTGCAAATCCTTTTAGAGAAAAACACACACACACACATAACGCAACCCCCCTGCGCGTTTTACAATGCTAGGTGCAAACTGCTCAAAATGCAGCATCCTCATACTCTTGCAAAGCACATATGCAAGAGGCAGTGTAGAAAATAAAAGCCTTGGTCCTGAGTTCTAATTGCCTTTCAGGCACGAGCTCATCGGATGATCTGGGAACTACTACCGCTCAGTGCAACCGAGTACATGTTTTGCATGCAGAAGATCCCAGGTTTAACAACTAGCACTGCTACTTAAAACAAGGGTGGGGAACTGGTGGCCCGGTAACTCTCATCATGCTTCTCCACTGACTATGCTGGCTAGGGCACATGGGAGTTGTAGGCCAAAACATCTGGAGAGCCACAACTGGCACACGCCTGACCTCAAAGGATCAGGCAGCGGGTGATGGGAAGAGGCCGTGGATCACTGCTGCTAGTCAGAGCGGGTAACACTGAGCTAGAAGGACAAATATGCTTCATTCGTGTGTTCTCTTAAAAAGAAGAGCCCTGATGGGTCACACCAAGGGTCCACCTAGTTCAGCATTCTGTGCACACAGTAGCCAACCTACTGGAAAACCCACAAGCAGGACACCAACCTCCTGCCCACTTTTACTTCATCACAGTTAATGGCTGTGAATCAGTGAATCAACCCTAAAGAATCAGTTAGAGCAGTGGTTCTCAACCTTCCTAATGCCGCGACCCTTTAATACAGATCCTCATGTTGTGGTGACCCCCAACCATAAAATTATTTTCGTTGCTACTTCATAACTGTGATAGGGTTGGTGCGATGATGTCATCACGCCGGGCACTCGTATGTGGGCGTATCTGCATGTGGGCGGACCCTCCTGGAGACGGGTAGAGGAGCGGTGTCTCGGTTCCTAAGACCATCGGAAATATGTGTTTTCCGATGGTCTTAGGCGACCCCTGTGAAAGGGTCATTCGACCCCCAAAGGGGTCGCGACCCACAGGTTGAGAACCGCTGAGTTAGAGCATAAGAAGAACCCTGATAGGTCAGACCGAGGGTCCATCTAGCCCAGCACTCTGTTCACACAGTGGCCAACCAGCTGTTGACCAGGAACCCACATACAGGACACAAGTGCAACAGCACCCTCCCGCCCATGTTCCCCAGCAACTGGTGTACATAGGCTTATTGCCTGTGACACTGCCGGTAGCACACAGCCATCAGGACTAGTAGCCATTGAGAGCCTTGCTGGTTTGCATAGGAGGCACGCTGCCTTTGGCCCTGGAATAGCCTTCTCCTCCATAAATTTGTCCAATCCCCTTTTAAAGGCATCCAAAGTGGTGGCCATCATGACATCTTGTCTTAAACTATCTTGCAGGGTTAGCCCTGGTTTTCTGAAACATCTCGGATATTTGCTATGTACAGGACAAACAGGAGACAAACAGAAAGGAGAGGCAGTGTTTTTTTCAGGTAGCGTGGGGACTTAGCAAAATTAGTAACGGGAGAAAATTGCAGATAAAATAGCAGCAATAAGATAGCCTTGTCACTTAAGATGCACTGCATTCAGTGGGGAACCCCTTTGGGTCGTCTCCATCAAGCCCATCCAAATATAATTCGAATCCCCCACCACTACCGTCACCAAGATCTTTAATAGTATAAAATTACAAATCTGGAAGCAATCGTAACTGGCCGTGATGCCTTTCTCCTGTAATGCAAGAGAGTGATAAAAAAAAAGGATTGACCCTTGACACTCATGGAGCAGAGAGCCGGAGAAAGGAGCTATATTATGCATGAGCCATAAAGTTTTGTCCTGCATAAGCAAATCTGATGTACTTAACCTGGCCTGTGTGTGCTGACAGATCACATCCGAACATTCCTTCGTGCTGACACTCCAATACGGACGGCATAAAACAAGCCTTCCGGAGGACTTGTTCAGTTCTTTCCCACCCCCATTTTGTCACTTCCAACTGCTTCTTTCGGGAGGGGCCGTAGCTCATCAGTAGAGCACAGTGGGGTAGCTAGGAACCCACAGTCCAGGGGTGGGTGTGTCAAAGAACCACCCAGAGAGCAGCAGGTGATTGGGGAAAGTGGCAAATGGGCCAGCATGGGAGCTGGCAAACTCCATTTTATTCCTGTTACTGCTAGGATTTAAGTGAGCTTAAAATGCAAAAAGGCACACGCTCAGGGTTTTTCTTTCTTTTAATCAAGGTTGGAAAACAGCGGTTGTTCTGTTCCGACGTTATCAGGAAAGTACAAGCAGTGGAAAAGCATGGAATGGGGAGAGGAGACGATGATGAACTGTTGTGTTTCACAACTGAACCACTAGTGAGACCACACCTGGAGTGTTGTGTACGATTCTGGGCACCACATTCCCAGGAGGACTTTGACAGGTTAGAACAGGTTCAGAGGAGGGCAACAAAGATGATACAGGGACTTGAGGACAGGCCCTATGAGGACAGGCTGAAGGAACTTGGGATGGATTAAAGGAGACTGAGGGGAGACATGTTAGCAGCGTTCTGGTACATAAAAGGATGCCACTGGAAAGATGGTCAAGAACTATTTTCCATGGCCACAGAAATTAAGACCCCAAATAATAGCTATAAGTTACAGCTAGCCCGATTTCGATTAAATCTAAGGGGAAACTTCCTGATGGTAAGATCTGTACAACAGTGGGACAGTCTACCTATGGAGGTTGTGGGTTCTCCATCTCTGGAGTTTTTTAAGAAGAGGCTGGACAGCCACATCTAATGGATGGTGTAACTGGTTTCCCTGCACAATGCAGAGGGTTGGACTAGATGTTCCTTGTGGTCCCTTCCAACTCCACAATTCTATGATATTATGGCTGACTAAAGGGCCCCTCCCATAAGACCACTAAGTTCAGGGTCTAAAATTCTCTAGGCACTCAGAGGGTCCCCCCAGATATTGAATGTAGTGTCTGGGTATGTTCAGGTCAGGAGAGGCATTCTCAAGGTATTGCTGTCCCAAGCTGTGAGTCACTAAGGTTGCAAATCAACCTGGACAAGGCCCTTTCTGTGGCTACATCCTGTAGCAAAGACGAGATCGAAGCCCTGCGTTAAGCTTATGCGAACTAGAGCAAAGCCAGCATCTATCTGTGTCAGCTCCCCACTGTAAGAACAAGACCAGCAAGAACCTACCTTGCAGGGTTGTTCTTAGGATAAACTAGAGCTCTTCACTCTTTCAAACTGCAAAGGAACAAATGGCAATAAGATACAATCTTGTATCTTACCTGATACAAGAGGAGAAAAAATCCCTTCAAACCTTAGCTCAAAAACCTCATCTTTTCCTTGAAGCTTTCAGAACTTGTACCCCCAAATGTAACTAAGCTTAAGCATGAATAACTATATTTTCTTTCATTAAAATCTTGCCTCTCTGACCTCAGGGAAAATTATTATTATTATTATTATTATTATTATTATTATTATTATTATTTTATATAGCACCATCAATGTACATGGTGCTGTACAGAGTAAAACAGTAAATAGCAAGACTCTAGTGCTGTGTAAAAAGAAAACCCTGGATAGTTATTCATTTTAAATATTTTTATCCTGGTTTTCCACGGATCATGCCCAAGAATATTCCGTGGATACAAAAATATTGGTCAAACTATTAAAAATAGCAGCAAAAATTCCTTTCAAACAATAAAGGCCAATGAAGTTCTTCAACAATTCATCTCTCATTTATTAGGAACCCGGGGTGGGGGGCAGGGGGAAGAGAAGCTAAATGATTTTTAAAAAAAAACAACCCACAATATAAAACAGTAGCATGAGCAATGTGTCAAAGAAAATAAAAACTAATCTTCTCCCAAGCCCAAAGGCCTGTCTAAACAGGAAAGTTTTCACACAGTGCCGAAAAGACATCAATTTATGTAGGGAGTATGGCGTCCGCTTAGGAACCGCCGAAGAAGAGGAAATGAATTCTTCAAAGAGAGGGATGAAAAGAAGACATGAAATTGCATCACGTTTGCATATGCTGATTTATACGTATAGATGCAAATGTAGAAATTATTATTATAATTTAAGCAGAAGTACAGTACATGTCACCATAGTGGGGAAGGCTGTGACCGGGTGTTCTGTGTGCCTGCCTGTTCAGTCCTCTGTCTATACAACTTATTTGGCCCATGGTGGCTGTGCCGTTACACTATCAAATCAAATTTTATTTGCACCAAGCCATTGCAATTTAGAGCAATTAACTGAACACAAGGCATAAAACAGACAATAAATGTCTGGAGTTCAAGAAAAAACAAAGTCCTTAACATATAAAACTCAGTATCTCCAAGCAAATAAAACATTAAGTACAGTTAAGGCTAAAGTTATGTAATTTAAAACTCAGGGTGCAATTGCAGCCCTCATTTTAACAGCAATTGCTAAAAAAAAATTGCCGTTCTTGCTGTAACTATCCTGTTGCAATCCTCAAGAAGAAAGTTCACATAATAATCAGTTGAACATCCTGGATAAGGCGATAATAAGGGGGTTATTAAAACTCTTCACGAGTATTTCTGTACAAAGAGCAAAATAGCAGCACGGGGGCAATGGTTTCGATGTTACCATCTCCACAGATACGTACTTGATTTTAGTATGGAATTCTCTAAAGCGGTCTTCTAGAATCGCAGAAGGAAGCACATTGAGACGTGCTCTTGAAAAGGCTGTTCTATGTTTAGGGTATGTGAGCTGCTGTCTTATCTGAAGGACTAAATGAGGACAGTTTAAGGTGAGGAATTACACTATGCAACCCGGGCAGAGGGTGGGCTTAGCAAGTTGAATGGCCGCCGGAAAGCCCGCACTGCTTCCTGCTATCGGGATTACCCAATGCCACCCCGCAGCAGTGAAACCATGGGGTTTAGCAACACCGTGAAGGCAGGGCCTAGGTGCTAACTGTAGATGTGCAACAGGTCTTACAGTTCTTTAGCTTTAAACCAGAATTGAACAGGACAGCTCTTCTAATAGAGGACTGTCCTCCGTAAAGAGGGAACACGGCCAGCCTAGGGAGAGCTTTCTTCCATAGTTTGGAAGCCACCACGGAAAAGGCCCACCCTTGTTCCTACCAAGCACAACTTGGAAATTGATGGGATATGCAGACAACCTCTCCGGAAGATCTTAGCGCTTGGACAGGCTCATCTAGGAGCAGGTGGTATTTCAAGTATCCTGATCTATTTAGGGCTTTAAAGCTTGTGACCAACTCTTTTTGAATTGTGACCATAAATGAATAGGGGGCTTAGCCTTTGATATCTACTCTCCTGGATCTAAGAATCTAAGAAAGCACATGGCTCCAACGAAGCACATGGCAGCGGGCACTGCCTCCATCTCCCCTAAGCGATGCCTCATGCTTTCTCTTGTCCTCTTCTTTCAGCTAATTGACTGCTCCAAACGCTAATTTTGCAAAGTAATTAGCTCACCGTTTCCAAGTTCAACCCCTTGATGCCTGAACATGCCTTGGCTTTTCAGTTGACGCTGCTTTCTTTTAGTGGCTTAAGAGCAACTCAGCGGTGACTCACCTTTGCATGAAAGACAGATGTCATCCTCAGTTTGGTTAAGCATTAACCCTGCTCTTTGGTAGCAGCAAGTCTTCTTTGCCCACTCAATGGCTTAAAAAATAGTAATAATTCAAACACACCATTCATTATGACCTTAGTCAAAGAGGCTGATGAAAGTAAACACCTGGGCTAAGCCGTAGCTGGAGAGGCATTTGATCTGAAGCTTTGCTCTTCATTTGAACTAGGACGCTCTTTGACAAGGCAACCAGCCTCTCCCAGGGTGGTATATGCGCCTCTCCAACTCCTCTTGTTACCACTGAAATGCTTAAATCTTCCATTGTGAATCCTATCAATAATCACGTTTGGGCTTTAAACAAAAATTATCAACATGTACTGTCTCTTCTGGCCTGTGAGCTCATCATACCTGCTCTAATCCTCTTGAGGCCGACGGCACAAGAGTTCTAATGCCGGAGGATCCTGTTACCAAACCATTACACGTTTTCTCCTTATTTTCACAGCACTTAAAGACACATGTAGGAGGAGGGAGAAAGGGGAGAGAGGCTTTTTTCAAAAAAGAAGAGATCAATAACAGTTCAGAGCCAATGAAGTTGTATTCAGCTGGATTAAAAGTATTTAGCCATGATCTCTTCCAGCAAGACACGAAGTGTCGCATCAATGAAAATACACAGTAGTCACACCAAACGAAACACACCGAAGGGCAGAGAAAACTATGGAAGGATTACCTTTAAAGAACACGTTGAAGGAAGCGTACACATACAAAGAAGGGATAGGGGAGAGGGAACCTCAGAAGGTCGGGGGGGGGGAAACACCCTGAATCATTCCCCCCAAATTATAGAAGAATGTATTCCATATCTCGATTTTTAGGTGAGTTTTCCTTGCATTGCCACCATTACTAAATGTGTTTCTGTCTAATTTCAAAATGACACATAACAGATTTTGCTGAAATTTGCAACCGTTTTTTAAAAATAAAAAGCTCCTTTTCCAAATAAGTTTTATTTATTTATTTATTTATTTACATAAGTGGCATGATTTAGGCCTTAGCTAGACCTAAGGTTTATCCCGGGGTCATCCCTGTTCATATAAATGACACACAGGATATCCCGGGAGCAGGAAGGGATGACCCTGGGATGATCCCAGGATAAACCTTAGGTCTAGCTAAGACCTCTGTTATTGACTGACATCCTTTGTATTCTGCACCTTCAACATAAATTTACATTCTCCGAGCAGGCCAGCAAAGTAGTAAGTTTCAACGAAAGCACAATTAAAAAATGGATGGTGATAGTGGAGGCATACGAACTATAATACAACTATGGTTTGATCCTGGCTTGTTTTTGCTAACTATAAACAAATCACTGTCCTGACTTTGGATCTCAGAGAGAACTGTGGTGAAGTTTCAAATGCGGTGAGCACTTTTGGCCGCTTCCCCCACCCCCTCACTGTTAGGTTTGTCATTTTTACTGTGATCTACATTTTCATTTGTATGAAACCATGGATGGTTTTATCATACAAAAGCTGGATATAAATGTACGGGTGAAGCAGAAGCTCCTTAGGGGTCCTTCTCCATGAGCCCCTGCCAAAAGAAATGAGACAAGTGTCTACCAGGAGCAGGGCCTTCTCTGCTGTGGCACCCCGGCTGTGGAATGAGCTCCCTAGAAAGATTCGCCTGGCATCTACATTATACTCTTTTTGACACATTTTTTATTTTCCCAATATTTTAATAGTTTATCATCTTAGTTTTTTTTTAACTTTGCTGTTTTAAATCTGTATTTTAAATCTGCATTAATCTCTGCATTGCTGCTCAGTTTCATCCTGGTCGTGCTTTTATATTGCACTTTTATACTGTGCTGTTATACTGTTGTTTGTTTAATACTTTTAATTGTCTTCATGGTTTTAATTTTAGTGAACCTCCCAGAGAGCTTCGGCTATTGGGCAGTATAGAAATGCAATAAATAAATAAATAAATCTCAGAGGCAAGAAGAAAGGAGGGAGGAGCACGTGGGCTCAAGGCCTGCTCTCTAAGCTCAGGGGGGCACAGGTGCGTGGGCCTCACCACCTTTCCCCAACCACTTGGTCATATTTTGTACATTCCCCCGCCCCATTCTAAAAGGTTGAACTGTCCCATATAAGGCTTAGTTACTGGTAGGAAGAGCTTTAAGATAAAATATGATGGGATTTGGGGGTGGGGGGGGGGCTATTTGCTTTTGGGTCTGCCTGCCGGAGGAATGAGATCCATGGAAGCTACTCCAAAATGGAATTTGGCCCTAAGGCTGAACACCCCTGTCGTAGCGAGAAGCCAATGTGGCCCGTTACGTCTGCATCATCCCAATCTGTTAACATGCTGAGAAATGTTATTTGTACAACATGTATTAAATGTATCTGAGAAAGAATCAAAAAGAAGCAGAAGTAAAAATGGGTCCACCAAAATAGAGTTCATTCCAGAGGTGAACATTTTAGAGAGCAACTTTACCATAGAGACTCGGTCTATTAAACTGCATTCTTCTCCAAAGCACAGGGGGCAAATTAATATCCAATTCACGTCGGGCTACCATGTATAAAACACAGTTAATGGGAATATGTGGTAGAATAAAAATAAAAAAATAAAAAAAATAAAACCAAGGAACAGACAACTTTGGTATGCTAACAAAATTTTTACAGTCCATAGTCTAGTTATTATTTTATGTGCCGTTCTGATGGATTTATTTTCTTCTTTCCATATAAATCTCTTACATCCAAGATGGATATTAAAGGGGATATGTGAGAAATAAACTAGCCAGAAAATCCTTTTATCAATACTAGCCTCCCCGGGCTGAACCCTTCCAGCCATATGGAACGGAAGCACATGCCAGTAAATTATTAGGAAGAGTTATGCAAAGTACTTCTGAGAGGAGTCTGTAAAGAGTTTTGGGAGCTAAAGGGACACAGCTGAGGGTGTACAGCCACTGAAGCAAAGAGATAGCTATAGAGGCTGGCCTTCCCCCTATCTGGTGCCCGCCAGATGTTTTGGACTTCAGCTCTCAGCACTTGGGCCTATTGGCCATGCTGGTTGGTGCTGATTGGGGGTGAAATCATAGGAAGATAGGAAGCTACCTTATACTGAGCCAGGCCATTGTTCCATCTAGCCTGGTATTGTCGACACTGACTGGCAGCAACAGCTCTCCAGGGTTTCAGGCAGGAATTTTTCCAGCCCTATCTGGAGATGGCAGGGATCGAACCTGAGACCTTCTGCATGCAATGCAGGTGTTCTACCACTGAGCCACGGCCCAACCCGTCCCAAACATCTGGAGGGCACCAAGTTATGGGAGGTTGCTATAGAGGGTGAAGGACTCCGCTGATGAATCCAAATAGGAACATTAACCAGTCCCAATGAAGCAGTAAAATGGAACTCCATAACACAGCTTGGATAACATGCCCCTTCCGTAGGGTGACCATATGAAAAGGAGGACAGGGCTCCTGTATCTTTAACAGTTGTACTGAAAAGGGAATTTCTGCAGGTGTCATTTGTATAGATGGAGAATCTGGTGAAATTTCCTCTTCATCAAAACAGTTAAAGCTGCAGGTGCCCTGCCCTCTTTTAAATCTGGTCACAGTATAGCTGCAGTATAGCTCCTGCAGCTTTAACTGTTGTGATGAAGAGGAAATTTCACTAGGTGCAACGTGCATACAAATTCCCTTTTCTATGCAACTGTTAAAGATACAGGAGCCCTGTCCTATTTATTTATTTATTTATTTATTTATTACATTTTTATACCGCCCAATAGCCTAAGCATTACAAATAAAGTGATGCATAGAACTGATAGGAGCTTAAGATGTACATACTTCCATATGTGTTACATTCAAAGTGCAAACTTCAAAGTTGATAAGCCATGAAGTTCTGGAAACTGATGAGCCTTCATGGCACCATTTCTTGGTTCATTATACTTGAAGGAGTCTTTTGTGCTATTTAAAATGCAAAGTTATTTATGCAGGAAAAGCTAAAATGTGTGAAATTGAAAATGCTTCTTCCAATGCGAGGTGGGTGGGGAGGAGACTTGATTTGGGGGGGAAATTAAAATCTTAAGATTCCATTCAACATGAAATCTAGACCAGAGGCAGCTAGAGAGAAGGAAATTCCCAAACTGGGAGGTCAAAGCAGAAGAATGAGACGGCTTATGTTCAGATTTTCAAGGGTACGCGATTCCTTAAGCTATCAAGGGTGGAAGGAACCAAACACTGCTCTTTCCGGCCGTTTTCAGTGATAACGTTCCGTAGCATTTTAATAGAGTTCGTATCTTGAATTACAAGACAGCAGATGTATAACAGCACATACAAATCCTGTGGTGAGAGGGAAAGATCTCACTTATTCACCGGGTCCTCAGTACCATTGCATAATGGCTCTCTCCAAACAAGCAAAACGAGTAGAAGTTTTTAACTGGGGATTTAGTCACACTTCATCAGGATCGCGTTTACACAGGCCCAGCCAAACGCAAGTGAAAGTTTTACTGTCAGTTCACTTTGCATGTGCTATTACTAATCCACATGAAGCCGGCTGGGGTAAACCCCCAAGGTACAATCAGTGTTAAAATGTTGCGAAGAGAGTGTTTAAAGTCGAGGTTAAATGCATTTGCCAAGGTATGGATTTTGTCCAATGACAAGCTGAAAGTGCAATGGGCAGAGATCGGGGGGGGGGGGGGGAGAACGACGGTGGGATTCGGGGGGGGAGCTGCTGCTATAACCAGATATGGGCCGTAAACACGACAGGGCTACAGTACAAGGATTGCCTCTGTACGAGACATATTGCTGCAATCATTTTGCGCGTATATGCATTTATATTATCTACAACGCTCATCTTGCAATCTGCAATGCACAAAACTGAGATGGGAGACGACGACAATATTTATTTAATTAATTTATATGCCACCTATCCCACTTGGTCCCCTATCCAGCCACTGATCTAGACCGATTTAGCTACAGCATCATATATCCACAAACCACACTAGTACTGTAATTGTACTGGGGCTGGGGGCCATGATCAGTTCTAGCCCTGTTGAAGTATGCAAAATGGTCCCTCTACTTGCAACTTGAACGTACGAGAGCATGAACCTGCACAGCCTCCACACCTTTGGTCCAAAGTCTCAGCTATCATATCGCCCTCTTAGGAAGACGATCTACAACCCCCTGAGCTAAGTCTCCAGGGAAATGTCCACCCTGGAGCTGACGGAGAAAATCCCAGGCCCTCGGGGAAGACGGCACGAGGATCCTGATACGGAACTGGATGTCGAGCTATGGCCTAGTCCCTGGAAATTGGCAAGCGAAGACGGTGGGCCAGGCGAAGTCGCCGCGTACAAAAGAAAGCTCCTTATGAGTAAAGTGTAACTCATGTGGAGGACCTCTTCCGGAAGACCTCTTGACACCCCGGACGTGATGTGCTCAGGCTTAAAAGCCTCAGTCTCCGGCAGAGAGGTGATGGAACAATGTCAGTGTTTAGGCCCCGAATTGTGTATTCCCTCTATTCACCGGGCTTCTGGATTGTCTTCAGAACAGGGATGTCAACAAAATCTGCCACAGATTCAAATAAGTTCGTATTTCTATGATTCTGACCTGCAGATTCCACAGCGGACCGTCTTTTTCCAAATAGCAGCAATTCAGCAGTCCGGTTTTTCACTTTGGGTGGGATTGGCACAAATTCACATTCACTACTGTGCATTAGCACTACTGCAAATTAGTGCAAGTTGAACTAAATTCTGGTTAAAAAAAAAATCCAACTCCATCATTACACAAACGCCTGATATTCTGCGAAACGCAGACGGAACGGATTTACAAGCGCTCTGACCTTGAATTGGGGTGTTGGAAATCCAACCCTAACACACACACACACACTGCAACTGGCATGGAAAGAACCATGCTGGCTGCCTCCCTGAGGTCAGAAAAGCAACCTTGGTGGAGGAGGAAAGGAGGCATTCCTGTGAGCAGGGGGGCGGAGTCCGGAGAGGCCAGGATACAAGATATCCTGAGCCTCCTCCTGACTTCTTCCCTTCCCCTCCAGAGCGCCCTCACCAAACACGGAGGCAAAAATCGCCACCATCACTCCTTCTACCCTGCCAGATTCAACCCAGCAAGGCATAGGAATATCAGAAGCATGGAAGCTTCTGAGCAGTGAGGGCACAAGCGATAGGACTGTGCCCTTCATGTCCATTATTTATTTCTGCAAAAGCAATGCTGACGAGAACAAGCCTGCCTGATTCATCTTTGACTCAAGCCAGTCCTGTGTTTTCTTGTCTACGCCCCTGCAGGAGGTCAGCTTTTTCTGAAGATCTGCCTTTTCTTCAAGAGCAACCTAGACAAGTGCTGCAGTAAAGCTTTCAGGCACATTGAAGTGCTCTTTAGAGGTTGGCAGTTTTGATAAATTCCATGCAGCCGCCCATAGAAATTTCACTCAGCAGCCCAGAACTATCAAGGCTACTTCCTTCCGAAAAATTATGATTTGACTGGATTCGGAGGCTGGAGGGAGTGAATCTTCACTATGGCAACATGTGGCCGTCAGAACAAGAGACAGCCATCTGTTTGTAATTGGGCCAAGCTAATGTGGTCTATTTTTCTGTACATTTGGGGAGGGAAAAGGTACATATAATAATGAAGACGTAATGTTGTGGTAATTTTAATTTTCTGTTGAAGGAATGGGGCCAAAATTGTATTACGACAACCTGATGTAGGATAGTGGCTGAGGCTGCAAGCCAATACACACTTACCTGAGTGTAAGTCCCACTGAACCCAGTAGGACTTTCTTCTGAGTAGACATACACAGGGCTGCACTGTAAGAGGGCAAGGAGGTAAGAAATCCCCAGGTCCAAATGTTGCTGCAGCTGCACAACGGTTTAATTGCAACAGATTGGAAATCTAAGAATGTATCTCCCATACATCAATAGCGAATCAATATTTGGGATATGGCAAATACAATGAAATTAATGTATAAAATAAGATTCAGGAAACACTAAATATATCAAGGGCGGGGATACTGGCACAAGTTCCCCAGTGACAGGTTTAGAAGATTCCAAGGTTTCTTTGATGTAGGAGCACAGAATCCCTGGATGGAGCTGCACACAGACCATAAAGAACTAACATTAAATATAGATGGCTTAAGTTGTTGAGTTGTCCAGGCTCCACAAACCTGGGTTCAAATCCTCACTCAGCCATGAAGCTCTCTGGGCGGTCCTGAGCCAGTCACTTTCTTTCTTAGGTTAACCCACCTCACAAGGTTGTTGAGAATGTAAAACCAGGTAAGTTGGAGAAGCACCACATATATCGCCCGTACTCCTCGAGAGAAAGGCAGGGCAGAAATCTGATAAATGAACAATCCACATATGGATAACTGGCTGAGAAGCTGTTTATTGTCAAATTAATCCATTATCAATCTAATATCTTCTAACTTTAAGGTTTATGAAAACAGGAGGAGAAACCTCCACTGTGGATTTACTAGGTGGTCTTAAAGCAAACTACTCTGCTTCCGCATCTGCAATGTGAAACTAATGATACTGGCAGTCCTTACAGGGTTGACGTCAGGATCACTAAAAGGACCGGTGTCAAGGGTAGGAGCAGTTGGGCACCTGCCAAGGGCCTATACTCTAGCAGGGGCCCACTGACATGAGTACCCTAGAGTTGCTCCTCCTCTTCACCCTTGCAACCTGCGTGTTCACCTGCCTCTCGCTCTGGCCCAGGTAACAGTGGCGGTGAGGAGCAGGAGAGTCCACAGCCTGCTGGCTCACTGGCCCTCTTCCTGTCAAACAAGCAAGTGGGGGCAGTGATGAAGAAGAGGAGGAGGAAGAGCAGCTGCTGACAATGGCAGTGAGAACATAGACTCGGCGAGGGAGGAGGCCCATTCAAAAACCTGGACTGGCGCAGCGTGGATTTGGAGCTACCCTGGGGTGAAGATGTTGTCAAGACAGCCCACAGGAGTGGATTTTTTTGTGAGAAAGGACTGTGAGCTCAGTTCACTTCTGATACTAAAAACGAATGTCTAGGCTCAGGGCTGGTGTAAGGGTAGGCGTGGTCGGGACGCGGCCAAGGGCCCACAACCCAGCACGTCCCAAGGATTGCTCTTCCTCTTCCCAATGGCAACCTGCTTGTTCACCTGCCTCTCGCTCTGGCCCAGACCACGGTGGTGGTGGTGGTTAGGAGGAGCAAGAGATGCCAAGGCCAACACGTTCCCTGTCAAGCAAGGAAGTGGTAGCAATTATGTGGGAGAGGACGAGGAGCCATAGTGGTGAGGAGATAGACTCACTAAGGTCACAACCTTACACGACCTACCTGTTCGCCAAATCCGTGATATAATATTCAGTAATGATATTGGGATTGACCTTGAACAGGTTAGGAAATGTAAGTTGGCCATCTGGTATCCTAAGTTCAAGCAGGACCACAAAATGGCTTCATATCTCAAGGAATTAACCTTTTCCCCTGTCAGGCGAGCGTTTACGCAATTAAGATTTCAAGAGATGCCTACGGAACTCCTGAAGGGGAGAGATGGTAACTGTCCCATAAGTGAGCGTTTCTGCATACGTGGAGCAGGCCAAGTTGAGGATTTGGCTCATTATGTTCTTCACTGCCACTTTTATAAATCACCACGGACCAAATTCATCCTCCCCTTTCTAAACTTCCTTGAAGGCCACACGGAAGAGTTCAAAATCAGGTGGTTGCTGGCAGACACAGACAAACTTTGTAAGCTACAGGGTGGCTCTATTTGCCCTAGCAGCATTAAAGTTAAGGAGAGCTTTTGTGGCAGGTCTGGATTCTGACCTTGGGTAAGGTAGACAATAACACAAAGAGTATGGCATTGATTCAAGATAATGTGTTTTATTGCTGCTCTATTTTGCTTATGTGTTAACTTGTTCTACCGTTTCAACGGTTTTAATCAGATTAATGTTTTAATGTTTTAATGTTTTATGATGTTGTGATGGCCATTGGCTACAAACAATAAAGAAATTGAATTTGACTCACTGAGGGAGTGGGATCATTGAGGTTGTTTGCCCAAGAACCCTCAAAAATCTGGAGATCGCAAAGACTTACATGGAGCATTTTGAAGACTCAGGAAAGCGCTCTATCAATGCTAAGTGTTATTACAGAAAGAAACACCACTGGTTAAGAACATAAGAGGAGCCCTGCTGGATCAGACCTGCTGGATCTGTCCACACAGTGGCCAACCCGCTGCCCACGGAAAACCCACAAGCAGGGTTCTTAAGAACCATTTGAAAATGTCAAATTCCCCCACCAATTAATGCCCCCCCAAAGGATTTCACATTAATTTTTGCTGAGAAAGCCTCCAATAGCTGCCCAAAGGTACTGTTTTAAAAGTATAAACAGACAACGGCTTAGAACTAAACGAATCACTCTTTTTTCCTGCTGGAAAAGATATTACATGGACCCATCCAACAAGCTCTGAGTTGAAAGCTCCTGTCACCCATTCTCGCTAAATAAACAGCTGGGCTGAGAAAATGTCTCCATGAACCCAGAGAACAAACCTGGCCTCCATTATTATTTATTGGATTAGGGTTGGGTTGGGTTTTTTTTTTAACCTAACCCTTTGTTTCTTTATTTTTTAAAAAAAATAGCAGTCCATTTAAATGTTTTCTAAAAGCCTTTTAACGCAACACACTGTCCCATTTTAACACAGTTAAATTGCTTCAGGTAACTACAAGGGGATCAAATAACAGAATGAAAATGAGGGGCAGATAAATGAGGGCGGGATCTTTCCATCCAAGCCATCATGCAAGCCTGGAGCATGTATAGGTTAAGGTATATATGCACAGAAACTATTAGCCAAGAGGAACGCCAGATGTTTGGAAACGTAACTTACTCTTCAATTATAATTTACTCAGCATCGACTCACACGAAGTGCATTGTTAGCGAGGCAGGAAAATCTTTTAAGATTAGTGTCTGATAAAGGAACGCATAAGCGACGTAGTAAATCTAAATAGCTATCAGGGAAAAAAAACGCGGAAGTTATTAAACCTACTGTGCAAGAAATCACATCGCCACTGTAACATGATGGAAAGTTTCTAAACTAAAACATCTGATCAGTCAGTTCCTTTAGAGACATGCTTGGATGTAAACACGCTCAAATTCTGCAACCTGGATTTATTGGCCGGTGGATATTCTTCATCATTTGAAATACACACACACACACACACACACACACACACAAAAGCGATCAGCAGTACTTCGTTTCTGGAAGCCATGATTTCTGACCTGGAAGTCTTTTCCCTTAATCCAGATGTGTGGAGGTTGGTTCTGCTGGGGAATAAATGAAATGGTCGTTTAGCATTTTGTATATGCTAAACAAAGGGGAAAAGAATTTTTTTTCCTTTCTCAATACTTTACATGTGCTGAACCTGGGGCATGTGAAAAAGAACGTTTGGGTTTAAAAGCCGCAGCACAAATTAAACTTTAGCCGTTAGTAGTGCTGTTCAAAACCTTAGAAAAAAACATGGGTGTCAAGCTAGCCGCTACCACAAACAAGTTGAAGAAGGGACAGCAGACAGTCTAGTTCCCTCCGTAATGTCTCGTACAATTTTACCTGTATCTTAGAGTACATGCTCTGAAGGCAAAATGTTATGGAGGCCATAGGTTCAATTCCTGGCATCTCCAGACTGTGGAAGAATCCTGTCTGAAACCCTGTAAAGTCATGGCCTTAATACTGAAGTAGATGGACCAGGAAAAGGAAAGGAACCTCTCGTGCAAGCACTGAGTCATTACTGACTCTTGGAGGGACGCCAGCTTTCGCTGACGTTTTCTTGGCAGGCCTTATAGCGGGGTGGTTTGCCGTTGCCTTCCCCGGCCGTGATTACCTTTCCCCCAGCTAACTGGGTACTCATTTTACCGACCTCGGGAGGATGGAAGGCTGAGTCGACCCGAGCCAGCTGCCTGAAACCAGCTTCCGCTGGGATCGAACTCAGGCCGTGGGGAGAGTTTCGGCTGCAGTAACTGCTGCTTTACTGCTCTGTGCCACACGAGGCTCAGATGGACCAAGGCTTCCTTTAATCTCTGACGAAAACCCCCCGAAGCTAGGGTCAGAGAATCATAGAATAGGAGAGTTGGAAGGGTCCTATAAGGTCATCTAGTCCAACCCCCTGCTCGATGCAGGAGTGGTGCCGAGCCAGGGCCGAGCCAGGGCCTGAATTTTCAGTCTAGTCAGCTGCTGCAGCCACATGGAGCAGCCACATACAGACCCAGAGACTCCGATGTCGCTTCGCTAGCTGATTCTACCCAAATAGCACTGCTGCCCTAACTTTCAACTTTCACATATCCGTGGTGGCTATTACTAGATTTGTCACAGCCGCCACCTAGGCTGCACTGGGATCTTCCCCTTGCTATGGCCACTTTCTTAACCCGAACCAAGGCCACTTCTGACAGACGGAGAAACATCTGTGATAACATCAGAGCAATAGGAAAAGCTATGGTAAAACGGCACTTCGGAAAAGTGCAGTTTCGCGGGGAAAAGCCCAATGTGGCTGCAAGTTAGGGGCTTCTTCACATAAACAACGGGGCACAACTGTGCAGCCACATATATAAAGACAAGCCCCAAGACAGGTCCCTGGCATCTCAAACAACAGCACTCCCCTGACTTTTCAAAGAAAAGCGAGTTTCCGAAGCGGTTTTTGAGAGGGTATAGGGGCCTGCTCTTCAATGGAAGAAAGGGGGGTGGGGAATTCCACTGAGCACACCGGATTCAACTCTTTGGATCCCTGCCTGCACGTGGAAGCCCTTGATGGCTGGGGCGGAACCACATGTACCAGTGCAGTGGTTGCACCACTACCGACAAAGCTGAGAAATAGTACGGGAGATACAAAACAGAAGGAAAAAAAGGGGTGAAGCAAGGAATAAGATTTACGACGCTCAATTATTTCCCTTTTTTTTTTAAAAAAAAAAAATCCCTCTAGGGCACAAGCACTTAATATATTGTACTTTCCATTACCTGGTACAAATATAAAACATATCTGAAAAACACATTTCATCCGCATAACGTATTAAAACAACAAGAAAGGGGCCGTGGTGGGGTTTGATAGATTAACTGTCGTTCACTGAGGTTGTGCCACGTTAGTTAACAGCAAATTAATATCATCGCACATGTTTTATCCCCCTTACATCTTACAAAGAAAAATTAGACCAGAAACCTGCAATTCCGAAACTCCCGTACTAGATTCCTGTAAGCCATAACGACACACAATGGAACAAGAATAAGCTTTATCGTTTTGGCTACCTTGGGAGATGTCCTTTAAGCCACAATAAGCTCTGGCTCAAAACCCCAAGAGGCCTCCTTCGCAAACTAGATTCCGCTTGACACGCGTGTGTGTTTTATGAACTAGCATATTTTACTGCATGTTGACTCTACGTGTCCTAACTGTGATCTGACGCCAGGGCTTTTCAGCGGCACCCAATTGTTAAAATAAAACTCAAGTAACGCAATAGCTTTGGGGTTACGTCGTTTTCAGAAGCAGCAGGAGGTTGCCGTGTTCTGGTATACACGGATATATACAGATGAAATATATTTTGTCTGCTCTGTGTTCATGTTTGCTTAAGGACCTTAAGAATGAAATAGGTTTTGAGGTCCCCCTACAAGGCCACTGCATACTAGTTGCTAGAGGGAAGAAGAGCCAAGATGGATCAGACCAAGGGTCTATCAATTCCAGCATTCTGTTCACACAGTGGCCAACCGGCTGCCCATGAGAAACCCACAAGCAGGACATGAGTGCAGCACACACACACACACACACACACACGCCATTCAGCAGCAAACTGATGTACACAGGCATACTGCCTCTGACCCTGGAGGTAGCATACAGCCATCAGGACTAGTAGCCATTGACAGCCATCTCCTCCATGAATTTCTCCAATCCCCATAGTTTAACTCTGTGCTGTGTGAAGAAGCCCTTCACATCTGTTCTGGATCTCCTACCAATCAGCTTCATGGGATGACCCCATTGAGTTCTATGAGAGAGAGAGAGAGAGAGAGAGAGAGAGAGAGAGAGAGATCTCCCTATCCCCATTCTACACCTCATGCATAATTCTATACACCTCTATCATGTCTCCTCTTACTCGCAACTGCAGGGGAGAGTGATGACCTTCAAGTCCTGCTTGTGGGTCTTCTGGCTGACTGCTATGGGGGGGATGACTGTAGCTCAGTGACAGAGCACCCACTTTGCATACAGGAGGTCCCAGACTCAATCCCCGGCATTTCCATTTAAAAAGATCATGTAGCAAGTGATGGAAAAGGCCCCTCCCTGCTCTTCCCCAACCTGGTGTAACTCTCAGCATTCCTGACCATTGACCATACTGGCTGGGTCTGATGGGAATTGAGGTACAAAACATCTGGAGGTCACCAAGGTTGGGCTAGATGGATAAACAGTCTGACCAGGTATAAAGCAGCTTCCTCTTTTCCTATAAGATGTGCCTTTCTGGATCAGTAACCAGAAGACACTTAGGCCTTAGCTAGACCTAAGGTTTGTCCCGGGGTCATCCCTGTTCATGTAAATGACACACAGGGGAGCAGGCAGGGACGACCCAGGCAGGGACGATCCTGGGATAAACCTTAGGTCTAGCTAAGGCCCTAGTGGTCCACCAGAAATTGGCCAGTGGTGTGAAACATTCCTGGCAAACTCTCATAATCACCCTCATCAGAAGGGTTCAGAAGGGTCCATAATCACCCTCATCAGAAGGTTATGAGGGTCCAGCAGCACACTGCAAACTCATCTCTTTTGCCTTTAAGGCAGACTTTTCCAGCAGGTGGATACACAAGCAAGTCTTATATTGAGTCGGACCATCATTCCACTCAGCTCAGTATTGTCTCCTCTGGTTGAGAGCGGCTCTCCAGGGTCTCAGGAAAAGAGTTCTTTCTCCATCAGCTGCCACCTGCCCATTTGACTGGAGATGTCAGGGACTGGATTTAGGATCTTCTCCATGCAAAGCATGTGCTCTGAGACCCAGCTATTTCTTTTCATTATCTTTCAAGTTCATGAAGGATAGAAGCGATCGCAGAGAATCTCTCATTCTTTTCTCTCCATCTCTTGCATCTCTGCAGGCGGACCACAACGGCTCTCAATTCAACAGAGGGAAGTGTTTGTTTCAAAAGCATACATTCTTGTCGCCTTCCAGTGTGTTTAGTAGTGTTTCAAAAGTACAGCAAAAAGGTTCTTGAATGCACTCCGTACCTACGGATCTGTACCCAGACCTTTTAAGAGCCTGCGACTCAGTGGAAGTGTCCTAGTCGTCAAGGGGATTTTCCTTCTGCGATTCATCCCTCAAATGACGATCAATCTAACTAATCAGCACTAAATAAGGAAATTAGGTGGACCCAGATGGTAAGGTTTTGTTTCGACTCGGGAGGGAATCAGACCAAGAGGGTTGGGAAAAGCAGGCAGCGGGAGGAGCAAGGTGGCAGCAGCAAGAATACAATCACCAACAGACGCTAGGATTTTTGACAAGTGTCATTAAACACAGCCAAAATAAAGCTGTCGCCTTAATGCTCCATGTAGGGGAATTCAGAGGAAGAGTCGAGCTCACCAGTGCAAAATGTTTATAGTCTGCAAGAGTACCAGAAAACTGGCTAGGCAAGCATCCTCTCTCTATGATCTACGAAACATTCTTCCTCAGTAAAAAAAAGACGTCACACAGCAATCGGTCGCCCTCCCAGGGCCAATGCACAGTATTATTATTAGTTTTAAAAAGCTCAAGAACTCCCGACAGTCCCCAGGCAGGCATGTGGAAAAATGGGTCGTGTGAATCCCAAATATGGACTGGCAGCAATTCCTGGAACCACGGCGGAGGAAAAGGTGCAGAAATTGCAGCTTGCCGCTTCTCTGATGTGTTTACATTTCTCTCGGTTTCTCAGCGGCTGGCGACAAATGCGGTTCTGGGGATCAGAACACGTACGAAGCCATGCTCTTGAAGGGGGAAAGAAATAATTTCACTCCACATTTTCTAAGACGGATGTTTCAAAGGGAAATGCCAGCGTGGAATTGTTGAATTACAGCGCTTCAAGATGTTTGTTTCCATCAGTTCAAGTAGAGGGGTGCTTTCAGAGGGGGCGTTTAATTTGCAGTTGTCCTGCCTCAAACGTGGAATTTTACAGGGGATCTAGATGATGCGGTCTTCCATTTGTAACTCCTCTGGGTTTTATCATGGCTTCTTCAATCACATAAGAAGAGCCATGTTGGATCAGACAAGAGTTCATCTAGTCCAGCACTTTGTTCACACAGTGGCCAACCAGCTGTCGACCAGAGACCCACAAGCAAGACACAGTACAACAGCACCTTCTCACCCATTTTCCCCAGCATCTAGTGTATATAGGCTTACTGCCTCTGATACTGGAGGTAGCACGTAGCTATCAGGACTTCTCCTCCAGGAAATTAACCAATCCCCTTTTGAAGTCATCCAAATTGGTGGCCATCACTACACCTTGTGGCAGCGAAATTCCATAGTTTGCACTGTTTGAAGTGCTTCCTTTGATCTGTCCTGAATCTCCTACCAATCGGCTTCATGGGCTGACCCCACTGGGTTCTAGTATTAATGGAGTGGGAGAAAAATGTCTTTCTATCCACATTCTCCACACCAGGCATAATTTTACTTAGCCTCTTCCCCACCCCGCACCTAAACTAAACAATCCCAACTGTTGTAACCTTCCCTCACAGACAGTACTTTTTTATATTTCTTGCCAAGCAGATCTAGGTCTCATTAGGGTTGGGTGGGAGACACCTCGGGAAAAGCCGGTCTACATGTCCATGGTCTCGGGCTCAACCCAAGACCGTGAGAAATACCAGGCCACAAGCAGTGCCAATTATCCCGGGCCAAGGGAAGGTTACCCCTGCCTGAGCCTGGGATCCCCTGTGCGTCAACTGGACGCACAGGGGCGATCCCGGGGCTCACACCGGGCTAACCCATCGTCTAGCAACGGCCTTGAAGACAGGTCTTCCTGGTTCAAGTCCAACACTTTACCCATTACAGCACACTAACTAGAAAAGTTCTTAACCTTGGCTGGATTACATCCGAAGTTCAAAAATTAAAAAAGGAAGCGATCTCCATGCAACCTTTCACTTTCTGCCGATAAAAGAGCCCTGGGACCATGCTAGTTTATTACAGACTGTCTAATGTTTTCCAAATGGTCTTGTGTAGATTGCATGAAGATAGAATTTCTGTTGCAGAAAGCACATCCGACCAAAAGCGAAATTTAATATAAGCTGAGCTTGGCACGGTTTCTTCCTCTGAAGTCTAAAGCGCAAGATGATGTTTTGGAAGCCACAACAGAAATACTTCACCTCTGTCTACTCTACACGTTGGCCTGTTTGTTCAAAATTAAAAACAAGAGGAACAACACAAAATAACATTTCCCATGAGTGTGGCTTGAGGTTTACAATCGGGGCTGGTTTACGGGGAAATATTTCACTAGTACTTAAAACAGTAACCAGGGCCAGAACAAGGTTTGGGGACCTCTGACTGACCCACAGTTACATCAGTGAGTGTGGTGGGTTTACCCGGTCACAGTGGCCAGCAACAGCAAAGCCCTCATGAATGCCAAGCAGCTGGGTGTGGAAGCCACCATTTTAATTGCCCCAACGTAGTATCACTCTGGAGTTTTAGGAAATTAAAATGGAGGCTCCCAGACCCAGCCAGTGATTAGAGCAACTGGATTAAAAATGGTAGGCCATGGCATATATCAAGCTGCCGAAAAGCGCCACATGCCAACGCAGGACCTGCTGGTCGGTTACCTTCAAGCCCTAAATGGTATGGGAGGCTGGAATCTTGAGGGGACAAGCTTTAGCCATTCCCTGAGAGCCATTTGCCCTGTCAAAATCAACAATCCAAGCTGCTTTTCTCTCTCTCTCTCTCTCTCTCTCTCTCTCTCTCTCTCTGTGTAGATATAGTTCCTCAGGAACATAGGTTAAGCGTGGAGACAGCCACCAAAAGGGGATTAGACAAATTATTTAAAGGTATTTGGGAATCACTTACATTAAGAAATTTCTAAGCGTTGTACTAAAACAACAACAAGAAGTCTTAATATAGAGGGCAAAGGTACCTTCCTGGGAATGTCTGTTGGAGAAGGCACATTTTTAGTAGGCACCATGATACCAGAAGGGTTGGCACCTGCCTAATTTCTAGTGGCAGGGAGTTCCGGAGAGCCCAAGGCTATCAATGACTACCAATCATGATGGTCATGTATTGCCTCCAGCATTACAAGCAGTGTGCTTCTGAACGGCAGTTGCTGGGGAACATGAGCACTGGAGGGTGCTGATATCCTGCTTGCAGGTACCTGAGAAGCATATGATTTGTCCGGACATTATGTTGGGCGAGATAGGCCTTTGGTCCCCTCCATCATGGCTCTTCTTGTGTTCTTAGGCTATTTGTTCTTCTAGACCAGTATTACCTGCTCTGACTTTCAGCAAAGACTCATCAGGGTCTTAGGCAGAGAAAAGTCTTTATCCATCATGTTACTTGATCACTTTTTAAACTGGAGATGCTGGTGTTTGAACCTTCTGCATGCAAGGCAGGTGTTCTACCACGGAACTGTGCCCCCCACCTCCTTTCCTAACCCCTCCAAAAGGAGTTTGCGGGGAGCCATTCTGAGCAGATAGCACACTCACTGTAGAATCCGTTTCCTATGGAGGACTACTGAGGCTTATTTCGCCCTGATTTTTCTGCGAAAATTTACCTATTATAGCATTTCTTGCTTAAGCTGTGGCACTGGGATTGATTAATCAATCAATTAATTCTATTACATTTCTAAACTGCCCAATAAGAAATGCTCTCTAGGCGGATAGTTTGAGTCATTCTGCACTTTTGTTGATTGCAATGACTGCTTGCTATTCAAGTGTTGGTTGCATTTTTTTAATCCACACTGAATGGTGTTTGTTTGTAATTTGTGTAAGCTGCCTTCAAAAGAATCCTTTGGGATAAGAGGCAAGATCGACATTTGAAGACCAGACAATTCAGTTTGATTAGAATATGGCTGCAAGACTGCTAACTGGGAATGGGTGATGGGAGCATTTCACATCACCTTCACTGGTTCCCAATTTGTTTCCGGGCCCAATTCAAGGGACAGGTTTCGATCTTTAAGGCCCTTTATGGCTTATGACCAGGGTACCTGAAGGACCATCTCTCTCCATATATATTTGCCTGGAAACCTTCTTGGGAGGGCCTTCTCTGACTCTTCTTCACATTGCGCATAGTGATGGTCACCAACTTGGATGGCTTTAAAAGGGAGTTAGGCCTTAGCTGGATCTAAGGATGATCCCAGGCAAATGGAGGGGTCTTCCCTGCCTGCTCCTGGGATCCCGTGTGTCATTTGGATGCACAGGGATGATCCCAGGACAATCCTGGGATATAGGCCTGGTCTAACCATGGCCTCAGACATATCCCTGGAGGAGAAGGTTATCAATGGCTACTAGCCCTGATAGCCATATGCTACGTCCAGTATTAGAAGCAGTATGCTTATGTGGGAGGGTACTGTTGCACTAGTGGGAGTGTACTGTTACACTGTTGTCCTGTTTGTGGGTTCCTGGTCAACAGCTGGTGCGAACAGGATGCTGTTATGTTCCCATCAAGTATGGTGTAGCACTTGAAGACGGGGAAGAGTCACTTTTCGATAGTGGCGCTCCTGGAAGGGTAGTGCCTTTCCCAGAGAGACTCACATGGCACCTATTTTGCTGGTATTTCAGTGCCAGGTGAGCTTTGTTTTTCCCAGGCTGGTTTAACTATACGCTATTTTTCCTTCTTGTGTGTGTGGGTTGCTGTTTTATAAAACGCTGTATTCAGATCGTTGTTTGTATCATTCCATTTCAAATTGTTTTCTCTCTACGCTTCTGAGAGCTCTGTCATAGGGCAGCCCATAAGTAACGTCAATAAGTAAATAGATGCAATACACTGAAGGTTCCCTTCCCCACACCCACGCCCAAATGTGAATGCCATTGTGTTGAAATCACACCCACAACAGCTAAGATATTTCCCATCGTAATAACAAAGAGGGGTCTGTTAATGCCGCAGCAGACGGGTCAGGGGCAGCTGCTCGACGGACTGCATCATAATCGGTATAAAATACTGGCTGGCAACAATGGCTGCTCATTAGAATATAGAGCAATTAGAATGCTGCATTTGTAATCTCGGCATCTGCTACCAAACTCTTTTAAGCAGGACGTGATAAATAAAAAAAAAAAGAAGGAAAGAATAATCCACCACGAGCTGTCTTTGCTCTAATTCAAAAAAAATCACAATTGCACAAACAGATTACTTTAACTGCAGGGAGGGACAACTGATTTGTTGAGTTTCGGCGGAGCAAAATAACCATACAATGATTTTTTTAAAAATTACACACACACGCACACACCTTTTTCCCGTCACAGCACGCTTCGTAAGCCATACTGTACATCAAAAGGCTTAATTAGAAATGAGGAGCCAGAATGTCAGCAGCCAGCCAGCTGCTGCACTAGACTTTGGAAATAAAACGTATTTTTTAAAAATAAAGATGTACAATAGTAAAAGTTTGCCCTTCTAGAGCTGAACGTTTGTTTGCTTGCAGAGGGGGTCGGTGGAAGCGTAAGGAGAAATTGTGGCGACGCAAAATTCAAAAGCTCTCGAGTACGGAGGCATTTGTGTTAATTAATTTCTTGTTCTCAGTTTCCCAGTCGTTTTATATTTGAAGAATAATGTTATACTGCTGCTTTTAACTTCTGCTGTGTGGTTTGATATGGATGTTTACATTGGATAACAGGGAGAGCCACAGCTGCGTGGCAGCGCACTTGCACTGCGTGCAACTCACTACCACAAGAGGAGATTCAGGACAAATAAAAGGAAGGACTTCTTCACACAGCACAGAGGTGAACGATGGAATTCCCTACCGCAGGATGTACTGATGGACACCAAGTTGGATGGCTTTAAAAGGGGGTTGGATAAATTCCTGGAGAAGGAGAAGGCTATCCATGGCTACTAGCCCTGATGGTTGTGTGCTACCTCCAGCATTTGAGGCAGTAAGCCTGGGTGCATCAGTTGCTGGGGAACATGGATGGGAGGGTGCTGTTGCACCATGTTCTGCCTTGTTGGTGCCCGGCCAATGGCTGGTTGGCCACTGTGGCCGTCGAGTCCAACCCCATGCTCAATGCAGGAAGAGAGCGGCTGCTTCCAGGCAAGGAATCGTGTCATTCTGCAATCGTGTCATTCCGCAAATTCATATAGCGCTACCGGAGCTCCACTGAATCTTTCTGATTGGCAAGAGGCTGCCCATTACGCTTGAACAAAAGGTTGTGCAACCAGTTGACAAGAGTGATGCTCAACAGGTTGCACAATGGCTCGCGCAGCTGTGCTTCCACAAACGTAACTTTCATTGGGTTCTTCTCTTGCGCAGAGTTTAGCACGTAGTTTCTGCTAGCGCGTCATTTGCGCTGATGGCATGACACAGTTGGATGAAGCCATAACTCAATGACACAGAATGTTGTCTGGGTGGAGTGAGGTAAGGTGACAACTGGGCAGGGGGAATAAATGTCAATTCAGTGTGTGGCTGCTGCAAAAGAAGCAAACTCCATGTTAGGAAAGGAACTGAGAAGAAAACTGCCAGTATCATACTGCCCTTATACAAATCTATGGTGCAATCACATTCAGAATACCGTGCACAGTTTTGGTTACAGCACCTTATAAAAAGACATTGTAGAGCTGGGGGGAAACTGCAGAAAACGGCAACTGAAATTATCAAGGGGTGGGAGCGACTTCCTTCCGAGGGAAGGTTACCACAGATAAAAGAAAGGACTTCTTCACACAGCTCATAACTAAACTACGGAATTCGCTAGCACAAGATGTAGTGATGTCCACCCATTTGGATGGATTTAAAAGGGGGCTGGACAAATTCCTGGTAGAGAAGGGTTTAAGCGGCTACTAGTCCTGATGGTTATATGCTACCTCCAGTATCAGTATGCCTATGTAAACCAGTTGCTGGGGAACATGGGCAGGAGGGTGCTGTTGCTCTCATGTTCTGCTTGTAGGTTTCTGTTGACAGCTGGTTAGCCACTGTGTGAGCAGAATGCTAGACTAAATGGACTCTTAGTCTGATCCAGCATGGCTCTTATGTTCTTATGAGTTGCTGGAAACCTGAACAGGAGCACTCCTAATGGAGACTCACTGAAGTCTGAGGCCAATACTAGACATTTCAGCTGAGATGCTGTAACATCTCTGTATCTCATCCTGATCCTGTATATCTAAATTTAATTCTAATGCATGTAGACTACTTCGATTTGCTTTTGAATGGTGTGCGTGCACACACACAATTTTATATGTATATATTCATTTTATTTTATTTACCGTATTTTCCGGCGTATAAGACGACTGGGTGTATAAGACGACCCCCAACTTTTGGGAAGATCTTCCTGGGTTAAAAAGTCATCTTATACTGGGCGTATAAGACGACCCCCAACTTTTGAGAAGATTTTCCTGGGTTAAAAAGTAGTCTTATACGCCAGAAAATACAGTATTTCATTTCTGTACTGCCCAATAGCTGAAGCTGTCTGAGAGGTTCACAAAAATTATCTAATGTATATCAGATAAAAATAATTACAGCCTGGCAGCTGTCCTGGTGGGCACCTTTCAAATGTAACGTGAAGGAAGCCAGAGGTGAGATGGAAATACAGGCTATGCCGTCAACAAGAATTTAGTTAGAAAATAGAAGCCAATCCAATGATTTTCATCACATCTTTTAAAAGAGGTTCGTCTCCTCCTAGATTTGTCTACTCGCACAATTTCCTAAACCAGATTATAAAGCTAAATCCACACAAAACCTTAACGGATCAGGATTTCATTTCTTGCGCTGCAAAAACTTTGGTGGCGGCCAAGTCTTATCGGCTATGCTGGCAGACAGATTACAGAAGATGCGCTCCGGGATAAGTATGAAGCACTACCCGGCTTAAACCAATTACACACTTAGGGGCAAAGTTGTCAAACCGCAGATGATTGCCAAATCCATACATTTAATTTTCTTGGCACATTCCTATTTCATGAGGAATTATGCTGCCAGTGTCAGCTTTGGGATGAACAAAGACAGCTGGTTACAATAACAACAAAAACTTTATTTAAAGCCATTACACGAATAAGTGGGATGTAAAACAATGAAATGGAGTTTTAACACAATTGCATGCCACAAATATCAGGGTGGGGAAGAAACCCAGATTCAACTGACTATGAGATTCGATTTCTTCCTAGGAGGCAACACTTTACCGCTGCGTGTGTTTACTTGTTGATGGATATTTCCATTAATTATCTTGACAACTGATTTTCGTCTCCTTTTAAAGGGGGAAGCTGTGTATGAGCCCATCCGTTGTACAATAATCCCGATCTGTCCTAATTATGCTTCATGTAACTGGAGGCTCGAAAAATGGAAGGCGAAGAAGCACGCAAGGATAATTTCATTTCTAGGGCTCGCTTCTGCCCTATTACAGCTCACCGACTCTTGAGTGGTATTCTGCTACGTTCTCAAAACATACGACCAAGACCAAGAAGAAGAAGAAGAAAGAAGCCTTGCACTGCACAATTTAACCCATATAATTAGCAATTATGTCCTGCACGCTCCCCAATACAAAATCTGTTACAAACCTAGGGAAAGAAACATTAATGAGCTACCTCTGGGCTCCTTGCTCTGTGAAATGCGTTTGCATAATAATGAGGCCCAATCTGCTGGAAAACACATAAAGGACAAATTAATAAGGTTGTCATTTTTGGGGGGGGGGGGTAACCCGACAATGCTTAATACAGTTTTCGTAATCTGCTCAAGACAAAAGGCGGTCGCGCAGACACAGCCGATTATACATTCGCGTGGCAGATGAAATCTTTTATTAAACAGAATGATGAATCTGATTAACATGCGATAACAAATATACAGTCTGCAGGGGGAAAATATGACCGCCGCCACCTCCTGCAAGCATCCCTCACGTCGACGATTAAGCCTCTACTCAGATTGAGGTCAGACTGGTATTCCCAAAAGGCGCATTAAGCTAAAAGTTTGCCAAATGTGGCAACATGATGAACAAAACAATATCCTGTTATATAAAAAGCGACGGACTCGACAGCTGACGGTCTAATCAGGGCTGTAAGAAGCCCTTAAATAAATTTGGGGTGGGGTGGAGGGGAGAAAATAATCTTTGTTATAAAAATAAATGTGGCTAGCTAAACACGGGGGAAGTGTTACCAGATAATCGGCAGCAGATCTCGGGAAACAAGAATATAGCTGGCGTCAAGTCCCTGGACACATCTTCTATGTTTTCGTGGCTTTTTCTACATGGTTAACCGATATCTGGCTATGAAGTATGGTGGTTCCCCAAAGGTCTGTTGGCTGAGGGACACTTTTCTCCTGGAACTGAAGAGGCATACTTCGCTTTTACAAACCCAAATGTTTATTTTTTAAGCTTTGAAAGAGTGAGGATGATGCACCCTCCAAAGAACACAGGAAGATGTCTTGGACAGGGTCAGGCTAGTTTCCCAGCTGTGCCAGTAGCATCTATGCGGACTGTTAGAGGCACTCTAGAATCTCAGAGAGAGCGAGAGGTCTTTTCAATCGCCTCCTACCTGATCCTTGTTCAAACTGGACTGAGAAAAGGAAGGACGTCTTCACACAGCGCATAGTTAAACTATGGAATGCGCTACCACAAGTTGTAGTGATGACCACCCTTTTGGTTGGCTTCAAAAGGAGACTGGACAAATTCATGGGGGAGAAGGGTAACAACGGCTACTAGTCCTGATCTGTATCAGGATCACTGGCATGTGTGTATGTATCTGTGTGTGCGGCCCCGAATCCCAAGCCATGTGGCCTTGGGTCCTTCTTTTTCTCAGTCCTGAATCTTCCACCAATCAGCTTCATGGGATGACCCATTGGGTTCTAGTATTACGGGAGAGGGAGAAAAATGTCTCTCTATCCACACCATCCATCATTTTGTACACCTCTATCAGGTGTCCCCGTAGCCTTAGGTAGCTCACCAGGCAGAGGAAGAGAAGATCAATCCTGGCTAGCATGCTTTTGCGAAGACCAAAGAACCCTGAAAAATGTGTAGTCTTCCAAAAGCAAAGTATGAACTCTACACTGAGCTGGGGTCCCTCACAACCTTGTACCAGGTCAGATTATTTGTCCATGAAGGCTAGTGTCATCTGCTCTGACTGGCAGCAGCTTGGAAAGCTGAAGGCGGGAATCAGTGCCTAATTGTGTAGCACATCTTTGATGGCACTAACCAATAGGCCATCATTCTGGCTCTGCTCCAGGCAGCAAAACGTCTTGGGTCGGCACTGTCTCCAAGATCTTTCCTGGCCGTGCCCCCCTTGCCTTTCAATTTGCCATTAGGTTTCAACCTAAATCACTAGTAGTAGTAAGAAAGCTGATATTTGTTAGCCTCGAATTATTTTTTAAAAATGAAAGAAGAAAAGACTGAAGTCAATTTAGTAAGTCAACAATGTCTGAAACTCTTTAACTATAGCCTTTCCTGTATCTTCCGCCCCCCCCCCCCTCATAAACATACAATACCATAGAATTAACAGTATCCTTCATGCCAAAAGCTAGCTGGTTTTATTACATAGTATTGCAGACGTCTGTCTAAATGTAGTTTTACAGCAGAAGGTCAAGTTTCGTGTATGAAAAAAAACTTTGAAGACACACATTTTTGCTATAATATTTTGTTCCCCCCATCGCTCAGATCTCTCACTATGGGAGATATGGTTAAATGTGTCGTTTCTTTCCTGTTCCGCTTTAAATGATCTTTTAAATTCTATTTTATTTCAGACACTGTGGAACTTCATACATTTCATTCATTAAAATTGCTGCGCTTGTAAAAGTATGACAACTACTCTATAATGTTCTATTGAAACCAACAGGGTTGCTAGGTACCACATCCTGCCAAAGCAATTAATAATGGAAATTTGAAGCGAGTTCTAACCTGACAGGTCATGTACAATACAACCTTAAACGTGTCTACTCAGAAGTAAGTCACACTGAGTTCAATGGGGCTTACTCCAAGGTTTAAGTGGGGATAGGGATGGCAGTCTAGACTCAATGTGGGTAGCAATAATTTGAAATGTACTAAGTATTAGAGATGAGAGTAAATTACTTAACTTGTTTCATGTTCCTTTCCAGGAATCTTTCCCTGTTTTGACGAATTTTTGAAACTTGTTGCAAATATATGTGTGTTGTTTTGCCGTTTTCTGTGTTGTTTTTCAGCTTTTCAAGGTTCTGTGTTATTTGTGTTGTTTTGTGTCTGGGTCATTTTCCTTTTTTGCCCTCACAGCCTTGGGCCACATCTGTCCACACTAGTTTAATACTATTGGCCATGGTGACTGATGCGATTTTGACCATGATGTCATGATGCCTTGACCTGATGATGTCAAGATGTCTTGACTTGATGTCACAGACACTTATAAACAAAACCACCTCAGCCAACTGGATTCAAGAGTAGCGTGGGGTGGAAATTTTCCCAGTGTTTTATTTTTCTGCAGAAAAAAATTAATTTCATATGTTTATTAATAACAATGAATGCATGCCAATTGCTAATGCAGTGTCAGACAAAATTGGGAGCTTCGAAGTTGTAGATGAATAGTTGTCAGCATATGAAGCACAGCTGTTTGGGTTGTTAAAAGTTTTTAGTGTGTCCACAGATTTCAGTAACTTTTTTTTTCTTAAATGTAAACAATCATAGAATTAGCCTATAAGGCCATCAAGTCAAACCCCTGATTAATGCAGGAATCCACCTTAAAGTGATAATGAAGTACATGCTATTGTGTTCCATTAAACATTTCTACATAATAAAACATTTAAATCACATTAACTTTGCTTTAATTATAACATGGGATAGCTTTTTTTTTTAGCTTTCATGTTTATAAAATACAAGTAAAAGAAACATACTAAAATAGATCACTCTCAAGCTCATGGGGGGGAAAATCCAATGCAAATTAACTTATTTTTCCAATTCAACATTTCCCAGAAAACCAAAGACGAAGACGACATGGGCACTGAGATATATCAGCACCCAAGACAACCAAAGTGCAGCGAACAGCAAATGCTTACGGGGTGTTTTTTCAGTTATTCATTTGTTTCCATTGAATGTAGCGTTTTCAAAGCAAGTATCAAAATTAGAGAGAGTTTGATGCAGCCCTACTAAAGATATGTCAGGAATCGATTTGCGTTTTTATTTATTAAACAACCTTCCATTGCATTTGTAGAACGACTACCGACAGCTTTACAAACAATAAAATCCACAACAGCAACGATATCACCAAGGACAAGAAAATAAGCAGCAGTAAAGCAGAAGCAGGTGCGACAGGTAAAACCAGGGGACAGCCAGAAACATCAAATGGTTGCCGGAACAAAAAGGTCTTAGGTAGGTGGTGAAAAGCATAGATCAGAAGGAACTCCTGAGGGAGGGATTTACACAGTCTAGGCATGATAACAGAGAAGACCAAACCAGCCATCTCCTTGGCCACCATTAGACCACGAAGACTAGCCTCCCCTGCAGATGTCTGGTAAGTAATGGTCGGTCTGGTCTGGGAGGAGATGGTCCCTCTTAAATCTGTTCAGTTTCAAAGGCAATCAATCACCAGCACCTTGAAGTATGAAAACATCACTCATGGGCAACTGTACAGGTCATGTTAGGGAAGAAGGAGAATGCTAAAGTATGGAAGGCCTATGCTGCTGAGGACGTCTGCTTTTGTTTTACAAATGAAAGAGGCTTCCTGTTTCTGGCTTTGGAGGCACAAGATAAATTTGACTTACCCATGACTGGACAACTCTTGCCAAGGTGAGTTATTTCGGCCCCCATTGGAGGACTCGGAGAAGGCGGCCGTACGACATAGTTTTGGCATTGCACATAGCTGGGAAGAGGATGTTTGTCCGTATTCCAGATAGCATTCAAAGATAAGCTTGCATCCAAGCCTGAAAAAAAAGAAAAAAGACCCTTAGCAGGGTATGGGACGGACAACACACACACACACACACACACACACACACACACACCAGATCGTGTTTCACAAAAGCCTACCAGATTGTCTTTCATGCAGTAAAACAATTTGAGGAAATGGATAACAGTGGAAAGAACGCAATTCTAACAAATAGTGAGCGGTGAAAAGGCTTGCCTGCGCATTCACACTACCACGTTATTTGAAAAGAAAAGAAAAGTTGGACATAATCCAGATAAGCACTTTGGAGTCCCATTTACTTCAATGGGAGAGATTTAAGTTCCAAAGAGCCACTGTGGTATAGAGATTAGAGTATTGGAGAAGGGACAGGAAAACTCAGGTTCAAATCTCTATTCAGCCTTGAAGTACACTGGGTGACCTTGAGCCAGTCCGTTTCTCTCAGTCTAACCTACCCCAAAGAAGACCCATGTACACTGCCTTGAGTGCCTTAGAAGAAAGACATCATACAAATGTAATATAATGTAAAGGGCAAGATCTTGGCCTTTGTTAATTCATTCTTTCTTTGTAAAATGGTAGGTCCTAAGAAGCAACTCAAAATGCAGCTCTAGTGGTGGTGCAATTACCTATATAACAACCCTTTAAGTACTTGAAAAGTGCTATCATATACCCCCCATCTTCCCTTCTCAAGGCTAAGCAGTTTCTTTAATCTTTCCTCATAGGACTTAGTTTCTAAGTCCCCGGATCATCTTCGTTGCCCTTCTCTGAACTCATTCCAATTTATCTGAATCCTTCTTAAAATGTAGCATCCAGAACTAGACACAAGGTGAGGTCTGACCAGAGCAGGCTAGAATAGAACCATCACTTTTCCATGATTTTGAAATTGTGCTTATACTGATGCAACCGAGTATTGTATTTGCCTCTTTTTTTTTTTTTTTGCAGCCATGTTACACTGTTGACTCATATCCAGCTTGTGATTGACTGATTTGGAAACACTGCATGCATTTTTACAAGATTCAGAGCTGAAACTAAGCATTGGGGTCAACCTGGACACCAGGTGTACTTCTCTGTGTAAATATGCAGCACTGTTCCTTTCCTCTTGCCTTTTTAGTACCGTTAATAATAATAAAAAAAACACCCTGCACAACTAGTTCTGTGGGTCGAAGTAGGATTTGGGTTTGTTTTTAAGCAGCAGCCCTCGATAGCGAAGCAGCAAGCCCCTTTTGAAATTTTAGGGGACAGGGAGGGCTTTTGAAAACAGTTTATGATATAGCTCATGACATGGTGACTGGGCCTGTCCAAGCCCTTCAATGTGCCCGTCAAAAGCAGGTAGCATACTGTAACACACTAAAAGGAGATTATTTGTAAAAAAAAAGACAACTCTTACCAGCTACTTGAGGCAGCATTTCTCAGCTTTGCAGAAAATACAACACCGTACCAGCGTGCGAAATTGGGACTTTCAGCACTTCCTTCCTCATTGGGAAAGAGTAACAGAGATATAAAGTAGCGTATCAAAGGCTAAAGTGTCTAAACATGCAGTGTAATAATTATTTAACGCGCTAATGACAACCGCAATTTCGAAAAGAAATAAATTAGTCATCGTTCTGAAAGCACAAGCCCCATTTGGATCAATATTTTATTGCTTGGAAACTCACATTCATTGGTAATAATAATAAAAAAATACATATCATATTAAAATAAATGACGTTCTCGGCACACATGCATTATACAGCAGGCACATTTTGTGCCCAAATGTTGACTGTTTTAATGAGGTTTGAGGAGCAGAAGAGATGCAGAAGAGATGATTATGAGAGACCATCAGCTAAAGGAATGCTTGGCAATTTCTAACCAATGTGCAAACTTCCTGTTCTTTATTTCTGTAGCTTCTTATCCTGTCTACCAATCCTCTTCTTATTTTCCTGCCCAGCTTTTCTGAAGAACATAGGAAGCTGCCTTATACTGAGTCAGACCACTGGTCTATCTAGCCTAGTATTGTCGACACTGACTGGCAGTTGTGCAGGGATTTTTCCAGCCCTACTTGGAAATGCCAGGGATTGAACCTCTACCCCTGAGCTATGGATCTCCCTCTCTCAGGCTGAAATGAGACGCTTGATGTACAAGTGGGGGCTGCCAAAAAAGGCCGCCTCCTCTCCCCCTTTTATGGGCCCAAAGTGCTAACCATTTACTGTAGGTAAGATGGGATATTTGAGGTTCAGCCCAACCATTTAATGAATGGAGCACTGGTTTAATGTGCCAAACTCTACAAGAGATGCTGTGCTCAAGGCTGGTAACACCACTTCCAATAAACACAGGATAAAACCAACTGGAATGAAGTCAAATATAACATTTTGCATGTTAAAATGAATTACCGCTGCCTCAAATTTCATCTAACGAAAGCCAGGAAAAGCTGGCACTAAGGCAGTCTTTTAGCACTGTCAGGAACTGTCCAAGCTGAGATTAGAGGCCACATCTGTATGTAACGTTAAGCCAGGGTTTGTGTTCACCTAATTGTGGTTTGTTTGAACACCTGAACCTGTCCTGAGGAACTAACTAAGGTTTTATTTTAAGATAACAATCCTCAGTTTGATACTAAGGCTTGTAATTCACTTATGTAGTTGGAACAATTTAGTCATCAGAAGGAAGACCATGACTTCACCCACATGACTTCGGACTTCCAACATTACTATGCAATGCAAGATGGAGCTGTTTTCTAGAGGTTTACATATTCATTAAGTAACATCAGAACAGATCCTAATTTGAAAAGAATTGAAGTCACATTGATATCACTTATTGAGTTAATTAACATGATGTGAACTGGACCACAGAACAATACTATGCTTCATTATTCCAACTGGATAATCAAAACTACCACTGTGGTCATAAATGTACTGAAATCTACAAATTCTTTTCAACTTTACCTGTCAATTGTGTGGCCACCTCCCTTACTAGAAGATGTCCTGATTCTTCGCTTATATGTTCGCTGCACTTTCGGCCCTTCAATAAATTCAGGATTTAATTATTATTTTGTGGTCTCTGTGACTGAAAATCAAGTTTATTCATTGCCAAGTTTACTCAAATTATCACATTTTCCCGCTATTCAAGACAACTTTGTTCTAAATGTTAATAAAACAACATTCAATTCATGTCCAATCATATACATTTTACAAGGCAAACAAAAGATAATAAAGCTCACTGGTCAGTATCCACATTTGTGTGTCAATTTATTTGCTCAAGATTCAGAAGAGATGTGCTTACTTAAAGCAATAAAGATTTTGTTACCTATCACTGAAAACCTGATCTAAAGGAACGATGCACTGTAACAAGGTTTGGAAAAATATCGCTAATACTACCTTACTTTACAAATTTGTCATATATGCAACACAGATAACAAACAATTCTAAAAAAGACATTTAGCTTTACTGCTTCCTATAAAATATTATTTATGATTTGTTCCATTTAGAAGAAATGTCTTGATGAGATGGAAAAACTGGCAAACTAAAAGTGAAATTAAGCTGTTCTGGTGTTGTGCTGTCCTGTCATTCTAAGAACCACTTCACCTGCTGCATAGAACTGAAACCACACACCTCTTTAGACAAATCTGTTCCTCTGCCTGGAATTCCTGATTTGGCCACAGCTACCCGAGACATTTAAGGATGTGTGACTGTCATTCATACTTCACACATTTGCTACAGAAACACCACTGCTGTGTAAAGAAACCCTAAGAGCTGAATCACAAGGCACATTTTTCTAACAAAAATGCAAATAAGGCTTCGATACTGTCTTTCTTGATTCCTAAAAACGTGCATGCATAGTAGGCCCAAGAAGGGACGGAATTTCTCTTGCTTCTTTTTGTACCCCCATGTTCTGGTCTGTCTAGCAGATGCTGCATGACAGCGCTGATAAAACAAAAGACAGTGATATTCTTTGCGCAACTTCATACAAAAAAAAAGCAAGACATTTTGGGCCAGTTTTTCCCATCACATCGCAACTTCTGAAGTTTTCAAATTCCTCATGGCCCAATCAGATACTATATTCTGGAGAGAACTCTACAGTAGGGGTGGGCAACTTATGGCCCTCCTGATCTTTTGGCCTATAAGTCCAATTAGCCCTAGCCAGCATACCCAGTGGTGAAGTACGATGAGAACTGTAGGCCAAAAAAAAATCTGCAGGGTCACAAGTTGCTCACCCCTGCTCATATCCATATAATCCTCAACCCTCCTCTTCACCACAAGAAGAAACTAACTAATGAACTGGGCCATATCTCATTTAATTGAAATTAATTCTCTCTCCTGACTACTTAATTAAAAACCTGGTTCTTTCTAGGTATAGTGCAGTGAGATATTGCAATCAAATTAATGTGAGAGAATAACTCATTTGTCAATTTCCCTTGTGGGAACGTGCAAGATTATGGCCGCCCCATGGTATAATATCTGGACACGCCGTCCTAAGTCTATGCCAATTGCACCATGGGGCAACCATAAAAGCTGTCATGAATCCAGGCTTGAGCTAGAACTCCAAGCTATGAGTGCTGCCAAAAGCCATGGGCCCTGTCTCTCCCTCGCTTTCCCCCAATGTTTGGTAATAGAAACACGTGACATGTTGTCATCATTCCCATGCTGTTTGTGCAGAGAGCCATGAGACATGAGGACATGCATTTTGCATTACTAAATATTGCAGAAGAGCGGAGGAGGGCGAGATAGACACACAAGGCGGTTTTTCGGCCATGAAGTCCAGCTCCAACTCCTTTCAGACTAACTTTTGCGGCTGACATCCAACGATTCGTACTTTGGATATTGTTTGTGTTGTTTTCGTTCTACTGAAACCCCGATTAACTGAATCCGTCCCTAGCATAAGCTAAACATTACGACTCCTTTGTTTCACAGATCACTGAGCTGTAAGATGGGACACACCTTTGTTTCGTGATCGGGAAAGTTTGCTGCTCTTTTTCTTAATTTCCTGCTCAGTGTCACCTATGCTACTGCCATGTCCAGCTGCTCTGACCGCACCTTCATTATTCTCACTGCTCTGCACGGATCCATGCCACCCTGCACTGGCTTCTGCATCCACTGTAATCTTGCCCGCTGCATCTAACAAGTTTAGAGCACTGGTTCCATAAAGCTCTCCAGCCATAATAGAGTCTGCTGTTTCAAAGGGAGTCCCAGTGTTGCCGCAAGTGTGACTTAGCAATTCGTTTTTCTGTTCCACTGACTCAACAGCGTCGTAAAGTTCAGGTGTGAAATAGATACTGTCATCGCCGGCATCTGTTTCTGCAGCTACGACTGATGGTGAAAGTTCCACGTTTCCTTTCACTGGAGAAAATGTCACATTCCCTCTGTCTTCATGAGCACAGAGCTGCTGTTCAGTAGGATGTTCTTGAATGACTGAGCTGATAGCTTTTCCATGAGAATAGCTAATCGTTTCCCTATGTGGCATCAGTCCGGTTGGCTTGTCTTCTTCAACCACTGACATATCCTCCTGGGGTCCATTTGCAACAGGCTCACTAGTTTTACCCACTGATTCCTTTCGTTCCCATTTCGTTTTGAAAGCGTAGTTCTTATTCAGGGTAGGCAGAGGTGTTGAAGTCAACGGTTTACTGAAATAACATTTGATACTGCTGGAAACAAGACCACTATTTGCTTTTCCTCTCTCGTGTTCAGTGGTGGAGTTTTGAGGTTTGGAATCTCTAAGATTGTCTTGCTTTATTGTCTGGGAAGGCGGTTGAAGATCTGAATGATAATGAGAAATATAAACAGATGCAGTCAATATAAATTCTTGTCATTTTACTTAGAGAGTAGCATACACATTAGAATATATTGTTGTTTTTAGAGTCACCTAGTTCAAACTTTCTGCTTTTAGGATACCATCTACCACTCCAACACTTTAGCCAGTGTGGTGCAGTGGCTAAAGTGTTGGACTGGGAGTCGGGAGATCTGGGTTCTAGTCCCCACTCGGCCATGGAAAGCCACTGGGTGACTTTGGGCCAGTCACAGGCTCTCAGCCCAACCTACCTCACAGGGTTGTTGTTGTGAGGATAACATGGAGGGGACGAGGATTGTGTACGCTGCCTTGGGCTCCTTGGAGGAAAGAAGGTGGGGTATAAATGCAATAATAAATAAATAAATTTGTTTGCTATGGAATCATTGCAAATTCTAAAGAATTTGAGGACATGCAGGACACACTCGGCTCATGAGAGATCTTGGCTAGGCCTTTTGGATCTCAGTGTTGCCTCACTTGAACTGAAAACATCCTACGTTCCCTCCATGGCTGCACACTCTCTTTCTGGGAATCTTGTCTGCCCTTCCTGATGATCTTTCTTGCTAAGAAACGCCTGGCTAATTTCCCCCAAACATCACAAAACAAGCAAGCAAATAAAAACTCGGGGATCCTCAAAACACAGTTCATAGGAAAAAATATATTGGATCAGAGCATGGGTCCACCTAGCCCAGTAATCTCGACACTGACTGGTAGCAGGTCTCCAGGGTTTCATGCAGAATTCATTCCCAGCCCTACCTGGAGAGGCCAGGGATTGAACCCGGGACCTTCTGTATGGAAAGTGGAGCTCTACAGACCCACGGCCGCTCCCATTTCAAAATTCAATGAGCTAGATCAAGCACTTTGTATGAGAGAAACACAATTACTCAGCTTCCTTTCCCTTCAGTGGGAGAGATGTTGGCTTCATTTCTTTACCCCCATCTTACCTGTCCAATTTTATGCATGTTAGCATCAATCTAGCAACACACACACACACACACCTGGTAAGTGTGACCAGAGCAGTCCCCTCCACCAAAAAGAATGGGAAAGCCCTGTCATGTTCTATGTATAAAAAGTTCTGGATTGGGAGAAAATTACATGTGAGTAATTTCCACAGAAGCTCCTGAAATATGCTTAGGATGAGAGGGCAAGGTAAGAAGCCCTCTGCTACAGGAACTCTTTACACTTCTATATTCCCCCCAGTGCCTAAGATACTGTTAGCACTACGTGCATCTTGTACTTTGGTAACCACGGAATTAAAAACAGCAGAACTGAGTGGCTTCCCTCCCCCTCTCCCTGCCCCAAGTAACTTCAGCATTGTAAGTTAATATTAGTTTTCAAGTAACTGGACTGATTGACAAGTAACTATATAGCTGCCTGTGTTAAAGGTATCCAGTACTGATGGAGAAAAATGCTATTGAACAAAATGGCACTTTGTTAAGATGTGCATAATCCCTTCTTTCCACTCAAGAACAAAGAGCCCCATGTGTGTGGCCAAATGCATCAACAGTTTTTGGATTTCCCCTTCAGAGAGCGGCTCTTCACTCTGCACCGTGGATAGCTCAGAACCACTTTCAGGGGCGGGAGAGGCTACAGCAGGAAGGCATGGGGCTCATGACACTGGTGTATATATAGATGCTTCAGTACACCCCTAGAAACTCCACCCATGCCTCTTTCAGGGAGGTGACCATAGCTTAGGGAGAGGGATTTCAGCCCAGCAGTAGAACCACAGAAGACCCCAGGTTCAAAATCTCTTGCATCTCCAATCAAAGGGAGCAGGTGTCGGGAGAGATTTCTTTCTGCCTGAGCCCCTCGATGGGTCCTTCCAGTCAGCAGAGACAATAACGGGCTAGACGGACAAATCCTCTGAACTGGTATCAGGCACCATCCTCTATACCTAAGGAAGAGGCAGTAGCTGAACGGTAGAACATCTGTTTTACATCCAGAAGGCCCCAGATTCAATCCCTGTCATCTCCAGTTAGAAGGATCAGGGAGCAAGTTATGAGAAAAGCTTCTTTATGCCTGAGACCCTGGAGGTTCGCTACATAAAAGAGTATAAATAAGAACTTAAGAAGAGTCATGCAGGATCAGGCCCATCTAGTCCAGCATTCTGTTCACACAGTGGCCATTCAGCTGTCCACAGGAAACCCACAAGCAGGACCTGAGTGCAACAGCACCCTCCCACCCATGTTCCTCAGCAACCGGTATACATAAGCGTACTGCCTTTGATCCAGGAGCTAGCATATAGCCATCAGAACTAGCAGCCATAAAAGACTTCCCTCCACCTAAATTTTATCCTTGGTAGTGTATTAGGTTTAAATGTTTCAAGCTTTCTTAAGTTATTTTTTTAAAAAGAGGCAGCATTTTTCATTGCCTGGTGGGACGATATATTTATACTAATTGCATAGTAAACTCAGTGAGATATTACCCAGGCTTCAAAAGCTTTACAGCGGTGGTTCTTGTTCCCTAGAAGAGTAGGTATAGCATCTCCTTTTACCAAATGTTTGAGAAGCCAAAAGGTTATTTATTTCTTCAGTACCAGTTGGTTCATTCTCAAATATATCTTGCACACCGCTCCGAAATTTTTCAATGGGGAGCGGTATATAAATATTCTAATAAAAAAATAAAAAAAATAGGCTTCTCCTCCATGAACTTGTCCAATCCCTTTTTAAAGTCATCTGAAGTGGTGGTCATCACTACAATTTGTAGAAGTGAGTTTAACGATGTGCTGTTTGAAGAAGTCCTCCCTTTTATCTGTCCTAAATCTCCCACCAATCATCTTCATGGGATGACCCCACGTTTTAGTATTATGGGAGAGGGAGAAAAGTGTCTCCATATCCACTTTTGCTACAACGTACATGATTTTGTACACCTCTATCCTGTTTCTCCTTACTCACCATTTTTCTAAGCTAAACAATCCCAGCTGTTGTAACCTTCCCTCACCAGGGAGATGCTCCAGCCCCTGGATCATTTGAGTTGCCCTTTTCTCCACTTTTTCCAACTCTACAATGTTGTTTTTTAGGTGTGGTGACCAGCACTGTACACCAGATTCTAAGTGTGGACACGCCATAGAGTTGCGTAAGGAGAGCATGATCTTAGCAGTTTTATTTTCAATTCCTTTCCTAATTATGCCTAACATGGAATGAAAATGTCGACTCAGTATGCAGCTGCCCTTTTCACAGCGGCTGCATACTGGGTCGACATTTTCATCAAGCTGTCCACCACAACCCCGACAACTCTTTCTTGGTTAGTCAGGCTTAGACCCAATTAGATTATACTTGAAATTAGTCCCCCCCCACCAACGTACATCACTTACTCAACTAGCTGGAGAAATAGTCTGACGTGGAGTCAGGCAATCTCCTATGTACTTTAGCTCCCATTATTTATATCTATTACATTTATATCTCATCCCTGTTCCTCTTGCAAGGAGCCCAAGGCAGCTTATGTGATCCTCCTCTGCTTTCCATGTTATCCTCCAAACAACCCTGTGAGGCAGATTACGCAGAGGGTAACTGCCTGACCCAAAGTCACCCAGTGAGCTTCATGGCCAAGTGGGGACTAGAATCCCAAGTCCCAGTCCATAACTAAGCCACAGGGGTTCCTATGTTTTTTGGCTCTTAAGCCAAAAAAGATTAAGCCAACATTATCAAACCCACCCACCCAGGAAATATTTCAGAAAACTTCTAAAGCGTTTTAGCTTTTAAAAAGAAAAATCTCAGGAAGACCTACACTTTTTCTTTGCGAAGATGTTACATGACTGACTGGATGTCGTTGGATTAATTGCGATGACGTCTGCGGCAGAAAGTGTTTCCAGGACCAAATCTTGCGCTCCTCTTTCAACGCCAACACCTGGTGATAGATGAAGAGTTGCCTCCAGAAAAGAACTTGATGACAGATCCTTTGAACTCGGAGGCAGGAGCACGGATCCGTCATTGCCCTGAGGTGAAGAATCCTTCTGGTTTGTTTTAGCAAATGTATCCAAAGAAGCAAGGGCGCGATCAAAGTCTTCGTGGTGTTGGACTTGCTGGCGAATCCATTTCGATAACCCTTGGGAAAGTGCAAGGGGGGGCATTTGTGAAGAAGAATTTGACTATGTTGCTACTATGTAGAAAGACAGGGAAGTCATATTCTTGGGATGTACACTTTCCAGCCCTTAAAGGCTCATGACTTGAAGCTCATGATACCTGAATTATAGGGTCTAATCTAGCAATGGCAGTGAGGAGGCCACAATACAATATACTGAGGTTATGGGCCTTGACTCGAGATATCTTTGAATAGTTTGGCAGCTTGAGGTCTCAGAAGCTCATGATACCTGAATTATAGGGTCTAATCTAGCAATGGCAGTGAGGAGGCCACAATACAATATACTGAGGTTATGGGCCTTGACTCGAGATATCTTTGAATAGTTTGGCAGCTTGAGGTCTCAGTTCAGCTCCCAGAAGTTTCCTTTATGTCCCCCAAGAGTCCCTCTTCCATTTGTGCATCCCTCTGCTTGCACGCACATGAGCCAAGACACTGGCAAAGAACACTTTATTTAACTCTCTCCCCCCCTTGCAGGGCCAACAGAAAGAGAGGCATTGGAAGGAGCATCCAGCTTTATTAAGCACCTTAGCTGTTCACTCGGAGACTCAAATGACTCTTGACCCACCCACCCCATTTCTGGAGTGAATAGCCACAGACCCTCTGTGACAGCTCTGTCCTTATGCAACTGATTCCCATATGCAAAGCAAAGCACAGACATAAAGGGGAGGAGCTCTGCCAAAGCCTCACTCCCACGCAAAGAGGGAGGCGGAGCCTAAACAGCCCTTTGCCTGCATCTTGTTTTGCGTGGAAGTGGGTGGAGCAAATGCTGATGGCTGTACAGCACTTGCTCAATTCAAAATACACCCACCCACCCCCCAAAAATGAGTTGCTCACCATGGAGAAGGTTACCTAGGGAGGTTGTGGGCTCTCCCACACTAGAGACATTCAAGAGGCAGCTGGACAACCACCTGTCAGGGATGGTTTAGGGTGGATTCCTGCATTGAGCAGGGGGTTGGACTCGATGGCCTTGTAGGCCCCTTCCAATTCTGCTATTCTATGATTCTATGATTCAGAAGAATATACTCCCAATGCATGACCACGGCACTGAAAGTGATTAACCATCGTTGTTTGTGGTATACAGCCTGTGTGTTATTTTTACTTATTGGTTTTAAAGATTGCAAGGCAGCAGACTAAAAAATGTGATTATTCCACACATAATCACAATTAAAATGGGATGGAGAAGAATCGGTGGCACAGAAATTAGGGAAAGAGTGATTGGCCATCCTATTACATCACAGATATGGAAGAAAATCTTTTTACAAGGCCCAGCATGTATTAATATGACAGAGAATCACTACACAGAACTGTATCTGACCCCTAATCAATTGGCAGATGTTGGTGATGCGGAAATGACAAAGCTAATTTTATGCATATCTGGTGGGAATGCCCTTTAATTAATTGTTTTGGGGCTTAAGTTGTATTTGCAATATCAATAATTACACATTTCTGTATCCTGTGACTGTCTATAACCATCTTGCTCAGTTCTGTGGAAGAACAGAGATTTCATAGAAAAAGAGATGGCTCAGAATTTATTGATTACTGATGGGATTTTGGTTACCAGAAAGTGGATAAGTCATGTTATCCCCATCTTGAACTTTTTCAGACAATACACTGAGCCATGGTTAGGTCGCTAGCCCTTTTGCAGCAAATGGTTAGTGAGCATGTTTAAACCATGGTTATGTAGCCACCATGGTTAGGAATGGTTCACACGACATGCTAGGTCATGGTTCACATGACACAGTAAGCCATAATGTTTAGGTCAAAATGCTGACCCACTGTGGCTTAACGTCTCATCTGAACAGAGTCATTGCAAGAATGGTTGCATAAAGTTTGGGAGCTTACAGGTATGACTAAGCGAAATGAATATGTCCGTTTAAGAGATAGTAAACAAAAGACTGTCTGTTCTTCCTATATCTGACACCCTTTTATTGTCTTTATGAGAGCTAGATACAACTTGGATATGGACATATAATAATGTTTTTCCTATTTGTAGTCTGACCAAGAGGTGAAGTTTTTCACAAACTGTTTAATAGTTTTGCTTCCTCAGATGCTTAGTAACATCCTAGCTATCTGTCTAGAATGATACTTTGCAGTAATGTTAGAGGCCTGTCCTTTGTATGTATATTGTTTATAATATGTATTATATTTCCTTATATATAATAAACATTTATAAATATAAAAAGGAACAGTGCAGCCTGTGTGCCCCTATACATTCACAAACCCACACTCGTAATTCACTGTATTTATTAAGAGCATAGCTCTTGTCTTTTCTGAAACTATTTTAGAGAAGGCTGGTAGTTTTATGTTTTGAAGCAAAAGCATTTCTCCATTCTACCTTCTGATATATATATATATTTAAATGATTATTTTTAAAACAGCTGCAGCACATGTACTGATAAGAAAGGGGTGGGAAACCATTGCTCCCCCCAGATGTGCTTGCACAACAACTCCCATAATCCCTCACAACTGGCCATGTTGACGAGGGCTAAATAATAGTTGGGAGTCCAACAATACAGCCTCCACACCCCTGGGATAAAGACTGCACCAGGGTTACCTTTTGAAGTCACTGTAACCTTTTTCAGGGTTTCCTTCAGATATAATTCGTTTGTAAACGTTGATTGACTTCTCTGACTTCATTTCAGCAAGAAAGGTGTTACTAAGAACAGATGCAGCAGGCACCGACTTGCTCACCATTCAGTGCTTCTAAAATTACTGCGAGGTCTTTAACGTGAGGCTATGACATTTTCCCGTCTTAGTACCCTCCCTGGGACAAGGCAAATGCTGATCAAATGGTGGAATCTGAGCACCACCTACTGACAAGAGAAGGACAGGCTTTTTGGGTTTGGCTGAAATCGCTTCAAAACATGGGAGAATGGGCGCTCCATTCCTTTCGCAGCCCAATTTTTTAAAAAGCATTTCCCTCTTAACGTGTGGGTAGACTAACTTATCATTACCAAACACATACAAAGAAGGACCCAGTCCGATTAGCAGCCTCAATATCAGAGCTGGGCCAGAGCTGCTCACAACTTTTAAAAGGATGTTTTCAGCAGGATTAGACAACCTTTCCCCGTTTTTTGACCATTTTTCAATACTCAAGAAAACGTTTGCCAAATCATTTTCATTGACCTCACACAACCAAATCCAATTGGCTACCTAAAGTTGAGACATCATCCCGTTCACTGTGCAATCCTTGATTGGGTGGGGTTCATCCACGAAGGAGACGCGGCAGTCAAGGGGAAAATGGTGCCCAAGCAACAGCTCCATGGGAGGAAACAATGGCACCAAATGGTGTGTTTCTTTCTCTTTAAATAGCTGAATATTCACACAGCCTAAGAGGTTTTTCAGAAGAAATTTATACCCCACCATTTCTAGCTTCTATCCAAAATTTAAAACGGCAGGATATTTAGCAGAGCTATAAAACTAAGTAGATTATGAGCTGACCTCACTGGGCAAAAACAAGAGGATGCAAAAGTAAGGAGCACAACTTATTCTGATGCTCGTCTGAAATCTTTTTAGCAGTTAATAAAACTGAGCGCTAATGAATATTACAACGGCAGTGCCCGTGTTTGGCCTTCTCAAAAACTCTCCGCAAATTACTAATTCATTCTCAGCAATGGTTTTATCTGGGATGGTTGCTCGCTTGCCAGTGTTATTTGTCATAAGGATTTCATGAGATCTATGTTTTATTTACCTGTCGCTGCATTTTTAACTGCCACATTTGTATCTGCAGCAGCAAAACTGTTCTCCTGTCCCAAGTCACTTGGGTGTCCAACTCCGTCCCCCCCATCCCCAAATGGACATTTGGCATTTTGAAAAAGTGTGCCCTGGGCTGCTGTGTATGTGTGATCACAAAAATGTTAAGACTGCCCCCTTATTTGCGTTTGTGTGTGTGTGCATGAATGTGCACCCTGGGTGTGTGCTACCCACTCCGGTTTCTTTCTCTCAACACTGGATTTTCTTTCTCTCTCTCTCTGGCTCCTCTTTCTTCCTATCCCCAAACAACTGAAGGGAGCCATTTCTCCATTCATTCACTAGGGGTGAGAAACAGCCCCCCTGCCAACCCTCAGCTGAATGGGGGGCGGGGGGGCAAAGCTCTCCCTTTACCAAGGACACTGTTGCCCCAAAGGTCTTTGGTGTGGGGTGAACTTCACTCCCCTCCTCCAGCCGTTCTTTGGCAGAGGTTTCTTTTCACTCCTACAAGCCTATGAGGGATTGCCTCACAGGCTCATATAGGGAGTAAAATAGCTTGGCAGGTGCCTCAGCCTAGCCACACTGGGAAACCATGACAACTTTAATTAGAAATCCACACAGTAACATGCTGGCCATTCCGAAATGAACAGAATGTCGCCATGAAGAACCTCGGCGGCAGGGCCTTCTCTGTAGCAGCACCCACCCTCTGGAAAACCCTCCCTCGGGCGGTTCAGGAGGTGGAAAATGTAACATCTTTTAAACGCCTCCTGAAAATGTACCTTTTCACCCTGGCTTTCCCTGGACCGTAATTTATCTGATTTTGTATTGCTTCCCTAAGCTTTTGTATTGCATCCCTAAGCAGTTTGCTCCATCCCACAGTTCCAGCCCCATTGTTTTTTTCCCAAATGACTCTCAACATGCCATAGTTACTCAACATGCTCAGCACTCATTTTGGGTTGCCCCTGAACATGTTTCGGCTCTCTTTCTGTCGGCACTCACCCCTTGAATTCGATCGTAGCGGGCGTGATAGGTTTGCCATTTTTATGTACTGTATTTGTGGATGTAACATCGTCTGTTGCCTTAGGCAGAGACTATGATTCATCAACAGTCTGCATAAATAATTATAAAAATAATAGTTTATATGCTGCTCAGCTACGAATACTCCTAGATCAGGCATTGCCAGAAGGTAGCATTTGGCTCAACATATTTTACAGTAAAAATGCCCCACTTGTCCTAGGAGAGTGGTCTTCAACTTATCAGAAGCTGGTACCCACTTAGAATCTCAACCTGGCGACATAAGACCTGCTTCCAAAAGCCCATGCACTGGAAAGGAGAGGTGGAGAGAGCCCAGCGGTAAACAGAAAGAGCCTGCCCACCTCAGCAAAACAGGGCACCAGCAATGAATGCTCAAGTTTCAAGTCAAAAGGGGTTGGACTCGATGGCCTTATAGGCCCCTTCTAACTCTACAATTCTATGATCTCAGAAAACAACTTGGCAGTGGAAGCACTCTGACCAATATCCTCAGTCAACCAGTATAGTGGCAATGTGAGCCAAATCAAAAGCCCTGTCAGGCCAGGGTTGGGGCACAAGCCATCCATCGTCAACTGGATTCTCTGGAGTATATCTTACCAGCTATGTATTTATTTGGATTCCTTCTGAAACGGTCATCAACTAAAATAAGTGCTCCCCAATCGCTCCTGTGGCGAATGCACCTAAAACAGAAGGACAAGGAAAAAAACATAGCACTCTTATTCAGTTCTTTGGACAGGGAGGAAGGGACAGGAGTTGCATAGTATTGGACCAGTGTATTGTTTCAGATATCTTAAAACCGTACACAGCCTCAGCTCAACATCGCAGTGTGAAATGTCTAAAGCCCATTAGCATTTGAACCCACCAAAACTGGAACTCATACCCAAGTTAGAAAGAGTTGTAGTGGGCATGAATATACAGTGATGTATTAAAAGAGAGGCACATTTTGTTTCGCCTCTAACAACCTCAAAGCTGATGACTTGATGGGCTTGCATTTCTACCACTGTGCTGCTGCACAGTGGGCATTCAGGCAAAAGATATCAGAAATGCAATCCTGTTATTCAGCGCCCAGAGTTTTCAAAGTACAAAAGCTGCCACCAGTCACAAGCCAACGGGGATTTCTGTAGGCACAACACACTGGCTGCTCTCCTGCAACCCCTTAGTTCTCTGGGGCTTGCGCAGAAGTCGCTTCTGACGGATCGTAACCTTCTTCACCGATACCGGAGCCTCTAACCAGTTCCCCTCCAGAAAATACTGCAGGTGGCTTTTCAGTGAAGTCTCCATCCCTAGGGGAGCAGGGGAGAATAGCTAGCAAAATGAAAGCCAAGCACAGGGTTCCTTCCACCTTTTAGTTTTTCCACAGCTCTAGTAAGTGTGCAGTTAAAATAAATGTCTTAGGCCCGCTGGAGACCTATTCCACACCTTTCAAGCGAAGCAGCACTGCAAGATTTCATGGCAGAGTTGTCACCTGGTCATGCACAACATCTGGCATATCCCACCACCCCCGGTGATCACGTTTCACGGACTTAGTTACTTCATATACTACCACAGCAATTCAAAAATGCCACATCTGGGACTAAACCCAGCTCACTTTAATCTCCATAGGAGACTTTTATTTCTCAGCTTAGATGTCTGAATACAAAATAAAACCTGTGAAATATTCGCCCCTCCCTACGGGCAGTTGGTTTGTACCCGCAAACCTGGATTGGGGTTGAGTTTGGCAGCCAGGCTACACCTTCAAGAGGGTTTGAAGGATCAATTACATACAGAAAGTGATATTTCTGGAATTACCTTACCTCTTAGGCACAGGTGAATCTAGGCCACAGGAAAAAGACCAGATTTACTAAACTGGTAGTGCCCTGCAACCCCGGCCCATAGAATCATAGAATAGCAGAGTTGGAAGGGGCCTACAAGGCCATCGAGTCCAACCCCCTGCTCAATGCAGGAATCCACCCTAAAGCATCCCTGACAGATGCTTGTCCAGCTGCCTCTTGAAGGCCTCTAGTGTGGGAGAGCCCACAACCTCCCTAGGTAACTGTTCCCATTGTCGTACTGCTCTAACAGTCAGGAAATTTTTCCTGATGTCCAGCTGGAATCTGGCTTCCTGTCACTTGAGCCTGTTATTCCGTGTCCTGCACTCTGGGAGGATCGAGAAGAGATCTTGGCCCTCCTCTGTGTGACAACCTTTTAAGTGATCCATCTCCATATGGATTTCCACAGCAAGGTGGACCTTACAGTGAATCATTATTCATGAAACTTGTACTATGGAAGAAATTTAGCTTGAGCAGTTTTTCTCTTCTGCTGCTTTTTAACAGGTTGGACGGTTTGACCATTTAGCCCACTATTGTATTTTCTGCTCTGACTGGCAGCAGCTCTCGGACAGAGAGAAGGGTCTTTCCCCCTCACCTGTGACCTGCAATACTACAAACGAGAAGGATCTTGGAATTGTTGTAGATCACAAGCTGAATATGAGCCAACAGCGCGATATGGCTGCAAGAAAGGCAAATGCTATTTTGGGCTGCATTAATAGAAGTATAGCTTCCAAATCGCGCGAGGTACTGGTTCCTCTCTATTCAGCCCTGGTTAGGCCTCATCTAAAGTATTGCGTCCAGTTCTGGGCTCCACACTTCAAGAAGGATGCAGACAAGCTGGAGCGTGTTCAGAGGAGGGCAACCAGGATGATCAAGGGTCTGGAAACAAAGCCCTTTGAAGAGAGACTGAAAGAACTGGGCATGTTTAGCCTGGAGAAGAGAAGATTGAGGGGAGACATGATAGCACTCTTCAAATACTTAAAAGGTTGTCACACAGAGGAAGGCCAGGATCTCTTCTCGATCCTCCCAGAGTGCAGGACATGGAATAACGGGCTCGAATTACAGGAAGTCAGATTCCAGCTAGACATCAGGAAAAACTTCCTGACTGTTAGAGCAGTACGACAATGGAACTAGTTACCTAGGGAGGTTGTGGGCTCTCCCACACTAGAGGCATTGAAGAGGCAGCTGGACAAGCATCTGTCAGGGATGCTTTAGGGTGGATTTCTGCATCAAGCAGTGGGTTGGACTCAATGGCCTTGTAGGCCCCTTCCAACTCTACTATTCTATGATTCTATGACCCTTGTAAAAGAAGACGTCAAAAACTTTACCCTGGGGCCTTCTGTGTGCAAACGAATTCTCTGCCACTGAGAATCGTTCTCCGAATGGCACATGCCCGTCACTTGTGAGCCTAGTCCTTAAGGTTGTAAGTGCAAGGGCGAGACCTGTGACTTTATTTCGATGGATATACAGCAGTGTGTCGTGTTGGCAGCCTAGAAATAACATCATTATTGAAGTAGACCCATCTTGTGGAAAAACAGCAGTGATGGTTGAAAAGAAGCACCTTCTTCATAAAGCTGGTAGATGTACCAAACAGCAAGGCTTGTCTTGGTTTTTTCACTAAAACCTTTCGTTGAGTTGTGCATTTTGCTTTCAAAAACACTCAGAGGCTTTTTTTTTAATGGATCAGCTAAATATTTATATTCTCTTATCCTCTCCCAGATTATTTTAAAATTTAACAAATAAACCAGAACACACCAGGGTCTACGAGCCTAACTAATAAGACAGGAAAACCACATAGAAAACAAACTTTATAGTCCAAGAGGCACGGCATGAAAGTAAGGAAAGGTAAAGACTACAGTCAGAAATCTTCAATGCCGCTCTGCAAAATGCCTTGTTACTCGATTCTGAAAAACATCACTTCAGTTTTAGCTGAACTGGTGTACAAGATGTTGAGTCCGCAGAGAATGCAGGTCACAAATGTTTACAAGGTTGCAGATTATAGTTCAGAGTCGTTTACGGCAAAGCAAGGGAGCCCCTGTATTTGCACGGTGAAAAACTGACTTTTTCACATCTTGGTGCACCACACACTGCCTGACGTAACCCCGAAAGACTCACTGGAAAAAAGTAACAACTTCAAGGGCAATTCCTTCAACACAACATTTGACTATGGGATTATGTTGCTACCCCCAAGGGGCAAAAACCTACATAACATGATGATGATGATGATAAAACAGGGATACCATCCTGACACAGCCTAAAGCTGTTGAGAAGGGGCTGTGCGCCCTGTACAGCATCTAACATATTTTAGGTTTCAAAGTGTGAATAACAACATTCAAGCCGATACCAGTTTGAGTGCCTGTTTTATAAGAATGATTAATACCGATTCAAAAGGAGTTTATAAATCTATGTATCAAGGAATAATCTAATTCTACTCACCTGCCCAGGGCTTGGTTAAGAGCCCTGTAGGCCTGGATTTCATACCAGTGGCTACCCGGCAAAAGGCCTCTTGCTTTTGAGTGCTGGTCATTGTATTTCCGCTTCAGCTCAACCTGAAGAAATGACAACACACTAAAACTCTGGTACAAAAGTTGAACCACGATAACAGTAATTGTTTTATCAAGTAAGCATCAAAAGAGAAAATGGTTCTTCAGCTACCAAACTACTTTTTTGCTGTGGTTAAAATAATCAATCAGTTTAACCCAGGTAAACGGGGCAGACATCTAGCCTTCCGTAACTCTACGTATGATTTTTACATGTATCTGAAAGCTGCTTCGGAGCTGATCCACACACGTCTTTGTTCACACACACAAGCCAAGTTATCATTCTGGAGATTGGAAAGGTTGTGTGTGTGCGCACGCCTGTAAAGAACAATTTAAATTCTACATTCCATGAGAAATAATTATAACATTATCCAAAAATGTCCCTTATTTGTTCTCCATCTGTTCACATTCTATAAGTGGCAAAAGCGGCTCATGGATTTTTATTTTTTTTTGAACTGCTCACATTTTACGTTATTCAGATGGATGCTTCCCCCACCCTCACCCTCCTCCTCCTCCTCCTCTCTGAGAGCAGAAGTTCACTGAACAATGCCTTCACACTTGGTACACAGTGGTCACAGGCTTGCAAAAGATGCCTTTACGCCCTCCCGGCCAAAGATGGATAACTATTTTGGTCAGCGTCTTGTCTTCATAAAAGAGCTCGAAAGCAAGAAAGTCGGAAGGATTCCTATTTCACCGCCCGCCCGCCCCCCATGAGTTCCTATTTCATTCCTCACCGCAAGCAGATAAATGCCCCACCTGATAAATCCACTTTTGGGCCAAGTTTGCCAAGCCTATCTGAACCTTTAAACACTGACAGAACCCACCTGTGAGTCTTTCTCTTATTACCCACACAACCACGCTGGGATCAGTCACAGAGCATGTAACGGGCAGGTCGAAGCTACTGTTGACCATACAGATTAGTTGTCAATATTGGTTATAAAACTGATATGGGACACTAGGCTTGACTAGGTCCTTGACATCCCCAGAATTATAATACAGCCTTGCCAAAAAGGATAAAAAGGCCCAAACTTTTAATGTCCTACTATTTTTAATTGTTGTAAACCGCCCAGAGAGCTTCGGCTGTGGGGCGGTATATAAATGTAATAAATAAATAAATAAATAAATAAAGTAGTATCCCTAAATGTCTTTCTTTCTTCCCTTCCTTGTTTCCTTACCAGAATGCCCACACGCTACTATCTTAAGTCACTGGGGGTTGGGGAGGGAAGGAACCATCTTCTAACATACAAGACCTTCTTGTTTGATTACCTGGAGGTGACTCATACTCGCCACAGGCCACCAAGGAAGCGACTCTTTGCAAGCTCGTTATAATGTTTCCAAGTCAAAACCAGAGGAATAATAAATAAATAAAAACACCTCTGTGCATTACAGACCAGGCTGGGAACTCCTCATTTACTCCTTAACTTAGCACTGTTAGTCAGGAACCTGTACCAGTGATGGGCCTAGATTACGCCTACACATCCACTCCCCAGTGTGCCTATGCTTTATCTCTGGACCCACTTTTATTGGCCTACTGGGGCAATGGAAAGAAAACATAGTGACATGTTCTAGCAGTCAGACACCGCTGGGTGGTTTGTGATAGCACCTGATAGGGTTGGACTACAACTCTCATTAACCCCAGCCAGCATGGACCATGATCAGGGATGGTGGGAATTGTAGTCCAACAACATCTGGAGAGCACCGAGTTGGGGGAAGGCTGACTTAGCATCTACTGGTTGCTGTTTTTTTCTAAAAGGATGCCAGACAAGGTGGGCCTTGTTCTTGCTCTGGACATTCAGGGATGTCTGGAGCATGATTCAGAGCCTAAGCTACAGTTAGTGCAAACCATGGTTTGAATAGACCCAATTCCATCCAATGACACTGTTCAGAAGACACACTAAGCCACGGTGGTTCAGCATTTTAAGCTAAACATGGCTTAGCGTGTCGTGTGAACTATGACTTAGTGTGTCATGTGAACCATTGCTAACCATGGTGGCTGCATAACCATGGTTTAAACATGCTCACTAACCATTTGCTGCAGAAGGGTTAGCAGCCTAACCATGGTTTAGCGTGTCATCTGAACAGGCCCGATATGTAGATTTCCAAGAGGTGCGGGAAGCAGGACTGGTACATCCTGCGAGTGGAATGCCTTGTGCATAGGATAAGCTACAGTTAGAGTTCATCCTTACGTATCTGCTCAGACTCAACTGAAATCTTTCAGTAAATGGGTTTTTAAATATCAGTGGCAAGATAAACCTTGCCGTTCCATTCCAAAGGAAGGGAGGAGGCTCAGGTCAAGATGGAGAAGAGCAAAAGATGGCTTAGAAAAAAACAGCTCAGGCCTGCTATTCCGTTCTCCAAACCTGTTGTTTTAAAAGGAAGAGGCATAAAGCTACACAAAGGGAGGTTAATTTCACTGCTCTTTTGTTCTGTATTAACCTTTTAAAACTGACAACTGAAAGGACACGCTTCAGGAGAGAAAACAGCAGACTTCTAACCACTTGTGACAGGTAACTTTCAACTTGAGTTTGGGTAGGGATTCTTTTCGCTTTTTTATGTTATTTTATGTGCTTTATGCCCTTTAAAAGCAGCCTGTCAAATTTACAAATTCAAACTTTACAGCTAGAAAATAAATTCAGTTTGATTTCACAGATGTAATATTTGTTTCCATCACTCAGAATTTATTGACCGAAGATTTTCCTTACCATGTTTGAAGTTTGCTAAACAAGTTGTATCTAGAGCAAGCTCTGAGTAGTTTGCAAACCGTTTCCAATTTGAAAACCATCATAAAAACCTGGAATTGTTCATTAATTTCTGAAATGAAGCATTTCAAAATAAGGTTCAACTATTTTTTGCTTCTTGATGCTATAATTTCTTCTCTCTTCCATCCACTACCTGGTTGTGATTTAAGATTATTAATTGCTTTATTTAATTTTTCTCTTTCGTCTTTATGTGATGTTTATATGCCTGGTTCCATGCAGTTTTTCATATATTAATTTTTTTAATTAAAATGACTTAAATAAAGTCTGGAATTTCTTTCCAGTTATCGATATTGCAGATGTTGCAAAAATATACCCAGATTGGTATGAACATGAATGCTGTACTGTGCTTGTGGTGGACATGAATACTGTACTGTGCCTTTGGCACTGAATGGCTGAGATGGTGACTCAGGGAATAAAGCAGTTGGCAGTCCAGCTTCTATGAAGGAAGAGGAAGTTGTCCGTTTGGCCGGGATTAAAATCTCACACAGGGACAGGCTGGGTCATAGGGAAGGGACATCGAAGCCAGAGGCAAGTTGGGTACATACCGTGGACTGAGAAAATGAACTTCAAGGAAGGATAGAGGAAGGATGAGGCTTGAGAAATAGGGCAAGGCAGGTATGGAACTGAGCTAATCCGAGCATGGAGTCTGGAGAAACTTAAGGTCAGTGGGGTCTGGTATGGTAAGGAGGCTGGTCAAGAAAGTGGGGCAACAGAGGCAGAGTCCCAAACAGCAGGAATCAAGAAAACAATGGGAACAGAAGACATGATGACAAAGAAGAGCCAAGATTTAAGTAGGGATACTAGGGAAGGAATATTGGGGAAGGAATATTGGGGAAGGAATATTGGACAATACTGGGGAAGGAAGTGGGCAGGCAAGAGTAGTATTATGGGCTGGGGACTGAGGGCCAGGGAGCCAAAAGGTTTAGACTCCAGAGACCATGACATGGCTGGTGCACCTTTAAGAATTGCACAGAAGAGAAAGTCTGCTTGTTTTGACCTCTCCTCTAACAGCACCATCAGGTCACAGGTCATTGTGAACTGATAACCTTAAGGGGATGATAAAGACCAGAAAACAGTGTGTGGGAAGCAGGGATGGAGGAGGCTGAATTCCACATATGGGTCACAGCTAGACCTAAGGTTTATCCTGGGATCATCCAGGGTTCACCCCTGCCTGAGCACTGAATCCCCTGTGTGTCAACTAGGTGAACAGGTTTGACCCCTGGACGATCCAGTGATAAACCTTAGGTCTAGCTATGGCCATGGAGTTGAAAACTAGCCAGTCAATTCTTGGCTGCAGGCAAAAAAGGAGTGTTTTAGTTTTACAGTTTTCATTGTGTTGTATATTGTTCTAATCATACTTGTACATCGCAGAGGAATGGATGGAGAGTGGATTAAAAATTTCATAAAATAAATAAGAAGTCTCAAAATAAATGTATTGAAATACTAATCCACAAACCACTTATCCCAGATGAGGCCACCAGTAACATTAATGAAACCATAGATTGGGGATTGCAAGCTAACACTAGGTATGTTTCATCTACAGCTCCCTTAAGACAAGGTGTGATATGGATTCAAGTTGATTTAGCCCAATTAGTCACTGTCAAGACCATAATCCTAAAACATTTACTTAAAAGTATCCCCCACTTGTTTCAACAGAACTAATGTGTGAGTAAAACCTGCTCAGGATGCCAGGTTATTTATTAATTAATTTATTTAAAACATTTCTTGGCCGCCTTTCAGGGCAAAGGCCATCACAAGGCGGCTTACAACAATAAAATGCAATCAATATGAAAAGCAATAGAATATTAAAATATGAAAAGCAATAAAAACATGTGCACAATAAAATTGCAACTAAAACCATAAAACCAGCAGGAACAATGATAGCAGCAATAACAGTATTCATTATGGGAAGGCCATGGTAAAATAAAATGTTTTTAAGGCCTTCATAAAAGCCTGCAAGGACGGTGCATGGCGGACGTCCGACAGGAGTTTGTTCCAGAGGTTTGGGGTCATTACAGAGAAAGTTAAATTCTAGAGTAGTCTTCCCTGACTTAGTGCCTTCCAGGTGTTTTGGACTACAACACCCTGGACTCCTGAGTATTGGCCATGCTGGATGGGGCTGATGGGAGATGAAGTTCAACAGATCTGCCAGGCACCAGGTTAGGGTAAAGCTATTCTAGAGCTTCCAATGAACTGGGCTGGCGGCAGAATGCTTTTGTACATGCTTTCAAAGCACAAAAACATTTCAAATATGAAATGTCAACTTAAGGCTCAGTTGTTATTCTCAAACACACACCCCTTACTTTTGCATTTTTTTCTTTGGGGAAGGGCTGTAGCCCAGTGGCAGAGCTGCTACTTTGCAAGCAGGAGATGCCAGGTTCGATTAGCAAAAGACTCCGAACACTTCTCGACTAATTAACATGCAGCGGAACCCACTGGGATGTTCTCCTTCCTAAACCTTCCTGAAATTGCAACGGGCCTTGTGCAAAAGACTTGCTCTTCCTCGTGGGATGGATCTGGACTCATTTTCACTTCATCGCTTTTAATGGCACACAGGATCAGTTCGAATATAAGGAGGGTCCATCTAGTCTAGCACTGTTTGTGCAGTGTTCAACCAACTTGACCGGGGACCCACAAGCAGGACAAGGGTGCAACAGCACCCTCCCGCCCATGTTCCGCAACAACTGGTGTATACAAGCTTACTGCCTTTGATACTGAAGGCAGCACATAGCCATCAGCCACTGATAGCCTTCTCCTTCAATAATTTATCCAACCCCCTTTTAAAGCCATCCAAATTGGCCTGCTTTATCACAAAACGAAGTCCTCGCTGAGCTAGGATACTAATCTGCATAACTCCGAAGGCGGCCTCTTGGCCGGCAGCTAATCTCCCTGCACATTTAGTTTGAGGACTGAGGGAGCTACAAAGGGGAGCTACTCAGGACTAAGGGAAAGGGAGCATAGCTCAGTGGGTAGAGCCCCGGCTTTGCATGCAAGAGGTCCCAGGTTCGATCCCTGGAATCTGCAGGGAGAGCTGGAAAAGAATCTTGCCTCAAACCCTGGAGAGCTGCTGCAGCTGCCAGTCAGTGTCGACAATACTGGGCTTGATGGACCAAGGGTCTGTATAAGGCAGTATAAGGCAGCTTCCTATGTTCCTAGGACATCCTCTAAAGTGGTGTGTTTAAGACCTGTGGCCAAAGCCATCAATCCCTCCATCTACATTTTTTTTTTTTTGGCCTCTGTACCGACAATTGAGGCAAGTAAAACGTCTCCGGGGGTGGGGACAGCTATGTCCCCAAGGCTTCTACTTGCCGACCGTAGGCTATACAAACCACAAGGATCTTGTAACAATAGTGTGATTGTGTGCGTGCATGTGTGAGAGAGAGAAAGAGAAGTGTATCCCTGTTTAATAACAGCGGTAGAAAACCCACGAAACTCTCGCATTTACTCATTAAGGGTTAAGGCACTCCTTGTAAATCACGTAACAGGTAAAAGGTCAGCGCACGTCACTTTAATGCAATCAGAGTCCATTTCACTGTATACGTTTGCATTATCAGGCATCACCGTGACGCCCAATTCAACATGACATGGTGCATATGTGGAAAAGCCAGTCTCTCCTGCTAGCAAATATCCTAAATGTGCAATAAACCACAGGCTAGAAGGGATTAGTTAAAATGTCAGAAGACAGCCCTTTTACTTCTACCTGTTCATCCTTAAAAATATACTCCTAGCTATCAGGCATGCTTTACAGACAAAGAGCTCCAGCGAGCGGCAGCAGAAGGCCTGTGGCAAGCCATGTCATCTTGTAGCTGTCAGAGAGATTAGGCTTTGATCTATCTGGGAGGTCACGGTCTCATTCATATTAGCCGGAGTCTAGCAGCATTATACCTGTTAACCGCGGTTTCCTTTAATGCTTAATTAGACAGACCTCCCCTGCAACCGAAAGTTAACTAAGAATGTTCCTCCCTCTCCGTTCTGCACCCACACACCCCTACACTGCCCGCTGTTCCACCCCTTAGCTAGGGGTATCTGGGGGCGTGGGGAAAACAGGCTGGAAACAAACTTTTGCTTTAACAAAGATGAGGAGGAACGGCCCCGTTTTGCGGGACTTTCTCCAACCAGAAGGTTAATTATACATTATGAAGATGCTCAGCAAAAGGGGGCGGTGGGGGGAAGAGGGAGATGGGCTCTCTGGGGAACGGATAGAGAGCCGGACTGTTTGAAAGGGAGTGCTTCTCCCTGTCGCCTCAGGACAAAATATGATACTAGTGGCCAGGCCAAGCAGGGCCCTACCAGCCACCATCAATATCTGCCCTGTCTCCTCATTTAAAACATAAAAATACTTTAAAACACTTAAAAATAAAATTGGCACTGGGTGGTTGGGTGTGGGAGTCGCCATTTTAATTTCCCACAATGCCCTGGAACAACTCTACATTGGGGAATTCTGGGGCCTCGTGTGGCGCAGGGTGGTAAGCGACAGTTACTGCAGCCGGAACTCTCCCCACGGCCTGAGTTCGATCCCAGCGGAAGCTGGTTCTCAGGCAGCCGGCTCAGGTCAACGCCTCAGCCTTCTGAGGTTGGTAAAATGAGTACCCAGCTAGCTGGGGGAAAGGTACCGTATTTCTTCGATTCTAAGACGCACTTTTCCCCCCAAATAAACAGCTCTAAAAATGGAGTGCGTCTTAGAATCGATGGCGTCTTAGAATCGAAGAAATACGGTGAGAGGAAAAGAGGAAGTTCCTGCAGCAGCCGCGAGCCATGCGAGCGAGGAGGAGCTGGGAGGGTACGCGCCTGGTTTTTTGTTAGTCCTGAAGGTGCTTCGGAAATCCTAAATTTATTCAGAAGTCCCATCAATTTCCACGGGACTTACTCGCTTGTCGTCGTCCCCTGGTGCACCGACAAGTAAAGAGCCGGATCCTATGGAGAATTTGGAGCGCCTTAAACGGAACCGATCGAACAGACGCGGGACTGGAGAGAGAAGCGTTTTAGCTCCTTAATCGCGTCTTCTCCTCTCTCTCCCCGCCCAAAAATATTGTTTACTCTTTGTTTCTACGCCCCCCCTTCTTCCCACGCAAACGGCGGTTTCTTTTCGCACAAAGGGAAAAAAGAAAAGGACACAACCATTAGAAGAAAGCGCGGAGGGGGGGAGGAGGTTGGCTGGGTGGTGAGGGAAGTAGTATTTCTTTGATTCTAAGATGCCCTTTTTGCCCAAATAAACATCTCTAAAAATGGGGTGCGTCTTAGAATCGATGGCGTCTTAGAATCGAAGAAATACGGTAACTATGACTGGGGAAGGCCATGGCAAACCACCCCGCTACAAAGTCTGCCAAGAAAACGTCAGCGAAAGCAGGCATCCCTCTAGGAGTCAGTAATGACTCGAGTGCTTGCACGAGAGGTTCCTTTCCTTTTCCCACTCCTGCTGCCAGGTAATCCCTATTGGGGGGGGGGTGTTTCTTGCTAGCATAGGAGGGAGTCCTCAAGCCCGGAGCCAGTCTTCTCCTAACTCTCCTGCTCCTTCAGCCTTTAGGGGAGGAGTGAGGGCTGAGGACGTAGGGAACTGATGTCCAAAAATGGATCTACGTTGGAAGGAGTGCCAAGGCCGTAGATTTTGACAGGCTCCTCAGTTCTTTGCCATTGCTCTCCTCCGCCAATTTCCAACCATGCTCTTTCACTCTCTTTTGTCTTGGGAAACATCCTACTGAAGAGCGCCTCGTAGAACCCACTTGGGGAAACTTGAAATTCTCTGGGAAGAGTCCGGAGCCGAGTCTGAGAGAGCCAGGGCCAGAAGCCCAGCAGTTCAACTCAATGGGTGGCCTCCGAGAAGCCGCTATTTCACACAGCGCTTACGTTAAACTATGGAATTCATTACCACATAAGAACATAAATAGAGCCCCGCTGGACCAGACCAAGGGTCCATGTAGTCCAGCACTCTGTTCACATAGTAGCCAACCAGCTGTCAACCAGGGACCTACAAGCAGGACACCCTCCCACCCATGTGCCCCAGCAACTGGTGTATATAGGTTTACTGCCTTTGATACTGGAGGCAGCACATAGCCATTAGCCATTGATCGCCTTCTCCTCAAATTCATGTATGTCTATTTTAAAAAACCCAAACAAGAAAAAGATAAAAACATTCGTGGAGCCGACCAAGAATATGTCTGATAGATAGGATTGGCCCTACCATTAGGCAGAGTAAGGCAGTAGCCTCAGGAGGCAGATGTTTCTGTGAAAAGTATCTTGGACTAGCTGTGGATGTATAGATAGGAAGAATGCACAAAGATACACATGGACACTCCAACAAACGTACACCTGTTTGAATGTAAGAGTGAAGCAGTTTGTATAGGGACATAGTTTGTTGGGGACATAGTTGTGTCGTCGTCTGCCGGTACAGAGGCCAAAAAAAAAAAATGTAGAGGGAAGGATTGATGGCTTTGGCCACAGGACTTAAACACACCATTTTAGAGGATGTCCTAGGAACATAGGAAGCTGCCTTATACGGAGTCAGACCCTTGGCCCATCAAGCCCAGTATTGTTGACACTGACTGGCAGCTGCAGCAGCTCTCCAGGGTTTGAGGCAGGATTCTTTTCCAGCTCTCCCTGCAGATGCCAGGGATCGAATCTGGGACCTTCTGCAGGCAAAGCAGGGGCTCTACCCACTGAGCAATGCTCCCTTTCCCTTATCCCTGAGTAGCTCCCCTTCGTAGCTCCCTCAGTCCTCAAACTAAACGTGCCTCCGATTTTAATCGAGAAACACGCCCCCCCCCCATGCCACAGGTACCAAAAGTTGGGGAAATGTCGGTTTAGTTCAGCAAGCAATTTCGATTAAAAAAAAACCCTGCTGCGGTTCCCAGAGCACATGACACTGGAAGCTCTAAGAAGATTACAATACCCTCACATAAACAAAATGTACGATCAGCATGGCACCGTTTTATTCCCCAGCGATAAAGCCTTTTAGGAGCCGGAGTTCAGCCTATTAAATAAATATAAGGGCTAAACCTGTTAAAACGTACGGATCCAAACCATTAAGAAAACTTTCCCTCAGTAAAAATAAACACATTGTCTGCCAGACACTCATGCCGGAAGGTTTTATCTTCAGCCAAAGCCGAAACCTTTCGACCCAAAACAGTTTAAAGAAAAACCACACTGGAGCAGGAAGAATGTGGACAAAATACATTTTCCGTTCAGTATCAGCATACTCTAAACACAATTATCAGGGCAAACTATCGCAGCATAAATTTTACTGACAAGTTACTGCTTTAGGCTTTATACACTGTGTATTCTAAATACAGGGGGGAAAGTCTGTATTTATTCTTTTTTTAAAATCTGGCACATTTTCACAATTTTCGAGCAAGGCAACTTTATTTAATCTAATGCAGTGTAATATCTAGCCAAAAATGAAAGAAGGGGGGGTGCGAGGGGTAACTATCTATAAAGTAGGTTTTTACTCAAGCATTTGAAACTAAATAAACTGGTATTTTAGGACAGCCACAAGAGAAGTAAAACTGAGAAGGAAGAAGCAATGGCATGAGAACAGGGACATTAAAAAAAATCATGTTAGAAACACCATGTGTGTGTGTGTGTGTGTTTTAAAAATGGTCCTAACACTAACAGCTGTATAACTAAGCGATGACCAATTAAATACAATACAGCTGCAGTTTTCAATCTGTTGCGGGAAAATCTGGAATTCTTTGGAGGCTTGATGGCTTGTCAATGGTTCCTTGGTTTATTATAATCGATTACGACTGCTACTATTTACATACTTTCTCTAAAGAGTTCATGGTCTCTACCTTTTACCTTCACAACAACCATGTGAGGTAGGTTAAGCTGAGAGACAGTGAACATTTCCAAGTCACCCAGTAACCTTGGGGGCTGAGCAAGGATTTGATCTTATTTATTTATTTATTTATTTAATTACATTTATATACCGCCCCACAGCCGAAGCTCTCTGGGCGGTTTACAACTTATGTCTCATCAGCATAAGGTCTAACAGATTACTCTTCACAATGAAAAGATAAGTAATGGTTAGAGGTGGTCTGAACCGCAGCCGGTAACTTTGCAACCTCAAACAGCAGCAAAAGAAGCAAAGTTGTTGCTGTTTTTAAGTGGCAACTACGAATGCGTGCCCTCCTGTCTCTACCGTAGATTTTGTCCTGCCTGCCTTGGAAAGGAAAGGAACCTCTCGTGCAAGCACTGAGTCATTACTGACTCTTGGAGGGACGCCAGCTTTCGCTGACGTTTTCTTGGCAGGCCTTATAGCGGGGTGGTTTGCCGTTGCCTTCCCCGGCCGTGATTACCTTTCCCCCAGCTAACTGGGTACTCATTTTACCGACCTCGGGAGGATGGAAGACTGAGTCGACCCGAGCCGGCTGCCTGAAACCAGCTTCTGCTGGGATCGAACTCAGGCCATGGGGAGAGTTTCAGCTGCAGAAACCTGGTTCCCAATTAACCAGGGTTTGCTCAACAGTTTCAAACTTTGCCTAAGCAAGGATATAGATAAAACACTGTGCATATATAGATAAAACCCTTAGAACCTCCATTAAGCTTACATTTTGCCCCAGAATAAAAACTAGGCAATACTTCAGCTCAACCTTAATAATGGTGGAAACGCTTAGGAACATTAGGGTGACCGTATGGAAAGGAGGACCGGGCTCCTGCATCTTTAACAGTTGTATCGAAAGGGGAATTTCAGCAGGTGTCATTTGTATGCATTATTATTATTATTTATTTATTTATTTATTTATTTATTTATTTATATAGCACCATCAATGTACATGGTGCTGTACAGAGTAAAACAGTAAATAGCAAGGCCCTGCCGCATAGGCTTATGCATGTAGCACCTTGTGAAATTCCCTCATCAAGGGAGTTTTGCCTAGCGGAAAGTTCCAAGTGTTTGGACTCTCTTCAGGTGCAAGAGATGTTTATTGGCTGAATAAAGTTTTGTAGATTACATGGCAGCCGTCTTCATTGTCTCCCACTGAATGGGAAGGCTTAGAAACACGACATGCCCAAGGGGCCTCTGTAATATTTCAGGAGTTGCACTGCAGATGCTCTGGTAGAAAGCCACCACCATAAAGTCTGTTGCCATTGAGGGAATGGAATGGATTAAAGAAGGGCTGGGGAACCCGTGGCCCTCCAGATGTTGCTGACGGCCCAGAAGTCCTTCCTTGAGGAAGCAGTCACTGCATTCCTGCTTATGTTAATTTCATTAAAAGCAACAACTAGCCCGCAGAACCCTAAGGAGGAATCATAGAATCTTAGAGTTGGAAGGGGCCTCTAAGGCCAAGTCCATCTCTCCGCTCAATAAAGGAATCCGCCTTAAAGCATCCCTGACAGACGGCTGTCCAGCCGCCCCTTAAAGGCCTCTCATGTGGGAGAGCCCACGACCTCCCTAGGTCATGCTTTGGCTTACAACTCCCGCCAGCCTTAGCCAGCCTAGTCAATAGTGAGGGATGATGGGGGGTGCAGGCCAAAACATCTGGGGGGGGGCACAAGTTCCCAACCCTGTGTTTGCATGCTGTGATTTCTCCTTGAAGGTATTTTTTCCCTTTCCTCCCCTGCAGGTATCATTGTAGTAGCTCAGGATGGCATGCAAAAAACCTGTGAGGTAGGCTAACCTGAACGTGACTGGCCTTAAGTCACCCAATGAGCTTCATGGTCTCAATCTAGGAACACAGGAAGCTGCCTTATACCAAGTCAGACCACTGGTCCACCTAGGCCGGTATTGTCGACTGGTAGCAACGGGTCTCCAGGGTTTTAAGGCAGGAAATTTTCCAGCCCTACATGGAGATGCCGGAGATCGAACCTGGGACCTTCTGTGGGCAAAGTAGGAGTTCTACTACTGAGTCCTTCCACCATGCAATCTGGCTCTCTCCAGTCTAACACTCAGCCCAGGGCTGAGAAACCTTGTTTTTCATCAATGGGCACATTCCCTTGGGAGTAAACTATCAGGAGCGACATCCTGGTGGTTGATGAGACCAGAGCTTTATCCTGGAGACCAGAGCTACATCCTGGAGACCAGAGCTACATCCTGGAGGTTGATGAGACCAGAGCTACATCCTGGAGGTTGATGAGACCACAGCTACAAACTGGTGGTTGAGGAGTCCAGAGCATCTCTCTCTCTCTCTCTTCCTTCTTTCTTTCTTTTCTCTTCCCCCCACTTTCCTTCCTGCCCAGTGGGCTGCCAGGGAAGGAACAGAGCAATGATTGCTTGCAAAGGGCTTTTAAAATTAGGCTGAGGCCTGCAGGAGGCCTAGCTCTGCTCTAGCCGGTACCGCACACTCCGTCTACTCCTTTGTGATGCACCACATAACTTAAGATTCAGCTCTTTCCCCTTTGCACCCTTAATCCCACTGACAGAGGAAAAACAAAGAAGGCTTATATAATGTTGCAACCAGGAAAACACTTTCTAGTGTTGTCAAACTCCGGCATGTGGGCCTCTCAGAGATCTTGAAGTTCTACGGCTCTGACAAATCATGTAGCACATTCACCCCGGGCCCCATCTACTCATCACAGTCATGCAGGCTTTGAGGGACTGCGAACAAGTGACTTGATTAAAATCTAATGCAACCAAAACTCTCCTCTGAAGAGAAAATCCAATCCATTTCCAGTGAAGCAGAAGTGAAGAAAAAATCAAACAGCTTCCCTTGAGGTACAACGCGGCTGCATACGCTCAGTGCCACTGCGTCTAAGGTGAAGTGGTAAGTGTCAGTCATCCTTACAAATCCCCACGGTGATAGCTTCACTTTTAAAGCCTTCAACATACTTTGACAGTAAAGTAAAAACTTAAAGGTCAGCGCTACTTGCTAAGGACAAGCTAAACACAAGAAAATCACTTTGGATTTTTTTTTTTCCTCTTGGATCAGAAAAGTAAACTACCGAAGGTAAAAAAGGGAAAGTTCGTCTCTGCCCTATTCTTTTATCCGTAGGCTTCGCAGAATCCCGTTTTTAGGGTAAAGCTTTCTTAAGTGGTGCCAAGGTACAGAGATTAAATGTCACACCAGTAGAGGGGATACGGCAAGACCCCGAGCCTTGAATCTGAACTTCAGCGTCGCAGCATTATCACCGTTTAGCAAAAGTATTTTACAAGGGCATGTAAAATCACAGGTAGCCCCCAGCACCCTTAAATGGCAATTTCCTTTAAATATTACTGCACTGTAACTAGAATTATGTGGGGGTACTGCTGCACAATCTGTATTTTGAGAAGCCAGCATTTCGCAGCATTGGTAAGGGATGATTATTGTATGACAGAAGCCTTCCCCATCCTGATGCCTTCCAGATATTTTGGACTATGTCCCCCGTAATCCCTCACCATTGGCCACGCTAGCCGAGGCTGATGGGAGTTGGCATCCAAAACATCTGGAGGGCACCACGTTGGGGAAGGCTGTGGTAGAGCATAACCAATGCTTGGGTCTCATTCTGCTAAGGTAATTTATTTATTTATTTTATTTTATTTATTTAATTACATTTATATACCGCCCCACAGCCGAAGCTCTCTGGGCGGTTTACAACATTTAAAAATAGTAAACATTAAAAGTATACAATTTAAAAACACACACACACACACACACATAAAAACAGTATAAAAACAACAGTATCCATAATGATTGGATAATAAAATTGCACGGGCAGCAATAATGATGTGGTCCCTCTGACCTATAGCAACCTATAGCCTCCAGACATTGTAGGACTGCAACACCCTTCAGTCCTAGCCACATAATCAATTGTAAGGGATGGTGGGGATTGCAGTCCCACAATGTCTGGAGGACCACATCACCCACCTCTCCTTTAAAGTATCAGCAGGAACGAGTTGCCTTATTGGTTCCCTGAGACACCTGCTCTGGTTGTGTTACACCTTCCAGCCATTATCCAGGATGTTGTGGAGTACATGTTGTGGAGTACCCGTTGCAGTGCTGTGGAGCAGCAAGTTTCGGAGCAGCAGTTTCATCCACCTGCACACTGCGCTGGTGGCATGGAGATAACACCTTCTGGAGAGGCCCTTCTGTCAAAACCACCACCATCAGAGGCACTTTGGGTGGTGACGTGAGACAGGGCCTTCTCAGTGGATGCTCCAAGGCTGTGGAAGCCCCCTGCCGAGGAAGGCTAGATAAACTCCCACTCTGCTATCAATGGCTACTAGCCTTGATGGTTATGTGCTACCTCCAGTATCTGAGGCAGTAAGCCTGTGTGCACCAGTTACTGGGGAACATGGGTGGGTGCTGTTGCACCGTGTCCTATTTTGTTGGTCCCTGGTGGACAGCTGGTTGGCCACTGTGGAAACAGAGTGCTGGACTACACAGACCCTTGGTCTGACCCAGCATGGCACGTCTTATGTTCTTATAATCCCAGAAATGTAAGTGTTGGGCTATGATAGTGTCTCAGACTCTGATTTTATGATGATTAGGGAAGACAGAATATGTTGTCTTGATGCCATGGATTATATTAGATTATTTCTTCATTATTGGCATAGGTATAATTAAACAAATGTAAATAATTAGATTGAATTTTTAAATATTTGAGGTGGTCAAAGAACATCTTTATTAGGATTTTGTTTTTGGAATGTTACAGCCGTTTTGCGGTATATAAGTGAATGCATTCTACGTGTTTGTATGTGATTTAGAATTGAGAAGTAATTGTATTTGATAATTATGACCGTTATGACCATCAATGATATAGTAAAGGGAGATTCATCGTCTCGGCTAGCTGTAATGGGGCAGAAACAGACCCACATACATATCTTTGATGTGCATTTGAAAGCTACTGTTTGTCTGCCTTTAAAAAAAAAGCCATCTGATCCAATTGATTCCTCATCAGGGCAGTGAAGAAGCTGGGGTCATGAACTGAAAATATTTCGCATCATTAACACAACCCTGAAGCTGTGAAATGTGTAACTTAATCGATGTACTCCATCACGGTTCACAAATTATGTTGTTGGGTTCTTGGTTATCTGGCTTAATATTTAATATTTAAGTCAATATTTGAACCACAGTAGATATTGTTTAAAAATAAAAAAGATACAGAGAGAGAGAATGGGGTGGGGAGTTATTAACATCATATTTTTGTCGATTAAAAGGAAATGAAGAATTCATATACGTAGAAAAAAAACTTGATTGGTTTATCTCCCTAGGCAGCGGTTCTTATGTGGTGTTTCTGCTGCAAGTGCCTCTCACTGAATTATGGTCTCTTAAGAGGCGTCTGGGAAAGGAGGAAGTGAAAAAATCCTCTTTGGGAACGCTAGCTTAAGGTTTGCAGTTCAGAGCTGCCCATTATCAACATTTCACAGCGAATTTCCTAATTTTCAGGTCCCTGAGGTATGGAGTTCACGAAGCCACGCTTGGCTCCAAAAACCACATTTTCCTATTTCAATACTGAAGTCCCAGTGGTGGGCAGGGTAAACCTGGTCACAGCCTAAGAAGTCATTTTTTGGCTCAGAAATGCTTTTTCCTGCTTCTCCAGAGCCAAACCCCTACCACTGAGAGCACCAGGGCTTTGTGCCGGACTCTTAACAGCCTTCTCTTTATTTGTGTTGTAACAGCCAACCTCTGAAGATTATAGAGACATTTTTCCGTAATACACATGCAAGCGCTGAGGCACCATTTAAGCCTTAATGGATGAATGATTAAGGACTAATAGAGAAACTTTCAAACTTTGTAATAGAGAGCTGCTCTATTTTTAGGGAGGGAAACTTGTTTGACTCTATGCAAACATGCCTCAGACACTAACACAAAAGGTGTCATCTTTATCATAATCCATTCACATATACATCAGTAATAGCGAGGGGAGCAGAAAGTTTTAAAATAATCTTAACTAATGAGAACATCTGTGAAGCACTCAACTACTTACCTGAGATTCTGCACAGGTTTTTACAGGAGTATTGGTGGGATTTTAAAATAAGTGATCTCTTAGGAACTCTGGCTGGGTTCGAACAACACACTAACTAACCATGGGCTATCATGTTGTCTGAACACGGCATGTTCCCTGCAGGGTGGGTTAATGCATTGATTGAACACAATGGGTTTTCTGCTGGGTAGGTTATTGTGTTCTTTGAACACAAGGTGTTTTCCACAGGGTGGCTTGTTAACCATGAAGTGTAGTTTATTTTTTCTCAAACAAGCCACCTTGAGAACCCATGGCTTGTTGCTGGGTTGTTCAGGGTGGTTAACAAGCCACACTGCATGGTCAATGAGCAACCCTGGAGAACATGCGTTCAGGTAACACAATAACCCACCCTGCGGAAAAAGCACTGCATTGAGATATGATAACCCATGGTTCAGCAACAATCCATACTGGGTGGGTTACCGTGTTGTATGAACCCAGCCCGTCTCCTTTCTTACATGCCCTTATGGACCCAAAGAAAAACAGAGACTGAAACCTAGCCTGGTGAAAGCCTGTTCACCTTTCAACACAGAATGGAATGGGCATGTGCAGCATCAGCCTCTGCGAATGGCGGACAACCTGAAGCTTCCGGATTGGCCAGGCCTAGCATACCAGAAGCCTTGCTTTCTGCCCTTGCCTAATAAACAAGAGAAAAACCTCTCACTGACTATGACTACTAAGAAGATACCAGGTTGACCATGCAGTTATATATCTCAGGAAAAATAAATTACTGAAATGTGACATGTACTTATTGTATTTATTCAGTAATTTATTTCCTTCCCCTATAGTGCGGCACCAACTACAATTTAACAGTGCCAATATCTTACCTGGAGGTCCTTCACATTTGGAAATGGAATGCCTATAGTTATCACCACGCGGGCGTTGTCATCGGAGAAATCCAAGCCTTCGCTGACTTTGCCTCTGCAGACAGCGATAAGAAGCGCACCGTCTTAAACAAAAACAAGAATCAATTTAACGTTAAGGATGGAATGGTTTGTAATTTGACTAACGCACCCACCGCCTGGCATTTCCTAAAGCTTTCACTGTACACAGTACACAGGGCCGGCATGGTCGGGCGTTGGTTAAGGACCCACACCCCAGCAGGGGCCCATTGACAAAATTTCTCTGGACTTGCTCCTCTTCTTCGACATTGCAACCTCTTTATTCACCAGCCTCTCGTTCTGGTTCAGCAGATGCCATGGCCTATTTGCTCATTGGCTCTCTGCCTGTCAAACAAGTGGCATAAAAGATGAAAATGAAGTTAAGGAGCAATAGCAGCTGTTCGCAATGGTGGTAAGGAGGTAGATTCACTGAGGGAGGGGACCATTGAGCGGCTCTTGACCAAGGGCCCCCCAAAACCTTGAAAACCTTCACTCCTGATGAAGTTAGTTCTTGCAACAGGGGGACACTCTTTCTTCCCCCCCACTTGCTGGCTACTCCCACATAAGACATGAACAGTGTGTACGCTGGGGATGCTACTGAGGTGTGCGCCCACCCCATAGCTGGATGTTGAGAAAGCAAGGCCACAGGCTTTGATATACCTGCTTTGTATGTAGGCCTCTGTATGCAGTTTGGATTGGAAAGATGTATGTGCCTGAATGTACTGTAATGCTGAAACTGCTTAATTGGAAGGAAATACTTAATTGGAATTTCTAACTGTCAAGACCTTTTGATATAGAAGAAGATAAATAAGCTAGCATGATAAGGAGGACTGACCATCCAGGTCAATCTGACAATGCCAGAAGAGTTATGGGCCATCTGTTGATAAGGTAGAATGAAAAAGTTTTCTTTGATCTGTCTTTGTTTTGCTTTAGAATTTTGCCAACTGATAATTGGTTAAGATGCTACTGTGTATAAATAGACCTGCTTTTCACACTGCCAGGGGAGAAGTTTGTAGGACTCTCTCCGTACAGCTGTATTGCACTCAATAAAACAGAGTTGCCTTACAACGAAAGTGGATTTTTATCCTTGACAATGTGGACCACAAAAGGACCTCTTATTTTTGGAAATTGACTACTACAGCCATGATGCTGGGGTTGGGGCTGCATAGGCTTACATTTTTTATTTATTAAAGCATTTGTATCCTGCCCTATATCACTGGGATCTCAGGGCGGCATACATATAAAATCAGAACAATGTAAATATAAGTAACACAGCTAAAAAACATATTAAATCGTTAACAAATTAAAACGATATTTTTTAAAGCAATAAAAACAATTAAAATTATGTGTAACCATGGAGAATTTAGCCCTCAAAGGCTTTGATAAAGAGCCACATTTTAACTTGGGGCCAAAATGAAGCCAGTGTCGGCGCCAGTCAGGCCTCCAAGCGGAGAGTATTCCACAACCGCTTATGCACATGTGGCTGAACAAATTGCCCCAGGAGATCAACTATCTTTGTGTTTCCAAAATAAAAATGGAGAAGGGATGAAGAAATTCACACTATGCAGGCAAGTCATAGGGTAAGGTTTTACTAGATGCTTCTGAGGTGGTGGAACTCGACAAAGGCCTACCTGTGTTGGCAGCAACTGCCAATATATCCTAAAATATAGAAGCTACGTTTTCAACCTCCCACATTATTTTCTTACTTGGGCCACTTACCTTTTCCGTTTTTACATTTTATGGCATCATAGTAAATTTGCATCAGCTCATCGAAGTCAGCCTTGTTGCCTCCTTTGGGTTCCACAATGACAGATTTAATCAGCTCTAGCTTTTCCCATAAGCCAGTATGCAGCCAGCGATTTTTCAGTTTATCCAACATCTGAACAGATGAACCAAAAATAAGAACAGTAAATATTGATTCTCCCTTAAAAACAACAACAACGCAACGAATATATGTACATGCATATCATAAGATGTACCAACCACCCCTCTACAAATTCATTTCAGATCAGTCACATATGCAGTACATCTCTTTCTTTCTTTCCTTCCCTTTTTCATTCTAAACTCATCTAAGGCCGTAGCTAGACCTAAGGTTTATCCCTGGATCGTCCAGGGGTCAAACCTGTTCATCTAGGTGACACACAGGGGATCCAGTGCTCAAGCAGGGGCGAACCCTGGATGATCCCAGGATAAACCTTAGGTCTAGCTGTGGCCTAAGTGGCCCATTAGAAAAATGAAACTTCATGCTAGCAGAAATCGAAACCACAGAGTTTTCCAAATATAAAGAACACACACAGACTGTGCAATTATCACAGGGAATAAAGCAAACACATATTGACTGATTATATAGAAAAACCCACCTCTAAAACATTTTACACTTTAATTTCTTCTGTGACTTTACCAGCATGTACAGCAGGGATAGAGAACTATTTCTGTCCCAAGGGTACCATGTGACGCTGGCTTAGGGGGCTGCATATTTGTAGGCAAATGTGTGCACTACAGATACACATGCAAGCAGACATCCCAGCAATAAAATTAGTAAATGCAGAACTACAAGGCAAAAAAAAAAAAAGAAGACATCCATCAGCAAAGATAAGACAGACAGATGTCAACTTCTGTTCACTATTAAAAAGTAGATCTAAACAGAACGGTTTTTAATGAAGGCCTAAAGAGAAGGGGCCAGCTGGACCTCATGTGCCAAGATGTGCTCTAGCAGGAGAACTGACATCAATAAAGCCCACCAGATGCAGCTCAGACGGTGGGAGACATAGAGATTCTCTCCTCTAAAGACCAAGTGTGACCCTGAGCTCCTACTTAAGATACTAAAGGTGCGACCCTATGCATACATACCTATGAGGTATACATACTTCCCAGTGGGTGATTCAGTAAACCTGCATCAGATTGGGCTGTAAACTAGTTAAATCCATTACTTGAACTTATTTATTTACTTGTGACATTTGTATCCCACTGAATATAATAAAATCTCTCAGCGGTATAAATAAATACTTAACTAAGCAAGGAAGCAACGAGGGTTTGGGAACAGAGCTGGTTGAAGTGGGATTTTAGAAGGCTTCCGGAGAAACAATTTGACTGATACAAGAGCGTAGAGTGAGCAAAATAATTTTACCTAATTGCATACCCTCAGACATTAATCTATTCAGTTAATCAGCTTTTTGAATAAATCAACTAACAAACCACACAAGATTTCTGTTCGCTGGCAACAAAAACAGGACTAGATCAGTTGCACCCACCTTTCCAAAAAAATTGTGCTATGCTTTCCAAAAGCCAACATTATTTCCAGCTTCATGGGTGAGAGAAAAGCGACAAGCAAAGAGAAGCGAATAAAGGTATTATGGCACCATGGTTTCCATTTATTTCCATTGCTAAAGCTCTTCAAATTTTTTATCAAATTCCAACCAAGTTGCCTACATTTTTTCTGACTAATGCACACAAAATAACATGCACTCACACACACTCCTTTTATATGCTGTATACATTTCATTTTTACTCTTTCATTAGGTATTGAGCTCCTACTTATTTTTTTTAAAAAAAATATTATTACATTTATATTCTGCCTTTTTTTCTTCTTGCAAGGAACACAAGGCGGCTTACACAGTCTTCCTCCTCACTATTTTATCCTCATAACAAGCCTGTGAGGTAGGTTAGGCTGAGTCAGTGACTGGCCCAAAGTCACCCAGTGAGCTTAATGGCTGAGTGGGGATTACAACCCAGATTGATTGATTGATTAAATTTATATACCGCCCCATAGTTGATCTCCCAAGTCCCAGTCCAACACTCTAAGCACTACACCAGACTGGCTCTACTTTTTACTGTAGATGTGCCATAAGCATAGCTGTTATAGACTAAGAAGGATAATTAATTAATTCCTTTGTTTCTTTAGTGATCTTGATTTATTATTATGCATGGTGCAGTTCTTTTTTGCTGCCTTAATTTCGTTAACTGTATTTCAAAATATATTAATTCCATGGAAAGAAAAGAGAAATGCAATGGGCATCCTCCACTTTTTTGCTCTCTCAAGGCCGATGCTCAAAGCTACTTTGGGGTTTTCAGTAGTGCTGGGCTTCTAAGCAACTGTCACTTCTGTAACACAGAGCTTGTCCCTGCTGCACTAAATTACCAATGCAAACTTTCCATGCAACTTAAATATTCCCCAGCGAGGCTATGGACAAACAATTCACAAGTCAGGAGAAGAAGGCATAAAGGTGTCCTTTATGCTACCTATCAATCCTGGTCTAAAATGAGCTGTCCATGGTCCTGCTCCCATCTGGATTCCTGAGACTCACTGCTCCTCCCATGCGGACCTCAGCCTGGCACAGGACACCCCCGCACATTTTATGATTGCAACAATTCTCTTTGTTTACCTTTGCTCTCTATTTAATAACACAGGGGCTTAGAACCACAACCGCTGCATATTGCAGGCTGTTTAACTTAACAAAATATCTGGGCTTTTCCCCTCTATTTTAAGTCAACTCCAATAAGCCACCCTTCCCCAACCTTGTGCCCTCCAGATGTGTTGGGGAATGATGAAAGTTGTAGTATAGCACATCTGGAGGGCACCAGGTTGGGGAAGGCTGCAAACAGCAGAGTGCACTTTTGCCGTTACAGAGAAGACGAAGATCGAAATGAAAACAACCACTGCCCAGGCTTACACTCTTGTTGCTGCAGCAAATGCAATTGAAATGCCTCAAATAAATAAAACTAAATAAAATATATCACTGTCATGCCTCACAGGAACAGCTACCTCAAAGAGGAGGGTTATACAGGAGAGACAATAGCACTTTGGGATGAAAAAGCAGAAAGAGTCGGACTTAAGGTTAGAAGCCAGAGAAGAAGCCATTAACCATCAAGAGCAAGTCCCTTTTTCTACCCACGGGAATAATAGTTTTCGCAGTATGAAGCAGTCTATATATGTTTTATTAAACTCTTTGGAAATGGATTCTCCAGTGATTCCACAAAAGAGGCAAAGCCATCCCCAAAGAGCACCCGGGGGGAGGGAGGAAAACTCTTGTTTACCAACTTCCAAAAGAGGCCGATGAATTTTTGAGAGACACTTTTTTGTTAAAGTGAAGAAACCCGCAAATCCTGCTCCTTTTGGGACAGTTCCTGGGTAACATGTGTTCAGTTTCAGCACGTGTAGTTTGGCAACACACAAAAAATTGTGCTATGCTCACAAGCGATGGTGTGCATCTTCCCCCCTGGTGCCCCCCCCCAAATCAAGAGATAAACTCTGCAGGTTAGTGCAAAAGTAACAGCCCAGACTTCTTAACTATTATTAAAAGACTATGAGGAGAGACTGAAAGAACTGGGCATGTTTAGCCTGGAGAAGAGAAGATTGAGGGGAGACATGATCTCACTTTTCAAGTCCTTGAAAGGTTATCACACAGAGGAGGGCCAGGATCTCTTCTCGATCCTCCCAGAGTGCAGGACACAGAATAATGGGTTCAAGTTAAGGGAAGCCAGATTCCACCTGGACATCAGGAAAAACTTCCTGACTGTTAGAGCAGTACGACAATGAAACCAATGACCTAGGAAGGTTGTGGGCTCTCCCATGCTAGAGGCCTTCAAGATGCAGCTGGACAACCATCTGTCAGGGATGCTTTGAGGTAGATTCCTGCATTGAGCAGGAGGTTGGACTAGATGGCCTTAGAGACCCCTTCCAGCTCAACTATTCTATGATTCTATTACTAAGATCAAGCCACTCTGTTACACCCTGGACCACTTAGGACTCAACACAAAATTTAAGCCAGGCTCCCTGACATCATATGGCCCATGGAGGGGTGGGTGGGTGTGCCATCCCCCCCCACACACACACTAAACTGTGGCACAAGAACAATCCATCTCAAGTGCTCCCCCTCCCCTCATCCACACTCTCATCCTCAGGCACATGCCTGAAGAGGAGTTTGGAAGTATCTGTTTCCTTGTTTAAATTTACCGTGGTTTTTCAGAACATGCAAACAAGGAACTGCTGTTAGGTTAAAGTATGGGTTATTGAAAGCAGCAAAGTTTGTTCTTGGCTACTTTCAATAAGCCATAATTTGAAAAACCAGTTTTGCAATGACAACCCATGATTAGTGGATACTTCTAATCTCCTCTTCTGGGGCAGGCTGGAGGAGGACAGGAAAGGAGGAGTTAGTATTATGTTTGAACTGGATCTTGGCCAACCTATGGCTAATGCCAATCAAGCTTCCCTATTTATAAGGGTTTGCTAACTAATTGTAAGACAAATTTTCTTAGCATTAACTACCCCAACTTTCTGTAAGATGGGAAGAATCCAAGAGCCTTTTTTGGCTGAGGAGTGGGGTATAAATATGATAAATAAATAAGAAGGGGAGTGATCACGCATTCCACAGCTGGCTCCTGACCTCATAGCCACTGCTAAAAGATACACGTACCAGCCCAGAGGAGCAATAATATCACGTATGAAACGACCCTTAGAAATGGGCCTTGACATGTTGGTTTCTTTTCTGAGTCCCTTGCATATTTAGTCTTTGTACGAAGAAGAATCCTTCGGCATCTTCTATCATTTTGCCTGCCCATCTCTTCCCTCAAGGGCTGCTACCTCATATTCTGCATCAACATCTTGTTTTTTTCACATGGCACTTCTCCCCCCACCAAACCTCAAGCACTAGACCAGGCTGTCGTTTAATATATGTTTTGCCCTGGGGCCTGTTTAGCATAATTTCCAGCTTCTTAAAAGGAAGTAGGGTGAAAAAGTAAGAAATTTCAGCTGCTGCTCTTGTTTCCTCCGGGCGGCATCTACTTCTACACCTTTTGGGCATTCAGAACAGAAGTGGAACAACCCAGATAATAGTACTATTTACTTTTAACTTCTTGCAAACATGACACACTGGTACTCAAGTGTCTTCTAACTGATTTCATTTAATTTATTTGCACTTGTAAGTTGCCTTAACCTTTTTTTGTGAAAAGCTGACTGCTAACTTCTAAAAAGGCTAATAAATACATTATTACTGGGCACATTCTGGCAAAAATGCACTTTTAAATCCCATTGTTGTCAATGAAAAAAATTAAGCATGTGTTTAATTCTGTTGCGGTGAAATCAGTGGAGCTCAGAAGCATTTAAAGGTTGTGTTTGTACAGGGTTCTATCTTTATAGAACCCTAATCATCATTATAAATAAATAAATAAAACAATATATCAGGATTTCTGGCTTATCCTAGTTTACTGTGAACAAGCAGCAATCTGGACCATACAGCTTGTTGGCTGAAGTTTTGCTCCTCCCTTCACATGAGCAGGTAAAACTAACCAGAAATTGAATGCTTATCATGATGTCTGAACCTGGGATCCAGGTTTGTTGCTCTCAAACAAGCCGGGTTTTGTGACCCAACAAACAATCCTAGATTGTTGCTATCTTAGGATAATGGACTGTTCGGGAACAACAAAACAGGATCGTGGGTTGGGACATCACAATACACTATCCATTTCTGGTTAGCTTTACCCACTCACAGGCTGTATCAGCACACTAGCCGTTCACACCAAACCAGGATAAACATTATGTGTGTATGTGGCCTTAGGCCTTACTGTTGATATGGCTCCATCAATGTACATGGTACTTTACAGAATGGTATAAACAAAGGAACAGGCCTGTTCCAATTTGCCGGAGATCAATTAAATTTTTGCTCCCTTTTTGCCTTCTCATATATTGAGCAACACAAGGTAAAACAGCATATTAAACAACCAAGACTTAACTATTATCTCATATTCACGTTTTATTTCTGTTGCTTCTGAGATCAGACAGCTTTCTATCATGCCCCCTTGGACATGACCCAGCCAATGAACTGATACCTTGCCTCTGCACCTGATCCAACACTGAAATTCTGAAACATGCACATAGCAGGGGCAGGCCTGCTTCCAACATAGGTACTCCAAGGGGTTGCTTAGTTTGCCTCCATGGTTGGGCTGACTTTATAAGGAACCCAGCGGGATATAGCGGAAATTAATAGAACATATCTCCTGCTCAAGGCAATTTACAAACTAAATTAATGTGTATCCCATCAAAGTCTGTTGGTCCCTATTGTTAAAGGACCTTTCTATAAAATGAAGCTGAAAAACTGTTCACCAGGTCAAGTTCACAGGGAGCATCAGTTTAACTGTTTCCAGTCATCACAAGCATCATTGCTGTGATGATGATGGCAAAGAAGCAGTTTCAGTATTCCATGGAAAAAGAGGAGGCGGGGAAGCAGCCATCAGGCTTCTCCTTAATAAAAATAAAGAAATGACAGTATTGGCACCATCCTTAGTGCAAAAAGTCAGAGGCACTCAAGGGACTAACATTGATCTAAAAGCCCCCCCCCCCTGCGCGCGAGTGCACACACACACACACACACGCACACACACACAGAGCCCCTGCCGTCCAGAGCTTTTCATGTGTTTGCTACCAGATTTTTCTTTTTGAATAAGCACTTGCTTCAAAAATCAAAGTGTGTCTCCAGTGGGCTGGAAATGTGTTTGAAGGGTCAAACAGAAGTTCTACACACAGTCAGCATAAAACTTCAGAAACGGAAAAAGGGAAATGGCAACTCAGTGACCTGACAAGAGAGCTTAGGAAGAACTGGATGGGAGCAGGTTGGGGGGCACAGGTCAGGGGATGGGGGTCATAAGACAATGGAGTGGGAGGCAGCCACTGTCATGAAAAGCTTGAGGCTGGAAGCCCCCTCACTTCCAACTCCCAGGCCATACAAAGCAACACTGTCTTACTAAGAAATTACAAATACCGGAGAAACTTTTTTTAAAAAAATGTCATCACCAAAAACATTTATGCAGGTCAGCAATGCCACCCTTAACAAATCCAGAGTGGTTCCTTCGCTCTGTAACTGGCTCAGTTCAGAAAACACGTTTCTCAATGGCGGTTTTAGAACTCCACGGTGGAGTTTTTACACCACTGTTGAGAGGGAAAACTCCACCCCACGGTGGAATTTTTTTGGGAAAACACTCCACGCACAATATCTTCAGAGGAGAGTTCCTGCACAACCATTGTATTGCGTGTATTGCGTGCCGAGCAAGGGAAGATTTAAATAACATTAAATAAATTAGATTTAAATAACACCATCCATTAAAATTAGTACAGTGGTTTTCAAACCACCTCCCCTTACAAAACGCGACACGCTAAGCCATGGTGGTTAAGCATTTTGAGCTATGGCTTAGCGTGTCGTTTGAACACACTCACTAACCATTTGCTGCAAAAGCGTTAGCAGCCTAACCATGGCTTACTGTGTTGTCTGAACAGGCCCATTTTCCACATCAATGTGTATAACAGGAAACATCCTGCTTCATTTCCAGAAGATTCTGGTGTATGTTCAAAGTTCCTGCTGTATGCTACCTTGCTTGTTAAGTTTAAAAATTGTCTTATGCCAAGGGTGGGCAAGTTGTGGTTCTCACAAGAACATTCTATGGACAAGCATCTGTCAGGGATGCTTTAGGGTGGATTCCTGCATTGAGCAGGGGATTGGACTCGATGGCCTTGTAGGCCCCTTCCAACTCTACTATTCCATGATTCTATGATAAGAAGAGCCATACTGGATCAGGCAAAGGGACCATCTAGTGCAATATTCTGTTCACACAGTGGTTACCCAGATTTATTTTATTTATTTATTTATTGCACTTAGATACCGCTCCCATAGCCAGGGCTCTCTGGGCGGTTTACAGAAATTCTAAAATTTAGATAAAAACAAGTATACAAAATTTAAAATTCTAAAACACAGAACATGCACACATAAAGCATTAAAAACCGTTAAAAAAAACACTAAACATGTGGGTGATTAAGATGTGCCGCCATATGCCTGGGCAAAGAGGAAAGTCTTAACCTGGCGCCGGAAAGATAGCAGCGTTGGTGCCAGGCGAGCCTCGTCAAGGAGATCATTCCACAGTCTGGGGGCCACCACCGAAAAGGCCCTGTCCCTCGTTGCCACACTCCGAGCCTCTCTCGGAGTAGGCACCCGGAGGAGGACCTTAGATGTTGAACGTAGTGACCGGGTATATTCACGTCAGGAGAGGCGTTCTGTCAGGTATTGTGGTCCCAAGCCACGTAAGGCTTTATAGGTCAAAACCAGCACCTTGAATTGGACTCGGAAACATACAGGCAGCCAGTGCAAGCGGACCAGGTGTTGACCAGGAACCCACAAGTAGGACATGAGGACAACACCCTCTCTCCAGATGTGTTGGCCTACAACTCCCATCAGCCCTACCCAGCTTAGCCAATGGTGAGGGATCATGGGAGTTGTAGGCCAAAACATCTGGAAGGACATGATTAATGCTCCCATGCGGCTGGAGATTGCAGTGAGGGTGGCCTTGATTTGGCTCCAAAAGTAAGCTGGTGCACAAAGCATCACCAGATGTCCATCGTGATCAAAACCTTCACAAAACATGTTCTTCACATATAAGAAAACAGGGAGGTAAAATCTGGAGTAGCTCTCACAGGCGCGACATAAATAGAACTGTTGTTTTTTAAAAAAATAAATTTAAAAAATGCCACACACCACAACTACATAATTAAATCAGGCCCGAGACATGGTGATAAACTCTGTATTATGAACAAGATGATGATCACTATGCACACGCACACCAGCACAATAAACAGTGAATAATTCATAGTCAATTCTGAAGATAGAGTATGCATCACTCAACTTGGGGGGAGCACAAGGGATTTCACTGGTATGATTTTCCTTTAGGGACGATGACAAAGTGCCACTCGCCAGCAGGAAACCGAAGCACTGAACTATGTTCCATGTGCCATAAATCAACACTACAGCCTACACAGTGTCTCTCTGGTACCAACATACCATCAATTTTTCAATAACCCCCTTAAATAATGGAAAATGTGAACAGCGACAACAGTAATGAAAAATGAAATGTTTTGCACGCCAAAGACTCCAGAATAACAGCTAATATGTTGCCCCTGCAAAATGTCGGGTATTCCTGAAGAAATTATACCTACCTATTTGGTTCACAATCGTCTTAGGCTACACGATTCCTTTCAGAATCATCATGTGAGTATTTCAATTAAATGCTTTCCGGATTTCAAATGCATCAAGTTCTGTTCCTTGAACCAATATTTGTTTATTTGGAAGTCAGACAAATTGGTTCCCAGAACTTACTTCCACGTAAAGGTATTTAGGTCCATAGTCCTAATAGCAAAATGTATAGACAGGTGCGGAACCCTCTGCTAAGAAATCTCACTAGTTGGAATGAAATCCTTTCACAGCTTTCTTTGTAATTGTCCAGATGCTTTGCATAAGCAGGACTTTCAGATTCAATTTGAAATTTCGCAAACTTTGAGGGCAACAGGGATGCGTGAAAACCGTTGCGAGATTTCCCTCGTCTTCCTGAAACTTTTTTTCACTTGCCACATAACTCCTCACCAAACTCCTTGGGTGTCCCTTTCGAGCACAATCCTCAATCTCCATCTCAAAGTCTTGTTTTAGATAAAATCTAGTGGCAACTATATAAATCATCCTTAGAATAGGACTGGGCAGACTTCGGGTGTGCGGAATCATCATTGTTTTTCACTAGAATCTTGAGGTCCACCAACTGGAGCTCGGTGCAGAAGACGTACACTAAGAATTAAAGAATTCTGAGCCTAAGAATGTATTCTGAACCAAACAGAGGTTATAGTCCTTGTAAACAAGAAATCACTCCTGGTTATCCCTCCCTCCCAAGTCTTCTTCATTTCAGCAGTTTAATTTGGGGGGGGGGGAGAATCATTTTGCTGCTGCAGTCAGAAATCTTTGCTGATCTACTCCAAATCACCCAGACACCTACTAGTAGTTTCCATTCTATCCTTCTGTCCATCCCTGCCTTAGAACAGCCATATAATATTAATTTCTAATGAAAGCACAAGTTTTCCATTCAATATGGCAGAGTAGCAAACACTCAGCATCAACTGATGCTTAACAGGGAAAGATACATTCAGAAATGCGGGCATCAGCCCAAGTTCATTAAGTTTCTCTAGAGATTGGGGGGGGGGGGAAACCTGTACAATCTTTTGACTTTCTTTCCTGCAAGAGACAAAGGGGGGAGGGGGCAAGATGGGTACATCGTGGAGGAAATGCAGCCAAAAGTGATCCGAAGTAGGGCTGTAGTCCTAGGCTCTGGTCTGGCAGTACCTGAGAATATATGCAGGTCACTCCGCAGAGGAAAGAGGCAGTTAAGACATGAGCACAAGGCATTGATTCCAAAAATGGCAGACCCAAATGGTGAGTGGGTGCTATTTTATCTTTGGAAGCAGGAAAGAACATGCAAGGCCTCTTCACAAAGGCCCACCAATAGGAACAAAAAAACCTGCCTTATACTGAGTCAGACCATTGGTCCATCTAGCCCAGTATTGTCGACACTGGCTGGCAGCAGCACTCCAGGGTTTCAGTCAGTTTTTTCACACCTCTGGAGATTAAACCTGGGACTTTCTGCGTGCAAAGCAGGTCTTCTACCACAGGTCCTTCCAACAACAGAGGAGGGGGAGCTCCTGTTGTGGGGGGCATTTGCCCCCCATCCTGCCATCCCTACCCCAGTCCTGCCTGAAACGTCAGAGTCTCATTCCACACCAGGAAAAATATCGATCCTGATGTTTTCTAACAGCATGTTATTTGCAGCCAACAATGCAGCACAGCATCACCATTCTAACACACACCTCTACACTTAGTACACACACGCAGAAACACACACACACACAGAATCAGATCTGGTACGCATATGTTTGAATCCATTTGTGGAAAACTACCAATTCTGCAACATAATGTTTCGGGTTGCAAATCTTAGCTGCTTTGGTTGACACCTAAACTTTGTGTATTGATGCATTAATGATAAACCTCAAAGTCATTTCTTCGGACGTAAACATCATAAGATTGTGATCAGCCGACTGGGGCATTGGATTCTTTTACATCTCAGTCACATCAAGCAGTGAACCTTTAAGAAATGCCAAAGGGAGTGGGAACTGTAGGCTACAACAGTACAGAACAATGGTTAGGTCAAACCAGCCAAGGCAAGCCACATAAAAAGCCACACGATTGCATGCAGAAACATTTCTAGCAATGGAACATTACTTTTCCTGCTTTATTTTCATTTTGTAATCACTACAAAGCGCTCAGCAAGTAATCATACACCCTTGCCGCCAAAAGTGTAGCAATTCTCTCTCCAGTGCAATAACTACTTAATTTGCGTGTGCAGGACGGGGCTGGAATCTATAAGAAAAACGCGCTAATCGAAGTGGAAATTAGACCATGTGTTAAAACAGCCTACTTCGATCCTCTTTACCATAGTGCAATGACAGAAAGGAAACGGAACAAATTGTGAGTTCTTCGTTTATTTCCCTGCTGCTACGCGTATGAGATATTTAAACTAACAGCGTGATTAAATATTAAAGGATGCTGCTATCCAGGGTGTGAAATTCAGTGGGAAAAAGTTCCATCTGGCAGCATGGCATGTAATTTTTTTAGACGTGAGGTCCAATAATCTGCCACCGACTGTCGCTACGGATTCTGCTTTATGCGATGTGAAGCTGTTGTTGGAAAATATCCTCCCCCCAAGTAAAAAGCAAGTGCCAGAGGGCACTTCAGGAACTGAAAGCTCCTACAGGTCCCAGTTGTAATAACCCACCAATTTATCCCCACCTTTGGTTAGGGGATGGGAAGACTACCGGCACCATGTTAGCAATGTTCAATTGAAACCGTCTCTCTGTCCCCAAGAATCGTAGAACCTGGTCCATGTTTAAAGTGCCTGGTGTCTCAGTAGAGATTAGATCAGGCTAACCATCAGCTATCTCCACCACTCATAACCCTGCTCTCATTTTTAGGCCCCTGCGAAAGCTGCCTTTTATAATTTTCTATTTGGAAGCTGTACTTAAAAACAAAAACAAAAAAAAACCCACCAGCATTAAAAACAGCAAGTTGGAAAATATTGTTGGAAACAACGTTTTATTTTTAGTTCTGAAGACTCATAATTTGGGTCCCCCCATATGGCATTCTTACTGTGAATTTCTGTCTCCATGGCATGCAAATTATTCTATCCTTAGGAAACAGCCCTCTATCTTCAGTCAGGAGTCAGAGTCAGAGGGAGAGGCGGGTAACAAATTATTATTATTATCATCATCATCATCATCATCATCATCATCATCATCATCATCATCTTGCCGGTCTCCTCCAGAAAGGGGCAGGTATCCCAGATCTCCATGCTAAAAAAGCAGAGAACCCCCAAACTTCTCTCAAAGAAAAAAAACAATAACTATAACACTTAATCTGACTGTAAGCTACTGGGGGGGGGGGGGGGGACAGTAAGCATACGGGCTGGAACAATAGAAATAACAGTGGAATAAAGGGAATTCAACTCCAGGAACCCATGACTGCCACCCCACATGTATAATGGGGGCAGAAACCGTAGTACCTCCATACAATCACCAATATACTGGACTGCAGAGGTGGGTGCATGCCCTCCAGGAGTCCTGGAAACAGAAATTCACAAAAGGAATTTCCTTTTTTCTCCAGCACTCCTGGAGGGTATGTAAGGGATATACTGTATAACAGCAGTGCCATTCCCAGGTGAACCATACCTCAGAACAGCAGCACCCTCCTAACCAAAGGCTATATCAGCAGGAGAGTACTTATGGATGAAATATTGGTCCCTGTGACAATAGATCCTCCTGTTTCAATAGTCTCCAGAACTCCTCTGACATGTTGATGAGGTTTGGAGATCCGGGATACCCCCATCACTGGGTGAGACTGGCAACACATTGGCCCTGCCTACTGACTGAAGGAGGTAACCTATCTCCTAAGGATTTGCATGCCCTCCGGGAGTCCTGAGAAACTCCTCTGTACTTCAAGACCTCTGCCATCCTCAAATATTTATATATTTATTTGAAAGACCTCTGTGCGTCAGTGCCAGGAGCATCATGAGCAAGCTTGGAGTGTTTTAGCCGCAGCTAAAATCTTTGTTTAATTCTCATACCATGACTCAAACCCTCCTGACTGAATGATTTTCAAAGATTTGGATTTAAGCCTTAACGGGCAAATTGTCTGAATATGTCCATTTGTATGTCAATAAACAGCCATGTGCTACATTTGAAAAGACTTCGCCGCTGTTTATTGCCTATGTGAGTTATAAACAAGACTCGGATAATAATTCTTACTAGACCTTCTCGGTGCTTTCATTAAAATTATACCGGGTCTACATTTTTCTCTTAATAATTATTCTTCCCAAAGCTGTATATAGCTGTTTGTTATAAAATATAACTAAGGCTGCAGTTCTATACATACTTTCCTGGGAATCCCATAGAAATTAATGAGATTTCTGAGTAGACAAATACAAGATTCCTCTTCTAAGATGGTGCTTGCTATCTACAGCTATAAGAACTTGTATCAATAATTACTTATAGATAGACCTGCTGCCTGATTAAAAGTTTTAATTGACTAATCTAACTGATTAATTGATTAACAGTGCAATCCTACATGTCTGCTCAGTTGGAGGGAGGGATAAATCCGTTTGTTGCATTCCCCCCCCCCCACATTTGGAATTTTAAAACCTCATGTCCTTTCCATCCCACTTATGAAGAAATCGGCAAATTTGGTAAACTCTTATCAAAAATGAATTGAAACAAAGTGTTCACCCATCTGCACCAGCCAAATTCAATAGCTACATTTATTGCCATCATGGAGAAGGCCACTTTGTATTTGCCTGTTGGGGAGAAAAAGAGATGGCAACCTCAATTCAGCACCACAAATTTGGCAGAATTTCCACTGACATTTTTATCAGATGGAGCAGGGTGTGTGTGGGTGTGTTTAATACCACTAGAAAAGAAGAACTTTCTCCATTGAAGGCAGTGATGCATTTACTATATTAAACAAGGGATTTTGCATTTAAAATGATTTACAGGAACTGAGGGGAAAAGAAGCCCAACTTATCATGAGCTTTGATAGATATGTGGCAGATGGAGTATAGTTCTCGACTGATAAGCTCTGTGTGTGTGTGTAATTATATAGAGCATTCAAGCCCTGCTCTCTAACCCCTAGAGATCTTATTCACCAACTTCTCCAGCTTCTGAGATTTTACCTGGCATGTCTGACACTTTCCAGCCCATCAGTGTATCAAGCATATCATGAAGGCTAGAAACTTTTAAAATTTCTTTTTAAAATGAAACGTGCAGAGTTTCAGGAACCACATTCGCTGATTTCCCCCCATTCCTGCAGAATCTCAGCAGGCACACAGGCCTGAGCATGGACCTATTTTAACTAAACTCACAATGCAGATATGTCGGCTGGTCTGTTCCCTCCCCCAGAAAACTCTCTGGCTTTCCTCCACAGCTGGAACTGCAGCTCTAATAGTAGCAGCTACCTTAGTGCAAGGAGCCTAGTGCTCCACCTTGTTGCCATAGAGAGTAAGTGTGGTGTAGCGGCTCAAGTGCCAGACTAAGGGCCAGGCAATCCAGGCTGTAGTCCCCACTTGGCCATAGAAGCTGATTTTGGGCCAGTCATAGACTCTCAGCCTAACCTGGGATGTTCTTGTGAGGATAAAAATGAAGGAGGATTATGTACACCACCTTGGGTTCCTTGGAGCAAAAAAGGCACAATGTAAATGCAAAAAATAAATAGATAGTGGACTGCATGAGTTCAAGATGTATCATTCATATATACTAATAACAAACTCCCTTCCCAAAATACGTGTTCCTATGCAGCACAGACGAGGGAGATACCAACAGCCAAGGTTTGCAGAAATACATATAAACACAGTCACACACAAAACAAAGGGGGGGCAGAACCAACACACACAAAAAATGCTCAGTGTGATCAGTGGCCATGGGACCATGACTGACTTTGGGGGGGCGGATAGAAGGGGAACCAGGGAGAGGAAATGGAATGGCGTCTCCTGAATGAGGACATGACTGGCTGGGACCCTGAGAAGGATCACTCCACATTTTGTTGCACTTGTCTTACTCTGTTAACTTTTAGGCTTTTTGGAGGCGAGTTTAATGGGCAAAGGATCAACTCAGAAGTTAATGATCCACCAAAGGCTTACAGTTACACTTCTGAAAACATTATTGAAAGTATGGAACCTGGACGATCCAGATCTGCCCGCATTAACCATTAGCGGTAGCCAACCAAGCAAAGAAACCTAACTCGACAGATTAAAAAATGATGCAAAAGCAAGTGAATAAATACCCAAACACACTTTACACAATAAAGTATCAACTTTAAAAATTTAAGAGCTATTATTTTCTCATGGCTCCATACTTAATAGCCTTTCAGCCATCCATTTCGTGTCTCGTCTCACCGCCTTGCTGATGGTAAGGAGACGCTGTTGATAAAAGCCATTCTCGGTGGGACAGAAATTGATCTTGGAGTGGGTGAAAACTTTCCGTTCCTTCCTGCAACCAAGGCTTGCAAGGTTTTTAGTGACCTCACAAGCACTGAAGCAGGTGCTTCCGTGTAGGCTGTGCGATGCCAGAGGTTGATGGAAAGCAATGGTCGAATAATACAGTCCACAAGGAAGCATTTCTCTCTCTCTCTCTCTCTCTCTCTCCTCCACGGTGATTTAGAAGCGCAAACATGTCACACGAACCCATCTGATCCTTTGCTCCTCAATTCCCCTAGCAGCCTTTTCCATAGATGGTAGATTTATTTTGAGATGCCCACAGGCAAAACAGACAGGCTGGTCAGCTGGCCGCTTATTATGGACTGCAGTGAAATACTCTTAGAATATAAGGTGTAGAGGGCCGCTTACCCATTGATCTCATCCTATATTCCTATGGGTGGAAAGGTTTCCTTCTCTTCTCACCACACCCCATGGTCTCAGAGAGGAGTTATTTACTTACATACTTACAGGATTTATTTGTAATATATAAATATTATGAATCAGAGTATGCTAATAAAATCATGGCTGGCCGGTCAGTGGGGTGACCATATGGTCTTCAGTAGAGTGACCATATGGAAAGGAAGACAGGGCTCCTGTATCTTTAACAGTTGTACTGGAAAGGGAATTTCAGCAGGTATTATTGTTATGCATGCAACACCTGATGAAATTCCCTCTCCATCACAACAGTTAAAGCTGCAAGAGTCCTACCCTCTTTTGTAACTGGTCACTCTAGTATAGCTCCTGCAGCTTTAACTGTTGTGATGAAGAGGGATTTCACCAGGTGCTGCATGTGTAACAATGATACCTGCTGAAATTCCCTTTTCAATTCAGGTGATAAAGATACAGAAGCCCTGTCCTCCTTTTCATAGGGTCAGCCTAGTCTTCAGCAGCCACCAAAAACAAATGAAAGCTATCTCTGAGCAGTTTACAGAAACATATTAAAATACGTAACTGCAAAGACAAAAACACAGCACCTAAAATATTTAAGGGTGCAATCCTATGCACGTTTAGGCTTTCAAAAAGCCCTGCAACTCCCAGCATGCCCCAGCCAGTCATGCTGGCTGAGGCATGCTGGGAGTTATAGGACATTTTTTCTGTCCGAACATGCATAGGATTGCATCTCAATTATTTAAAATATTTAAACCAATGCTAAAAGCACAATGATTAATGAACAGGCTAACAGGACGGCACAATAATTCAGTGCAGGGTTGAGTAAAGAGATAAACAATAAAGTTACGAACAATCACAGGCAATAAGAAAGAAGATTATTTGCAGGAGGGAGGGAGAGAAAGGAAATATATCTAACTGCTTTATTCTAGTATCCAGAGGGGAATAAAGAGTCACATGTGCAGACCAGCCCAATGCTGCACTTACAAGCAGAGACTGCTTGGGTCATCAAATCCTAAAGCCATGATTAAGCTACTGAAGCATTTATTTATTTATTTATTTATGTACTGCATTTATATTCCACCTTTTTCCTCCAAAGAACTCAAGGCAGCATTTATTTATTTATTACATTTTTATACCGCCCAATAGCCGAAGCTCTCTGGGTGGTTCACAAAAATTAAAACCATAATAAAACCACCAACAGGTTAAAAGCACAAATACAAAATACAGTATAAAAAGCACAACCAAGATAAAACCATGCAGCAAAATTGATATATGATTAAAATACAGAGTTAAAACAGTAAAATTTAAATTTAAGTTAAAATTAAGTGTTAAAATACTGAGAGAATAAAAAGGTCTTCAGCTGGTGATGAAAGGAGTACAGTGTAGGCGCCAGGCGGACCTCTCTAGGGAGCTCATTCCACAACCAGGGTGCCACAGCAGAGAAGGCCCTCCTCCTAGTAGCCACCTGCCTCACTTCCTTTGGCAGGGGCTCACGGAGAAGGGCCCCTGTAGATGATCTTAAGGAGCATACATAATCCTCCTCCTCTCCATTTTATCCTCACAACAACCACCCTGTGAGGTAGGTTGGGCTGAGAGTCTGTGCCTGGCCCAAAGTCACCCAGTGGGTTTCCATGGCTGAGTGGGGACTAGAACCTGGATCTCCCGACTCCCAGTCCAACACTTTAGCCACTACACCACGCTGGCTCTGAAGCACGGAGCTGAGAGAGAGACAATTGGGTGGGAAGAGCTATAAATCAATGAGAGAGCACATGCTCTGCATGCAGAGGGTTCAGTTAACAGAACCAGGGAGCAGGTGACAAAGAAGACAGACCTCAAATCCTGGAAAGTTGCTGCCAGACAGAGCAGGCATAGGAAGTGAAATGGGACAGCCCTTTCTCTAGCAACATTGACAAAACCATTCAGCTCAGGAGAATGAGACAGCTCTACAGAACACAAGGCGGTGTTGTGTATTCTAGTGCCCTCTTCACTTTAATTCCAGACAGAGAGAACAGTTGGAGTTCGCCAAGGCTTTATTAAAAACTGCACTCTGACTAAATACATTCGCTCTATTCCATCACAAGGCTGACTTCCAGCATGAAGCAGGTAGAGTGCCTAGCTAGAGAGATCCAGGTTCAAATCCCCACTCAGCCATGGGTGACTTTGGGGCAGTCATTCTCTCTTAGCCCAGTCTACCTAACAGAGTTGTTGTGAGGATAAAACAGTGGGAGGGGAGATCATGTACACCGCCATGACATCCTTGGAAGAAGGGCAGGATAAGAATGAGAGAGAGAGGAAGTGTGCATGTTTGGATCCAGACTTAGAGTAGACCCACTGAAATAAATGGGACTGTTCATCATGACTGTCTTTAATCCCATTGATGGGTTTCCTCTAAGCATGACTAAATTTGGATCCAACCCATAGTGTTTGAAATTAAAAATTCAAGTTTAATTTCAAACTCTACACCATACTTCTCCTTCTCTCTCTCACTCACTCTCTCTCTCTCTCTCTCTCACACACACACACACACACACACACACACAATGGAATGTCTCTCTCTTATCTGGATATTGTCATTTTACTGTCTCAAACTTCTTAAAAACAAGCCATCTCGCTAGGGAGGAAATCAGTCAGCATCAGGCCTAGTGGGGAAACTCTGCACTTGCTCAATGTCTGTGGCTTTTACACAGTTCCAGATGTTCCGCGCATTAATAATGCACTAACTCAAACCCTCTTTTTGAAACTTTAGAACGTGCAAATTGCATTAAAACCTCTTTGCCCTCATTAATGGTATTGTTACAATCCCAGTACTCTGGAAAATGTTTTTTTGGCATTTGTTTAAACTTTGTGATGTTGCCATTGACTCACTTTAACAGCCAGCGCTCAAATCCTAATGCTTTTAAACAGGCCTGGCTAAACAGACTACCTTCTTTTTGTAAATTTATTGACGTTAATTCATAAAACTCTCCTTTCTCTTTCCCTCCCCCCGTTTCCTGGTCTTGACATTAAAAACAAAAATATTTGATTGTTTACCCAGGTATTTAAAAACCCTTATGGCACGTGAGAAAGGTTTTTCAACGTAAACCCAGAATGGCGGGAATCTTGAAGATGCTCTCTAAGCAACTTCAAGAAAAACTTAAAATTCAGATTTAGTACCCCTTTCAGTGTGTCCGCTGGTTTACCTTTCCACACTCAAGGCTTGAATGGCTCAATACGTTTCTACTGTACTCATACAAAAGCTAGTAAAAGATCTGGTCTCCTTTTGACAAGAGCCAGATATTCACGAGAGTGAAATCTTATGCTCGATTCATCCAGTAGGGATGACCCAATTGGAGTAGATTTACTTTTATGTGCGTATTTATTTATTTTATTGCCGCTCCACAACAGAGGTTCTCACAAACAAATGTAGTATATAAAAAAAAACCCATTAAAACTAAAAACCCAATTAAAAAACACAGAATTTGCACCGGAGAAATTCAGCATTTTTGCAATTCAATCTGAAGTAACCTGCTATTTGATCACGTTGGCAGACTTAATTTCTACTTTAAAAAAACAACACTAAGATCTTTTAAACGGGCAGTAAAGGATAGTGAATTAAAGGAAATTGAGGTGGCAAGGACTTTTTTAAAAAAAAAATGAAAGGGAGTAAAAATGAGGCTATTTTTTGCTCATGAACGTAGCAATAGATGCAAAAAAAAAGTATCTGCAGGAAATGTGTAGAAACCAACCAGTAGGAAAGTTAACTTTGGCATCTGATAGAAACCTTCATTTTTATTCTAGTGGAAAACTCATTACCAGTCCAAGAACACAGCTTTGAAAATGTTCTGTCCAAAATTAAGTTTTCTACTGGCTGGAGAAAGCGGCCCTGCAAGGCAAGTGAGACACCCCAATTTTCAAAGCTGTGTCAATTTTCTGGGCCCAGCATACCTAAGAAGTCTTCTCCATCCCCATGTGCCACTAACCAGGGCCGTTTTCAAGAAGGAATGCTGTCAGGCACATCAAATGTACCCACCAAATCTGATATACGAGGGTGCATAGAGAGGTATTCTCAGTAGCTGGCCCTCAACCTTGGGATATCTTCCCCGGGAGGTTTGTCAAAACCTGAGCAACTGATGCAAGATGTTTTTATTTGAACTGGCTTTCAGTGGCCAAGGAGGATAAGGAAGGATAGTATGACAGAACAATGACTATATATCGGGCCTGTTCAGACGACACGCTGGGCCTGTTCAGAAGACACCTTAAACCCAGCCGGTTAAGGCTTTTGGTTAAGTAGCAGTTTAAGGTGTCTTGTGCGATGTGTTCTGCTAAACCCTGCTCACTCAACTAAACACAGTCAGACAACCTCAGCAGGGAGCTAAAGCCAAGTGAAGGCGGACAGGACCTGTAGTGTGGTCAACTCTGCCCCCTCCTGAAGGAGCTCACTAGATTATTAAAAGCCCCTTGCCTGATTTCCTAGCCTGAAGCTTCTGCGAGGTTGAGGAGATGAAGGTTCTGTCAGGGCTTTCTTTGGCTTGTCCTCTGAGCCAAAGAAAGATTTCAGGGGTGTGTCCTCTGCACGGGAGGGCCCTGAATCAGGCACTGACTGTCCTAATGCTGAGGCACATCCTCATTATAATCCTCTGCTGTTAGCACACAGAAGGCCCAAAGGCTGATGACCGAAGCATCATGATAGGTGTAAGTTTCGCCTTACTCCTTTTCACTGGGGAGACTTTTTAACACACAAGAAATCTCTATCTAATCTCCATGACACGACTATCCCTCAATCAAAACGCCAAGGCTGATTTAAAGAACCGTTCAGCGTTTCATACATGTACTGAGGTTTTCCTGGTGCTGCTCAGTTCCCCTGGGCCTCTTCTTGAAAATCAGGGTGGTGATTTGGTGCAGCATCCAATGTGACACAAAGAGCTGCAGCAGAAAGGAAGAATTGGCAAATGTGTGTGCATGTGCGCACGCACGCACACACACACTGATGAACAAAAATGTTTTATGCTTGTATACAGGCCGTTTTGGATCTTGTCCAAATCACCATTCACGCAAGAGCGATGTTAATTGTGAGTGGTTTAAATCCTGCACAACAAAAATGAATAATATCTAAAGATTACACCGCATAGCAACCAGCCACCAAGGAAAGTTCAGATATCAGCATGATGGATCATTCCTGAATTTTATAAGCATTAGCATTTTTCTCCTTGCTAGTTACTTTGACTTTGATATGACACATATTGAATGAATCATTCAGAGATACAGACACCAGGGCAGGATGCATTTAAATGCAGACAGGTCGGCGACAACCACCCTAATGACCCTTATCTTAATCTTGTTTAAAAGCACCTTAGATTTCTAAGTAATCTTTTCACTTTCTGATATTCCCCTTTATAGGGTGCGCTTGCCAGAGTAGCTACCGATTTTACTAGAAGTGTTTTTTATTGCCAGCATCAGTCCCATCCCCCTGCTGTAATGCATTCACCCTTCAGAACGTCTCTCACCACACGTTTTTAAATAGTAGAAATTAAAGTTCATATCTATACGCAGGCAGAAAAAGTTATTTTGAAGATGACAGAGCTTTTGATGTAAAGCTAAGAGCTACTATTTGAAGATTTAGTGGCGATATAATTTAAATGGGCGAAGCAGTCATTGCTGATCACCTTTTGGTTGGGGAAGGAGAAAATCTATACCTATAAAAAGGCAAAAGTGCCATTTTATACACATTATTTATTACAGTAGCCATCAAGAATGAGATTTCGTTGTGCTCAGGGTGAGACAGAGACTACAGGGGCTTTGGATGCTCTCCAGCTAAATTCTAGGAGTAAGTGAAGGCAGCAATCAATATTAAGGAATGGCAAGGGAGACCGAGAGGAGCTATCAGTTCGTAATAAATAGAAGATGGTTATATAAACTAGCAGTGTGTACAATTTGATAGTCCTGGATCTTTTAAAACCCTACTTTTAAAAAAATATGATTTTAGAACATTCCTTTCTTAACCGCTGTGGATTATCATTGGCTTGCTTAGCCTCTGACCCCATCTCACCTCAAGAAAAAAAAATTGAGCTCATTGCCTTTCTCTCTCTCTCAAAATCCCCTGCATAAGATCATAAATCACTGTCTGATACCCTCCGGACCCAGCAACCAGAGCATCTCCAACGGCTCAACCGCAGAACCTTCGACTCATGTGGTTAAAATTAAGCGCAAGTTTAAACAAGCCAGAATACGCTGCGACGAATACAGAACTCTTGTTCCTGATATTGAATGGGAAAGCAACATTGTCAAGCCATGGCGCTGTTGCGGCTGGGCCAAGACTGTAGGCAAAGCCTGGCCAAATCCAGTTTTGGAGGTGTGTGTTCTCCAGCACAGTCCCTGAGACCAGTTTAAACTGGAGGAGGAAGCCCAGACAGACAGAAGGCACAGCTCTTTCACCATGCAAGGAAAGGAGCCTGAGGACCAACTATTTATAGCAGAGGCCTCATACTGCCAGCCAGTTGCAGGAGCCCATAACGCGGAATACCATTCCTTTCTGTGCCTAAGCAGAGCTCCAAGGTCTTAGCACACACCGCCCACAGTGGCTCACTAAGCCAGGATCCTGAGGTTCTTGTTTCAAGTTTTAAAATTCCCTGGCTGTTAGTTAATTGACACATACAGACACAACACTCCAATCCTTATAATCTGCAATGGTGTATTTACCTGCAATGACAAAATAAGTTGGTAAAATAACTTTACAAAATTTACTTGTCGTCCCCCCTCCATCTCTACCACAGGGAATGTCAATGAGCCTTATGAGCCTGCCTACCAGTTAAGGATCCGTCTAATCCACCATTCTGTTCACACAGTGGTCAACCAGCTGCCCACGGAAAGCCACAACACCCTCCCGTCCAAGTTAAGAACAGAAGAACAGCAGAAGAACCCTGTTGGATCAGACCAGGGGTCCATCTAACGCAGCATTCTGTTCACACAGTGGACCAGCTGCTCATGGGAAAACCACAAACAGGACATGAGTTCAATACCCCACGTTCCTTAACAACTGGTGTACATAGGCATACTGCTTCGGATATTGGAGGAAACATATAGCCAGTTTTATCTGATGGGAGTTCCTAACTGTTTTGCCTTTATGATGATTTTGTTTTATTTATGGTTCTTCTTGTCTTGTTGTTCTTTTAACTCTGTAAGCCACAGTGTGGCACTTAAACCAGAAAAGCAGGATAAAATAATACATCTAATCTAACCTAGCTCATATACAGAAAATAACAATGCAATGATCAGTACAACGACTTTATCAACACACTTGGCTTTTCAGCTGAAATGGTCAAACATCACTCTTACCGGCACTTTAACAGCTGGGAATTAAACCAATTCTGTTCCAATTTGCAACAACTTCCTAGCTGACTAGGAACGGACTACCTATTGAGTTGGTTGCTAGTGCAGGAGTAAGCAAGGAAAGGCTAAGGATCGAGACAGACTCTAACTGCATGTTTATCATTCAAAGAGTTCAGGGGGGTGTAAATGCTTGTTCTTCCTTTATATCCTCACCACCTCCCTGAAAGATAGGTTGAAATGATAGCCGCTGGCTGAGCATCACGGGATGAGCTTTGCAGTAGAGTGGAGTTTTGCGCTCAGGTCTCAGGCAGAGCAATCCTATGAGGCTGGACAGGGAGAATTGGAAGCGAAGGAATCATCTTTTCCTATACTCTCCTGGGCTTGACCTGGCAGGGCGGGGGGAAGTGGTTGATCCCCCCCCCATCTCCATTTTTGGAAGCATGTATTTCCTCCCAAATGGGGGTGGAGGAAACACCACAAAAGAATGAATTACTAAACTACTATAATCAATTATAAGGCTGATGGTGCCAATATAAATCAAAGTGTATTTGTAAATTCACAGAAATTGTTCTAAAATATAAAAACGCACCACGCTGTCCAAATACAGTGAACGAAATCAATACAATAGGCTTTACAGCTGAACTGGTCATAGATAGAAAAGAATAATGCAATGATCGATACAATGACTTTATCAATAGACTTGGCTTTTCAGCTCAAATGGTCAAACATAGGAGGTTATACAATTCAATGGTAAATAGTATGAGTTTGTAATATACAAGCCCTCTTTCCCACATCTCCAATATCAGAGGAATGGTGGCTATCTTTCCGCATTCTCACAGAGGAGGCTTATGAGATCAGATCGCCCTCTCCAAGGGTACGTTCTTCTCTTTTTGCAACTACAGCCCCTGGAACGGCTTCCCAGGGACCATAGAACTGCAATCTAAATCTAGCATTCTACCTACTATACCACAGTGGCTCTTTCTAGATACCTAAATGAAATAACGCAAGCTTTTGTGGTTAATTCAGGTTAGTGGCTAGCTGGGCAATATTAGCTATCAAACTCAGTGCGTGTGTGTGTGTGTGTGTGTGTGTGTGTGTGTGTGTGAGAGAGAGAGAGAGAGAGAGAGAGAGAGAGATACACACACACACACACTCTTCTAAGAGAAAGCAGTTGAGCAGATCGCACAGCAAAGCCACTACAATGCTGACTAGAAATCCAGTTATTCTCTTTTCTTTTCAAGATAGGCTTTGAGTGGGAGAGTTTGGTACAATTATCATCTGGGTTGAGGAGCAAATCCCAGGTGTGCAGGTGTATTGCTTTAGACCTCTCAGCAGCCTTTGATACCACGGCCCCGTAAGGAGCTGCTGATGCACCTGTGGGCCCTAGTTGGAACAAGCAGAAGGAGCACTTGAGGGGCTCCCTTTCCCCTCTTTGCTCTCAGAGGGTGGTGCCAGGCAATTGCGCGTGTGCCCAGAGGGGTTCTCTCAGGCGGATTAAGACAGGTTTCCACGCTGCCACTTTCCCCCCTTTGCCCTATACCTGCTAAAATTGACTTCAAAAGCAAGTGGGGGAAAGGGAAGGAACGACTTGGGGAAATAGCAGGGGAACAAAATGAAGACGTCGTTCATAGCAGAGAAAGAATACATTTGCATTGCGATATAAGCATACATGTGGAAATTAACAGCAACTGAAGTCTCCTGAAGCTGGAAGGGACAAGCAGACACAAAGGAAACCAGGTTGCTTATCTGCAAGAGAGGTTCTCTTACTCGGCAATATCAGAAAGCAAGAGGAGCCATGGTGGATCAGACCAAAGGTCTCTCAAAAGGTCCAGCATTCTGTTCACACAAGGGCCAATCAGATGCCCCAACGGGAAACCCACACGCAGGGCACGAGCACCAGAGCACCTTCCTGCTTCTTTCCCTAGAAGCCTTCCACAACCTGTGTTGGACTAGAACTCCAATTAATCCTTGACCATGGGCCATGCTGGTTGGGGCTGGTGGGAGTTGCAGTCCAAGACTTTTGACTACAGGTTGGAACGACTGTTGGAGGTAATTGCCCAAGACAGGCAAAAGAAAAGGAAATGCTTCTTCACATAATATACTCTTTATGTATTGAATTCACTGCTTACAATATGTGATGAGGGCCACTAGCTAAGATGGCTTTAGAAGGTAATTACATCAGAGGAGGAGAAGGAAAAGTCTATCAGTGAAGACAGAAAGGGTTACCTGACAGTCATGATACATGGCATGCCACTGAATTCCAAGTGGCTTTCCTGGAAGCAGCTTGAAATGGTCACTAAACAGGCATAGAAACCCATGAAATAAACCAATTATCCATCTGGCCTGTGTGGAAAATAGGATGCTGGCCCTGAATGGGCACCTGGTCTGATCCCGCCAGACTCTCCTTGTGTTCTTAAGAAAGCTCAGGAAGTTTCACTAAATAATTACTATTAGCTAGAGTGACCATATTTGGGAAACCAAGGAAGAGGACACCTGGGGAAACGCACTTTCTGGGATTGCCAGAAAGCGTGTCATTCCCCCCCACACACACACTAATGGTGACTCCCATTAGTAGGGCGGAGGGGACACGAACTTTCTGGAGGCCCCAGAAAGTGAGCTTTCCCCTTCTCTGCTCCAATTTGGGCCTTAAAGACCCCTACTAGAGCAGAGGAGAGAAAAGCATGCCATTCCCGCACCCACCTTTAAGGCCCTGATTGGAGCAGTTGGGGGGGGGGATGATGCACCTCTGGAAAGTGCATCATTCCCCCACCACCACTCTAATGGCAGCCTTAAAGGGGAAAGCATGTCATTCCCAGACCTTATGGTACTCACAGGTTCAGAGCTAGCCAAGTGGCTTCCTGCTCTCCTAGTCCCAAACCCCAGCAGTCGGTACTACAGGGCAATCGCCCCATAGCCTAGTCTGCTATTGGATTGAATGAGGTGGGAATTTAAGGATTAGCTCCAAGTATGAACAAATCACACATTATCTGATTCAAGCAGGAGAAGATGGCACAATTTTATTATTATTCCTTCTACTGTTGTTACTATTGCTCTTAACAAAAAGAACAACATCAAACAACAACTACACTTTGTCATACAGATTTAATATAACTAGCACGACTGCAAAATATTATTATCATCATCACCACCACCTCTCTTCTCATGGTGGTTTTTCTAAACGGACATGACAGGCTTTGCCAAGTCATGCTATCTTTTACTGATTCAGATCAGAAATGTCCCGGCTATTGAACTTGTTTTAAATATGACCGCATTCTGGATGTTGGTGCAGATGCATTTTGGCAAGCCCACTTTCTGATGGTTTTCTGTAAAAAATAATAATTGATGTGATGCCGGTGTCTGAGCTAACAGGATAATTTGGCTAATTCGGTAAGAGAGCTTCGGCTATTGGGCGGTATAGAAATGTAATAAATAAATAAATAAATAAATGTAACTTTTTCCTGTTGCCATCGTTCTTTAACTTCCATAGCCAGTGGTGCATATTTTCTCTATTATTATTATTAATAATAATAATAATAATAATAATTACTGTTGGTCTTACTATTCCAGTGTACTCCTTTACATTTAAAGTAACTGGTATAAATGCAAAAAGCCCTGAAATATTCCAGACTCAAATTCAGAGACATCATCTAAAACCAACCAAGTTAGGAGATGCTTTACTCTAGTCGCGTTGGATGCATGAATTTGGCAAGTTTTAATGAGAAAGGCGCAGTGTATCCAAAAGACTTCCGTTTTTTAGCAGTTCTCAATTCTACAGTCCAATGTGGTCACCTAATGGTCACTTTCAGTAACTGCAAGGCCTCCTTTGACTATAACGCTCTCCCAAGAGAGTAGGTAAAATAAAGCTTCTTGACAAAAGCAAGGATCACATGTGATAACATCGGAAAACAGGAAAGGCATTTCGCTTCCTTTTTTCTGCACTTCCATAGGAATTTGTTGCTACCTTTTCCTTCAAAAATTCCTGAAATTAGCAAAAAGGTTTTACAGCACTACATACAGAAGGTCCATATAGACACGCTGCCAGTCAGTGCAGGAAAAGGGTTTTGTGTCCTAACCTGTTTCTTTCAGTTCTGTCACTGACATAACCTGATGTGATGAACCGAAATTAGGTCAGAGGGCTGCGTTCGGGCTGCTCAGATCTGACTGACTGACTATGTGTTTTGCTATTAACACAGATTTGCCAAAGAAACCAAAAGGGATTTACAGTCCTTAAAAACATCAATTCCTTCAAGTTGGAGCTGTGTGATTTCCAAATAATCAAAGAAATAATCCAAGAAGATCAAAAGGAAATGCGAAATGACGTAGCGGAATTCTTGCAACGTGAGAGAAACATGCAAAATAAAACAAAAAATGTGCTTCAGGATTTATGTGAAAAACGTTTAAATTCTTCCATCAAAGAAACCAAAGTGGTTGTTTTTTTTTAAAAAAAAAAACTTTCAGGGTTGTAGAGGAAAAAGCTATAGCTATTATTAATCATATACCAGATGCCAAATAAAATTATCAGCAAGTTAATACAATTTATTTCCACAGCACCATTACTGTACACAGATGATACTTAGATTTTAATGTGTTAGTTTAAGCTAGAGATTCCCACTTTTTGTCCTTGATATCTCAAAGAACTGTTTGGACTTCCCCAAAATTTAACAAAAGCAAAGCAAAGATGGCTTGCTCAGCTGGAAGCACTTGACTGCCCTCCTGGATCTAGGAACAATTTAGGATAGAGAATAGACAATGAGCCATCATATCAGCCCATAGTTAAAAAGTTTATGATAGAGAAAGTTGAAAGTACAGATAATCTATCGGTTCCCCTGAACTTTCTATCAACACAAGCGACTGGTCAGCAGCAGGTGAACCTGCGTGCAGCTCCCCCATGTGGTGACTCTTTGAACTGCAACTGCCACCGCCATTTTCTAAGTTAGCCTTCTCCAACCTGGCACCTTCCAGATGGACCACCGCTCTCATAATTCCCAGCAAGCATGGCCAATGTATGGAACAACAAGTGCAGAAGCAAGGAAAAACCCGTAGGGGAGTAAAAAATAGCCAAAGGCAAGGGTGGAACCAAGCTATCTTCAGCAGTAATATTAATAAAAGTTTTATTAAAGCGCCAGGTGCCTATGCGTTTCGAACGCGGTTGCGTTCTTCCTCAGGGCTTTATAACGTTTGTGCAGTTGTCTGCAGAAGCTCGAAACGCGTAGGCACCTGGCACTTTAATAAAACTTTTACTAATTTTATTGTTGAAGATTGCTTGGTTCCCCCCTTGCCTTTGGCTATTTTTTACTCTCCAATGTATGGAACAGATATACTGTGAGAGGAATTCATAATCTTAGAAACTGTGTGTACTACTTAAACAAACATCCACCTCACCACCATGATTTGTCAACTTCAGTGGCTCCCAAGTCCATTTTCAGGTCCAATTCCCTGTGCTAATTTTTGAACCTCTAAAGGCCTTCATGGCTTCAGATAAGAATACCTGAAGGATGGCTCGTCTCTATATGCAGGACCAAGAACATAAGACCTTCCTCTGAGATCTTTCTTCAGTGTAGTCTTCTTCTGAGCACCTTTCGCAGCTACTCAGGCAAGGGCCTTTTCAGTGGTGGCACCCTGGCTCCCCAGAGAAGCTCACCTAGTGTCCACCTTGATGTCATTTTGATGCCAGACAAAGATCTTTTCATTTTGTCAGATCTTTTCATCTGTTCCTGCTTTATTTTGATAATATGTGGGCTATTGTGTTGTTGTTTTATAGTTTTATATTTTGCATTTTATATATCTGTATTGTATGTATTTTAATTTGTTTTTATCTTTGTTGTGAACTGACAACTATTTGTTGGAAGCAGAAGCTATTTTAAACCAACAAATGCAATTGAAGACCTATCGTTCCAGGCTCACCTTATGATATCTCATGAGCTTTTTGAGCAATGTCAGGTGTGTGTTTTTAGGGATGGACAGACTCAACAGGAAAGAAGAGACATATCACACCTCCTAACTGTACAAATAAGACTTCCACAAATGAAGCCACACAGAATCCAGTATACAACGATGCTGAGCATCCTCTATTCATCCCCCATTGCAACGGCAAGGCTTTCTAGACTGGTTACAAATCTCATGACTGGTATGATCTTAGGATAACAGCAACACACCCACTTGCTTTTTCCCTGACATATGCACTCACAAGTCCAGCATGGAGGTTACGGTTTCTCCAAACTACACAACTCAGATAGTATCTTCCACTTTACATTTTATTTCCAAACTCTCAGAAAACCAAGTTGCCCATTTTTAACTGGCCCATGGAGGATGAACTATGGAAAAGAAGGTGCATACATACTTGGCACTAGGACACATACTTTTACTGCATACGGTCTCAGATTCAATCCTTGGCATCCGGCTCAGTTCAGACAACATGATAGTCAACGCTCTACCCAACGGTTGAGTTTTTAGGAGGTACTCCTCACACAACATGTTCAAACTCCACCGTTGTGTGACTGTAGGCTCCCATGGAGTTGAGTAAAATCCATCATGATGTTTGATAGGCAGTTCCTCCGCCCTCTCCGCTCCCCCAGCCCTCCCGATGGTATCCCATCAGCCTTTGCTGCAAAAAACAATCCTGGTGGCTCTCCCTCCTTTTGCCGCTCCTGCCAGAAAACTCTGTAGCCAGTGGGAAAAGTCCACTCAAAGCAACAGAAAACTCCACAGAGCCCACTGCCAACACACAACACAATAACAACACATTTTTCAACGGTGGTGTAAAAAATCCACCGTGGAGTTCTAAAACCACAGTTAAGAAATGTGTTCTCAGAACTCAGCCTTTATGAAGCTTGTTTCTCAAACTAGAGTTTTGCCTCAAATAAATGTGAAACACACCTCTGCATCTGAATTGCAGCCCGAAACTCATTTTGTTTATTAAATACTATATATTTTTAACCACTTTCCCAATTTCAGTTGACTCAAACACTATTAAAAACACCTCCACCCGCCCCAAGAACAGAACACGGCGGCATGAAAACAGCCCTGCAAATCAATAAGGAACAACCTACTTTATTGCTTTAGAGTCAAGAAGGTTGTTCCTTATTGATTTGCAGGGCTGTTTTCATGCCCCCACATTCTGTTGTGACAAATCTATGACAAGCTGGCCACAGCACCCTTGAGGTGCAGAAGGGTGAAGCAAACACCTACCAATGAATAAATAACCAAACTCTAAATAGCTTGAAAAAAGAGTAAATTCAACTGACATGTTGTTGTTGTTGTTTTACCTTGTAAGATGGTAAAAAGCACAAAATTCCTCGGCCGATTGTCTGACAAACTGAAAGGAGGAGCTCCCCCACTTCATCCTGGAATTCAAAGGTTTCCGTGTGCTGGAAAGTAGCGCACAATGGCCTGCCTTTCGGTCCAGCTCCAACGGTACCAACCCACACCTGTTGGGGAAACATTTTATTGCTGAAATACGCATCAGAAACAAATATATTCCATAACGAAACGGCAGGAAAGAAGACAACAGAAAAAGTTGTGGACGTGGATTTAAGAGGTTAAGACAATGCAAATATGGTCAAGTGGATTATTGGAAACATTGATTTTAAAGTTTGTTTTTAACGGACCCCAGAACTGTTGTTTTTAAATGGGTAATGTCGTTTTTATACTGTTGTCTTTATGTTTTTGATGGTTTTTCAACTTTTTTAATGTTTACTGTTTTTAACCTTTGTAAACCACCCAGAGAGCTTTGGCTATGGGGCGGTATATAAATGTAATAAATAAAATAAATAAATAAAAGCCGATGGTGAAATAGTGCAAGGTATTCCTCAGCCATTCTCTGAACGCTCATAAAGTTCGCTCAATAGCTGTATTTGATATCCGATAAGAATCTATTTCATTACTTTATATTTGACATTTGATATCTGTAAATTTCAATGTCATGTTTGAAATATCATAGGCCAAATGTGAATGGCAGAATTGTTCCCCCCGTCCTCCCCAAATGTTGATTATTTGTGAATATTCTTTTTAGCTCTAGTATTTATGGCTTCCCTACAACTGAGAACATCATCCTTTTGCCACCCTCTGGTTCTAACCAAGCAGACACTCTGTTCTGAGCGCTGAGGAATAATAACGATTGTATGGAAACAAGGAGAAATGCACACACCATATATAAATACCCCCAGGAAACAATAATAGAGCAGAATCCCTGTTCTATAGTTTATGGAGCATATGGGGTAAATCCAACCCTGAATGTCATAACTGAGTACCTGTGAGTTCTTAATAACATGGTTTGCTTCAAGCTGAATGGAAAACTTCACACCAAGCTCAGAAGAAAAACAGTCCATTGGGGAAAGCGTCCCAGAGGTTAAAATGATGGTTCTGACGTTGCTGCTCAAGTCTGAGAATGCCTGGAGAGAAGAATTATTGAGAATATTTGCAACAGTTCTTTTGTTTTTGGCTGTCATGTTTACTACTGACACGTATGTAGCAAAAACAGCATCACCCATGTAAAAAAGGGACGTATCAACACGCTTGGGGGACCCAAAGGGTACTATAAGTACAAAAATAGTTTAGAAAAAAAGACCTAAGGGGGCGGGAACCCTAAAAGAGCTGAATTAGGGACCATCCATGCCCAGTGGCCAAAAAATACTGACTGACTCTGAGGGAGGGGGGAATGGAGTGGCTGAAATACTGAGCACTTCATACCGCAACATTTAGACTAGTCGTTTGAGCTGGTATAATGCAGCTTCTATATGTCCTAATGTGATGTTTAGCCCCAGTACAATAGGTATTTTTACCCACAACTGGCTTACCACAGCTGGATTCAAGCACCAGAAGTTGAGCGTATGCACTGCCATTTTGTGTCGCGATCTTCTTTTTGGTCTTGCAAAGAAACCGTTCTTATCTGGAGTATCAACTGGATTTTCGTTGGTCCAAACGTAGGTTTGCTGCAAGGCGACTCTGTAATCATCAGCAAATCTGAAACAAACAAACAAAAATGACTCTGTCATCAAGAGCCCAAAATATACCTGCAGGTTTTACACACACACAGAGAGAGTTTGGAAAAAGCATCACCTGTGTAACTTTACTGACCTATGGTTCTCTTTAAAAAGATACTGCAGGACCATGAATAACCCTTTTAAGACAATCTGAGTTGAAGGGCTTATAACTGGAATGGTAATAGGTTCCTCACGACCATGGAACAATGTTATTTTTTCTTCTTTTTCAAGAACAGCAGCAAAATGTTTCTATAGAAGGCCAAAAATATATATATATGTCAACATTTAAAAATGGTCTACACAATTAAACGTAGGGCTTTAGTATTTTCAGTGGTATTTTGCAGCAGAATCACCCTGAATTTCAGAATTCTGGGGCTGGCAGAAATGCAACATCTCATGAGCTGGTCAAACTGAGGTTCAGCAAAGATGTTGGTTTTACCGAATTTCAATATTATCCCCTCAAAGTTTTGGTTAAGAAAAGACTATCTGAAGAATCAAGCAAATACGTCCTCTAAGACAAATCACAATGATAACGCCCCCCTTTTTTTTGTCTGAAATTCTCAGAGAAACAGGATGATGAGTCGGAGAAAGGTATAATTTGTACAAATCATACTTTCCTTGATTTAGACAAAATGGCTAACTATGGTTTGCCACTAAACTGGGAATGGAAATCTCCACACCCCATACAGTAGGAGGGAAGGAGATGAAGTGGAAGAAAGTCTTCACACCCCTGAGACTCTTGTAATGCTAAATCAGGGGTGTGATTTAGCATTACAAAAGGTAATATTTCATCTCCTCTTGATAAAAGTTGGGAAACATCTTGTAGAAGTGTTGCTCATCATGACTATTGCCTCCTCCTTCCCTGGTAACAGAGTCTAAAATATTAATGATAATACTGCTTTCATTGACTGATAGATATATGTTAAAGTAGTTTTTAATGAATGAATGAATTAGTATCTGTTAAGTAAAATTTCAACAGAGAACAATGTGTAAACTTTATATATAAAAGTAAAGTATTTTTTTATTTCAAGGAATACTAATGGATAACATTCTGCACTATAGTTCCAGTGCTGGCATCTTAATATTGATTTTTATGCATCCTTACACATTCCTACCTGTAAGATCGGAAATGTAGCATTTGTTATTCCCATGTTGTGAAAGAATGTCATCATTTGGCTTCCACTCCAAACTTTACTGGAGGTCTCATAATCTCTCTCTACCAGCTGACAACAGGTTTCCTTTAACCAACTGTAAGTAAAGAAATACCACAAGAAGCAGAAAGCAAACACTTAGTAGACACGCATTTTTACATCAGACCTTTAATTCTTTAGCAGATGGCTTTTTATGCACAATAAAAAGGAAATGTTATCAAATGCACTGGTGCATGCAACTCTGTGACCCAGGAGATCGGTTTGGCCCCAATTCTGGCAATCTTTTCAAAATTGCCTTTTTATTTCAGCAAGCCTATGGCCTGGTTGATGTCTCATCTCATTTTGCCTGTTTGTTTCTTCTTCTCTTCTTTTTGAGATTATTGAGAACCATTGCTTGTTATTTCTGTTCTTAAATGTATTGTGTTTGACCTTTTTTAGCTGTAAGGGATTCTGAACCGCCCAGAGAGCTTCGGCTATTGGGCGGTATAAAAATGTAATAAATAAATAAATAAATAAAATAAAATAAATAAATAAGCCACTTTGGGCAGCTCATACAAGCTTGAAAAGTAGGATATAAACATTAAAAAAACACTAATAATCATTTGCAACATTTAAAGATTAGATGAGATATGAAACAACCTTACACTACATTGCAACAGATTTTACTTGACCCAATCCCAGAATTGCCTTTTTAAAAAAACCTGGGGTGGGGGAACCCAAACACTCTGGATTATTCTTAAAATAATTACATTAACTAAACAAACCAAAGGCAAAACTCCTTTTCCTCCAATGTGAGGAGCATTTTATTTATTTATTTATTTATTTATTATATCCCACCCTTTTTCCTCCAAGGAACCCAAGGCATTGTGCATAATCCTCTCCATTTTATCCTCACAACAACCACCCTTTCAGGTAGGCCCAAAGTCACCCAGTGAGCTTCCATGGCTGAGTGAGGACTAGAACCCAGATCTCCAAACTACAAATCCAATGCTCTAGCCACTACACTACACTGGCTCTCCAACACCACAGATTAGGCTCCAAAGAGATATACAATAAAACTTCCAGTTAAAGGCTAGGTTGCAAAGCTACCTAAATCCATCCACCAAAGGATTTAGCTTGAATTTTCCCAAACAGCATCTCCTTGCCAATTTTGAAGCTAATAGCTTTCAAAATCATATACTATGGAAGGCAGTGTTGCTGCTCAAGGAAAAAGTTTTAAAACACTACTGGGCACACGTAAAGGAGCTCTTTAAATCCAGGTTTTGGACATCACTGTTCTTTTAATTTGGGGTTGGGAGGAGACTTTTATTCAGGGAAGAGTCCCAGGACAGGAATTAATTTTAAAAGCCTAAGAATGCTCTATGCACAGCGGTTTGGGGAGGGAAAAATGTAAAATAACTAATACAGGATTGTTATAAAATGCACTCTTTTATTTATTGACATATTTTTAATTGTTGGTCATTTTATGTCTCATCTCTTGCTTTCCGCCCGCTGCTTTCACCACTGTTGGCAGACTTGACAGGAAGATCAACCTGAGTTTTTCTGATAAGGTTAAAAGGCTTGAGGCATTCAAATCTTCAGCTACAGTCCTTTCATCTGTGGCAAAAGATTTCTTTAACATATGAAAGACCCACCATGGGAGAATTCACCACCATAGGGGGGGAAAAAACGCTTGTTTTCAGCAGCAGAAAAACAAAAACAAAACATGAACCCTCACAGCATGAAAAAGATAATGAAAACCATACAGAAGGAGAAAAATTTTTTTTTTAAAAAACGGACAGAATCTTGGAGGTGTCCCCTCCGAGATCATCTGCAGCAAGTATCTTGAAGGTGTCCCATCTCATCTGCAATACTTCCTTTGTTACGTTTCTGCTGCCATAACTGAAGTTTGGACAAGCACTGGTTGCTTGGAAACATAGCAGGGGCTCATTAACGAGAAGATCAGTAATAACGAGACAAACTTCCCTGAAAGACAGCTTGCTCACCGCCATCAATGTGCAGGAGCCGGGGAACGTTGTGTACCTCTTGTGTTCTCAGCTCACCTGGGCACCCACGTGAGATCATGCCCCAGAATCCTCAACAAGGGTTCTGGAACATAGGGTCTGTCTAAACGCTCAGAAAGCGTTTAGAGAGTGGTGGTGTGGCGGCGATTATACGACAACACTGCAATCACACACCAGGGCTTTCTGCCGAACCTGCAGAAGAAAAAGTTGGGGACTAATACTGACTTTTTTCTCCATAGCAAGGCAAGGACGCGTGAAACGGTGTCAAGACAGCCCATTCCCTCGCTCCGGAGTTGCATCGGAGGCATGGCTGGGTGGTGCCTGGTGGAAGGCGTCCTGCGATTAGTCGCCTTCCACTAGGAAGAGGGCGGGGGCAGCTCAGGTCCCTGGATAACCGCCAAGACTCAGCATCGGGATTACCCAACACCATCCCAGGAGAGGGAAAGCACAGGGTTTTCGAGGGATGTGGTGCCAACCCAACACTGTGAAGACACCCTCATATGTTTGGGCTTTCCTTGTGAATAGTAACATCTGAAGGTAGAAAGGATGAAAAACTGCATTAACAAGTAGGACTGGCAACAATCTGTCGCCGTTTGGAGTGCTTTTGTTCAGGATTGCAGACACCACATTCCTTGCCCTTGCTCTTCCCAAGTTTTCTATCTCTGCACCCCTGCCCTGAGCATTTTCAGTCCTTAAGGGTTTTTCTTTTCCCTAAAGTTTTTTTTCCCATTTCTGAAAACTTGAGGGTCCCCCGAGGTTGCTACCTCCCTTTTATGCATGAGAGGTGCCATTTTAAACCAATAAGGACCAGCACTCAGAGAACAGAGATTGCTATTAGTTTATACGGTTTTAAAACCAAAACATAAAACACCTGATCTATTTTTTTTTAGCAATTTCTCCATTGGTTTCAAATAGCTTTTCTTTTTCTTAAGGGCTTCAGCTTGTCTACTTGGAGATGCTTGTTACATTTCAGTCATTGGACCTGCAATAAAACTAGTCAATAAAATGTATGTTCTAGTCCTGTAAGAACTACAGAATTTTAAAAAGTTGGACACTGAGCAGACATTTTTTTCCAAGATCTTCAAAATTAAAACATTTTGTCTGTGTGTGGGAGGGCAGAGTATCTCTTCATGCTATATCTAAACAATAGATTGCCTCTGCCTCTAATAATTAACTGGATCTTCTGTGGATGTGATTGATGGATGGATTTACTACTGATTTATTTTTGCACTATATTTATTTAAAGTTGCCTAATAACATAATTCTCTGGGCAGCTTACAGTGTAAAATGATAGAATTAGCTTTCTCTTACTTTGTCAGACTGTAGCATACAGCACGCAAGGGCTCATGGTCTTCCCTCCTGATATTGTTGTTCACCATAGTGTCCAGCTCTTCTCGGGCCAACTTGAGCTCAGTTTCTGTCACAGTGTAACTGGCCGACTCCCGTGCACAATCCTCAATATTATGAGCTTCATCTAAAATTACCACCTGGTTTTTCAAGTTAATCTCCATCTGAATAATAATAATAATAATAATAATAACCAACAAACTTAATAATTAATCAAACCAGCAAAAATACAAAATCAGCATCTGGGCAATTGGCATTATCTCTTCTGTTTGCAATGAAAAAGCTGAATTTGCTTTGTCAGGTTGTGAAATACCCATTTTTAATATGTTTTATTTGCAAGACGTCAGAGTGTGTAGTGGGTACAGCAGGCTTCCCCAACCTGTTGCCCTACAGATGTGATGGGCCGCATTTCCCATAATTCCATTGGCCATGGTGGCTGGGAAGGTTGTGGAAGTCTGGGCTGGAGTGCTGGATCTGGGTTGCAATCCCTACCCAGCCACAAAGCTTTGTGGATAACTTTGGGCCAGTTAATGCCTCTCAGCTTTGGGCCAGTTAATGCCTCACAGGGTTGCTGTGAGGATAAAGGGGGGAGCAAAGAGGGGCAGGCTTTTGTGTGAGAGAATAAATTAGGAGGCCTTCCATTAACTATAATTCGTTTCATTCAAACCGGGAAGCGATGATTGCCAGTTTGGTGTAGTGGTTAGAATGTTGGACTGGGACTGGGGAGATCTGGGTTCTAGTCTCCACTCAGCCAAGAAGCTCACTTTGGGCCAGTCACTCACTCTCAGCTTAACCTACATCACAGGATTGTTGTGATGATAAAATGGACAGGAGGAGGATCATGTACACACCTCGGGCTCCTTAAAGGAATGGTGTGATATAAATATAACAAATAAGTATATTACATTTGAAAACACTTGCATATATACTTACACTCTCTCTTATTTGTGAATCTAAAAGATAATTGTAGGGACAAAACACAATCTCAGCCTCCTGCATAAGCTCCCGAGCTGCAAAATAAGCACATGCACGTAGCCTCTTCCCCAGGCTCACTAGGTCTTCTATGTCCCAAGCCTGGTATTTCTTTCGTGTGGCTTGTAAGACGTGATGTTCACTAAGTTTATGGACTCCATGGTAGTAAGAACAAGTTGTGCCCTAGAAGTAAACGATTAAGAAAATCAAAATTTAAACACACAGTGCTAAGAACAATGATTGATGCACGTCAACGTATTTACAGATTTGCCTAAGTACATTTCAGGAGGACACTTAAAATTCATCATACTGGCCAAGTTCAGCTGTAAGAAGAAATCACGGTTGCCGCTATATGCGCAAGCATCAGACTCAACCCCCACCCCACCCCCACCTTACTCTTTTGTTGCTGGAATATCAGAAACATCTACTTTTGCTTTCAGATGAACCATAGTTAGAGAAACTTGGAGAATCATGGCTTGTTTAAACTCTAGTGAGAACTAACGAGAATTCAAACCAATGTTTTTAGAGGCAGACTTGTTTACTATCTACAGTTGAAACATACCACAGGCAAGTTTGGATGTAACAGGAAACTGTGGTTTGTTTAAACAGGGATGCTTCCAAGCTCCTCCTCAAGGGAAGCCATTCCATGCCTGTGCAGAACCTAGGAATCTGAAATCATTTGCACACCTGTGAAAAAGGGTGAATTCTAGAGAAAGGCAATTCTCATTAAGTTATTTCCAGAGCATAATCTCTCTCGGTCTATCGTCTGGTCTGTCAGATTATAACTTGACACATTTTAAAAATAATAAACCAATTTGGCCCTTCCCATAATGGCTATTTAAAGCTAAGCAAAGGCAGAGAAAGAACAACTCCCTGAAACTGTAACCTTTGGAAGCTCTCTGAGGCTTCCCAGACAAACGAAGGCTGATAACAAGACAAGAAAAGCTCATCCATGTTCAGCCTGTAACACAACCCTGAAGGGAGGTTGGCAGCTGAAGTGTTATCGCACTTGGGGGGCTCTTCGTTCGCAAATTGTCAGTTATCCTTTTATCAACTGACTTTTGCAATATGGTCTTGGGGTGAAAGAAGAGCACCTAAAGTGACAGTGTTAATTGGTCCTCATTACTGTTACACTTCACTCTCAGGGCCTGGGGGAGCGAGGGAACGGCATGGAGATGTAACACCTTGCTTAGACTTGTCAAGTACCAAAGTCACTTGAAAACAAGAGGAAAAGAAAAAGGGGAGGCACAGCATAACTGCGTATTCTTCTAAAAGGCTTACAAAAGAACTTGCCTGTTGGCTTTGGACCATATCTTCATGTGGTGTAGTGGACGGAGGGCTTGACTAGGACCAAAGAAACCAGGGGTCGAACCCCAGTTCAGCCATAAATCTGCTTGGGTGACCTTGGGCTTGTCAGAAACGTTCTGCCTAGCCTAACTCACAGGGCTGTTGTGAGGTTAAAGTTAAAATAACTCATCTGTAAGCCGAACACAATAATAGAAAAAAATATCTTGTGTGCTTATGTGAGATGCAAATATGTGGAAATAAAATGCAAGCAGGGGCAGTTTTAGGGATGAAAGTTGTGGTTCACCTGGAGGGCACCAGGTGGGGGAATGCTGTTTTATACTGAATGATAGCAGTGGTATGCATATACACATATAAATATATATCCACAGGAAGGAGCGAAATAAGACTTCCTGGCCCTTTTATGAGAAAGTGCCCTGGAAGGTCATCCGAACAGTATTTGGAATACTTCCTGGCAGGTACAAACAAGTCAACAACAGAGTCAGTGGCTATGTTCCTCTTCTCTGTACAAAGGTCTCGTAAGGCAATTTCCTCATTCTAATCGTAACTTCTATTCTATGTTGTTGTTTTTAATCTTTTGTATCAGGTGTTTTAACTATGCTTATATATTTTAAATAGGTGTATGTTTTAAACTTTTTTTAGCCTGTTGTCTAATAAATTAGTGATTGTGTTTTTATGCTTTTAATAATGACTGCTATTGTTTCTAATGGGTCTGTAACCACATAATAAGATGCTGATGCTGTGCGTGTGCGTGAGAGAGAGAGAGAGAGAGAGAGAGAGAGAGAGAGAGAGAGAGAGAATGAATGAATGTTTGGTCTTTCAGTGATGAGAGGTGCTGTGTGGGGAAATAGGGGCCTAAATAAATAAATATCCAAGATAGCAGGCAGTTCTGTGTGCAGAGTCAAAGAGCACCTCTGAATTGTGATAGCATACTTCTCCAGGAACACAAGTCTCCTTAGATTCAAGGACCTCCGCTTAAACAGATTGTAAATTATCTGAATGTTATTCTTGATACCACAGGGTGGGGTGTTTTCGGTTGTTGTTTTTACTAAGGGGGAGAGGTTACCAAGAAAAAACCCATTATTCCTGTATACATGCAAGAAAAAAATACCTTGGGTATTTCTAATGTTTTAAACCACACACCCTCCAGCATATGAACGGCAAGAAAATAAACCAGTGATTAATAGTAATTATTTTTTAATAAAAAGAAAGAACTTACATTTTTTGCTTCCAGCAACTCCACACATTTTTCATTCTTGTTGCTGCAACTAGATACTGTTGGATGAACGCAAGTCTGTTCCCTGCTAGAAAGAATGGTCATGCGGACCCCTGAATACGCCGTCCTCCGCATTTCTCTGGTAATCTGAGCTATTTGTTTGTGTGTCCGAGTTCCAAAAAATATTTTGGGGATGAATGGCCTCCCTCCGTTTTCTTTCTTCTTTGCATCAAAAGCAGCATCTTTGACTTTTTCCTCACCAGAAGAACAGGAACACTGAGAGCAGGGGCTGGAAGGCTGTAACTAAGGCAGAGAAATCTCATTAAGGATGTTAGTAAAGCACACACATATACAAATCCTGAGACAAGAATATATCCAAGTGCAAATCTTTGAAAAGGACTTAGATAAAAAAGAGTAATCAAATAGAAACAATTCTCAGAAATAAAGTATTAAAATGGATGTGATGTGATTTTTTTTTGCATTAACACCTGTTAAAGAGAACATTACTATGAAAACAGAATTTAGTTACTCTCGTCCAGAACTGTCTATTAAACAGCACTCATTATTGCACTGAGAGTTTCAGACGCAAAGCTACACATGAAAGCGCACTTTGCATTGACTAGAGCATTTTACTTTTGCAGCATATTGAGAATTGGGCAGTACTTTTTATATTCATTTTTTGAGTCAAAGGACATAAACGAATTGGAAAGCTCAGTAACACAGTAATAAAAGCAGCTAAAATGCTACTTTACTCAGAATATAACAAAGGGATTTCATTACATTCAGCATACAACTAAGTTGCAGTGTAGCAGCCAGGACCCACTAATGTTCAAGGCATAATTTCTCAACTAGAATGCTGACACAGACTTATATCTCCACCGTTTTTTCCACAAGTAAAACTAATCCAAGACAGCAGAAGTTTACTGGAGGTTAAGAACTTTGTGAGCTATGGCTGGGATATCGGATATATAGTGGCAAATAGATAAATCGAACAGCTTTCATTTAAAAATGCTTCTGGGCACTTAACACAAAATATCCGAAAGTTGAACAAATCAGCCTACGGTTGAAATAAATATTGGGATCAGGACTCTTTTTGATGGAGTCCTGACCTGGTAAAACTGCAATCCTATTTATTTTATTTATTACATTTTTATACCGCCCAATAGCTGAAGCACTCTTACTTGGGAAAGAGAGAGAGAGAGAGAGGGAGAGAATGTTTTATTTGTTTTAATTCTTTTGTAAGCTACTTTGGAATTTGTTCAAATCAAAGCAGCTATATAAATATTGCTAATAAAACAAACATACAAGCATTCTAAGAAGTTCAAAGCAGTTATATTTACAAACAATACTCAGGCAATGCTCACAACACTTTCACCTTTTTAAATTTAAGCACCTGCTCAAGTGTTTTTTTGGATTTTATCTAGAGGTTTCAGTTAATTTGTTTTAGAAATTATAAACAAACCTAAACCTGGAAAGCCAAGCATATTCACATTTTCATCCCAGATTTCTCTGTTATTTTCTCCACACCTCAAATTACACTAATTAAATATATGGTATTAGTGAATTATATGAGTTAATGCTGATTCCTGACAGGTACCTACAACAACAAAAAGACTCTGGTGGCACCTTAAAGACTGAACGAGCAATCCTATTACTCAGAAGTAAGTCCCATTGAGTTCAGTGGGGCTTACTTTCAGGTAAGCAGGTATAAGATTACAGCCTAAGAAAGTGAATACTAGTAAATATACCCCCACTATCATGATCTGTGCCCCCTTCTGGAGCGTCTTTTACAATCACTCCCTCTAATAGTGAACTCACTCAGAGTCCTGATGGCTACGCAGCCCAACAGGCTCACAAAAAAAAAAAAAGAGGGAGGAATTTGTGGGAACTCCTGAAGAAGTACAAAAAGTGATTTGGACATTTTTTTTAAAAAAAAAATATTGGCCCAGCCTCACCCCTCAACCTACCCCAAAAATAACCTAATGAAGACTGAGCAATGTCAAGAGACGCATCATGTAGAGAAGCAGCTGGAAAAGAGAACCAGGAAAAGAGAGCAATGGTAATGCAGGGTGGATTTTTTTTTTTTTTGCAAACTGAAGAGTTTTCCATAGTTCTTTGGGTTGCTAAAATCAATTAGTGTCTCGACAGTTTTCAGTACCAGCACTTTCCCCCTCAAATTTAAACAATGTAAGGGAAGTGCATGCAAATGTCTTTAAATTTTTGCAAGTATTTTAGAAGTAACCCCGGACATGTTTCAAGTCAAATAGTTGTGGTGTATTGAGACAAAAAAAATTAACATTCTTTTTAAAACTCTGCTGTTTACTATATTTAAGTAAAATAAACATAGAATCATAGAATCACAGAATAGCAGAGTTGGCCATCGAGTCAATTTTCCAGTGCAAATGACTCTATGCAAATGACCCTAGCTTGCATATAGAAAATTTCCAGAAGGCCCACATTATTTGGGAGTGAACAAAATGGTGGGACATAGCCAGCTGGTTAGAACCCTGAACAGAAGCACTCCTGATAGGGCTTGAAGATACGCTGTAATGTTTTGTTGCAGTATCCACTTCTATTTAATTAATACACAAACAATACTGGATAAAGTTGGTAATGCTGGTAACAGGATAACTCGGCTACCTTTGTTCCAGTCTAATTACTTTGTCACTAAGGAACTCCCAACACTTGCACACTTACTTAGAAGGCTGTTATAAGATTTTAATAAGGAGGAAAGTTGATCGTTAAAAGGGGAACGGGGAGGATCAAAACACTGCAGAAATAGCTTGCTGAATTGGAGGAGAAGGTGGAGAATTATTATCCACCCTTAACAGCAGCCTAGAAATAATTTTAAGATTTAGGTAGATATTATTATTCTCATTATACATTAATATCCCACCTTTTTTCCTCTTTCAAGGAACCCAAAGCGGCTTTACACGGTATCCCTCCTCTCCATTTTATCCTCACAACAACCCTTATTATCATTATTATTGTTATTTGTAAAACCAGGACATAATCTTCTTGCTATTAAAAAAAAAAAGACACAAGAACCCAAACACAGAACTCTTGTCAGGGTTTTTCCCCCCCTCCCTCCTCTTAATTGTAATCAGTAAGATTATCCTTCATAAGCAAATGCGAAGTCACTGGGCGCGTTATGCCACAATACCAGGGATCAACTGTCTCTTGGCCTTCGCTCTGTGGAGAAGCGGGTTCGAATTTCCCCTGGTCCCACTCAAGCTTGTCCACCATTAAATATTACAATACACGATAGAATGGAAGTAAATGCAACCCTTCAAGAGCTGTCACTCACTGGGATAAAAGGTCCGCTGACGTGCCAAATAAACAGGCCGTCAAAGCAGATAAAGTTACCAGCCGTGCTAGAATTGTTACATTTCTCTCTCAGGTTGCTAGTAACAGCAGGTTTCATTACGGTGTGCTGCCACATTAAATAGCCAGTTCCAAATATCCTGCCTTCTCTATATTGAATAATTACTTATTCACCAAGAGGATAAAAGGACGCGTTATGAATGGAGCTCTTGTCAGCGACAGAGGAGGAAACAGCTGACAGGCGGTGTCCATTACATATGCGGCCTCCATGGTATAGTTGCACAGGGGGGTGAAATGGAATTCAAATTATAGCGCGTGATATTTCTGTACAGACTCTGGTTTGCTCTTTGGAAAACGGGAAGTAGAAAAAACGCACTCGCTGTTTCTCTCACCCACGGTCACACAATATTTAAGATATTCGCCAGTATGGGGAGTGAACAGATTGTTGTACAAGACAAGGTGCAGGTTTGATGGAACCCCTGCTACATTAGATAGGCCATAGCTCAGTGGTAGAGCACCTGTATGGATTCGATTCCTGGCTTCTCTAGGTAGGGCTAGGAGCGAACCCCGGGAGACCACTGCTGCCAGTCCGTGTCGATAATACCAATGGACCCATGGCCTGACTCAGTATTAGGCAGGTTACTATGTTCCATTGTTGGGTCTATTTGTTTTAAGGAGAAGTATTGCAGCAAAGTACTACTGGCTAGAAAACAGTATATGGAAGGGCCAAGTTATGGAGAGAATGTAGCATGGTGGACTTGAGCACCATCCCAAAAGCAGAATGCCATAAATCCCGCTTCCCCATAACCAAAATTTCCACCACCCACGCCTTCAATTTCTGTGCCTGCACCAAGAGGGCTGACAAGAGAAGCAGATTTGGCCTCTAGCTGCTGATTCAAAAGAACGTAAGAGTCTTGCTTGAGTAGACCAAAGGCCTGTCTAGTTTTGCATTTTGTTCACACATTGGCCAACCAAACACCCAAGAGAAGTCCACAAGCAGGACATGTGCAACAGAACCCTCCCACTTGTGATCCTAGCAACTGGCATACTAAGGTTCACTGCACCTGATATTGGAGGTCATATATAGCCGTCTTGTCACTGACATTGATAGTCTTGTGCTCCATGAGAAGATTCCTGCTCTTGAGAAATGAGTCAAATATGATCAACAAAGAGTCATAAGTGCCCTGCTGGATCGGACCGAGGGTCCATCTAGCCCAGCACTCTGTTCACACAGTGGCCAACCAGCTGTCGACCAGGGACCAACAAAGCAGGACAGGGTGCAACATAAACCTGCCACCCATGTTCCCCAGCAACTGGAGCACACAGGCTTACTATCAGGGCTAGTAGCCATTGATAGACTTCTCCTCCAGTCATGCGGCATCTTGAAGACTAACACATTTATTACAGCATACCTTTTTTTGGACTACAGTCCACTTCATCAGATCTATGCAAAGTTATGCCATAATAAATTTGTTAAGTCTTTAAGGTGCTGTAAGACCCCTTGTTGTTTTTGCTGCAACAGACTAGCATGGTTACCCCTCTGGGAGTTGAGTATCCACTATCCCAGAGCAGAGTAATATGTGCATTGATGCTATAATCCAAATCAAGATGATCGGAGAATTTAATTGACTTTCAGTAAAAACACAAATGCCTTTTATGGGAGGGCGGGATTAAAATGTATTTGGCATTAACATTTTATTTTAGAAGTATATATAAAGATATAAAATAAAGACAGCAAAAGCTGTGAGGAGCTGGAAAAAAATAACATTTATTTTACAGGTGGCCTTAAAAGTTTTTCTTAAAAGGGTTGAAATTGGCATAATACTGCCTTTAATAAGCACTTCACCCTCTACTGCAGCTTTAAAATGTTGCCTTTTACTTTAAAAAAACCAACATCAGGAAAGTAGTAAACTTGGTCTGATTTAATAGTCACCAGTAAAATAGTATAAAACTGCTCTGCAGTAGTCATAACATTTCTCAAAGCCACAGACGCCACCAGCCAAAAAATAAAACCTTTAAGAAGGTGCCTAACAGAGGGGAGAGTCAATAGGGAAAATTTACAATTATAATTTTAGCAACTGACGTCTTTGTTTTATTTCTGTTACTAAAGAGGAATTTCTCCCCTTTCTCTCTTCTAGCAGGAATCAATTTTTTTTTAAAAAAAAAAACGTCTTTGGGGATGAACCTATACACTCATTTTAAAGAACATTAAAAGTTAAAACAAAACAAAACCCAACTTTAAAAAGTAACTGAAGTGTGGTGTTGCCATCGATTCATAATTTTTATCAGCCATTCTGATTTTGTGAGCTGCCTCCATAAGATGTAGCAAGCTGATTACGGTCACTTTGTCAATTTAGTGCAGTGGGGAGGCAGAATAACCTATCTGGAATTTCAATTACTGGATATCCTGTTTCAAAGATAGGAATTGGTGAAAGAGGTAGTCAATGAAGAGCAACAGCATTTTTTTTCTTCGTTAAGCAAACTAATAGGAATGACTTGGTTTGACAAAATGTAATTTATGGCGGTGTTCCTTTGTTCGTCATCTCCACTCTTGGTTCTGAAATGTCTTGTGTAGGATAACCAAGGATTAGAAACGCCCTGCTTGATCGGATGAAAAAGCCTATCTAAAACAGTGTCCTGTTTCCCACAATGACCAACAAGATGCCTTTGGGAAGCCCAGAATCAGGACATGATGCTTGTCACACTCATTTTGGCGCTGGGGATTACATCATGACTTGTAGCCATCAGGGCACAATCCTATGCATGTTTAGACAGAAAAAAATCCTACAACTCCCAGAAGTTGTAGGATGTTTTTCTTTCTAAACATGCATGTAAATGCACTCTTATCTTCTATCCTCCATGAAGGTGTCTAAACCCCTTCAAAGCTATCAATGCTAGTGACCATCAACCACATAATGTGGCTGTAAATTCCATGAAGAGGGCCTTCCTTTTTTTCTATCTGCCAACTGGATGATTTCTAGTATTATGGTATATAAAATGTACTGGGACAGAACAACTCACATGGACAATAACATGCAACCAACCAGACAAAATGATTAAGGGCAAAAAAGAAAAACACATGTACCTCATTGACATAGCAATACCTAATGACAAAATTGTTGTAAAAAAGGAAGAGGAAGAGAGAGGAAAATATACACCAGTGCCCATGGAAGTTGAAGAACTATGGCAATAGAAAAAGGTCACAATTATTCCATTAGTCACATCAGTCACTGGCATATATAGAAAACCTTCAGAAACTGGGCCTACCAAAATATATCCATATCAACATCCAGAAAGCAGTCATACTTAAAACATGCTCAATTGTCAGGAAATTCCTGAATCAGTAAAAGACAGCATGATCTGGAAAAGCCCATCATGTCCATCTAGAAAAACCACCATGAGCGAGAAAGAGATACAACAACAACAACAACAACAACAAATATAATTGTGGTGAATGATTGGGACTGGCTATAATGTGCCAAGTTTAAAAAGTGGCAACCCCCAGGCCACAAAAACCTTACCTCATCCTTTTCCTATAATTTGATGCAAGTTACAATAAAGAAAACGGAAAACTATTTAAAATGTAATGCTGGTTTTGATATTTGCTTTTATTTTATTTTAAAACAACACTTATATTTTTAGTTTAATTGAAAACATTTTACTTCTGTATGTTAAAAATTGAGGATTCAAATCATAAAGATACTTTATGTACTACTGCATAGCGCTCACATTTTTTAAAAAAGATAGAGAAACCAATACAGCATTTCAAAACTAAAAAAACAACACTTAAAGCCAGCATTTCCAAAATATGTTCACTAGCACAATTTTATGAAGTCACCAAGCAAATTTAATGCAGAATGTGGTTCCACCTTCAATCTAAGTAATAAAAGCAATAACCTACAAAGTACTTGGCTTATGTGTCCACTTTACTGTTGCAATAAAAGAAATATGTTAAGTGTTGGTGGCGAGCAACAGACGGAGGACAACAGACGGAGCAGTTTCAGAACCCCCAACAATCTATCCATTACAGTGGCTCAGTTCAGACAACACATTAGTCAACACAGTATGAAAACTTCACTCAACAGTTTGAATTTTTAGGAGGTACTCCCCACACATGTTCTAACTCCAACGTTGTGTGACTGTGGGCTACCATGGAGTTGAGTAAAATCCATCACAACGTTTGATTGACAATTCCTCCACCCTCTCTCCTCCCCGGGTCCTCCTCATGGTATCCCATCAGCCAATGCTGCAAAAAAACAATCCCAGCGGTTCTCCTAGAGCGGCACTCGCTCCTTGCCAGGGAACTCTGTAGCCAACACAAAAGTCAACACAATGCAACGGAAAACTTCACGGAGCCCTCCACACGACACACAGGATCTCTTCTCTGCACAGCGTGGATATTCTACATGGAGTGTTTTCCAAGAAAACCTCCACCATGGGGTGGAGTTTTCCCGCTAGACAACACATTTCTCTACGGTGGTATAAAAACTCCACCGTGGAGTTCTAAAACCACCGTCGAGAAATGTGTTGTCCGAACTGAGCCAGAGGTTCTTCACCACTGAGCGACAAAACAGAAAAGTCCAAGAAACAGGCCAGATTTACTGTCAGACAGAGTATGGAGCCTACCTAATGTGCCCAGTTCCGTAGTAGCAAGAAAGGGCTTCAGTTTGTCAATTATTTCATTTACTATAATGTTTTCATCACAATCTGGATTTCTGCTTCAGATACCAAATATTTGGGGCTCTCCCTGGCATAACCCGGAAGCTCCTGGAGACATCAGACTTTCATCACATCAACCTTGGCCTACCAGGGTTTGGGGCTCTCCCTGCTCTGTCTGGCTTTCCTGTAGTTCTCTCTACTGGCCAAGGTTTCACATTCCCAGGGGCCCACATTCACAGAGCCCAGACGCAGGGAAGACTATAGACCTGTTATCTCAAGAAAGCAGCAAAGAATGAATGTAGGAACGCAGGAATCTGCTTTATACCATTTTCCATTAGTCCAGTATTGTCTGCTCTTGACTGACAGTGGCTCCCAATGGGGCTCAGGTAGAGAGGTGTCTTTGCCATCACCTGGTATCTTAATCCTTTTAACTGGAGATGCTGGGGATAAAACCTGAGACTTTCTGCATGCAGATCATATGTTCAAACCACCAAACTATGGTCCCATCCCCCCCGCCCCCGGTTAAGGCTGATTCCAAGCCAGCCAGCTTTCTATTTGCCATCATTGGTGCCGGCAATGGAGAACAACTATTGTTTACAAGTGAGGGAAGGGCCAAAAATAGCAAACCATTTTTACATCAGTACATTATGACTTATTATATGGTTTTTACATAACTGACCTATGCTTTTTGGAATCACTTGTTTGTTTTTGTATAATTGTACTGTGCAATTTTGATTATTTTAGCCTCCTAGAACATACCAGAATTCAAACAAACCAAAATAACTAAATCTGCCAAACATGTAATGATCAATGCTGATAATAAGTTTTAAATAGAGGCTTTCACTGTTTCCATTCTGCAAAGATAAGGGCCAAGCTGTAGAAATATCAGTCTGAAAAATACATTCAGAAGATTCGAGTCCAAAAAGTACAGCTGCCAAAACTTTATTTACTTGCAATCTGGCTAGCATATGGTTGAGACTAGAGTATACAGATGTTGGAAATACACTTAAGTTTTAAAATAGCTGGACTAGAATTCTTTCTGTCATCATTTACTAATCTGTTTTCATAAAATATAATCCCTATGGCCAGGGTGGGTAAGAACAAGCAACTGCTAAAAAAACTTTACTGGAGGAGCACAAATTTTGGATGGCCTTGGTAGACCACCAAGTATTTGTCATGTCCATGACCCAGATAATGTATCATGGCACAAAATTCAACACGTCATGGACAAATCTCTGCTGAGCTTCTCTGCTCCAAGGGTGTCTTGGAAGACAGTATGAAAATGGCAAACCCCATCCAAACTGGGAGCCAGAAAAGGTGTGGGGGCAAGGTGGGGAGATCATCCCTGCAGTTACGCTTGCCTTCTGAGGCTCTTTAAGCACCTCAGAGGCAGTGTAACTGTGAGAAGATCAACACAGCCCCACTGAAGGAAGGGAAAGACCCCCACCTGAAACCCCAGAGAGCCTGTACAGTCTTTGCACACCAGGGGTCTCCAGACATTTTGGACTTCAACTCCCAGAAGCCCCGCCAGCATGGCCAATGGTCAGGAATACTGGGAGTTGAAGTGCAAGAAATCTTGTGATCTACTTTCTTCTCACCCCTGGGGTAGGCAGTATTTGTGGTAAATGGGCCAACGTTCTGACTCAGGCAGCATTTTCTGTTCTCCAGTTTACTGGGGCGTAAGTTCATTGCATTGCATGACTGAGGCACTAGGAAGCAATACACAGTCTCCTCCCCAGCTCTGCATTTAGAAGGAATGCTGGCACTTGTCATACCAGTGGGGTGTGTGGTGGGAACATTAATTATTATTAATTACTATGATTATTTATTACATTTCTTTACCACCTCATAGCCAAAGCTCTATGGGCTACATTTGCTATGGCGCCTGGAATTATGGACCCCTGGACCAACCCAGCATTAATGGCCCCACTGACTATGAGCCTTGTGCTCTCTTTTCATGTGAGGTTTGGCCAGGACAGAAGCAGCATGTACTAACACCAACCTGAGGCCGATTAAGAATGCCCCAGAATGACACACTGCCCACTCTCATCTGTTCTCTTAACCAACGAATATGGGATACTGAACTACAGAACTATGTAAGTTCTGTCACTAAATAACACTTTTCTGGGAATAAGGTATTTGCCCCAGCAAATTATCCAACCAATTTAACAATCTCCAAATTTAGAAAAGCTTTTACACGAGTTTGATTTAATGTTTTACTGTAAGAACATAGGAAGAGCCCTGCTGGATCAGACCAGGAGTCCATCTAGTCCAGCACTCTGTTCGTACAGTGGCCAACCAGCTGTCGACCAGAGAACCACAAGCATGACATGGGTGCAACAGCACCCTCCCACCCATGTTTCCCAACAACTAGTGTATACAGGCTTAATGTACATTCCCTTGTGATGTGGGGGAACTGGAAAGTGTTGGGCATGTTTTATTATATTGTTCTTTTTATTGAGAAATTTGTTGTGCTGTTATTACACCTATATTTCAAAAACTGCCAGGCAGATTAAACAAATTTTATCTTTCTGTTCTTCTTTCTGATCAGGATTCTCAGTTCACAGATAAGGTAGCCAGGTTCTGTGCAGCTGTTAATACTTGCCGCAAACTTTCAGTAAAATAGTACTGATCCACCAGGCTAATACCCTGGGGCCATGTTAGCCTTTTCGATTTTCTGTATAATTAGGTAATCTGTGGGTAAGTACTGTACATGTAAGTACTGTACATGTACATGATCACAATAATTTTTTCTATACCTAAAGTGCTGAGCTGGCCAAAAAGCCAGATAAATTTAGTAGGGAAGAAAAATAACATGAAAGACAAACAAATGAAAATCAACATTAAAGAGTGTAGAACAAAGGTCAATTGGGGAGGAAATAAAGTCGCCAGATTTTAGCCCAATCTGTGCGCTCCGAGAAATATTCATAAGAACCAACTGAGGTTACTCCAGAGAAGCCTAATGGAGATTTTCCCCTGCTGCTCGCAACCCCAGCCTCCTAAGCAGGTGACATGAACCACCGTCAGAAAGAAAACACTTGAGTAGATAGATTTCATGGCCAACCCAGCATCACAGCTCCCCTGTTCCAAAGGACAGCGTCGCCCGAGATAAGCCAGCTTAGAAGGTCAATGGTTATAAAGACGAAGAATTGAAACATCAGAAATTGGAACGCAAAATCGAATGCAAAATAAGGCTAAACAAACAGCAAGGGTTGTGACCCTTGACATAAGAAGCGATAAGAGCTTCCTTGATATCCCCCATCTACATATCACTGGAAACAAACCCTGCTTAGTGGTGAATGTCCCAGTGTGCGAAATCTCACACAAGTACACCCTACTGAGATAACTGAAACGGCATTATTAAAACTTTCCTTCCTTCCTTTCTTTCTTTCTTTTTAAAAAAACCCTTCTTTTAAAAGGCATAGTCTTCAGCTTCTTGATTAAACTGCACAAAGCAGCTGTTTATCCACTCACAGTAACCAGCAGGTGAACCCAATTCAATATTTATCACTGGCTTTCACAGATCACCGCTAACCAAGCAAACGTTTTAATTAAGCTGGAGCTCGCTTCAAAGAGCTCATTCAGGACGTCAATCAGCGAGGGTAAGGGATCGGATACTGTGTCAGGTGAGAGTGTGTAATACAAATCCGCAACTTTCTTCATCCCCATGGCGGTAAGCTAGCCCGCCCGAGAGCCCATACTCTGATTGTAACAGACTGCCAGTCTCCTGGAATGCGTAACTGAAGTCACCCAGTCCCCATTGTGAAGGTTGTAAGCAATATGTTAAACTGCAATGCGCTAGCACATTAAGACAGATCCTTTTCACAGCTGTTTCTTGATACTCCAAGTGTTTGTTACACTACTCTCCATTTACTGTTTACTTTCTTGCCTAGCGTAAGTGGGGATTCCTCTAATGCAGCTGCCTCTGTTTCTAAAAAATATATATATGTAAAAACATTTAAAAAAAAACACCCAAGCAGAATCAATCAAGAGAGTGCTTCCGCAACAATGGAACTTTTTCCATCTGGTGATTAGTACAGGAGCTCTGGCTATGCAGTCAAAGAGTAAATACAAGGACAGAGCTAGAAGGTACACATTCCCGCACTTTGTCACCCCGCCAGAAGGCTGAGGCTCCATCACTTTCGACAATTTTTGAGCGGCTTCTGGAAGCAAGCTCCAGGGATTGAGGCTGGAGATTGTTGAAACCAACTGGAAGGCACTGAAAGTTGGTCTCGAACAAGGATCTCCAGCAACCAGCGTCCAGGGCCTTACCTCCTGCACCACCGCTACCACGCTGGATCACGAGGAAGCCAGGCAGACTAGGCCTCAGGGAATAGGGTGCCATCTAGGTTGTACTTCCAGTCTGAAGTCAGCCAGCAAGATTCCCGGCTTGTCAGCTGATGTTACAAGCCAATCAAGAGACACCTGTCCCTAATAAAGCCCTTGCAACAGGAGTCAACAGAGGACTCCAAAGCCTGATTATATTTAAAATTGCTTTTCAGCCACATCGACCCTGTTCAGATGGCAGGCTAAACCATGGTAATTAAGCATTTTGAGCTAAATATTATGTCTTAGTGTGTCATGTGAACCATGACTTACCGTGTTGTGGGAACTACTCTGACCATGGTGGCTATATAACCATGGTTTAAACATGCTCACTAACCATTTGCTGCAAAGGGTTAGCAGCCTAGCCATGGCTTAGCATGTTGTCTGAATGTTTTTTTACAATGTCCTTCTTCACCATTACTGTTACAGCGCCTGGAAGGACTGAGGTTGAAACACACTGTGCTTTCCACTAATACAATATTTGTATCCTGAGACATTTCTCTACTTTTCAGGGTATTAGTTTCTGGACATAACTCAAAGCACTGGTTTAAAACTTCTGAAGTCCTAAATGGCTTTGGTCCAGAAAATGTTACGGAGTTTATCTCAAATTCACGCTCAACTGTAGATTCAAGTGCTAAAGATGGGGCTAAAAATTACTTGATGGTACCTTTGGATGCTTAAAAGCAAGGTGGGTTGCCATCGGGCAAGAGAAAGGAATGTGCACCATGCAGAGAGAGACAATCATTAACAAAGAATTGCTTTAAACCAAGACATTCAACTAGATGTACAAAAATTGCTTATCCACAGTTCAGTGTGGCCCTCCTGAGTCAACAAACATAAAAGCGGCCCTTACAATGAACTGAGTTGCGCAGACCTGAACTAGGATCTTCTCCAAGTAGCAGGTAAAAAGTGAAGAGATTACCACCCAGCCCCCAAGCAAAGGTTCTATTTTACTCCGTACTGTTAAAGCAGAATAGCTTCCAAGGTGGATCTGAACTCAGAGAAGCAAAACAAATATGCAAATGATTCACAGAGCTGTAGGCAGAGTTCTGACGTTTCTGAATTTCCTATCATATTTACATGTGGCTCTCAAAAGTTACACCGGAAATTAAATGAACTCTCTGCAATGGACTCCAACTCAGTATAGGGATTTGCAATAGGAACTGAACACTGAAAGAACCCTAGTATACATATGTCATATGGATCATAGTTCAGGCTTAATAGCCATTTATCTGGTCACCTATGGTGATTAAAATCACCTCTCCAGGTGATCAGGCAGAGAGCCTTTGGCATGCTGGTTCTTTATTTTCCTTTAAGGCCACTGATATGCGCATCTAGCAGAGGTATATGTGGATAATGAGCTAGCAGGGTGGGGGTAAATTGTAGGCTAATAACTTTTATTGAAGTTATCTGCAGGTCTGCTGTAGTTTGAATATAAAGACGTGTAGATGCACTGTGTTTATTGAACTACACCAATTGTTTGAAGTCTTACTTTTCCAAAGCTGCCAGTCACCAGTTACATACAAAGGTCTCCCCTTTAAAACAGCCACCCTTTTAAGATAAAAGGTCTGACCCAAACAAAAAGCTCAGTGCCCTTTTAACTGTTAATAGAAATGCAATTCTTTTCAAAAAGTCATGGTTCTCCAATTCCTCCACCACATTCTCCCTCCATTTCCCCCTTCTTTTCTTATGCAGCCCAGGGCAGGTCTTTTAACTGAACAGATATGCTTTAATTGTTCTATTGGAAATACATGCCCTGTGGGCAAAGGAGGATAACCAAAACCAACACGTATGTATTTTCAAAGGGCTCCATGCAGGCCCTGCTTCTGTAATTTTGTTAGCATAAAGGAAAGAAAAACATCCGTTAAAGGGCATATTGTCAACAAACGCTGCACAGGCAACAATGCTCACCCACTGTGCATGATCAAAAGGTAGTAAGAGCAAAGAGTTTACCTATGCCTTTATCATGGCTCTCACTTTTGTCTCCTTTTCTGAGCTGCAAAGCATACTTTAGAGTCCTTGCCAGAAGCAGCTGGTTTCAACAGAAAGGGCAGAACAAGGTGAGCGAGTAGCAGAAGGATATTCAAGCAAAACATTTTGAAGGGCTGCTCTCTACTTGATTTACCATGAAATCTGGGTGAATACCGCAAGTGGTAGAACACACACTTTGCATGCAGAAGGTCCCAGGTTCAATTCCCAGCATCTCCCCGTAGGGGTGGAAAAGCTTGACGGACTAAGGAAGCAGAGCTGTTCACACAATATGCTAACCCACACTCAGTGGTTGAGTGTGGGCTGTTTTGAACCGAGGGTTGTTTATTGAATCTTGAGTTAGCATGTTGTCTGAACGCAGCCAGGGTGGCTTATTAATCATGCAGTGTGGCTTCCTTGAGAACCCATGTTTTGTTGTTGGGCTGTTCAGGGTGGTTAACAAGCCATACTGCATGGTTAATAAGCCAACATGTCTGCCTTCAGATAACACACTAACCCATGGTTCAACGAACAACCCATAGTTCAAAACAACTCACACTCAACCACTGAGTGTGGGATTGGCACGTTGCATGAACAGCCTCATGACTCAGTACTGGACACCTTCCTATGTTCATATGTTCAAATGAAGCAGCAAAGGAAATATGGACTGCTTGTTTGTTCTGCTAGTCCATTATATTCTTCCATGCCACTTTAGGAAGGGTTCTAGTCACTGATATCTGGAGCTTTGGAATGTTGTCAAATTGTCCACATTTTACATGGGCCACAATATTTTCTGTTTTAAAAACAAAATGCAACCCATTGTGCAGTTCCATGCAATGTGCAGGGCAAACCCATTTCTCACTGCTTCAGGCAATGCTGCCTGCCTGACAAGGGTACCTGAATGATGCACACGCTTGCCAACACAAATCTGTTTCATTCGTACTTTGCATTTTAGGTTACGTCAAAGATTACATTTTAGGGATAACCTTACAAGGTAGGGGGCTAATTCATACACATTCCCTTTCTTTCTCCGCCCCTGTGCTAACCCTTTACTCCCAACCCTCTCCACCATACTCCGAGGGCTGTGAGCTCACAATATATACACAGGGAGCTGACTGGATTGTGCCAATAATGTGTAAAGAGTTCCATTAAAAGCTGCCATCCTAAATATCTCAAACTCGATGTGAGTCGTTTAGAAAAGGGGTGGGCAGACATCAGGCCTGTCAGTTGTACTTTGTTCTTGACTAGAAAACCACAGTCCACCACATCAGAGCCAGGTACAAAATAGAGTCTGGGGATGGAAAGGACCTAAGCACAAAACTGCGGTCTGAAGGATAAAAATTACGCATGTGACCTCCATATGCAAGTATAAATAGCCAATGAAATTATAATAGAATAAGGCACCTTCTTGGACTTGGTGTCCTCCAGATATGCCGCATTCCAGTTCCCATCATTCCCAGCCAGCTTGTCCAATGGAGAGCAACAGGTTGGGGAAAGATGAACTAGGGATGCCAGCAGCCTAATGTTGCAGGGTGGAGGGACAACTTTTTGTTGTTGCTATTGTGAAATTACTGGGAATCAGAAACATTTGCTGATCTGTTTATCATCCAGCAATCTACCAGTAAATCCTAATCTACAATACCTTCCAACTACACCTGATTTAGAACACTTTTAAAAAGTAGGTTATAAAAAGCTGACAATGCATTGATTGTACCTTAGGAACAACCAGAAGTGATTTCAATTTCAAGAGTCAAGTTTTGGGCACTAAAACAGCTTTGATGGCTTGGTTTTTAGGGTTTGCATACCCGAAGAGTTTTACATGGCTTGGTGTTGGGTTTCATCCTCAAAAATCCATCCACCTAATTAAGTGCAGTCTATTTGCCTCTTCTGTGTCCTGTAGTAACAACCCAAAATAATCAAGCCCTTTATTTCAGGAGATGATAAAGAAATGGATTATAATTAACTTTTTCATTAGTTCTGAGAGTCACTTTAAACAGGTTTTGAAATTTGAGTCTCGTGAACTTTAACATTTTGAGCAGACAACGATGCCAGCTAGTTATGCTGCATATTTCGGTCATATAAGGTGTACTATGCGATGGGTCGGATCCAGATTTAGGTGCCTACAGCTGGACTTCTCAACAACATTCACTCCATGGCAAGCCCTCCTGCCCGTTGAAAATGCCTCACAGAGGTTTGGGTTACCCTGCTGAATAGGGTAAGCTGGGGGGAAGGTGGAATCCCCCAAAATTGTGTGGCTGTGCCTTCCCAAAGCGGAGCCCTTCTGTCCACAGAAGGCAGATCCTGGATCCAACCCAATACCTGTGAAAGAGGACACTGAACTCAGATCTAGAGAAATGTGTGTGGTGTACAGGAAGACACATGCCTTGAGCAAGTGAAATTTCACTGTTGAGTTATGAATCCTGGCTTGTTTGGAAGAAAGAAACCAAGAACCTGGATTCAAGTGTCACAATAAGCTAAATGTTTCCTGGTTAGCATTGCCTGCTCATGCAAAAGGATAAGTCTTATTATTATGTGTCAATGCAGCCAATTTCTCATATCGTAAACACTAAAAATGTAATGTTTGCATTCCAAAACAAGAACGAGATTTGGGTGTTAGCTACAGAAACACACACACACACACCACAAGTTCCTATATGAGAAATTGTGTTTTACCAGCATTATGTCTAAATCAGCCTACAGAAATCAGAGTCCCACATCATCAGCAGATGGCACTTTCTTGGCAAAATCAGGATTTCTTTTTACTTTTCTGGTGCAGTGCATGCAATCCTGCCCATGTTTGTCCTTCACTGCAAAATCATCTCCTGCATTTTTTAACCTCATTCTGCCTGCTCTCAGAAGCAGGGCTACCCATAGGATTTTCTGGGTCCAATACCCAAAAACGTGTACTCCACACAATGCACACCCTGTTCTGTGGCCTCCTTGACCTCACAAAGACTGCTGTGAATGTTTAAGCAAGTGGAATAAAATTATAGTAAGAGATTGTGAAAGGGAGGAAAGGCATTGGTACTTTCCTCTTTGTTGATGCCGTACACACAAACACAGGTTTTATGAAGCGCACACAGGGGCCCCTATAAAATTTGGTCTCCCTACTGGATTCCATATTTACACACCTGTACCTCTGTCGGCCGAGTCAAAAGGATTTTCTTCCTCACCCCAATTTTCAGAACTACAATTTCTGAATGATCAAGAAAAGCACAGACAAGTTCAGTCCCTCCATAAATGCGCTTGTAATTTCAAATGTCAATTTATCTAATAATTCTTACAGTCAGATTCATGAATGGAAACTGCGCCAATAAACTACCACTTCAAAGTAGAAACAACCTTCTGCCAAAGGTGATTGTTTAAGAAGTCATGCTTTATAATCCAGGAGCTCATTTAACAGGATAAAATACTGCATATATAAATATTACAAAGTTGTGGTTGCTAGTTACATAGCCTCTGAGTTGATTCAACAACAACGTTTTTTAAAAAATAATAATTTGTGATTGAACTTGAAGGTTTATTGAAGTTGGGGTTTTGAAATTAGAATTTGCATCTGAAAAGCAACAGTACCCCCTGCTGGCCTCCAAAATTCTTCAAAATGAAATTCCACAGCATGACCCATTTCAAATTCTACAAATTCTTTCTGTACACAAATATAATTCATTGCCCATTAAACTGACAAAGCCCTCATCTGATAAGCAAGATGATTTTAAAAATAAGTAGAACCATTAAACATCACAGTTTAGTTAATTAGGAGTTACAAGAAATAAGGCGTGATCTAGCAATGAGCACAACATACAGTTTAAAAAAATGATTTAAATGTTGTGTTAAAACATTTGTCTAATAAGTCCATGATAGATATGGCTGTTTTGGATTGCCTGGGAAAACAGGAATCCCGAGTCCCTTTCCCTGCATTCAGAGCCATGGAGTTTGCAACAGGGAAACAATGTTGTGAGGATTTTGGTCACGGTTGTAGTTATTAGCTTTTGACTGCTCTGAAATTACATAGAGCCTTTAGTTAATAACCATCAGCTCTATGATTTCTAAAGAGTGTAACCACTAAGTTTTTGCAATGGGATTCCTACAATAAAGAAGTCGCATTGATTTTGGTGTCCTGGGTCAGATTGCCAGTGTGTGTGCTTTAAGGAATTAACTTCATTCTACAATAATAGTAGACTTACCTGGGAAAGTATGTTACTTCTGGGACAAGATACTACAACAAAATAGAGATTGCAAGGCAGTATGAATCAAACTGAAGTACTTTGGCCACATAATGAGAAGACAGGATACCCTGGAGAAGAGGCTGATGCTACGGAAAGCGGAAGGCAAAAGGAAGAGGGGCCGACAAAGGGCAAGATGGAGGGATGATATTCTGGAGGGGACAGACTTGACTTTGGGGGAGCTAGGGGTGGCAACGGCCGACAGAAAGCTCTGGCGTGGGCTGGTCCATGAAGTCACGAAGAGTCAGAAACAACTGAATGAATAAACAACAATGAATCAAACACTCAAAAACACTTGAAAGGAAGTGTCGAAGTTCTTTTTATATCTATTTATGCAGTATTTCACTTCCTTTCCGTTTTTTTTAATGATAAAGGATTAGTTGGGATAATAGTAAACAAGCATTTCTTGTACAGCCTACACCAACTACATCATTAAAAACCCTAAGAACATAAGAGGTGCCCTGCTGGATCAGACCAAGGGTCCATCTAGTCCAGCACTCTGTTCACACAGTGGCCAACCAGCCGTCGGCCGGGGACCAATAAGGCAAGACATGGTGCAACAGCACCCTCCCACCCATGTTCCCCAGCAACTGGTGCACACAGGCTTACTGCCTCGAATACTGGAGATAGCACACAACCATCAGGGCTAGTAGCCATTGACAGCCTTTGCCTCCAGGAATTTATCCAACCCCCTTTTAAAGCCATGCAAAATTGGTGGCCATCACTACATCTTGTGGCATAATTTAACTATGTGCTGTGTGAAGAAGTACTTCCTCTTATTTGTCCTGGATCTCCCACCAATCAGCTTCATGGGATGACCCCGGGTTCTAGTATTATGAGAGACGGAGAAAAAATGTCTCCCTATCAACATTCTCCATACCATGCATAATTTTGTACATGCCTTCCCCAACCAGATGTCCTCCAGATGTTTTGGACTGCAACTCCTATCCTCCGTGGACAACACAGACTGATGCTGTTTGGAGTTGTAGGCAAAACTTCTGGAGGAGTGCCGTGTTGGGGCAGGCTACTTTAGATCATATCTTGATAGCAATTTGTTAGGTTCTGGAATAAAAGCCATCACTACCATACATTTAAGCCATTGGACAAAACTGTACAGCTCTACATGGGAAGCAGACGTACACAGCATATTAACTGGAAGCAGTCTTCTGACTTATCCTAGAGCAATGCATTCTGTGGAAGGCAGGAGCAGAGTGGTTAAACCACAGTGCTTTCTTTTCTTACTGCAAATGTTAAAGCAATCGAGGAGGAACAGGGTGGCGGGGGTAGAGGGAAAAGCTAGTTTGGGAGACAGCCATTCATTCCACATTTCTAGCATTCCCAGAATGTCCTGTGTTCCAATCAATATGCCTACAGTGTGTTAAACAAAACAGATTTACACAAGTGAGAGTTCAGTAGGTGTGTCATATATTATTAAAAGTTTATACATTGATTTACAGGGCCAGATTTTTCTGCTGACATGCTTTCAGTGAAGAAGGGGGGGAAATCAATGGAGTTACCTTGGCAGACAATCTGACCCATTTGCATTTAATGGAATTTCAAAATTATTCAGTACTTAAAGAAACAGCTTTCAATTGGAACACTACTTGAGATCTGAGTAATAAATCTCTTAAAATTGTTTAGAAGGTTCCCTCCTCCCAGCACTTTAAATGGGCTTAAAAACTTATAAGATTATTGATTTGGTAATGAAAGGTGGTAGATAAATATATTAAATAAATATGATTCTAGTGAAATGAGTAAGAATATAAGGCAACGTTTTGGACCTTCCATCAGCTTCCTTTACGTTAAAGGCCATAGGCTGCTTCATTCATGAATCTAACAACACTTTTTCACCCACCATTCAATGACTCAAAGACGAATGTATGTGTCGTTTCCGCTGAAAACTACCATGCCTGAGCTGACACTAGGTGATATGGAAGTTCTAACTGTGCTTTTAGACCTGTAATAGCTCATTCATACAAACAACTCACCACTTGATGCTGCAGTGGATGGCTATGTCCTGACTTCAGATAAATCGTGCCAAGAATAAGCCTGGCCTTCTCCTGGGCTCACACCCTGCCCAATCCCCTCTCTTCTTTCAGTGTGGGCATGATGAAATTAGAAGCTTCCATTTGGTTAGACTAAGTGCAGCTTGTCATGCTGTCTGAACTCAACAAACTGTGTTTAAACTTAACTATGGTTTGTTTAAAACAAACCAACTTCAACTTGTGGTTAATGAAGCTGGCTTGTTTCAAGCTAACCATAGTAAAGATTGACCATAGCTTAAGGTGCAGACATAATGTTAAACTGTAGCTACTATTTATTTATTTATTGCATTTTTATACCGCCCAATAGCTAAAGCTCTCTGGGCGGTTCACAAAAAATTAAAATTACCTATGTTCACCGCTCTGGAATCTTTTTTTAGATATTGAGCAGTATAGAAATAGTCTAAATAAATAAATGAAATTGGAAGCAAAAGCTTTTATTTGCCTCCTTGCAGCCATGCGAGAGGAGGATAGCACAATCCAAGGGGGTCACTAGGCTCATTCCTGCCACAATAAACCACAACTTTTCATGATGCCTAGATGTAACCAATGAGTGATAAAGCTGATTCACTCATGCACGCTTAAGAGTTGCAAAAACAGCTGATTATTTTGGGTTCCACACTCACAGAAAAAGTCTTTTCAAGTATTTGGAATGGTTCCAAAACCGACCTTGAAGAATTTAGCTTCCTAAGAGCCTCAACTTCCATGGTATGAAAAGAACTTCACTGCCCTTATGACTGAGTTGACATTTCTTGAAAAACTGTGTGACCAATGCTTACTGTCTGCATGGTTTGATTGTCACTTGCCCAAACTGTGGGCTCACATGCTCCCTCTTCATGTGTTCAGACAAACCAGCAAATTATGGTGTGCCTCAGATAACTGAGGCACATAAGGCAGGGAGCACACAACCTTGTAGGTTCATTCCCACAATGCCAAGCCACGGCTTACGGCTAACGTCTGAACCACCTCTGTGTTTTGGAAATATGAAACAAAATTTTGGCCAGGAGACACGAAGCAGAGATCTTAAAGGAAATGATTTTGTCTTTCACTTCAAAGCTTGGAAGAAAGATTGGGCTGTTCTGGAGTCCGAAGGGACAGGGTTTACCCGAAGTCACTACTTGTGAAGCAATTTGGCTGAAGGAATCCCTATTGATTTCCCATAACCCTCAACTCCACTGCAGTAGGACACTAACTATAGAAGCAACTTAATTGTGCAGTCACTGATTTTCAGTTAGACACTTACAACAGCAAAAAAAGAAAAATCAATACGAGTTGCCCAACTTATTAAGTCATTGTGGCAGCTGAGGTCATTAACTCGCAGCACAGAGAAAAGTAAAAGCACTCACTCATGTCAGTAATAATCCATGTTCTGGTTATCTGTCCTTACCACCCTTACGAGAGGCGAGATAGGAAACTTTCCCACAAATAAAGCAGGCCAGCCAGAGCAGACAGGCAAACTAGGTACCTGCCTGGGGTGCAAAAATGTCTCTATATTTCTTAGCTGTATAGAGTGAGGCGCTGCTGTCCATGAGTGAGGAGTTGGAGCAATGGCTCTCAGAGAAGTGTTAATGCAACAAAGCCCTGGGAATTGACTGAGGGCTTATATGCATGCTGTCAGCCGCCTCTCCTCCTAGTTTAACAGTTGCAGCTGGGTCTGCTTTCTCACTATCTGCACCTGGGATTCCCCATCCAATAGATCCTGTGTAGACGCTGCACCAAAGGATCTTCCAGGTCTTCTAAAAAAAAATACTAAGCCCCACAATTTAGAATCACAATAACATCAAGAACAAACAACACGGATTGATGAAATTGTTCTGTGATTTTGTTTATATTTATAACCAACATGACACTTATAAAATACCATTGTATTAATGTCTCTTGTGAATCCACTTTGAATGCAGGAATTGCGGAAAAGGGGTATATAAATAAACCTCATGTAGCAAAAGCCAGAGAATTCACAACCAGTACTATAGTAGACAATATATTTGCAAAAGCAGCATGGCCATAAGATAATCAGGCTAGCCAAACACCTCTGGAAACAAGTGTATTTCAACCAAACACTGAAAAAACAAGACCAAAAAAATTGACTACCAAGCGAATTCTGGAGAATAGTTGCCACAGTGAAAAAGCCCTACTCCTTCTACAGCCCAGCCTAGCCCCTGCGATACCACATAAGCGGCCCTAAGCACAGAGTAGTGAGGAGAGAATCTCTTATATTTGGAAGCAAAGCGACTTCTCTTTTCATGATGTACCTAATTTCTTTCAAAATCCTCCATTTTTCCAATGGTCAAACAGGTTTTGCAGGTTTTTCAAACAATACCAAAGCCAGCCAGACCAATTAACTCAATGAAAGTGGGATGGGTGCAAACACTACAGAGCAGCAATTTATCTTCCAGAACCATCTTCAAGTCTCAAACTGCAGTTTTAGATCTCTTGGTTCTTTTGCGTAAATGACACCAGCTCCCTTTGAATGGATCAGGAAAACACACAAAAGGACTAATTTTCACACTGCACAACAACAGAGCATGCCTGACCTCAAAGCTTCCCAGGACATACCCTGAAGTAAGAGCATCTTAACATGAGAGGAACAAGTGGATGAAGACGGAGAGGCCAATGGGATGCACAGTTCATACAACTGAGCTTCCATGCTCAGTTCTTATACAGAAACATGACTTCTCTTTACTTTTTGATTCCAGAGCTGCTGTACTTACCGTTTTAAGAGAGAAAGGGAGAGTTTCCCCAGAAGACACGGTCAATTCTTCCTTTTTCCGCTGCTGATAAACCTCCAAAGCGTCAACGAACTGCACACCTTTGGTCAGCCGGTGTCGTTTCCTCACCTGTAACAAACAACAATGGCTTTCAAATTTTCCACATTGAGGGAAACTCATTCCACATTGAGTTGCCTGTTATGGAATCCCTGCAGCACATTGCAAAAGAATCTGAGGCAGGGGTGCGCAGAAGGTAGGTCTCCAGATGTTTTGGACTTCAACTCCCAGAAGCCTCTGCCAGCAATGCCAATGGTCAGGAATGCTGGGAGTTGAAGTCTAAAACATTTGGAGATCTACTTTCTGCCCACCCATTGTAAGGGACATAAGAGTTCACATATGAAACAGGCCAGGCCTACTGGCCCTGAATGGTGTCCTGCTTGAACAGGTAATGTATCTGAGGATAGAGCAAATGGTATACAATTGCATATTGCCTCTAATCCAAGAGCTAGCCTTTATACGTCAGGACTAGTAGCCACTGATAGCCTTCTCCTCCAGAAAGTTATCCAATCCCTTTTCAATGCCATCCAAAATGGTGGCTATCACTACATCAAGCGAATTCCATAGTTTAGCTCTGTGCTGTGTGAAGAAGTCCTTCCTTTTATCTAACCTGAATCTCCCATAGGATGACCCCTGTAGGATTCTAATATTTTGAGAGAGAAACGAAAATGTCTACCTGTGCACTTTTTCCACACCTTGCATAATTTTGTACACCTCTATCATGTCTCCCCTTACTCTGTTTTTCTAAGCTAAACCATCCCAACTGTTGTAACCTTTTCCTCATAGTGGTGTTGTTCCAGCCTCTTGATCATTTTAGATGGCCTTTTCTACACTTTTCCAACTTTACAATATCCCTTTTACGTGCAGTGACCAGAATTGATTGGAACTGTACCCATTATTCCAAGTGTGGTTGCACCATAGATTTGTATAGCGTGACCACAGTTGGAATATCTAGCTCACCTGTCTAGCTCATTGCCATCTGCACCATTGGTCTTCAACTGGTAGGGTGGGACCCTCTACCTAAGGTGGGTTGCAACAACAGCACTAGCACCGCACAAAATACATTGATCCCCAAATGCATGTTTTGACTGGAGGAGGATCCATATTTGATAAGCTGAAGACTACTCATCAGCACTGACTCATATTGGCTCCCCACGGCTTCAAAGGAGTCTTTCCTTACTTGGATTGAAACTGGGACCTTTTGCCTGCAATGCTGAGCTTTGAGGAAGATTGGTAGCCATGGGCTGGTTGGCTTTTAGGAACACTCATCTGCCATTAATGATCTTCTCAAGGAAGAATTCTTGACCAGCTTCTGAGAGGTCCCCAGAACATAGATCAAAAACCACTGGCTTAAGCTAGTAGGAAAACTGTGGTATTTCCCCTTCCCTGGTGTTCTCTATACACTTGGGGTGAAAAGGTCACTTGCTTGGAGAAATGGCCAAAATTTAAAAAGCGACCCACAGTATAATTTAGGTTGCAGCTCAACCCAGCTAATATGATGCACAGATTCATTTTACTGGCAGTAAACTTTGCTCACCTGCTCATCTGTTTCTAGTGAACGAATCCTTTTCCTGTCCACTTTGAAATCATCGTCTTCGCCTTCATGTAAAGATGCCTGCTTCTTTGCAGACAGTTTGGAAGCGAGTGTGTGTTTTGAGATGTCCACTGCAAGAGCAACACATAAAATAGATGTTATTATGGGAGGGGTTGCTCTTTTAACCTACAAACACCTGATCCACCAGAGCAATATAGTGGAAGTTAAGGGAACAGGCACAACCACCTAAGGGGAAATGGACTTTGGAGGAGAGGATATGCTACCTCACATGGGGAGGAAGCAGCCCCAAGGAAATTGTACTACATTTTTACTATAAGTTGCCTTAGGGAATTTTCAGGATAGGAATCAAATAGAAAAAACTTAAAAGCCAATCATGACATTCAGACCCTTTCTACACCTAAGGATTATCCCAGAAAAATGGAGGGATCATCCCTGCCTACTCCTGGGATCCCCTTTGTGTCATTTGGATGCACAGGGATGATCCCGGGACAAAAGGCAGGTGTAGAAACGGCCTCAATTACCCTGATCTAGAAGACTCCTACATGAGCTCTGAGTACAATTCACTACAAGTCAGACAGATCTGTGGTCTCAAATGAGGGTGTAAACAAGCACATTCACACATTCACATACAATTATTTTAAAATCTTCCAAAGAGATCTGAAGTGAAGTGGGGGGGCCTACAGGTTACAGGCCTTTACAGTGCCTTTATTGTAAAATTCTTTCCACAAGCCTCTTATTCTTTTTAGAAAGATGGTAAAGGGTTGGCTGTTTAGATTGCCATTTGCTGCTGAAGATGGACTGATTCCAATTTGTTTGATCTGAGATTTATTTGGCTGTGATGAATACTCATCTTTGATGGTAATTGCTATTGCATGCTGCTTAATTTATTTTGCAAGCCACTCAGACATTGCATCAGTTTCTAAGGCAGGAGGAAAGAGAATTAAAATAACAACGTTAACAGGTGTACTATATTTTAAAGTATGAATGAAATAAGTCACAGTGACACAGATGCAATGGGAGCAAGTTCACATGTAATGATTTAAAGTATACTTCCCCCCCCCCCAAATCATTATAAAAACAACAACAGTTAAGGCCGCAATCCTATGCATGTTTATACAGAAAAATAGTCTTGCAAGTCCCAGCATTCTCAAGCCAGCAATGGGGAGGGGGCAGTCTAAAGCGGGGAGTGTTTACTGTTGTTACTATGCTGACAAATGAAAAGAACATCTAATAAACAACATTAAAGGACTGCATTCACATCACACTTAGCCTATGACTGTCCGTAGCACTTTAAAACATGTCATTTCTTATATCGCCTCCCTGAAACACTCTCCCCTCTTAATGCAACGTCTCTGATCTTTCTCTCTTCGCCTTTCAGCCTTCCCTGAATAATTGTGCTGCCCTGTTAATTTATTCATTATTCTATTTTAAACACTTTAACTGATGAGCTCTTCTACCCATGATTATGTGTTTTAATTTCTGATATTCTAAACCACTTAAGTGATATTTTTTAGATATGGTAAGCTGTATATAAATTGATTAAATAAACAAATAAATAGTAAACCAATCAACTCTTGTAAAGCTTCTCAGTCTAGTTGTTCGACTCTTTCGGTGTACCTTTGCAAGTCTGCCCTTAAAGCAATTCAAGATGCGGGTTTTAACCTATAAAGCCCTACACGGCTTGGAACCACAATACCTGATGGAACGCCTCTCCCGACATGAACCTACCCGTACACTGCACTCAACATCTAAGGTCCTCCTCCGAGTGCCTACTCCGAGGGAAGCTCGGAGGATGGCAGCAAGGGAGAGGGCCTTTTCGGTGGTGGCCCCCACGACTGTGGAATGATCCCCCTGATGAGGCTCGCCTGGGGCCAACACTGTTATCTTTTCGGCGCCAGGTCAAGACTTTTCTCTTCTCCCAGGCATTTTAACAGCATTTAACAACGTTAAGTTTGTTTTTAACGGACCCCAGAACTGTTGTTTTTATACTGTTTTTATGTTTTTGATGGTTTTAAATTTTGTATATTTTTAATGTTTACTGTTTTTAACTTTTGTAAACCGCCGAGAGAGCTTCGGCTATGGGGCGGTATATAAAGGTAATAAAGAAAGAAAGAAATGCTGAATGTGCCCTTAAAGGCCGCCTAGAAAGATGTCCCCAAGAAGCGATGTGAAAATGACCTTTGTTTGTTGACGTGGTTCCACTGGTTGTAGGTGTCTCTGTTCCACTGTTGGTGAAGGAATAAGAAGTGCCTTGGTCCCCCTCGGCACTGTCCTGGCCCTGGGTTGCAAGTTTAGCATGGCACCGACAGCGGCACAGCACTGGGGTCTCCGGCTTCTTGCATTCCTTCGAGCCTGGCAAGTCATCAAGTGGCTTTTCTGAAGAGAAGACCAAAGAAATGCATATATTAAAATGCTACCGACTTTGGGAGATCCGAGGGATCGACGTATAAATTTTCTGAGCTGTGTATTTTCTCCTCCCCTCCAGGGCTGAGTAGGTTTAGGAACCTACGAAGCTACCACTGGTCGATCTAGCCCAGTATTGTTAACACAGAGTGGCAGCAGTTTCAGGTACGAGATCTTCCAACCCTACCAGGAGATGCCAAAGACTCTGCATGCAAAGCAGGACCTCTATCACTGAGCCACGGCCCCCTCCCTAAAAGAGTCAGGCACTTGGGGACATAGGAAGCTGCCAGATACCGAGTCAAACCATTGCTCCATCTAGCCCAATATTGTCAACACTGACTGGCAGCAAAGGCTCTCCAGGATTCCAGGTAGGAATTTTTCCAGCCCTACCTGGAGATGCACGGGATTGAACCTGGGACCATGCAAAGCAGGGGCTCTACCGCTGAGCTATAGTCCCTTCCCCAAGGTATAGGTTTTGGCAGATGTTCCACCAACATAGCAGCAGCAGTGTAACTAACCCCTCCTGTCCTGCAACCAACTCAAACTAACGAATGAACTAAAATGTCTTTAATTAGGTGGCAGCCCTAGTTATCGAATGATGAGACATCAAGAACATATCTGCATGGATCAGACCACAGTCCTAAGCCAGTATTGGCCAAGCATGACCTTCTCATCTTCAACAAGAAGGGTTCGCTATCACGCAGGTGGTAATTCCTTTGTGCCCAGGGGCACAACTATCCTTCTGAAATTGTACGCTAAGCACCAGAGCAGAACTCAATAATGAATAAATGACAGTCAACAACTATGTGAATAATTTACAGACCCAGAAAAACAGATAACTTCCGGTCGACTGGGCCACAGAAGTTCAGGCAGCCAATGGCATTTCCTCCAAACAGGGTGATTAGAGGCAAAGGGACAGTAGAGGTGGCCTTAACACCGAGTCAGGCAAGCAGTCTGTCTACCTCACTATTATCTACACCAGTGGTCTTTACCTGGTCCAGACCCAAGACCCACTTCAGAGTCCCAATCTGCAACATGCGACCCACTTTCACAGTTTTCTCCACATCCAACATTGCAGCAGCAACTTCGTCACGCCCTGCCTGGATTGATCTCACGACCCACCAGTTGAAGACCACTGATCTACACCGACTGGCAGCAGGTCTCCAGCGTTTCAGGCACGATCCTTTCCAAGCGCTACTTGGAGATGCAGGGAATTGAACCTGGGACCTTCTGCTTGCACTCTACCTCTATTAACAGGTACAGGAGACAAAAAGGGCTCCTGTACCTTTAATAGTTGTGTAAGAGGAAAATCCAGCATGCACGGCATATCGTGCAGGGATAACAAACACACACACCGAAATTAGCTCTTCTGCTCATCTATTAAATGGTACAAGAGCCCTATCCTCCTTTGCAACCTCCTTTCAAATGCTCCTCTGGTCAGACGTTGCCACTTTCATAAAACAGACATGGCCTAACGGGCAAGCCGCAATGATTCACAGTGTCTTATTGATCATCATTACTTATTTTGATCGTTTATATTCTGCACTTTCCACTTCTGAAGAGACACTCAAGATGACTTATGTCCTTCAGCAAAGGGATTAATCAGGTAGAAAACACTCTAAAATGATAAAACTATTATTAAAAAAAAAGTTAAAATGAGAAACAGAGATGATCAATCGATCGATCTCTTATATATACTCAGACAACTCCTGAGACTTTACTGGCCGTTCTGGGACAAATGGAATGACACAAAACAGACCTTCTCAGTGGTGGCACCCGCCCTTTCGAACACTCTCCCATGTGTGTCTCCCAAGAAACAGTGGCAGGTTTTAAATACCACTTGAAAATGTATTTGTTCACACAGACTTTCCCTGACCTGTACAGGATTATGTTACTGCCCTGTTTTATTGTGGTTTTGTTGTAATATTTATTACTATTACCGTATTTCTTCGATTGTAAGACGCCATCAATTGTAAGACGCACACTAATTTCAGTACCACCAGCAGAAAAAAACATCCTAAGACACACCCGCGATTCTAAGACACACCCCATTTTTAGAGATGTTTATATGGGGGGAAAAGTGTGTCTTAAAATCGAAGAAATAGGGTATTATTTATTATTATTTTATTTTTTAGAGGAAGTCTACAGTAACTTGGCTAGGCTGGGTAAAGCCTCAGAACCCTCGGTCCCTAAGGCACTTCAAGCCTCAGAGTGTCTGAAGAGATCCAGTTACAAGAATTGGGACACTTTAAAATGGCTCCGTTCAGACAACACGTTTGTCTACGCAGTGTGAAAACTCCACTCAACGGTTGAGTTCCTAGTGGGTACTCCCCATACAACATGTTCTAACTCCACCGTTGTGTGACTGAGGGTTACCGTGGAGTTGAGTAAAATCCATTGTAACGTTTGATTGACAGTTCCTCCACCCTCTCTCTTCCCCTGGTACTCCCGATGGTATCCCATCAGCCATTGCTGGAAAAAAAACAATCCCGGAGGCTCTCCTAGAGTGGCACTCACTCCTGCCCACTCGCTCTTGCCATGGAACTCTGTAGCCAGTGGGAAAAGTCAATTCAACGCAACGGAAAACTCCATGGAGCCCTCCACACAACACAATGGTTGTGCAGGAACTCTTCTCTGCACAGCATGGATATTCTGCGTGGAGTGTTTTTTAAAAAAAACTCCACTGTGGGGTCGAATTTTCCCTCCAGACAACACGTTTCTCAATGGTGGTGTAAAAACTCCACTGTGGAGTTCTAAAACCAGCATTGGGAAATGTATTGTCTGACCTGGGCCAATGCCTCACCATGGAGCGCCTGCTGCCATGACAGCGCTGAACAGAGCAAAGCAAAGCTTTTCCCGCTTCCAGTAGGACTCTCCAACAGACAGTGTTGCTTGGAGTTCAGGCCCCTCACAATCTGTGAATAAATAAAATAAATAAATCTAATTACCACAGGGAACTGTAAAACACTGAGTGTCTGGCTTTCTGCTACGGCAGGGCAGGACGGGCCCTTTTTTTGGCCTGGAGGTCAAATTGGCCACATGCCAGAATGTTGAGGTGGGGTCTGCCAGCACTGGCCAGGGCCACAACTCAAAGCAGACGGGGGGCACAGATGGCATCCCCACACACTCCCACATATTCTCTTACACATACATCCCATTCGCAGACAAACACAAACACATTCACCTTCCCATCAGGGAAAGAAAGGAGCAAGCAAAGCCCTAGGGAAGTGTGCATGGTGCCCCCAGTGTCTTGAAGTAGTGGCTCCCCAGTAAGACAGGAGGGGCTTCAGGGCGGACTTTGCAGGCTGGATGGGGATGCATGGCAGGACAAATTTGGCCTGTGAACTGAAGATTCCCTGTCCCTGTGCTATAAGGCGGAGAATTATGTTGGAAAATAGGAACAACTCTGCATGCTTCCAGACACTAGGGGGAGATAGAGAATGTTTTGTAGCTTGATCAGCTCTTATTTCCTGCTTCCTCCCCCTTCCTCTTCCTTCTGCCCCTCTAGCCTCAGCAACATGCTTTTTCTCCAGAGTCACAAGTGACCAATTTTCATGTCTTCACTTACTTACACTCATGTGCCCTGCTTTAGGGGGTACTTGTAGTTAAACAGTGTTAGTTAGCCTTCTCTGATGGTGTGTATAAAAGCACTAATAAAGTAAGCAGATTTGAACTTCTTCTTAACTATCCTGCATTTATTGCCTCCAATACTAAATGATGTGTTACCACTTTTTCTCCATATAAGGCAACTCTGTTGTATGTCACATAAGACTTTCCAACAATTGCAGTCCTCAGTTGTGAAATAATGACAACACTGCAGTTACTTTAAACTGGGAAGCAAATACTTCTAATCTCCTTCTTGCGACCACACCAAAGGAAGTGCTCAAGCCCCAGACTCAATCCCATAATGCTAAATGATGTTTTAGCCATGTTATGTCCATCCAAGGCCAATGCTTGTAACAGAAATAAGAAATTGTTGTAAATTCCATTCTCTATTTCAATGTTTCTAATTGTTTTGCCTTTATATTTGAAAAATAACACTCAAAAACACAAACTCACCACAAAACAAAAAGAAAATAGTCGGACAGATGGAGGAACCAGACATGTTTGGTTTTAACTGCAGAAGCTCACGGTGTCAGTACCATGAATGAACACTATGAAATAATTCTGATTTGTCAAGACAACTTACTGCATTCATCATAGCAAGCTGCGAAGGGTAGGCCTTGCAAGGGAACATAATTTTCACCCCCCCAATGGTGTATTCTGATGTTGATGAAGCCATGTTTACCTTTCCAGTTTTACACCTGCAAAGAGAAGAGGGGAGGAAGGAAAGTCATTTTAAACAATGCATATTACAGTACAACTACTACAGAAACATGACAAAGAGTACTCAGAATGAGAGAAAAACAACAGAAGAGCCAAAGGCAGCACATTCTGGCCTCATCCATCAGCCATGGGACCAAGTGCCACTGGCAGAATGCGCCCACTTCCTTCCAGGAAGAGCATTATGGCAAAAAGACTAATCTTTACCTCCTCTATCAGCCAGAAGAAAGGCAGCTGCGGGGAGTTTGTTTCCAGAAAGAGCACCTGTTAGAACTGAGAACTTGGCCTCATGCATTGGCCATGGAAATAGCTACTTTCCTAGCTAGTGCTTGCTTTTCTCTTCCCTCCCCACACATTTTCCTTTTGTATGAAGTCTACTAAATTGTGAATGTCTTATCTTTGAATATGTGTAGAGCACTTAGAAATATCTACGTTCAGTCCCCCCACCCCACACTTCCTTGTAAAATGCTGTATTGAATTGGAAATTAACATATTTCAGTAATCAGATTTGTTTAAGAGATATGCGGAGAACTGTATGTGGGAAACTTGATTTAAATCAGGGTTTTCTCTAGGTGATTTAAATCAATACATCTTGACCTTAAGAGGTGCAAAATAGGAATAAGTTTCTGGTAGTATCAGCCACAAACTCCCTCAGCAAACCTACCATTCATTCAACCTTGCCATATGCAATACAGAACTAATCAAACTGTTCTGCCGTACAGGACTTCTGTAGGGATCACAGTTTATTTTATTTCTTATTTTATCTCCCTTTTTACTAGGCAAAGCAGCTTACAAAAATGATAAATGGGATATACAAAGTGCACTGGTCAATTGCTGGTTTTTAAAATCTGGAGTTCAGTTGTTTGCATTATTGATATTTATTATTGTTGTTGCTGTTCATATTCGTTTTAAATATATGCATTTAGCATAAAAGATAGGATATGGATACAAATACAATACACACACCTATTGCAGAACATACGTTATCTTCATAACATATATTATTTTTATTGTCACATATAGACTGTTTTAGTTGTTCAGATATTTAACATCTGAAACAATCAGTCTATATGTATTCTACACTTAACCCTTGAATTTGTAAACAGAAGGCTTTTTATTGTAAGCAAATAAATGATGAAGGAATTTCAATTATCACAAACAAATGAGAGAATATTCCAGAATGACTTTGCATGTCACATCCTCAGACTTTCACTAATTTATTTTCTCCCTACACCTCAAAAAAAGAAAAGAAAATGCTTTTGGAAAACAAAAGCTATTGAAGGAAGTCTCCCTCTTCACCCTCACCCCAAAATTATTTATTATTTTATTTCTTACGTTTTTATATTGCCCAGTAGCCAAAACTCTCTGACAGAAAGCTTGTGTAAGATGCAGGATTATTTTATATTATTATCTATTTTTATTTATTTGTTGTATTTATATACCGCCACATAGCCGAAGCTCTCTGGGCAGTTTAGAAAAGTTAAAAACAGTAAACATTAAAAACAAATATACGAAGTTTACAAACATAAAAAGCACAAAAACAACAGTATCTTTATAAAAACAGCTATTCTGAGGTCTGTAAAAACAAACAAACTCAGCATATGTTTAATGCTGTTAAATTTAGCAATACATCGTTTAAATGTGAGGAAGCACACAGAGAGTTTCGGCTATCAGTTGTTAAACAAATGTGATAAATACAAAATAAAAATAAACCTTCAACAAGTCAACATGAGGGTTATCCCTCACTTTTGTTTTCTCCTATTCCTCTCAGAAATGTAGGACTAATTTTATATTAGAGTCAAAACAAACACATAAACTTTTTAAACAGTAGATTATGGGATACGAAGTCCATACATTTTAAATATTACATTTTTTACATATGGGTTGTGGAAAGCAACTGACCTTCAAGGAATAAATTAAATGTAAATATCATTTAGAGTAACTGTTCTGTGGATAGTTTTGATATTCACCTCAAAATTAATTTTATTTTAATTTTAATTTAAGAAACGGAGGGGGGAGTCACCACTGGACAGGAGTGGCATGTGCATAATATATATTAATATGAGATAGACCACAACAATGTAGATATATTAGCAAATTTATTATTTCACTGTACGAGCAAATACAGCATGCGTTTGGCACCTACATTATATGCTTTTAGACGACCTGTTTATTCTCCCAGCATTTTAAGAGTCTATAAATTAATTTGAACTTGCTGTTTTCAATTTTTTAATTTTGCATCGCTGCTGTTTTTATCTGGTTGAGCATTTATATTGCATTTTTTTAATTCTGGTTTTATACTGTTGTTTTATACTTCGAATGTTTTTAATTTTTTGTGAACCGCCCAGAGAGCTCCGGCTATTGGGCGGTATAGAAATGTAATAAATAAATAAATAAATAAATAAATAAATAAATACTCCCTTTCTCCCCCCCCCCGCGTCCGCGACTTGGACTCGTCTAGCACGCGCGTATCAATAAGCACAAACCCCCAACCCCAACCCGCGCGCGCGAGAGAGAATTACCTCAAGACTCAACGCGCTCGCTCTCCTCAGCTTCTATCCTTTCTTCCCGCCTGTTTCTCTCCGCCCATCGCCATCCGGCGGCTCAGCCAATCCGTAGCGAAATGGAAGCTGCTGCCGACCAATCAGTAGCCACGGCCGAATCAACCCGCCCCTCTGGGTTTCTCATCCAACTCCGTTTTAGCGTTGCTTCCGGGTTCCTGCAGTTGCCTAGGAAACCGGTCACGTAGTGCGGCCTACCTAAATTTTAGGCGCCCCCCCCCCGCTTCTTAAGCAGCCTCCTCCAACCTGGCGCCCTCTAGCTGTGTTAGACTACAGTCTAACTGTAGTCTAACACAGTAGTGTCTACTCTAGACAATTTATTTATTTTATTTATCATATTTATACCCCGCTCCTCAGCCAAAAAAGGCTCTACATAGAGGGCGCCAGGTTGGAGAAGGTTGTACTAAAGCGGAGGTGTTCTGGCCATCTGGCTCACATCACTTTCAGTGGATGTCAAAGAGAAATACGGAGAATTTACCACTTTTCCGTGGCTTCCATTCAATTAAATATAAAAGTATTTTCCCAACTGTCCCACAACAGGTGTTAATTTAATCTCAGTATTTGTGCTATGATCAATGGCTGCTGCTGAGATTGGACATATTTGCAGTGGTGAATGCATGCTTAGCTTGCATCTATTTAAGCTTTAGCATAATTATCACAGCATCTGATGAAATGGGACTCTTAACTCTAAATTTTTTAGTTAAGTCTATGCAGATACGTTCTACACAACGCATGAAGGGTTTGGGTAGTGGCCCTTTTTATGATGCTCAAGTACTTTTATTGTAAACTGTTCTCTTTTATAACTTGTGTGTAATGGCTAATTGCTGGTAACACAATAAATTGACTGACTGACTCTTAATCCATGAAAACGTGTGCCAGAATAAAGTAAATATTGTTTAATGCACCGCAAGACGGTTGTTTTTCCTGCAAAAACAATAGCACGGCCACCCCTGTGGAAACCATTTTGTTTCTTTTCCATTAGACCTCTGTATACATTCTCTCTCAAAAGACTCAGAACAAATCAAAATAAGTTATTTCCACCATGATAAGTGGAGACACAGGGACATGCCCTAACCAGATGCCAAACCCTCTTGCCTCCAACTAAATTCATCACACTTGTTTGCATGAATATTGTGCTCACAGATCTCATTCAGAAATTTAAAAGCTACATGGCTTTAAAATTCAGCACCTTCTAATGGTAATTGTTAATAAATATGGAGCACAATGAAGCCAACATTTTAAAATCCCATTGCTTCTAACGAAGAAACCGGTAACTTTGCATTTCTTTGGCTAGTGGTGGGCAACTTATGGTTCTCCTAGTGTTTTAGCCTACAACTAACTCCACCACTCCCTCACAAATGGCTATGCGAGTTGGAGGCTCACTGTACCTATCCATAAATCTGCACTCCGTTCTGGGCTGAAATCAACTAAAGATCGCTGCACTTCAATTCACTTCATTAATTTCAATTTCCCTTGAAATAGAAAAATGTTCCATTGAAACGAAGAGACTTAAGTGCAGGAAACCTTAGCCGGCTCAAAGCTGTGATAAGCAAACCAGCACTGTACCTATTAAAACAGTATTTATTTATTTTTATTTTTTGGAAGGTCTCTTGGCTGATTATATGAAACACCGTTAAGTCTAGCTTAACTGTTTATTCATTCAAGTCCTGCAATTTGCTGAAGCTATGCTCAGCAATGAGAAGCAATGGACATTTGTATACTTGAAAAGATCAACCCTGCAAAATTAAAATTGTCATTCTAGAAAGGTGTATCCACTGCCATCTAGGAGCAGACAGTGGAGGATTTGAGTATGTTTTAATTTTTGCACTCAGGTCACACAGCATGTATTATTAGTTTAGAGTGACATCTTGTGTTGGGTGTAGGTTTTTTGCTTTTTAAGCCACTGCATAGCTTCAGCAAATAGTATTTCATTATTCAAATATAGCTGTGTTTTACTGGAATTTATTTTGTTCCGACCAGTTGCATGTCCACTGCTACAACAGGTTTTATTTCAGAGTTCATCAATAAGTTTTAAAATAAATAATCGCTTGCTTACCTTGCTACATAGCACCAAAACAACTGGGCTGTTTTTTACTCGGAAACGAATGGCAGAAATCACTTGAAGATGGGAGATTCAGGACAAATAAAAGGAAGGACTTCTTTACACAGCACAGAGTTGAACTATGGAATTCGCTACCACGAGATGTAGTGATGGCCACCAATTTGGGTGGCTTTAAAAGGGGACTGGATGAATTGACGGAGAAGGCTATCGATGGCTACGTGCTACCGCCAGTATCGGCAGCAGTATGTCGATGTATTTGTTTGTTTATTACATTTGTATCCCACCCTATATCACTAGGATGGGTGGCGTACAGATAAAATTATACAGTATAAAACAATAAATATACACAGCTAAAAACAAATTAAACCATTAATCAACCTAAAACCAGTATAGAATTTGAAAACAGTAAAAACAATTAAAACAGTTAAAACAATGTGCAATGTTTTTACTTGGCGCCAGAATAAAATCAGCATTGGCGCCAATTGGGCCTCCAAGGAGATGTATACCAGTTGCTGGGGAACATGGTTGGTAGGGTGCTCTTGCACTCATGTCCTACTTGTGGATTTACCACAGGCAGCTGGCTGGCCACTGTGTGAACCGAATGCTGGACCACATGGAGTATAGCCTGAACCAGTTTGACTCTTATGTTTTTAAAACACTCAGGAGTTAGGAACAGAGGAAGCTCCAGCATTTCCTACTTTGACTTGCCGCATCCCTCCAGGGTCTCAGACACAGAAACTGCCAGAGGTTAAACCTGGAAGCTTCTGCATGTCAAGACTACACTACCCACTGAACTTCGGTCCCTCCTTTTGTACAACTCACCTCAGAGGAAAGCCACACTTTGTTTTTCTGGCTGTAACGTTCTGGAGTTTTATTACGCAACCTTTCCATATCACAGCGCTGAGCACACCTGTGATCTTCTGCTGCACGCTAGAAGGAAACATTATTTTCTTCCTGTGCGTATGTCTAGGAAATACACAGCATGTTATTTTAAATCAGTATGTAAAGTTCAGCCGATGTTCAGCTGAATCCCTTCTCTGCATACAACTGTATGACCCTGTTCAGATGACATGCTAAGCCACGGTAGTTAGCATGCCATATGAACCATGAATTAGCATGTCATGTGAACAGGCTACATAACCAATAACCACTGTTTAAACACACTCACTATTTGTTGCAAAAGGGTTAGCAGCCTAACCATGGCTTAGTGTGTTGTCTGAACAGACCTTATATGAGGTTCCCCCCACCCCCAGTGAACCATCCACTCTCAAACTATGATTGGCCCTTCTCTTTCAGAAGCTAGGATATTCATGTATATTCCATAACATCACACAACAGACATCGTAGAATTTACTTGTCACCTGGTATATATACATAAATTGTCACCAGAGACTACAGTGTAAAGTGCTCCTGTCCAGGATATTCCATTACCCTGCCGTCTTCCAGGACATTCCATTTCCTTTTTCACCCACCCCAGTTTTCCACTTGGTTTTTTTTAAAAGCTTGGATAATAATTTCACTATTCGTATGTAGGATATATACGATACAAAACTAAGAAGAAAGAATCGTTGAAATGGTATAAATGTTTATAAGAAACACATTACTTCCAATGGGTCTCATTGAAATAAAATGCTACCAACAATATATAAAAGTATTACAGCCGAAAAACAACCTGACGACATGCAAACATATATACACTTTTTACATCAGTGTCTGTACAAAACCAACCCACTGCAGTCTGCTAAAATATAAAAACACAATACAGAGTAGGTTTTGACGGTGCATATGGTAAGAAGGTAATGCTGGCATGTATCTGAAGAGGCAATCTCAGAGCAGAATATGATAAAACATCTGAAGGCCAAAATAATGTTTGTGAAAAGCATTGTCAGGATCAACCTAGCGGATTGAATGTAGAATTAAAATTACAGCTATAAAGAAGTCGAAAACCACAGTATGGAATATCTAAACTCCCAAGATTAATGTACTGGTGTGATTCTGCTGAAGGAATGTTTAAATGCAATTCTGCAATCATTAAAGCACACACATGACAATATTGAAAACCTGCAGACGTATTTGAAGATTGTGCTTTGAGCAAAAGAAGTCAAGAAGAGTGCTTGCAAATGATCTGGGAGATGCATTCTCCTGCAAAACATTCTAACTACTAAGCAAAAAATAATCCAAATATATGAATGGCTTCATAATTCGACTATGAAGCAGCCCACTGGAGTGTAATTCCTTTCCCCTAAATCACTTACTATGACTAAAAAATCTTGTGTGTGTGTGAGAGAGAGAGATGCTTACAAAATGACCGGCTTTCAGTCAATGCGACTTGATTAAAGTTATTTTAAATTCTTAGCTGGAAACAAAACAGTGACTATTTGTCACTGGTACCTCAGGCCTAGTTTTTCTGGCAGGAGTATTAGGTTGATTTTTATGCCTCTCTCCTAAATAACTGATGCTAGATGGAGAGGAGGATGTCAAATCTTCGCTCTCCGCTCGTTGTTGTCAATCCTATTTTAAATAAAATGATTTTGGGACACAACAGCATGACAATAATAAAAATGGCACCCGATTAAAAAACTGTGCCCTGGATTTCCCCCCACCCCTCGGCATCTAGCATCCGAAACAATCATTTATCCCAAACCCTACAAGGCATTTTTTAAAAATCTAAATAATTTCACAGGGGCGGGGGGAAATACGTTCTCCATTTGCCACGTTTGGTACTCCAACTGAAGCAGAAATCTGACACGAAAATGTTAGTTGTATAGGAGGAGCAGACGGCTAAAAAGGCCAGAATACTGAGTACTGGCTATGGAACGTAACCGGTTGGCCAACTTACGTACCTGTGACCCTTCTACTGGCAAAAAGGAACCTCTTAGCTCCAGCCAACCACTTCAGAGCCAGTTTCAAGCAAGGCAAAGAGCCATAAACATGTCAGTTCCATTGACCTAGATTTTCCTACAGTTCTCTCCCCTGTGATGTTTTCCAAGCAAGCAAGAAGAAATAAAAAAAAAGCAATTTCCCTCAAATTGGCCCTGTGAGGCCTACCACATTGTACAGGTTTTTACTCAGACAATTGAAAAAAAAACACAACCAACCTATCACGTCATTTGTTTGGGGCTTTGCCAGCCTCCTCCCAAATTCTTCTTGAAGGAGTGAGTTCATTCCATGGGCCAATAGCCATCTGCAGAGCATTTCATTTGAATTAAAGTTTTCACCCAAAAATTCTGCCTGTGGTTCATCTTCACAAATTTTTGACCCCAGACTGACCAGGGCTGGGAAAGAATCCAAGACACTTTTTAATTGGGCGGGGGGGGGGGGGGGGAATCAAGCCAACGGCTTCTCCAGTGGTTGTAACATAATACATACTGGATCACTGTTTGCAAGTCCCACACTTCAAAAACTAAGCAAATATGGATGCTTCCAGGAAGGAGCGACACAGGGTTGGGCAAAGCGGGCCACCGCCCGCCTAAGACCTCCACAACCCCCTGCAAGAATTATAGGCGCTTTCACTGAAAGCAGCAGTTGTATCTTTCAGCCACAACTTTGCATGAAATCCACACTAATGGGGATTTTTTTAAAAAAGCCAATGCTTTGCTTGAATACGCCCGGGCAAATCTTCACTTTGGTGTTCGCCAATCGGAAGTCAGCAAACATCGCAGTACTCAGCAACAGCTCTTCCGTTTCTTAAACACCACCCACGCTCATGTTAATTATTTCGATGAATGTATTTTCAATACAGTGGCACAGCTGGACGTTGGGGTCCGTGCTACTGGCATCTCCGGCACCAGTTTTATAAGCCGGTTGTTTAGGAAGTCTGGTCCGCTCGGACGGCTTCTCCTTCAGCTGCTGGAGACCTAGGGACAGTGCAAGGCAAAAAATGACGGAAGTGACGGAAAAAGTTAAAGATGGAAGCAAGGAATGCTTTTGTCATGATCAGGCTGTTCCCCTTAGTGTGGGGGAAGGAGTTTCAGGCTATCAATCGGAATCAGATTCTGAACCAGAAGAAACAAGACTAGAAATGTACTGGCCTACACAGGAAGCGGGAGAGGAGGTTCTCCCAGGCCTTTCTCCAGCCAGGGATGAATCTTCACCGGACCTTATCAGTGAAAATGCTAACAACTCAGAGTCTGGGGGAACTCAGCAATCCTCAGAGGGGGAAGGGGCTTCAGAATTGACTGATCCGAGTCCACTGCAGATTCAAACGGGCGGAGCTAAAAGAAGGTGAGAGGCGATCAACTCAGCTAGCTTCTCGCCAAAGGCTTCTTCAGAGGAATCCTCCCTGAAGTGAAGGGACTCAAGGAAAAGGCCTTCCCTTTTGTTGAAAAGACAATCACAGCACATCATACCCACCCAAGACAATTACGTACGTGTAATTATAGGGTCGAAGTCTCTTGTCTCCGTGGCGACGTCGGAGGCACAAACCTGCCCAATCTGGATGAGCAAAGACATGATATCCTCGTAGAGTGGAGGAAAGGCTTGGCAGAACGAGACCAAGCAGGGCAGGGTGGGCATGAAAAAGGCATAGCGCTTCGCCTCGGTTAAAACTGCCAAGACAACGGAAGCCATTTTAACGAATGGAAGTGGGTGCCGAGAGCCGCCATTTCAACTACAAGCTGTATTTTGCATTCCTCCTAAGATCTCTCCACAGGGCTCCTAACTCAATGATGCATCAGTAAGACTTGTTTGTTGTTGTTTTAAAAGAGTGCATTAAGAAAAAAAAGATCAGAAGAGAATGCGGTTTATACCCATGAAATATAAAGCTGCATACTATAATTATTTATATACCACCAACGCGCATATTATTATGGAATAGCGGTGTTAGTATGTTGAAACAGAACCAATCGCTTTTGCCGCACCAGTTTATGCCACCATAAGGGCACAATCCTTTGCATGTCTAGGCCGGGGGGGGAAACCTATAATTCCCAGCATGCCCTAGAGCAGCCTTCCTCAACCTGGGGCGCTCCAGATGTGTTGGACTACAACTCCCAGAATGCCCCAGCCAGCTGGCTGGGGCATTCTGGGAGATGCAGTCCAACACATCTGGAGCGCCGCAGGTTGAGGAAAGCTGCCCTAGAGCCAGCCATGATGGCTGGGGCATGCTGGAAGTTATAGGTCTTTTTTTCTGTCTAAACATTGTCTCTTGATCATTTTAGTTGCCCTTTTCTGAACTTTTCCCTTTTGTTTTAATAATATTGTTGTGAAAGGTACCAATTTTTACGTAATGTGACCAGGTGAGACAGCTAGTGAGAGAGACAGATCTTGTAAGGGAGAAGGCAAACAGCAGTGGATCATGGCAAGGGTGATGGAAGGGATATTGCTTCTATAGCCAGAGACTTGGTTACAGGAAGGCAATACACGAGAACTTCCCTTTCTTCCACAACCACAAGTCACTCAAACAACAGCTCCCACACCCAAACGGTGGCTTGCTGCAGGGCTCCACTCTTACCTGTTAGCAGCGTCCCCATGACATTGATAGCCAAACGGGCCACACTGAGGCTTTTCGGTAGAGCGTACTGAATACACAAATAAGAAAGCAGCTGGATAGCAAAAATCTGGAATGTGAGAGAATGTGACAAAAGAAAGCCGAGATATAAAACCAGCACTAGCATTTATTATTATTACATTTTTGGAAGTAGTGAAGGCTATTCAGCAGGCAGGATCTATTCTGCTGGAGGCATGCTTTTTACTCCAAACATTCAAAAATACATACCGTATTTCTTCGATTGTAAGACGCACACTAATTTCAGTGCCACCAACAGGAAAAAAAAAAACCTAAGACACACCCGCGATTCTAAGACGCACCCCATTTTTAGAGATGTTTATACGGGGAAAAAAGTGCATCTTAGAATCGAAGAAATAGGGTACATACAATTTATATGTTATTTATTTATTTATTACATTTATATACCGCTCCACAGCCGAAGCTCTCTGGGAGGTTTACAAAAATTAAAAACAGTAAACATTAAAAAAGTATACAAAATTTAAAAATCATCAGAAACATAAAAACAACGGTATCCATTTAAAAACAACAGTTCTGGGGTGCGTTAAAATACAAACTTAGCGTTGTTAAATGCTGTTAAATGCCTGGGAGAAGAGAATAGTCTTGACCTGACGCCTGAAAGGTAACAGTGTTGGTGCCCGGCGAGCCTCATCAGGGAGATCATTCCACAGTCGGGGGGCCACCACTGAAAAGGCCCTCTCCCTTGTTGCCATCCTCTGAGCTTCCCTCGGAGTAGGCACTCGGAGGAGGACCTTAGATGTTGAGCACAGTGTATGGGTAGGTTCATGTCGGGAGCGGCATTAAGTCAGGTACTGCGGTCCCAATATTCCATCCCCCAGTATCCTTAACTGCTCTGGGCTGGTGGGCACATTTGGAATTCCGTGGGCACTCTCACAACATGACTGCCACAAGGAACAGTTGCCCATTCATAAAACGGCTACCGTGGTGGTCATGGGCAGGCAAAAACCACCCATTTCCCAGAAATCAAAAACATTTCACACTGAAAGAGAAGTAACTTGATCCAGAACTGAAGGACAAATTTATTTGGGGTCTTTTGAACCCAAATATACACAGCACTGGAGGGCAACACTGCACTTTGCAGCATGGCAGCCTCCTAATTTTTTTAAAAAACGACACTATTTGCTCCATAAGCTCCTGCTCCTAGGCATCCTGAATTCTTTACTTTCTCCCATGTAAGGGTTGCAGACTGGATCTGACCTTCAAGGGACAGGGGGAAAGGATGGAGGAGACACACCCTACCTGTTTCTCCAGTTCAGGTTGGGCAATCAGCTCAGGTATGAAGTCCAGGCAGATGTGCATTGATGGGATGCCAGCCACGGTCAGGGAAAGGAGTTCGCATGGATAGCCCTGTTCGAGAAAAGAAACGGGATGGTGGTGAAAGGAAGAGGCCACGAGTTATTTGGGAGTTATTTCCCACTCAAACAAGCCAGGTTTGGAAGACACAACATGCCACGCCCGGGTGGCTTGTTAGGGTAATGGCACGTGGCAGCAATTTAAAGAGGCCGTGCTAGCTTGTTTTGATCCTGCGAACCAGGTGAGAGAGAAAGAGATCTGGGTTACATCTTAAGCCAGATGCTTCAGGTCAAACAAGGAGTTGGAAGGAAACATCCACCTCTTCACGGGTTGTTCATGGTTAACAGACCACGGTTTGTTAGTGTGGCTAGGTTTGTTAGCATAAGTGCCTCCATTTTATAAAAGAAGCTATGAAGTAGCCATTATACAGCAGGCGAAGTGTCACGTACGCGAGAGTGTCTCCTTGGATGTCTCCTTGTGTCTGTCTTATCTAATGAAAACACAGCCTCGGTTCCAGTGCTTCGGTGTCAAAGTTAGCTTACAGTAGAGCAGAGGTTAGGAAGACCGTTATGCCTCAGTGTTACGTTCTGATTGGCTCATGCTGCTACTGAGAACTGCCCCTTTCAAGCTTCAAATGCTGTGCTGAATTCCCTATTCTCTGTCTGACTGCTCGCCTTCAAGAGACCAGACCTTGATTACTAATCAATAAAGCGCTTTTGAACCCTCTGTCGCTGGAAGTGTGGAGTCGTGCTTAGGAGCTGATTGGATCTCGTCTCTGGGTGAAGAACACTGATCGAACAGGTTCAGACAACGTGATAACCCAATGTTCCAACAACCCATGTTTCAACAACAACCCATACTCGACCCTTGAGTGTGGTTTATCACGTGGTCTGAACCCAGCCATTGAGTCAGCCTCTCAAGCGGCAGGAAAATGCAGCACACGTACCTGGAAGTGAACCAGCTTGGCGATGTTGGGATCCGCGATGAACATCTGGTGCAAGAGGCAGCAGATGAGGCACTGCACCTCGCGCAAGTTGCAGAGAAGGCTGTCCTCTTCCTTCTCTCCGTCTCCCTGCTCCTGCTCCTCCTCTTCCTCCTGTTTCAGTTGTCTTTTCCGAGGACTGGAGCTGGGGATGCTCTTCAGCGGCCTGCCAGAGGCGCTGCCCGGAGGTTTCTCTTCTTCCATCGGCAAGCAGATCTCCAGCAGGATCTGGACAGCAGCACTATCCTAGATGACAGCCAAGGACACGCAGAACAGCAAGACTTCTTAATTATCCTTAGAAGCTCAACGAAGTTTAGGACCACATTCTCTAAAGCCCCTCCCACACCTAAATCAGCCTGCTCAAGCATTAAGTTCAGCATATGTGAGCCCTACACTCTGGCCCATCACCAAGAGGAGGGTCTCTTCTGTGGTGGCCCCCCAATTGTAGTGCTGCTCCGTCTCTCGAGAAGGGAGCGCTTGCGGGAATTACCTGGGCAGCCAGCAGGGCATTCTTCAGCTCCTCCCGCGTGACATCCGCGGCTTCTGGGCCCATCGCGTTGTTCTGGCACGGCCGGATGTCTTGATCCGCCATTTCCTTGAGATGGGCGCTGAGGTAGGCTTTCGACGCAAGCAGATATCCGTTTAGCATGTGTAGGGTGATGTCCATCAGAGGGGGACACCTGACGTGCAGCAGAGAGAGATAGAAGGCAGGGGAAGCAGGTTGGCGACTAAAGAAGCAAGGCTTGGGGAGAGGCAGGGCGGAGCAATGGTTAGAGTATTGGGCTGGGGACTGGGAGATCTGGGTTCAAGTCCCCACTCGGCCAGTGGGGTGACGTTGGGCCAGTCACTGAATATCTCAGTCTAGACCTATTCCAGGCCTATTGCCATCTTCTGCGATTTTCTCCCAGACTCCTGTAGAATTGTGGCGCATACATAGCCCAGATCACTACTTTTGTGAGCGACAGGAGTCAAGACGAGGACGAGGTTAGCAGAGAAAATTGCTTACCTGTGGACTCTCTGATCACATCTTAACACAATCAGAGGATCAATCATCAGGTCCTTCTGAGTGTACTTTTGTTGCTTGATCATCTTGACCGATGGCTGCAAGGCGTTCACCGTCATCACCCACAACCTAGAGAAAAAGAGGGCTATGAAGCCAACGCCTTGTTCCCTGGAGGTCCCCAGAACAGATTCTCATAGAATAGTGGATTTGGAAGGGGTCTCTAAGGCCATCGAGTCCAACCCCCAGGTCAATGCAGGAATCCATCTTAAAGCATCCCCGACAGACAGCTGTCCGGCTGCATCTTGAAGGCCTCTCATGTGGGAGAGCCCAAGACCTCCTTAGGGAATTGGTTTTCCCTAGGGAATCCTTTTCACCAGGCAATTAGCAGCTCCTAAACTACTGGTCTTATGACACCACGCCAGACAAGGACAGCTCCACAGCACTATATATTTCACTATAACAGCAATGTTTAGTTTTAAATTTGTAAATTTAAAATTTTATAGTTTAAAATTTGTAAACTTGTATTTCTGCACTGCTACTGATTTTATCCTGGTTGTGCTTTTATATCATGTTTTTATACTGTTTGTTTTATACTTTGAATGGTTTTAATTTTTGTGAACTGCCCAGAGAACTTCGGCTTATTGGGCGGTCTAAAAATGCAATCAATCAATCAATCAATAGACTGATGAGATTGAGCTAAAAGCTTGGTAAATAAAATCATCCCACACACCCAGGAAAGTAATTTAGAATCATACAATAGTAGAGTCAGATGGGGCCTATAAGGCCATCAAGTCCAACCCTCTGCTCAATGCAGGAATCCACATTAAAACATGCCTGACAGGTAGCTGTCCAACTGCCTCTTGAAGGCCTCTAGGGTGGGAGAGCCCAAGATCTCCCTAGGGAATTGGTTCCATTGTCGTACTGCTCTAACACTCAGGACATTTTTCCTGCTGTCCAGCCAGAATCTAGCTTCCTGTAACTTGAGCCCATTATTCCATGTCCTGCACTTTGGGAGGATCGTGAAGAGATCCTAGTGACTGATGTGACTAACAGGATAATTGTGACTTTTTCCTGTTGCCATAGTTCTTTAACTTAGACAGTCAGTGGTGCATATTTTTCTCTCTTTTCCTCTTCCTTTTCTTCTATTATTATTATTATTATTATTATTATTATTATTATTATTATTATTATTTCTAGATGCCCCATATGAGCCTCGTGTGGCGCAGAGTGGTAAAGCAGCAGTTTCTGCAGCTGAAACTCTCCCCACGGCCTGAGTTCGATCCCAGCGGAAGCTGGTTCTCAGGCAGCCGGCTCAGGTCGACTCAGCCTTCCATCCTCCCGAGGTCGGTAAAATGAGTACCCAGTTAGCTGGGGGAAAGGGAATAACGGCCAGGGAAGGCAACGGCAAACCACCCCGCTATAAGGCCTGCCAAGAAAACGTCAGCGAAAGCTGGCGTCCTTCCAAGAGTCAGTAATGACTCAGTGCTTGCACGAGAGGTTCCTTTCCTTTCCTCCTTCAGATGCCCCATAGCCAAAACTCCCTGGGCAGTTTACAAAAGATAAAAACATTTACAACGATATACATGAAAAACGATACACACACACTGAACATATAACAACAGCCCTACCAGATCACAGCAAAAAGCCCATGAAGTTCAGCCCCATTTTCCCAGAGTGGTCAACCCTTGTCAAGCCCACAAGCAACCACATGGGGGAGCCACATGCATCCAGCAGAGCAGACAACGCGAGGCCTAGAGCGGCACAGGGAGTGAGCCACTGCCGTACCTGCGAGGCATGACCGTGTTCAGAGCCATCCAAAGCCGGCTGACGGTCTGGAGAATCCGGCGAGGGATCCCAGGGTAGAGCAGCCGGTTCATGTTGGAGGTCAACGCCTCAGCGTAGGGGATCAGTTCTCCGGCCGAGAGGAGGGTCAAGTGCTCCAGAATCTGCAGGAGCGGTGTGTGGTTTCCTTGTAGTGCCGAAAATGCTAAAGGTGTTTTAAAAAATAACAGTAACTTAAAATAAAAGAGTGTGTTCCAACTACAAAGTTTCTGCAAATAAATAGGTTAGAGTAGGGATGTTCTGAGTTTATCTGTACTCTCCCCTGAGATCCCAATGATACAGGGCAGGATCCAAATGTTTTAATAAATTTATTTATTTACTTAAAACATTTATATCCCGCCCTATATCAATAAGATCTCAGGGCGGAGGGCGGATAAAAGCATACAGTATAAAAGAGTAAATATACACAGCTAAAAACAAATTAAACCATAAACCAAGTTAAAACAATATATAATTTAAAAGCAGTACAACTATTAAAACAGTTAAAGCAATGTGCCAACTTAGGCGAATTCAGCCATTAAAAGCTTTGTTAAAAAGCCATGTTTTTAACCGCCCAGAGAGCTTCGGCTATTGGGCGGTATAAAAATGTAATAAATAAATAAATAAATAATGTTTTCACTTGGAGCCGGAATAAAATCAGCGTAGGCAGCAGTCAGGCCTCTAAGGGGAGGGCATTCCGCAGTCGGGAATAAATAAGGGGGGGAAAAATTCAAAAAGATTGAGGGGAAGGAGGGCAGTTTAAAGTACAAAAGAAGAAGAAGAAAAACCCTCTCTGAATCAAAATGACTCTGATAACATAGGCTGACGAGATCTGTGCCCGTGAATGGCCAGGCGCCCCTTTTCCAAGGTTTTAATTTTTGTGAATCGCCCAGAGAGCTTCGGCTATTGGGCGGTATAAAAATGTAAGAAGAAAGTGCAAAAGCTGGGTTGCAGTTAAACCTCAAAAAAACCAGGATCATGGCAACCAACTGGCAAATAGAGGGAGAAAACGTGGAGGCAGTGACAGACTTTGTATTTCTGGGCGCAAAGATTACTGCAGACGCTGACTGCAGCCAGGAAATCAGAAGACGTTTTCTTCTTGGGAGGTGAGCAATGACAAATCTTGATAAAATAGTTAAGAGCAGAGACACCACACTGACAACAAAGGTCTGCATAGTTAAAGCAATGGTATTCCCCGTAGTAACCTATGGCTGCGAGAGCTGGACCATAAGGAAAGCTGAGTGAAGGAAGATAGATGCTTTTGAACGGTGGTGTTGGAGGAAAATCCTGAGAGTGCCTTGGACTGCAAGGAGATCAAACCAGTCCATACTCCTGGGAATAAAGCCAGACTGCTCACTTGAGGGAATGGTATTAAAGGCAAAACTGAAGTACTTTGGCCACAGAATGAGAAGACAGGATACCCTGGAGAAGAGGGAAAGTGGAAGGCAAAAGGAAGAGGACCAAGGGCAAGATGGAGGGAGGATATTCTGGAGGTGACAGACTTGACCTTGGGGGAGCTAGGGGTGGCGACGGCCGACAGAAAGCTCTGGCGTGGGCTGGTCCACGAAGTCACGAAGAGTCGGAAGCGACTGAACGAATAAACAACAAACAAATAAATAAAAGCAGCCCACCTTCCTGGAGCTGCTTGGGGGAGTGCTTCTTGGCAGCATTGGTCAGGAGCATCCTGCGCAAGAGTGCGTCTGTGCCCGTGATGTGTTCCTCGCAGATCCAGTCATCGACGATGCAGAGGTGAGGATAGTTCGTGGCCAGGAGGCGCAGCAGCGCAGAATGCAAGCCTTCAAACAGCCGAGAGAGATTTCTGTTGGTTCGTTGAGTAACAAAAATCTACCTTCCTCCCTCCCGAAAACAGAGGTTCTCGGGGTGGTTAGTAATGGAATGTTTTTAGGATCATAAATGATTTTTTAAAAAGAAAAGAACGGGGATGGGAAATTAAGGAAAATAAAACCACCAGCAGTAAAAAGTATTTATAAAGCACTAAAAACACTGAATTATTTTGTTTAATTACATTTATATCCTGCCTTCCTCCAAGGGGCCCAAGGTGGTGTACCTGATTCTCCTCTTCAGCATTTTGTCCTCACAACAACCACCCTGTGAGGTAGGTTGGGCTGATAGTCAGGGACTGGCCTAAAGTCGCCCAGTGAGCTTCATGGCCGAGTGGGGACTAGAACCCGGATCTCTTCGGTCCCAGTCCAATGCTCTAACCATTACACCATGCTGGCTCTCAGTTTTAATCTTAACCTGTAAGCGCCTGAAAGAATAAGGACTTCACGTGGCGCAGTGCGGGCGCCCCGCAAACTCTCTCTGGGGGGAGGTGTTTCACACTTCAGGTGCCACCACTGAAAAGGCCTTCTCTGTTCTGGGCTACTTGCTGCACTTCATTAGGTAGGGGCACCCAGAACAGGGCCTCTGAAGGGAATGATAGGTATAAAGAGACTTTGATTGTTACAACTTCACCAGATTCTCTTGCGCCGTTACAGCAAAGCCTGCCCACTGCAGCGTAAGGCAGAGACGTCACAACCCAATCAATGCGAATCGACAGCAAAGCTATCCGCTGCGACACGCCTCCTGCCACCCCAGTTCCGTGTCCTTCCTCCACTCACAGGGGTGAGAAGCCACAGCATTATACAGAGGGAGGGTGGCTGGCCGTCTTCTGGCTCAACTCCTCCTGAAACGCAGGAGTCATCTAGGGCAATGTATAAATGGAAGAGCCCTTGAGGGCTAGGCACTTAGCAAAAATTAAAAAGTTCTGCCCGGGTAGGCATGGTTGGGCACCTGCCAAGGGCCCACACTGGACTTCCTCCTCCTCTTCGCCATTGCCACCTGCTTGTTCACTTGCCTCTCCCTCTCGCTGAGACAACAGCGGTGGTGAGAACTAGGAGCAGCAGATGCCGCAGCCTGTTTTCTCCCTGGCTCCCTGCCTGTCAAGCAAGCGATGGCAATGATGAGGAAAAGGAACAAGAGCAGCTCACAAGGACAGTGACTCCCTAATGGAGGGGGCCTTGGCTAAAGGTGGCCAAAAAACTGGAGCCAGCAATGAGTTCCGCACCAAGGAAAGCCAACTTCTCAAACGACTGCTTTTCCTCAACACTCATGAGCTGTTCCAATCAGAGCTTTGCTTTTTTTTAAAAAAAAAAAAAATGGAGCCGTACATCCCAGCCAAACGTACCGCCCAGTTCCTGCTGCAGCCCTTGAGCCTGCCGGATGAGATACTTGATCGGGATCTGGTCCATCAAGGCAGGGGAGTACGACTTGGGCTTCCGCTGCATGGCAGCTGCACGAGAGAGGAGAAAAGGAATCGGAAAACTGGCCAAGTGCTAACTTACAGTCCTATTGCGTAGAAGTCTAGATTTGGAAGGGGCGACTCAGGCCACTGAGTAAGTAAAATGCATGCCGTTTTGCTCGCGTTACTCCCCGGTTCGTACCCAGAGTTTTTGAGCTGGCCAGGATCGCCTCTTCATAGGACAGGATGTAATACAGGACCAGAAGCTGGGCTGTGATTCCATAACGCTGATTCGGACGGGCGGTCTCTCCGCCCTGCAAATGAAAAAAAAGGCAGAAGATACCGAATACAGAAAAAACCCACAAAAGATACAGAATACGGGACAACATGGGGAGCCAAAATGTTGAGCTCTAAATACATTTCGAAACCGGGAGACATTTTTCTCCCTCTCCCATAATACTAGAACCCGGGGTCAGCCCATGAAGCTGTTTAGTGGGAGATTCGGGACAGATCAAAGGCAGTACTTCTTCACACAGCGCATAGTCAAACTATGGAATTCGCCACCGCAAGACGTGGTGATGGCCATCAATTTGGGTGGCTTTAAAAGGGGGGGTTGGATAAATTCCTGGAGAAGTAATCAATGGCTAATGGCTATGTGCTCCCTCCAGTATCAAAGGCAGTAAGCCTGTGTACACCAATTGCTGGGGAACATGGGCGGGAGGGTGCTGTTGCACATGATGGACCTTTGGTCTAGATCAGCCTTCCTCAACCTGGGGCGCTCCAGATGTGTTGGACTGCATCTCCCAGAATGCCCCATCTGGGAGTTGTAGTCCAACACATCTGGAGCGCCCCAGGTTGAGGAAGGCTGGTCTAGATGGACCTTTGGTCTGATCCAGTAGGGCTCTTCTTATGTTCTTATTCTGTTGACAGACTATCTATCTATAATAGGAAAAGCAATAAACATATATACACACGTATACCCCAGTTAGCCCTTCAAAAACATTCAAGATTTCCTGCTCGGTGATTGGTTGATTTGTGGCTTCTGGGTTGGATTTTGATGCCGGCGTAAGGATGGAGTTGATGTAGACGTCAATGAGCGGAAGTAGCTGAGGGTGGAGCGGTGTGGTGGTTTGACACAGCTGCCTGTAAATCCAGTCCTTCAAATAATGACGAGAGAAGAGATCAAAGTTAATCCTCCAAGTCTGAGTGGACTGAGCAACACTCCACGCAGGCACCTCCGATGCATGGAGATCCTGGGATCGCTGAGCAAATCCGCTGCTCATGGAAGCGATATAACCTCCTGTGTTAAATTTGCCAAGGGATCCTGGGAACGAAACCTCAACATGCAAAGCAGGGGCTATACCACCACCAGGAACAGAGGAAGCTGCCTTATATTGATTGAGTTCAGACAACATGATAACGCAAGGTCTGAGTATGGGTTGTTGGGCTGTGGGTTGTTGTCGAAACATGGTTTATCATGTTGTCTGAACCCAGCCATGCTAACAAGCCAGGGTTTCTGTTAACCATGAACAACCCATGAAGAGAATCCATGGTTTGTTGTTGGTTTGTGAACTGTGGTTTGTTCATGGTTCACAAGCCATGGTTTGTTATCACGGCTGGGTTCAAACACAATAACCCACGTTTCAACAACAACATATGGTTCAATGGCAACCCACACTCAGCTGCTGATTATGGGCTATCACATGGTGTGGAAACGTTGGTTCATCTGACTCTAAATGGTCTACTCCAGCCTTCCCCAACCTGACATCCTCCAGATAAGTCAGACTGCAACGCCCATACGCCCCAGCCACCACGGCCAGGAATCCTCAGAGTTCATAACTTTTGGAGGGCACCAGGCTGAGGAAAGCTGGTTTACGCTCAGTGGTAGCTACAACCCTTCTCCTAGGAACAGATGAAACTGCCCGAGACTGAGCCAGTCCATCTAGCCCAGTACTGTCGACACTGACTGGCAGCAGCAGCTTTCCAGGGGTTCTAGCAGGAGTTTTTCCAGCCCTACCTGGAGAGGCCAGGAATCGAACCTGGGACCTTCGCCATGCAAAGGTCTGGGGCTGCTCCATTAAGCTACAGGCCGGCCTTCCCTTCTGGCGTGACATTTTGGCAGCGGACAGAGCGACCCACCTTGATGGAGACTTTGTGCTTGGTGAACGATCGGCTCCGGAGAAGCTGGTAGATGCAGTGAATGGGCAGGAAGCCGTTGATGTTGGCGCTCAGGTGGCCCGTGACCGCCACGCGGACCGCGTGAGCCGTGACCACCTAGGATGGAGAGATTCCTTAGGCCTGCGAGCCTTTTGCAAACAGCGAGGTTTGGGGCTCGGCGGAAGCTGAACTGCCCTCCCCAACCAATAAATGACGACGCCACGTTCCACCCCCTTGAAAATGGTGCTCTGTTTGGCATTATCTCACCAGCTGAAGGCAGGCAGGTATCTGTAAGGAACAGGGCCTGCTTGGTCGCGGCACCAACCTTGAAGAACGCCTTTCAGTGGGAAGCTCACCTAGGCCCCACACTGAGCATGTTCCGCTGCCATGTAAAGGCCTTGCTTTTCTAGAGAGGCCTTGGGCATTGGCTTCATGCTGCTGGTCGTTTACTCCTCCTGGCACACACATGCGCATCTGCTTTTGTCGGGAGCTTCTTTTCTCCTTCTACATTTCGCTACTGCATTGTTCCTATTGCACCGGGCATTATTTATTTATTTATCTTCCCTTGTAGGGCTTGGTTTCTGTTCCCCTGATCATCTTTGTCGTCCCCCCCCTTCTCTGAGCTTGTTACCAATTTATCCAAATCCTTCTAAAAGTACAGTGTCCAGAAATGAACACAGTATTAGAGGTGAGGTCTGACCAGCACAGAGTGGAACCCATGATTTAGAACATCCTTCCCACACATTACTGATTTCTCTACCGGACCGAGCAAAAAAGATATTGGACGCCCCACATGCTCACCCCACCCCACCCCGAAAAAACGACAACGAAGGAGAAGAAATAAGGCAGGAAGAAGGCGCGCCCGGAGCTGGGAAGGCGGTACGTGAAGGGAGAGGCAGTGAGTTGGATCAGGACACTGAATAGATTCACTGAAATCAATAGCACTTAATGAGGAGAGACTGAAAGAACTGGGCATGTTTAGCCTGGAGAAGAGAAGATGGAGGGGAGACATGATAGCACTCTTCAAGTCCTTGAAAGGTTGTCACACAGAGGAGGGCCAGGATCTCTTCTCGATCCTCCCAGAGTGCAGGACACGGAATAACGGGCTCAAGTTAAAGGAAGCCAGATTCCGGCTGGACATCAGGAAAAACCTCCTGACTGTTAGAGCAGTATGACAATGGAACCAATTACCCAGGGAGGTTGTGGGCTCTCCCACACTAGAGGCCTTCAAGAGGCAGCTGGACAACCCTCTGTCAGGGATGCTTTAAGGGGGATTCCTGCATTGAGTGGGGGGTTGGACTCGATGACTTTAGAGGCCCCTTCCAACTCTACTATTCTAGGATTCTAGGATCATTAGTGCAGAAGCGAGGGAAAGAAGCACCACGAAACAGAAAAAAGAAAGGGGAGAACAAAGTGTTGGTGCTATGAATCTGCATTTTTATTCTTAAAATAGTTCTTCAATGTACTCAAGTACACTGAAGGACTATTTTAAGAATAAAAATACAGATTTATAGCACCAACACTTTGCTCTCCCCTTTTTTCTTTCTACGATCATTAGCAACAGAGGCCCCATCGATTTCAATGGGTCCACTCTAAATATGGTGAAGTTTGGATCCAACCCATTGGCTGGAAAAGGGGCGGAAAAGGAGAGGAGGGAGAAATTTGGGAGTAGAGAACAGTCCACAATGCAGAAAGCAAAATGCCCAGATTCGTGCCTACAGGATAGACAGAAACTCAATGCCGGCGTCTGGGTCGGATGCGTTGCCTGTGAATTACCTGTTCGGTGAAAATCTCCTGTGTGAAGATGGTCTTCATGCGGCTTAGAGAACTAGGCTTAATGACAATCTGAAATCAAGGTTTACACGTACTTAATGAGTTTTTCATTTTTGCTACGTCTCACAGTTGACAGCACATGTTCTTAGCTGGGTAAATTTAGGGCACAATCCCATGCGTACTTAGATAGGAAAAAATCCTACAACACCCCAGCATGCCCCTTTTTCTGTCTAAACACGCACAGGCTTGTACTCTCGGAAAACTTTAATCTCGAGTCAGTGCCTGTGCATTAATACCCAGTGCTGAAAAATATATGATTTATTTATTATTGCATTATAGGTTCCACCAAGGAACCCAAGGCTGTGTACATAAACCTCCTCGTCTACATTTTATCCTCACAACAACAACAAAGCCCTATGAAGAGAGACTGAAAGAACTGGGCATGTTTATCCTGGAGAAGAGAAGATTGAGGGGAGACATGAGAGCACTCTTCAAATACTTGAAAGGTTGTCACATAGAGGAGGGCCAGGATCTCTTCTCGATCCTCCCAGAGTGCAGGACACGGAATAACGGGCTCAAGTTAAAGGAAGCCAGATTCCAGCTGGACGTCAGGAAAAACGTCCTGACTGCTAGAGCAGAGCGACAATGGAACCAGTGACCTAGGGAGGTTGTGGGCTCTCCCACACTAGAGGCCTTCAAGAGGCAGCTGGACAAGCATCTGTCGGGGATGCTTTAGGGTGGATTCCTGCATTGAGCAGGGGGTTGGAGTCGATGGCCTTTGAGGCCCCTTCCAACTCTGCTATTCTATGATTCTATGAACCCTGTGAGGTGGGTTGGGCTGAGAGTCTGTGACTGGCCCAAAGTCACCCAGTGGCTTTCCATGGCCGAGTGGGGACTAGAACCCAGATCTCCTGACTCCCAGTCCAACACTTTAGCCACTACACCACGCTGGCTCACCTTTTCCAGAAGGTATCCCTTTTAGTCTGCTGCAGCAAAAATAACAAAGCATCTTGTGCACCTTAAAGGCATTTATTCTGGCATACGCTTTTGTGGAGTAGTCTTCCTCAGATGCATGGAGTGTCGTGGAAGGTTTCAGGTTTTTAATGTACTGTATAAGATAATCTGAAACTCTCCATAAACCAGGGAGAAAGGGGGGGACACTTTTCCATCCCCTGCTACCTGAGCCTTTTGACTGGAGACACCGGGTATTGAACCTGCAAATGTCTGCGCCCAGAGCAGAGACTCTACCACTGAGTAACGGTCCCCACCCCCATTCTGCATCATGCTTTTGCAACTCCTTTTGTGCAAGTTTTAATAGCTTCCCTGAGCAGGCCAGTGGAAAAGCGGGGATAGGAATCGGCCAAGCCAGGAATACAACCTGAAGCATTCGGAGACACAGCCCGCTGTGGGACTTGCAGCTTGGGTTCACAGAAATCTGAACTCAGATGGCTACCAGGAGCAGGGCCTTTTCTGCTGTGGCGCCCCGGCTGTGGAATGAGCTCCCTAAGGAGGTTCGCCTGGCACCGACGCTATATCCTTTCAGGCGCCAGGCGAAGACCTTTTTATTCTCTCGGCATTTTAACCGTCTATAAATTTAATTTTAACGTTGCGGTTTTAAATTTGTATTTTAAAACTGTATTTCTGCACGGCTACTGGTTTTGATCCTGGTTGTGTTTTTATATTGTATTTTCATATCATGTTTTTATACGGTTCGTTTTATATTTTGAATGGTGTTTTTTTAAAAATTTGTGCAAAACGCCCAGAGAGCTTCGGCTATTGGGCGATATAAAAATGAAATAAATAAATTTTAAAAATCCGAACCCGCGGTCCGTGCTTACAACCGGAGGCAGGCGCTTACCTTCATCCCCAGAGTCGAACAGACCAAGTCAATGATGGCGCTGAGCTGGTTGCTATGGAAATACATAGCAACCAACAAGAGCATCTCTCCGAAGGAAGCGGAGACCCCAGAAGTGCTGTTGGGAGGAGAAAGGAGAGTGTTTAGGAACAGAGGAAGCTGCCTTAAGAACATGAGAACAGCCCTGCGGGATCTCGTCCACCGGCTGCCCGTGGAAACCCACGAGCAGGGCATGAGTTCACAGCACCCTCCTGCCCATGTTCCCCAGCAATGGTGTACATAGGCTTACTCCCTCTGATCCTGGAGGAAGCACAGAGCCATCAGGACTAGCAGCCATTGATAGCCTTCGCCTCCAGGAATTTTCCCAACCCCCTTTCAAAGCCACCCAAATGGGTCGCCGTCACTACATCTCGTGGAAGTGAGTTCCACAGTTTAGCCATCCGCTGAGTGAAGAAGTCCATCCTTGTATCAGTTCCGAAGCGCCCACCAATCAGCTTGATGGGATGTCTCCGTTGGCTTCTAGTATTATACGGAGTCAGACCCACGCCTAGCCCAATACTGCCAGCACTGACCGGCAGCCGTTCTCCAGGGTTCAGGCAGGAAGCTTTTCCTTGCCTTACCGGGAGAAGCCGGGGGCTGAACCCGGGACCTCCGGCACGCAAAGCCAGGGCTCTACTGCTGAGCCACAGCCCGACCCGTTTCCAATGAGGAAATTCAAAACAGGACTGCAGGGGTGTGTGGAGAAAAGGCGTGTGCTCCCACCTTTCGAAATAAGCTTCTTCTTTGATCATCCAACTCAGCCACATCACCATCAGCTGCTCCTGTTCCGGCGTGCTAAAAAGAATGCCTGCGTTACAGCTGTGGACTACAGCGCCCCCCTGAACCCCCCCCTTTTACATTATTAAAAACAAAGGAGCCGATAGGAACAAACACATCTTTTGGCCACACCACACCCCGCCCCTTCACTCCCCCCTTTGCAGGAGAGAACAAAATAGGAAGTCTTCCATTAACTACGTTTTCCTGTTTCATTCAAACGGAGAAGCTACGATCGCCAGCGTTGCGGAGCGGTGGGACTGGGAAGACCCGGGTTCAGGTCCCCACTCGGCCATGAAGTTCACTGGGTGACTTTGAGCCAGTCACAGACTCTCAGCCCAACCTACCTCACAGGGTTGTTGTTGTGAGGATAAAAAAGGAGAAGGGGAGGACCAGGTGAGCCGCCCTGGGTTCCTTGCAGGAGGAAAAAGGGTGAGATGCAAATGTAATAATTTGCATCCCACCCTGAGAGAGCGCCTTCTCCCCTACCAACCTGCCCGGTCACTGAGGTCATCCGAGGGCTTGCTCCTGGTGGTTCCACCTAGATCCATCCTCCGATTGGAGTCCACCAGGGGAAGAGCCTTCAGCGTGGTGGCCCCCCTCTTGTGGAATTCCTGCCTCTGGAGGTCAGGCAGGCGCCAACTTTGTACTCCTTTCAGCGCCTCCAGAAAACATCATTATTCCAGGAAGCCTTTCCTTAATGTCCAGCCAGGAGTCACTGTATTTGCTTCTCTTAAAATCTGTTTAAGTATTTTATCCTTTTTTTATTTTCATTTTATCTTGTACACCACTCCGAAATTTTCAACGGAGAGCGGTATAGAAATATTATATATAAATAAATAAATAAATAAATAACAAACGTTGTCAGAACAAGCCAGAATATTAAGCCACCGTTTGGAGTTGACTTAATATCCAGGCTTGTCCCAGAGTTGTTAGCCATAGCTTCCTGGTTTGGACAGGACTTTTTGTTCATACCCAGCGGGAAGAAAGGAGCAAAAGGGCCGTACGTGCGGCTGATCAACGTACTGATCCAGTCCACCGACCTCACAACCAAGCTGATGCATCGATAAAAATACAGGAATAAAAAAACCAAGAACAGAGCTCAGATTCCACGATTCACCAAGAGAGGAAACCCATGATAAAAGTTCACGGCTGGGCTTATTAATGCTGAGAACGCGGGAAACTATTACTGTGTCATGGAGGCCTTAGACCTCACAGGGCAAAGTCCCGGATTTTCTTGCAGGTGGGAATGGCACCGCTTCAAAACAATGCTGAAACCATGAATAGCCTTCCCTTTTTTAAATTCCTTTTTCTTTCTTTCTTTTTTTTTATAAAAAGGGCCGCTTCTGTGGTTAAAAGGGTACCTGACAAGCGTGGAGAAGGCCAGCAGCATGCAGAACGAAAGCGAGACAAAGCGAACGCCAGCTGGCGTGGCGGGGGGGCGGCTTGTCATGAGCTGGAGTAACTGCTCCGCTTCCTCGTCGGTCGGCCTGGACACCGAAGGCACAAAGAGAGAATCAGCCCGTCTCCCGAGGAGAGAACGCCACCCCACCCCCCGACAAGGATGATCAGGGGTCTGGAAACAAAGTCCTATGAAGAGAGACTGAAAGAACTGGGCATGTTTAGCCTGGAGAAGAGGAGATTGAGGGGAGACATGATAGCACTCTTCAAATACTGAAAAGGTTGTCACACAGAGGAGGGCCAGGATCTCTTCTCGATCCTCCCAGAGGGCAGAACAGGGAATAACAGGGAAGTTACAGGAAGTCAGATTCCGGTTGGACATCAGGAAAAAATTCCTGACCGTTAGAGCAGTACGACAATGGAATCAGTTACCTAGGGAGGTTGTGGGCTCTCCCACACTAGAGGCCTTCAAGAGGCAGCTGGACAGCCATCTGTCAGGGATGCTTTAGGGTGGATTCCTGCATTGAGTGGGGGGTTGGACTTGATGACTTTAGAGGCCCCTTCCAACTCTATGATTCTATGAAATAAGCAAACAGAGGGCTCTGGACCCCAAGACGACCACCCCAGGAGGACAAAGCATGCTGAAGGAGATCCAAAGGTCCTTACTTCAAGCCAGCGATCCCCATCAAAGCGCAGTAGAGGCGCAGGAGGGCGCTGGCCTTGACCACGTGCTCCTCCTTCAGCCCGGAGTACACCGAGACGTTGGGCTCCGTGTCCGCGTCTTCCCGGATGTGCATGCTACGGACAGTGGGCAGGATCACCATCAGTTCCAGGAGCAGCTGCCTCCTCATTTGCCAGAGCACGGAGCCCAGGTTCTCCCGCTTCCTCTGCAGGTACAAGAGGAGGAAAAAGGAAGCTAGTCGCTCGGCCCCCATTCCGAAAAGATATAACGGGGATTTGCAGTTTCTGGACCACTTCTGCCTTCGAGTCCTTTCTTTTCTCTATTTTACAGCACCGCCATGTTACCGACGTCCTCCCGTCGAGTTAAACTAGAGCTGACTGCTTCTACCTTCTCAATAGTACAATATGAGTGATAACACTCAACCACAAAGGTACTAAGAAAGTTTTATAGACGAATAGTTCAAAAGATATCACAAATGTACAAAAGACAGGCATATAGATAACATTTACAAGGTGTTCATCAAACATTCATAACGAAGCCTACAATAAGTTGGCATCCATTAAACATTCATGACAAGAATCAATGATCTCATAAATATACGTCTAATAAATAATTTCCTAAAGCGTCTAATAAACAGTAGTCCGGTACAAGTCCTGTTTCGAAAATTCTTCGTCAGTAGGACGCTGTAAAATGACAAAAACACCTTACTCATATTGTACTATTGTTATTTTCAACCACAGCCTTCTATTTTACTGTTTTTTGCTTCTGCCTTCTCACCTGTCCCCAGGCTACTTGTGGGATGCTCTCACCTGTTGACCGTTCCGGATGAAAGTCCCAAACCACGTCCGGACTTTTGCGTTGGTTCCGAGCAACAGGCCGCTCACGAAGCACACCAGGTCGCTGACGCCGTCCTCCGAAGACTCGGCCTTCGTGTGATCCAAAGTCAAGGCCACACCGAGTCCCGGAAGATGACACTCCTCCACCTAATACAAAAAGGAAAAGAAGAAGCTGAAACACCAGACGCACATTCCCTTTGGAAGGGGGCACCCTCCTACCAGAAACGCTCTGGAAGCAATCCACGCCCACTGGCCTACACCGGAGGGACAGCGCACACCCTAGCTCATCCATGTAAAGGCAGCCTTTTCTCACACAAACCTCCTCAGGATCTTTGCTCAATGCCCGAGGCCATTGAAAAGAGAGTATGTGAAGAAGCTGAATATTTGTGCTATGAGTTTAAATCATAGAATAGCAGAGTTGGAAGGGGCCTACAAGGCCATCGAGTCCAACAACCCTGCTCAATGCAGGAATCCACCCTAAAGCATCCCTGACAGGTGGCTGTCCAGCTGCCTCTTGAAGGCTTCTAGTGTGGGAGAGCCCACAACCTCCCTAGGTCATGGGTTCCACTGTCGTACTGCAAGCAGAATATGTAGGTAAATAAACTCTTTGATACGGAAAGAAGTATTATTTATTATTATTGATTTGCAATATTTATATACCACCATATCTAAAATAGATTCTGGAGCGGTGCACAGAGGGATAAACAGTAAAAAGAAAGATTTAAAAAGCAAATTAAAATTGTTCAGTTTAACTAATAAACCAATAAAATAAACCAATAAAAACAGCGGCTTCCTGGAATAGGGTTGTAATACTAGCAGCCTAGTATTATTATTATATTTATTTGTATCCCGCCTTTTGCCCAATACTGGGCCTAGTGTTGGTGCCTGCCTGACTTCCAGGGGCAGAGAGTTCCATAGGCTGACGTTTTTTAAAGCCGTCCACATTAGCAGCTGTCACGACATTAAGTGGGGACTAGAACTCGGGTCTCCACGGGTCCAACACTCTAACCACTAGGCTACACTGGCTCCTGAATGCCCCACCCACACCAGACCAGCAGGCCAGATGACAGGAGGGACAGGAATCGGCCCCAAAGCCCTCCCCCTCCCTGGTCATCTTCCCGCTACTTTGCCCATTTTTCAACTCTGTGCTGCTAGCAGGAAGAGGAAATGACATCAGGCCACAGGGACCAATCACTGCGGGAAGGGGCGGAACCACACAGCTACTCGCTTAAATGGCGTGCAGTTCACCCACCCACCCGCCCCCTTGGAAAAAGGCGGGCTTGAGGCTTACCACCATCCCGCGGACTCTCAGCGCCTGAGAGGGGTTCATCCTGCAAAGGTGGCGGAGCGCCTCGGTCCTGCGGCGGCCACCAAAGCTTTCCTCGTCTTGACGCTCGCCATTTTTGATCAAGCCCCGACACACTGGAGTCCAGGCAAAAATTGGGGGAGAGGAAAAAGGCGGAGGGGAGCATTCACTGATTAGAAACGTTCAGCTCTCAACGGCAGACGTGGATCTTGCACCTCCAAAAACCCATCTGTTCCTAAATTTTATTATGCCACCTCAAGATTTTCCAACTGTCTGCCGGGTGAGAAATAGCTCACGCAATCCCAATAAACAAGTATGTCTTTAAATGAGGCTCAAGAACCCAACCACCAAATGAGGCTCCCAGCAGCCCCCATGTCTCCTGCTTTTATCAATAAAATTATTTGTGAGTCAGCTTTCAAAAGTCTTTAATACGTCCAGCAGAATCAACACAGATTCATCTCCCCATCTCGTGCAGAAGGTCAAACCCTAAGCAGCGTTTAGGGCACAATCCTATACATATTCCGACAGAAAAAAGTCCTACAACCCTATGCATGTTTGAACAAGAAAAATCCTACAACCCTATGCATGTTTGGACAGCAATAAGTCCTACACCCCTATGCATGTTTAGACAGGAAAAAAGTCCTACAACCCTATGCATGTTTGGACAGGAAAAAGTCCTACAACCCTATGCATGTTTGGACAGGAAAATGTCCTAAAACCCTATGCATGTTTAGACAGGAAAAAAAGTCCTACAATCCTATGCATGTTTAGACAGGAAAAAAGTCTTACAATCCTATGCATGTTTAGACAGGAAAAAGCCCTACAATCCTATGCATGTTTAGACAGAAAAAAGTCCTACAATCCTATGCATGTTTAGATAGGAAAAAGCCCTACAATCCTATGCATGTTTAGACAGGAAAAAAGTCCTACAATCCTATGCATGTTTAGACAGGAAAAAGTCCTACAATCCTATGCATGTTTAGACAGGAAAGAAGTCCTACAACTCCCAGCATCCTTTAGCCAGCATCCCAGAGCTGGCTGGGCCATGCTGGGAGTTGTAGGAATTTTTTGCTGTCTGAACATGCCCAGGATTGTGCCCATAAGTCTTTCAGTTTCTGCTGTTTTAAACCCGCTGCTGCATTTTAAATCTTTGCACTGCTCCTAGATACCTTCATTGAAGCTATCGGGAACGTTGGCCACTAAGAGGCAGAGGAACCACGCCCCGTTCTTCACGTGCAGCAAGGCTTCAGCCACATCCACAATAGGCAGCAGCGAAGGGAGCTCTGAATGGAAAGAGTTTGGAAATAATCACAGCGACCAACACTTGAGAGTTCCAAAGGGCAATCAAGCAAATACGCTCGTTTGGGGGAAATCCCCCCATTCAGTGCCGGGTCCTTGAGAAATGCCCCCCCCCCCCTTTCAGTGAGTCCATCTCCTCACCACTGTTGTCATGGTCTTGCTCCTTCTCCTCTTTTCCATCATGGCTACCACTCGCTTGCTTGACAAGCAGAGAGCCAGGGAGAAAGCAGGCCGTGGCATCTGCTGCTCCTAGTTCTCACCACCGCTGTTGTCTCAGCGAGAGGAAGAGGCAGGTGAACAAACAGGTTGAAGTGGAGGAGGAGAGAGCAACTCCAGGGGGCCCTTATCAGTGAGGCCCTGCTGGGGTGTGGGATTTGTAAGACATTTGTCTGCCTAAACATCCACACACCTGCGCCTTGAATTGCTGAGACACAGCTTCCTAAATCCACACGGATCCCAATTACAGAACAGGACACGTTTTACTCTATAGTAAAAAAAAGACTTCCATTTGCTTCATGGCAAAAACAGGTCCCTAAGATTCATGGGAACCAACCTGAATTTCGGATGCAACAAGATTTGCCTGTGCGTATGTGAAATTCCACGGCCCTGATACAAGGACGGCCATTTCTTTGGACTTGGCGGGGAAGAACACTAAACTTTGGAAAACCACACACCTGCTTGCAGGATACAGAGAACGTCGGCCGCTTCATCCAAATAGACAGGGCTCTCAAACAGCTCCGGCGATTTGAAAAAGAACTCGCCGTTGGAGTCCGCCACCTACAAGGAGAAGTTGGCTTGAGAGGAGCGTGTCGAAGATTTAGAAACGCACAAATAAAACATACGTGAGAACGGCTGATATGCCAATCAGTCTGAGCAGAGCTGAAAAAGGAGCGAGAAAATCTCAACATGTATAAATGGGGCACTCCGGTGCATGTTTAGACAGAAAACAGTTGTACATCTCCTGGCTGGAGAATTGTAGAACTATTTTCTGTCTAAACATACATAGGATTGGCCCCTAAGACAACCTTCCCCAGGCCTTGAAATGTGTTGGACTGCAATGCCCATCATTAGCCACGCTGACTGGGGAGGATGGGGGCGGCAGTCCAGATGTCTGGAGAGCACCATGTTGAGAATGATTGTGTTAAGGAGTTATTTTTCTTTTTTTGAATAGAGGGGTGGAGAGATAGAGAGAGAGAGAGAGAGAGACATCCCACTCACCTTGTTCATGATCGCCAGCAATTCGCTAAGCACAAGACGGAGCCGCCGAGGGGAATCGCTGTGCTCGAACTCCAAAGTCAGACCGTGTTGCAGCTGAGACACCAAGATGCTCTCGCTGGTACCTCCGCCAATTTTATGCCTAAAAAGGGTGAGATCAGGTTGTAAGAACATAGAATGTAAGAAGTGCCTGTTGGATCAGACCTAGGCTCCATTCAATCAAGCATTCGATTTACAGTGGCCAACCAGCTGTCAACCAGGGACCAACAAAGCAGGACATGGTGCAACTGCACCCTCCCGCCCATGTTCCCCAGCAACTGGTGTATATAGGCTTACTATCTCTGCTACTGGAGGCTGCCTCAGGACTAGTAGCCATGGATAGCCTTCTCCTCCAGGAATTTATCGAACTCCCTTTTAAAGCCATCCAAATTGGTGGCCATCACTACATCTTGCGGTAGTGAGTTCCACAGTTCAACTATGTGCATGGTTGTAGGCACACATTCTGTTACTATGCTTAAGAACTGGCAGTTAGGAGTTGTAGGCCACCCACATTGGAACTAACCAGGAAAATTAATTTGGAAAAAAAATATTTTCCTGCTGGCTAAAGATGATAGTAGCTGTAGTCCAACACATCTGGAAGATGATGAGGATGATGATATTTATTTATTTGTATCCTGCCTTTTGCCCAATACTGGGCCTCAAGGCGGCCTTACAAAATTTAAAACATATACATTTTAAACCTAGGAAAAGAAATGTACATTTTTCTTTAAAAAATTACAATATTAAAACATTAAACATTTAAAACACATGACAATTTTACAAGACCTTAACATAGATGGAGGACCAGATTATTCTCCAAAGGCCTGCTTGAACAAAAAAGTTTTTGCCTGCTTCCGAAAGCCCATCAAGGAGGGAGCCGGCCTAGCTTCCCCGGGAAGAGAGTTCCAGAGCACCGGAGCAGCCACCGAGAAGGCCCTCTCCAATGTTCCCACCAAGTGCGCCTGTGAAGATGGTGGGACTGAAAGAAGGGGCTTCTCCAGAAGATCTCAAAGCATGGGCAGGCTCATAAGGGAGAATACGGTCTTTCAGATAACCTGGACCCGAGCCATATTGACCTATAGTGACTACAAACTGCATCTAAGCAGTGGGGAAGTTTCTGTTAAGTTGAAGATTTTCTCTTCTTATTCAAGATTTTGAATGTTCCCCCAATTTACTTCCGTCGACACGCACAGGCAAGCAGCCTAGCAAAGATTTTTGTGGGGTCTTTGCAGGGCTGGTATACAGAAGCGATGAATCAGTGGTTGCCCCCCGACTGTGGAATGATCTTCCCGATAAGGCTCGCCTGGCGCAAACGTTGTTATCTTTTCGGCGCCAGGTCAAGACCTTTCTCTTCTCCCAGGCATTTTAAGCAGCATTTAATAACGTTAAGTTTGTTTTTAATGGACCCCAGAATTGTTGTTTTAAATGGATACTGTTGTGGTTTTTATACTGTTTTTATGTTTTTTAAAGTTTTTGTGTACTTTTAATGTTTACTATTTTTAATTGTTGTAAACCGCCCAGAGAGCTTCGGCTGGGGGGGCGGTATATAAATGTAATAAAATAAATAAATAAATAAATAAATAATCGCAGTGATTGATTGTTTCTTACCTCAGCTGTTGTTCTTTATTGGCATCCTGTTCCAAAGCGTGAAAGTCCACGGACAGCAAGGCCACGATGGAGTTGACAGCTTCCACTCCCGAAAGGAGGCGGAGGATCAACTTTTTGTCCTGAGCCCAGCTCTGGCTCTGATCCGCCGGCGCGCACAAGGCCATCCGCACCAAGCAAGGCAGCAACATTCGGAGCTCCGGGTCGCTCAGGGCGGCTAAACGCACAACGTCCACTTTCTGCATGGCTTCGAAAGCGTAAGGGCTGACAAACTGAAGCGCCGCGCAATCTGCCATTTTGCGAGGTGACCCGAAATCCACTATAATGGAAGGTGTGGGAAGCTAAGAGTGCAGCTGCTGGGTTGATTCTGCACAGGGAGGCAGGCAGACGCTCCAAAATTCCAGGGAAGCAACCGTAGTAGCGGGTGTGAAGCTAACCCTAAGGGTTAACCGTTTTTTCGCGGTATGAGTTTTCACAGGAAGAAGTCTGGCTAAATAAGCATAGAGGAAAGAGAAAGCAACAGGTATATAAAAAAAATAGGTTGCAGTCCACTGTAGGATAAACCAAGTTAAGAAGATAATGAGAACACCCTTTGCAAAAGCAACGTAGGAATATAGAATACACAGAATACGTAATCTACTTTGTCTAAGGAATATAATTTAAGCCCTTGGAAGAGTTCTTCTGTAATCATAGTGACAAACCCTAACCAACCTGTTGAGCTATACCACACACTTCCTCCCTGACAAAGTGTTCTGCAGAACTCAAAAGTCTGCTACGTTACCCCAGCACCATTCGTGTGGAGGAGTTCCAATCTCAGTGCTCCAAAACTGTCAATTTTAAAGGTTTAAGGAATTTCTCTCTCTTGTACACATAGATGTCCATTTTCCTATGTCTTCCAAACTGGCAAAAAAAAATATTACACTTTGCACCAAAGCAAGCCTTTCTAAGCCATCTATTGGATCACAAAAAACTACATATTACCACAGAAATTTGCCATGTGTGCATGGCTGCATTGCTTCAATATAATATAGAACCACCTCTTCATTCCCATACCCCTACTTTAACTAAGCATAATTCTTTACATTAATCACAAACCCTTTGTGTGCAAGTTTGGCCTCTGCCTGAGTTTCTCTCCCCTGCCTCTGTGGTCTCTCAGGTGCCTGTTTCTAGACTGCAAGCTGCTTGGGGCGGGGACCTCTTCTCCCACGCTTTGCAAAGCACCATTTGCATGGAAGGAGCTATAGAACTAAATAATAATTTGAAAATAACTTTTTTCCAGATTGTCTCCAATGGCTGTGCAAAGAGTTATCTCCCACTTAGAGAGGCAGTGTAAACGAGGCAAAGCCTGAGAACCAGTATGGTGTACAGTGCGTGGTTAGGCGTGTTGGACAAGGATTCACGCGACGCAGGTTCAAATCCCCACTGACTCATGAAGCCCACTGGGGAGCCATTATCTCTCCTCCTGGCCTACCTCACAGGGCTGTTGTGTGAAGCTACTATGAGTAGAATGAAAACACATAGGCCTTGAGCTCTGTAGAGAAAAGGCAGGACTGTAAATGTAATAAATAAATGAACCAATAATAAAACTGAGGGAAGAAAAAAAAGCAAGAAGCGGGGGAGGGAAAGGGTCTGTCTCTCTGAAAAGAACCCAGGCGTCCGAGTCTTACCATCCCCCCCACTTATATATGGGGAAGGGGGAAGAAACAATAGGAAGCCAGAACCTCCCCTGCCTGTGAAAAATAAAAGACCCCCCAAGTCCACCCCACAATAAGAAGCGGAATTTCTCATACACACCGACGCATACACATATATATAAATATATGCACCCTTATGAGGCACGACTTCCGGGGATGGCGTCACTTCCGTCCATTCCACAGCCAGAAGTCGTTGGGGCAGAGGCAAACTTCCGGCGCGGAGAGGTATGACGAAAACATCCCGCCCTCTTGAGGGCGGAAATGGCTTCATCCACGCGCTCTTGCTCCTCTTCCGCCCGGATTTTGGTGGCTGCCAAGGAGAGAATTTCAAGCGTCTGATGCCTTTTCTCATTATTCCGTATTATTTTGTTCGCAATTTTATTCATGCCTTTTATCATTATTTATTAGTTTTCATTGGTGTATACAAGCCTTTTTTATTATGAAATACTTTATTTCGAAATAAAGGCAACAAAATTACGTACATAATAGATCAAAAGAGCTTCGGCTATTGGGCGGTATAAAAATGCAAGAAATAAAATCATTCAAAAAACAAAGGGATTCACTAATTATAAAACTTAGTCTATAACTGATATGCTTACAAATACATATAAAAGAAGTGTGTGCAAGTGTACGTGTGCCTTTTATAATTATTAGTTTTCATTCATGCTTTTTATTAGATCATTCACAGCACAAAATCCTATGCATGCTTACTCAGAAGTAAGCCTCATTGAATTCAATGGAACTTGCCCCTAGTAAGTGTATATAGGATTGCAGCCTTATTTAATTCATTCAGCATACATACTTACCTGGGAGTAAGTCCTATTGCTTTCAGTAGACCTTACTTCTAAGTAGACATGTATAGGATTGTGTTCTTAAGCTGCGATCCATATACATACTTCCCTGGGAGTAAAACTTGAACTCAATAGGACTGACTTATGAGTAGACTTGTACAGGAATGCACTTAGAGCATTTATACTAATGCAAAGTATTTTGATTCCCAAAATGAATCAAAAGACACAATAATAATAAAAAAATTAGGAGCAGATAAGAGTAGCTTTATTATCATCAGGAATTCTAAGTCATTTTTGTTTCTATTAATATAGTTTAAATAATGTATATTGTATCAATAATCATTAATATAAATGTAATCGTCAGTGGTGCAGCTGTTTAGACCCTGAACTTCATGGTTTTGGGGAGAGTGTGCTATAAGCAGCCATGGGTTAGCACTTCAATTGCAAAACATGCAGCTAACATTTTCATGCTTTACAACCGCAACAAATCTCTTTTGCCAGCCCCGATAAAACGAAACTACTCTTGAGGAAGTAGGTTTGCATATTCAATTCGCTTAAATCATAACATCGTCATGACTCTAGGAATAAAATGGTGTTTTATTCTTAGCTGAACCACTGGTGATGGTAATAGGGCACCAGTCCAGGGTGCGAGAGAGAGGATTTCACCATATTCCAGTTTGTCATTCAGCAGGACAAGAAAGCTGCTCAGGGTTTAGTGTGGCAGGAGCATTCGTGAGCAATTCCAACTCCCCATTTGGGAAGGGAGAACTAAGAGTTTTGCACCTTACAGGGGCCAAATTCCAAGTGGCAATATACTGCAGGAACAGAAAATCTCACGGTCAAATCAATTTAGCCCCAGTCAGTAAAATAATGATCTGTATTCACTGTCACTAAGAACTGTATATATAGGATCCTGCACTGTGTGTGGCAATCTGGGCTTGTATGCAATTGCATATCATGTCCTATTTGTGAACTTCCTGTGACATCGGGGTACCGGCAGGCAAAATACTGCTCTAGAACTAGAGCCGGTGCATGGCATATGGGTTATTTGCATCTTTAGCCAGCTTGGTGCCCTCCAATATAAATTTTTGGACTACAACTCCCAGCATTCCTGACCATTGGCCATGTGGGCTGGGGCTGATGGGAGTTGAACTCCAAAATTTCTGGTGGACACCAGGATCAGGACTGATGGGTTAGAATGTCAGGCGATGGCCCCGCCTTGGAAGGCACTGCGTGGCCTTAGATCTGTCACTTTTTCTCAGCCTAGCCAATTTCACATGGCTGTTGTGTGAAGATGATGAAACGGGAGAAGCTCTGACATCCCTGGATGATGAGGAACACAGCAGGAAGTCTTAGGGAGCCAAAGTGGTGGAGTGGTTCAAACAGCCTTCAGCTTGACTATATCATGCCGGGAGTTGGAAGGCAGCAGGTTCCAGGAAATTCAGGTTAGTGTTGGATTAGAACTGGGGAGTCTCAGGTTGAAATCTCCACTGAGGCAACGAAGCTCACTGGATGACCTAATCTACCTCACAGGTTTGTTGTGATCAAGTAGGGAGGGTCCAAGCATGCCCACCGTCTTGAGCTCTGTGTAGGATCATAAAATCGTAGAATTGTACATTTGGAAGGGGCCTATAAGGCATCAGTTCAATGCAGGAATCCACTTTAAAAACTCAATGCAGGAATCCACCTTAAAGCATCCCTGACAGATGGCTGTCCAGCTGCCTCTTGAAGGCCTCTAGGATGGGAGAGCGCACCACCTCCCTAGGTCATGGGTTCCATTGTCGTACTGCTCTAACAGTCATGACGTTTTTGTTGATGTCCAGCCGGAATCTGGCTTCCTGTCACTTGAGCCCATTATTCCATGTCCTGCACTCTGGGAGGATCGAGAAGAGATCCTGGGATACAAATGCCATAAATAATTCCGCTCCAAGAATCAACAAGCAGGGACCATTTGTAGCTTTCAAGGCCTGTTGGCTTGTTGTTTTCCGAGACAAAGAGACGTCACAATGAAGGAAGGCTTCATGAATAATTTATTCCATTTGAATTTTTTTTAAAAAGTATAAACCTTTTTTTTTTCATTTCCTCGATCACAATTTGTACAACTCAGTGTTTATGGCATTCCGCAACAATAGTGTTTGTTCCTTATTTTCATTTTTTGTCTGTTTATCATGTTAAATAAGAGAGACAGAGAGAATTGGACCATCAATTGTTACTGCTGAATACGAACTTAAAAACTCTCCTTTTCCATTCCCCTTTAAAGTGACCCAGCTTTTTTTTTCTTTTTAAAGAATCTTTAGGAAACTGATACATCTAGTAAATGATGCCAGAACTTGCTTTAAAACCCAAGTCAGCTTTTCCACCAAACTTCTCAGCTCCAGTTTATTTGGAAAACCTACTACTACATATTAAAACTTTCCTGAAAGCGTGATCCTGAGGATTGGTATATTTTTCTCAAAAGTAAAATTGTACTCCTTTAGAAACAGGTGCAAACAAAGTTATTTTCTACATGTGATTCAGGGCCCTTGTTTTATTTTTGACTGAAATGATTTTCAAGGTATGACATTGGCTCAGTTCAGATGTTTCTCAACGGTGGTTTTACAACTCCACGGTGGAGTTTTTGCACCACTGTTGAGAAATGTGTTGTCTGGTGGGAAAACTTCACGTAACTCCAAAAAAAACCCTCGACGCAGAATATTCACGCTGTGCAGAGGAGAGTTCCTGCACAACCGCTGTGTTGTGTGGAAAGCTCCATTGAGTTTTTTGTTGCATTGTGTTGACTTTTCCCACTGGCTACAGAGTTCCCTGGCAAGAGCGGCAAAAGGAGAGAATGCCGCTCTAGGAGAGCGGCCGGGATTGCTTTTTTGCCACAATGGCTGATGGGATACCATCGGGAGGACCGGGGAAGGAGAGAAGGTGGAGGAACTGTCAAGCAAACGTTGTGATGAATTTTACTCAGCTCCACGGTAGCCCACAGTCACGCAACGGTGGAGTTAGAACATGTGGAGTGGGGAGCACCCCCTAGGAACTCAATCATTGAGTGGAGTTTTCCCACTGCGTTGACTAATGTTTTGTCTGAACTGAGCCATTTTGTAACCTTGAGAAATCACATCAAGGCAGCTAACAGCAGAATTGGCGAAACTGACAGGAAGGGGAAGAAACAAAGCCCAAATCACTGTAATATGCATGGTTAAACAGTAACAGAATATGCCATGCCAAGACACCAAGAACAGGATGAAATCTGAGCACGTTCAAATAATGCAACGTATCTTGATATTTCAACTGGACAAAAGATGCTTCCTCTGCAAACTTTTCATAGTAATGCATGACTTCTTTAAAAAAAAAATTACCAAATGCAGAAGAATTCTAAAAACAAATAATATAAAGTAATACTTTAGTTAATTGTGCCACGCTGACGGATGTGCAAGAAACGTAACTTTAGGATGTGTGTCCAATGCTGCAAACTGTGGAGAGAAGTGATTTTAACAGGTTACGCCTCACCCTGGTTAGAAAGCTCTGGAAATGCTTATCACTTTCTGATTGTTGCTGTGAAGCAGGCAACCGCTTCCACGCCACTGTTAAATCGGCACCAAAAATTCACCCAGTAGTCAACGGCGCCTACAAGGCTTTCTTCACTGTGTAAAGGTGTCCGCAAATCTCAAATTGGGGGATGGAGGGGGGAGGGGAATACCTATGACATCCTACTCTGAACAGCTTCTTCCAAGCTAGGGAATATGATTTGGCACTCTGCTGTTAAGCGTTTTGCAAGTGCGAACCGGTGGTGAGGCTGTAACAGAGAAACACAGGCACTTTCAATGTCAGAGTTTTCACGCATGGATTCCCACACAATTTGAGCCCAGATGGGAGAGAAAGAGAAAAATTAAAAGCACCAAGGAGGTAAAAGCAAGAAAGGGTTTTCAATTGGCTTTAGGAAACAGCTGTTTGTTATGAATACTAGAGACCACTGTGGATCAGGTAAATAACCCTTTTATAGGCACAAGATGATGCTGTGATTCCCCCCCCCCCACCTTTTGCTGTTTTAAACCGAGAACACGTTGGGCATTTCCTCACAATAAGCTATTTCCAAAGCTTATTTCCTTTCCTCTGCTATCTCCTTGAGTCCAGGCCAGCCTGTCAACAGCCAGCATTAACTCCTATACATTTCAGAGGTCCTCGTGGCCATGGGGTAACAGCACCTTACTCCCAGTGCCAGTATTCCCATCGTTACCAATGATCATTTAAAAAGCCACGTGGTGGGATGACTGGGCAACCCAATCATATGGAAAGGGACTTAGCATGAACTCTTCTGCCTAGCCGGTAACACACAAGATCATCCTGGATTTTACGTTATTTCTTTAGGCATGTTTCTGCACAAGACTGTGTTGTGCACAGATCCCAATAGGATCTACCCAAGACTCACTGAACCGATAGGGGATGTGCAAATAGTTGGGTCATAATAGGATGCACAATGTTTCAAGGGTTACCATCTAGCCAAAGTGAAGTGTTCTCAAATCCCACGGATTACAACAGAAAAAATTAAGCATTTGCTGTACTCCCCCGCTGAAATCCCATGGGACTTGAAAGTCCTTAACTTTGGCTGGATCGTACCCTATATTTAAGTTTGGGAAATAATCCTAGCTCAACCGTTTAGGAAGGGAAAACAAAAGCCTCTGAAAAGCATCCACCAGTAACAGATATGTGAATCCCCAATGAGGGGGGCCATCACAACAGGACACACCCATGGGGAGTGCAGTGCAATAAACAGCAGAAATGTAAAAAGCAACCCAGGATACTTTAGAATTGTATTTCGCTACATTGTGCTTATTGGGAAAACTACAACACAAATTCCAGATTTAGGGAGCACGTACCAACTAGAAAGCCTCAGCTCAAGTTAAAAAATAAGGAGGAAAAAAAGACAGGATTACAGCTGCACTTTTGGCATGGTTTCGCATTCTTAGCCCATCCAAATGCGAATAACTCCCATCTTGTAACAATATCAAAATATGCTGTTTCTGAATGGCCAGGTGCAATTTTGAAGCAACGGGAAATCTTGGCAGAATGTACCTTTGTTGCACACCAAGAGAATGCATCAGTAGTATGTTTATAGCTGCATCACCTGGGCACCCCAACGAACAATTCAGAGTTACACTTGTTCACAGGCAAAAAAAGTAATCCCTTCACGGTGAAATCCTCTGTACTTCACACGATTTCAGAAAAGAGGCTGAAATTCAGGCCTTGTGATTACTTGCAGGTTTTGAGACTTGGTAGAGAAACAAACTGGGTATTGCTATGGAGATTCATCAACAATTGGGATACAAATCCGAGCAAACGCTGCTGCTATACAACCTCCATTTATTAACTATGACTTGCACAAGGGCCCCAGAGAAATACAAAGGAGGTTGTGAGCAATTTTGCCTGCGTTTGTGACCTGCGTGATTCACAATGCTTCCTCAACAAGGCTGGGAGAGTCTCATTCATGCTCAACAAACCTTAAAAGGCTACGCTCAGCCAGGTTACCTGCAACAAGCTTATGGCAGCAGGAGTAACTTTTCTATGTGGGCACCTGTCACTTCTTCTGTGATTACTGACAGGAACAAGCAAGGAAGCATCTCAGAATAGACATGAAAGTGAGAATGAGGGACAGGAAGAGCAGGGCTTGTTAAAAGAAGAGGCTCATTTTTCACATTTGCTCCCCTTGGTGTTTTACTATTCTGGAAGCTAGATGTTTATTTAAGAGAAGGAAGGTTTATGTACAGGTGAGTCTAGAACTTCCATCACAAAGCGCCAAACTGAGGAGAGGTTGAAATAGGAGGCTTGGGGAAGGTGAAGAAGCAAAAGAAAGAATATTGTTCTCTCATTAGGAGAATCGGATCTGAACCCCCGAGTTCGCCAAGAATCTATTTAAACCGTATTTCAATTAATATGCACACCAATCTTTCGAAGTCAAAATCAACCAGGTTTTCCTTGCATCTGTCGTTGCAAAACGTCTAGAGCTGGGCTAAAGTTTCTGCCTCAAAGGGAGGCATTTAGCGTAGCAGTAGGTGCCATTTCACCATAAAATTTGTAATTCACGCACTGAGAAATTCCATTTGGTCTTAGTGATGAACACAAAAATACTTGGGAGATGAAAGTGACACATTTATTGACGGGAAAGGTGTTTGTTGTTTTTTTAAAAAGTGTCGCGATTTCATCGGGTGACACAGATTCTCTCTTGGTTAAAACGCACACGTGGAGGAGCAGCGGGCCTTGCGGTAATCACATCCTCCTCCCTTGAAAAACAGGAAAGGGCCTGAAGAAACTAGTCTCGGCCCTCAACGAAAATACAAAAAAAATAAAAAAAAATTAAAATTAAAACATTATTAATTATTATTATTCTTTTTAAAATTGTCACTACAAGTTAAACCACCTAACAATATCACTTTTTTTTAATATATTGCCATTATGTTAACTCTGCAAAGGTGTGATATAAAATTGCTGTAAGACCCGGTACCTTTTTTTTCTTCTTCAATTTTATATAAACACAGTGAACTTCGTTACTGTACACGTATAATCTGCAACTACAGCTTAGCTGTAAATCTCCCACACACAATGGCATGGACATTAATATCCCTCCCTCCTATATTCCCCCATTAAACTGTACATCAAGACCAAATACAAATTTTTACCATTCCCACCCACCCCCAACTCCACCCCTTACAAAAAAATAATACTCTAAAAGCAACCTACCGCAACTTTCAATTAAGACGATTACATATATATTTTTAGACCAATTGCTTTAAAGCAAGAAGGCAGTATAAACCTTCTAGGAAATTTTTTTTTATAAAAGAGGTTAAGAAATATAAGACAATTTATACATTTAAAAACTTACAATAAATAAGAGATGCAGGCATATTTTTTTTTTTGAATACTAGGTACTATAATCCAATACAAGAACATTGCAGTGTTCCGAAAGCGTTCGACAAATTCTGTTTTTCCTCCCTCATTTGTCTTCTTGTTGTCTCCATGTTCTTTTCTTTTAAAATATTCATTAAACATGGCTGGGGCCTATGGCTCATATACTCTTCACAAATACTGTGGGCAGGGCATGGGGAGAGGAGAGAGAATGGTTACTTTGCTACTAAGAAGATGCCTTATAATACATTTTGACTGACCAATTTACCACCTTCATCAGTCTGGTATAGGCAATGCAACAACAACGAAAAGGGGAGGCAAAGGGGAGAGCGGACCCCCCGGCAGGGTTAAACGCCCCCACCCCATCACCCCGCAAAAGTCAAAACCAATTTTTTGTTGGAAATGATCCAGACCCCACCCCATCACAAAATGACTTGTACAGAGAAGAATTAACTTAGTCCTGCAGTGAAATCTTCCTTTCCCTTTTGTCGCTGCTGCTGCTGTCGAGTTTTTCTTCTTGTTGTTCGGTTCAGATAAAGATCACAGCATATTCATGATAAAGTTATACAACTGATTCAGCACCACGAAGTGAACTGGGAGACACGACCGCCGGTCCTGAGTCGCGGGATCACAGGTTAGCCAGGAGAGTGCGTTGTACTGTTCCAACACAAACCTGAGACAGGAAGGGGAAAAAGAAAGGGTGGGGGGGGAAACACCACCCGAGAATTCGTTAGACTTTTCGTGGTCGGAAGAAGCTCATAGAAGAAGCTCTTCGTTTAACACAGACTTTCCTGTTGGAGGAGGAGCTTAGAGACAGGGTGGGCCGGAATATTTCGCTTCCAGCTGCAAATCGTGGGCAAGTGTTGTATTCTATGTGGGAATTTGGAAACCAGCCAGGAGAGAGTCACTCAGCCCAGGCCATTTGACTCACAGAGGGCTCATCTACACCAAGCAGGATATCCCGCTATGAAAGTGGTATGAAAAGTGGTATATAAAAGGCAGGAGCCACACGACTGCTTGATAGGGGTATTGAAGTGCACTGACAACTGTTGGGGCCCATTGACACAGACCATACACCCCCTTCATACCACTTTCATAGTGCTGTATCCTGCTTGGTGTAGCTGTGTCATGGGCCCCAACAGTGGTCAGTGCATTTCAGTACCACTATAAAGCAGTCGTGTAGATCCTGCAGTGCACTTCAATGCCACTATAAAGCACTAGCGTGGCTCCTGCCTTTTATATACTGCTTTCATATCACTTTCATAGTGGAATATCCTGTTTGGTGTAGATGAGTCCTAAGACTCACTAAGCCGAATGGCCAAGCACCACTGGAAGGGTACACCCCCTCCCTCTCAGAAAGAACATCATAGTAAGACTAGCCTGCCCCCCACCCCCTGGCCAGCTGCAGGAAGTTTGCTTTCCTCTCCCCACCTCTGCCAAAGGAAGTGAGGAGGGCCTTCTCTGCTGTGGCACCCCGGCTGTGGAATGAGCTCCCAAGAAAGGTTCGCCTGGCACCTACCTTATACGCTTTCCGAAGCCAGGTGAAGACCTTTTTAATTTCCCCAGTATTTTAACATTTCATCCTTCTTGTCTTTTAACTTTGCTGCTTTAAATCTGAATTTTAAATTGAAGCTCCGTTTTATTCTGGTTGCACTTTTATATTGTGGTTTAAGTTTTATACTTTTGAGTTGTACTTTATGGCTTTGATTTTTGTGAATTGCCCAGAGAGCTTCGGCAATATAGAAATGTAATAAATTAAATAAAGTACTCAGCTCCAAGCCCCAGTTGCCTTGGGACTGCAGGACTGAAGGGAGGGACACTCTGGCCCCATTTGCCAGCCAGAGGACTAAGTGTTAGTGCGTGTTTGTGAGAGTGTGTGTGCATGATTGCAATCTATTGTAAATTTTGCCTTGAGGATCATTCCATTGAAATCTTCCAAATAATTAAATGAATTTCAACGAGGAAGGATATAAATATATTAAAATAAAAGTACACCATAAAGTGCTATATAAATGCAGCATATAAGAGGAAGCCTCTGGCAGGTAGATTAGAGTTGCACTGTAAAAATAACAATAAATTCTGCATTTATTTCTTTCTGTCTCTCTCTTGCACACGCACACGCACACAGACAATGAGAATACCTGAGGACATCGGAAGTTTGATTCGAGTCAAGAGGGTGGGAGTGTTTACTGTGAAGTAGCTCGTCTGATTGCACTGAAGGCACATGGAGGTGCAAAGAAGCCTTTAAAAGAAATCAAAACATAGTCAGTGTTGGATATGAAGCTCATATAATCTGCTCTCTTGTCTCTGAACTTTGCCCCATACGGTCTGTGGGGGGAAATGTTCAGATATGGAACCAAAAGCAGTCCATACAATTGCACGAGCCCTGGAGATGGCAATGTCAAATGCCAGGAATGGTAACGTGGGACTAGGAATTGGCACTTGGGTTGAACTGGGAGTCCCAAAGGACTGAAAGCCTTCCAGTCAAGATTTGCCTCATTATCTACCAGCAGTGCTGTTAAATCTGCCCTGCCCATTGCGGGCAGCTGCTTCAATGATGGGATGTACAGCCCCACCTGTACGTTTACCCAAGATGCCCAGGTAACAGTTCCTCAGCATCTGTAATCCTGAATTCACACTCCCTCACCGGGTTCACATGATCACACTGAACCACGTTTGCTGGTTTGCCCACAACTCACCCTTGCCTGGTTCCACAAGACAAGACAACTTACGAGCGGGGTGGGTTGCGGAATGGTACCCCACAAACGTTGCTTTGATCGTGTGAACCCGGCCACGCTGACCTGGTCGAGGCGAAGTAACCAAAGGCCAATGACAACGGACTGTCTTCCAAAGCACTCTTTAGTCTCACAGTTCAGGCCCTACTGTTCATCTAGTTCCCTCCCATTGTAAGAACATCAGAAGAGCCCTGCTGGATCACACCCAGGGTCTGTCTAGTCCAGCATTTTAGTCACACAGTGGCCAACCAGCTGTCGGCCAGGGACCCCCAAAGCAGGACCCGGATGTCCTCTCTGAACACCAACCCCAGCTCCCCAATCCCAGGCTTGCAGCCTCCACACGTCGCTGGAGGTTCGGTACCTTAAGAAACAGGGGACACTGGTTTTGTGCTTGAGGACACGCCGACCAAAACCAGTCAGGCAAGGGGCCGGCTTTGGCAGTTGAGACGAAGTAACCAAGGGCCAGTGGCTGCTGCAAGATGTTAGTGACTTCGTCGTGAGACTCCGTCGAGAGCAATCGATCGGTACCTTGACCCTGGTGCGAGAGACAAGGGGAAGATGGCAAATTTTTGTGAACCGCCCAGACAGCTTCGGCTATTGGGCAGTATAAAAGTGCAATAAATAAATAATAAATAAAGGTTGTAAGAGCAGCCCCGCTGGGCCACACTAAAGGCCTTATCTGGACAGAGATAGCCTAGCTACAGTGATCCACACTCTGATAACCTCTCGTTTGGATTACTGCAATGCGTTATACGTGGGGCTGCCTTTGAAAAGGGTCCAGAAGCTTCAGCTGGTACAAAACAGGGCAGCACGGCTACTAACAGGGACTGGCCGATGAGACCACATCACGCCAGTTCTTTTACAACTTCATTGGCTGCCAGTCCAGGTCCGGGCCCAATTCAAAGTGCTGGTATTGACATTTAAAGCCCTAAACGGTTTGGGGCCAGGTTATTTGAAGGAACGCCTCCTCCCATATGTACCTGCCTGGACTTTAAGATCATCTACAGGGGCCCTTCTCCGTGAGCCCCTGCCAAAGGAAGTGAGGCAGGTGGCTACTAGGAGGAGGGCTTTCTCCACTGTGGCACCCCGGTTGTGGAATGAGTTCCCCAGAGAGGTCCGCCTGGCACCTACACTGTACTCCTTTCGTCACCAGCTGAAGACTTTTTTATTCTCTCAGTATTTTAACACTTAATTTTAACTTAAATTTAAATTTTACTGTTCTAACTCTGTATTTTAATCTTATATCAATTTTTGCTGCGCGGTTTTATCCTGGTGGTGCTTTTTATACTGTATTTTGTATTTGCGTTTTTAACCTGTTGGTTGTTTTATGATGGTTTTAATTTTTGTTAACCGCCCAGAGAGCTTCGGCTATTGGGCGGTATACAAATGTAATAAATAAATAAATAAATAAATAAAGGCCTATCTAAGCCTAGCACAGCGTTTCCCACATTGGCCGGCCAAAAGCCTAGGAGAAGCCCACAATGACAGCATGAATGCAATGGCCCATTGTTTTTATACTGTTTATGTTTTTGATGGTTTTAAATTTTGTATACTTTGTTTAATGTTCACTGTTTTTAACTTTTGTAAACCGCCCAGGGAGCTTTGGCTATGGGGCGGTAGACAAATGTAATCAATCAATCAATCAATCAATGGCGTCCTCATCCTCCCCATCAAGTGGTATTGAGAAGCGTACTGCCTCCCACCCTGGAAGTAGCATATGGGCCGCTGGTAGCTTTAACAAAGCGTCAAATTCAAAGGTGAAGCTGGAGGCCATCACATTCTGTGGGAGAGTATTCCATTGTTTAACTATGTAGCACGTGACGAAATCCTTCCTTTCATCTGTCCTAAATCTAACACCATTCAGTTCAATAGATGACCCCAGGTTCTAGTGTTATATGAGACTGATAAAAGTCTCTCCTGTCCACTTTCTCTACACCATGCATGATTGTATAAGCCTCTAGCCTGCCCCACCCACTTACTTACTTTTTTTCTAAGCGAAAAACACACACCAAGCACTGTAACGTTTCCTCGTAGGAGAGTTGCTCCAGCCCCCCCGATCATTTTGGTTTCCTTTTTCTAAACCCTTACTAGCTTTACAATATCCTTTTTGAGGTGACACAACCAGAAACCGTACACAATATTCCAAGTAGTGGCCACACCACATATTTCTCTAAAGGCATGACCATTCTGGCAAGGAAATCCCCGCCAAGCCAACACACAGCCAAACACTTACACTTTTTAAAAAAATAAACGGGAGGATTTCAAAATTGCTCGCAGTCAAGGTGAGACCAGCACTGTGGCAAAATCATAGCTATATAAACAAAACAAAAAGCATTTTGCGGTAAAGTATTACCTTGCCCATATCACCTCCGTGGGTGAAGTGGGAGTTTGGTGAATGCACAGGGGATCCCGTTGGGGACGCAGGAAGGATGTTTATAATGTCAGGATCGAGGTCATCCCCAGTATCTAACAAATCAAAGATCCCCATTCCATCTGCTCCATCTTGGGGAAAAAAGGACAACACAAATAAGAGGATCTCTTCATCAAGAGCAACCATGTCAATGCTTTATAAAAAATAATAATAAGGAAGATAAACACACACTACAGTATATGAACACATCCTTTATCAAGAGCTAGTGTGGTGTAGGGATGAAAGAGTGTTGGACTTGAGCCACAGAGGCCTGGGTTCAAAACTTAAATCTATGAAATTCAGCAGGTGATAGAGCAAATATGGCTGGCCCAAGGTTACCTGCTTGCCATAATGAATCTATGAAATGAGCGGAGTTGTGACGTCTACTTGTGTTTTCTCTTTAACAACTCTGTCTTCATCTCTTGTTTTACACCCACTTCATTTGTTTGCTATGACTGACAACGCACGTCTGTACAAGATACACAGAATTGGCCGGTGCTTGTTTTGCATGTTCCCTGTACTCAGCGCTTGAAATCTTACGGACTATTCACAAATATTCTAACTGAGAATGGTGAGAGACTAAGCCGTGGAAAAACTAAAACCCAACGCAATTACTGTGAAGGAGGTATAAGGCCAGTTTGGTTGTAATGAAAGACCTTAACTAGGGTCTAGGAATCGGCAGTGTTGTGTGCCATGAGCGGTGGGGAGGGGAGGGGAGAAAGGGGGCTGAGAGACGGGGCAGCTAAGGACGTCGGGGTGCAAAGGACAGAAAAGTGAAGGGATAGACTCACATAGGGTCTAGTGACAGGAGAGTCTGTGTACTGTTGGAGGAATCATAGAATAGCAGAGTTGGAAGGGGCCTACAAGGCCATTGAGTCCAACTCCCTGCTCAGTGCAGGAATCCACCCTAAAACATCACTGACAGATGGTTGTCCAGCTGCCTCTTGAAGGCCTCTAGTGTGGGAGAGCCCACAACCTCCCTAGGTCATGTGCAGGCCTCTAATGTGGGAGAGCCCACAACCTCATCAGGCAACTGATTCCATTGTCGTACTGCTCTAACAGTCAGGAAGTTTTTCCTGATGTCCAGCTGGAATCTGGCTTCCTTTAACTTGAGCCCGTTATTCCGTGTCCTGCACTCTGGGAGGATCGAGAAGAGATCCTGGCCCTCCTCTGTGTGACAACCTTTTAAGTATTTGAAGAGTGCTCTCATGTCCCCCCTCAATCTTCTCTTCTCCAGGCTAAACATGCCCAGTTCTTTCAGTCTCTCTTCATAGGGCTTTGTTTCTAGACCTCTGATCATCCTGGTTGCCCTCTTCTGAACACGCTCCAGCTTGTCTGCGTCCTTCTTGAATTGTGGAGCCCAGAACTGGACGCAATACTCCAGATGAGGCCTAACCAGGGCCGAATAGAGAGGAACCAGTACTTCACGTGATTTGTAAGCTATACTTCTATTAATGCAGCCCAAAACAGCATTTGCTATCGATGGTGGATAGGGTTGAATTCCACATATCGATTTAATAGAACAGCCAAAACTTGGGTCACAGACCTCATTTTTTATTACTTTTAAGGGGATATTTTTATACTAAAAAAGTATTTGAACACACACACACACCGTTGTTCGTATTGAAGGCCAGTTCCAAACCAGTTTCAGTGGTGTAGGTCGACGACGCTACTTGCACAGATGCAGATGTGGGAAACACGAGGATGTGAGTGCATGACGTATCCTGCGGAGTGTTCAGCTGCGACGTCTGTGTATTTAGAGTGGTGCTGCGCCCAAACACTGAGCCAGTGGATACAGAATCTTAAAAAAAAAAAAATGGGGGGGGGGGGGAGGAATGAGAGAGGATTCTCCTCAATATCAGTATTGCCGATAAATCCCCTCCATGGAAGTGAAAGGAAACGAGACGCGACTTGTCAATACCTGGCATGATGACAAAGGATCCCTGGGGTTCCATGGCCACGAGGCAAGCGCTGAGGATGCTGGGAGAATCGGCAGCAGAAATGCCACACATTCTGCACATGTCTTTCAGCCTCTTACTGAGGGACTGCAGATTTCGGCGACTCAGCAAACAGCTCCAATCTGAAGGAGAAACCACAGAGGTTGCCTACCTAGGAAATCCTTTAAATGTCCTCTAGTGAAACAAATGAACCTGGAAGCAATTGCTTTTTTTGGGGGGGGGGGGGGAGCTTGAGGGCATGGGTAAAGGCGGCTTTCCACCACCAAATTGCAACCTATTGCAATATTGTGGGGAATTCCGATTGTCGCCCCTGCTGTTCATTTTTGCTACAAGTCCGAAATGGGGGAAAATCTGTGAATGAGTCACTCTCTGAAAAAGGGAAGGAAATTATCTGCAGATAGGTCTGCCTGGCTCCATGCTGAGAATTAGGCACTTTAAAGTTCCGTTCCACTAGGAAAAGACGTTGATATAGCTCAAAACGTTTTCCTATGCTGTTCCTTCCAATTAACAAGGGAAAACCTAAGCACTGGGCAGTGTCCAACTTGGTCGTCTGATATACCACTAGCAGTAGCTCTCTCTGGCAGTATGCCAATAGTACAAGCCGAAGCAGGGCATTTTCCGGGGAAACTTGTTGGGGCAGCTTACAGCATGGCTGTACAGCTAGCGGCCACTTACACTAGCAAAACATCAAGAGCGTGAGTGTAGCGGCAGTGGTGGACGCTGCCCATAATTGCCATCTCTCAGGATAGATGTGGCAACAGCCACCCTGTTCTCCAGATAGCAAACTCCAAAATAATAGTTTGTGCCATCTAGCAGTGAGGGTTTCACAGTTATAAAGTAGGCAGGCTTTGGCACATTCATCTGCAACGTCCAAAAAAGGATAAAAAAGATGCAAAATTCAGAAGTGGGGAATTCTTGGCCATATCAAACGTTTCAGCTCATTCAGGGCCAACGTCTTTGCAAATCACTTCCTTTTCATGGGCTACAAAACCAAGCCAAACCTTCCGACACGCATTTCCGTATTACCTTTCAGTTCCCCGTGGCCTATTCTTCCAAGACGTCCTATTACAACTCTCCATGGCAACGAACTCATCTGCACAAGGCCCAGGCACCACTCCCAGAGTTTCTGGAGACCCAGTCTGCGTGCGGAACCCTTTTTCCTACGAGCCCTAATAGGAAACAAAGATTCGCCAGTTCATAGACATCTGCGCACACCATCTGACTATTTTTAGAACGCTCCCAACTAACATTTTCACATTGTTACACTTTGATGTGTCAGGAAAGTATTTTGCACTGCCCCCGCTCTTCCGGAATGGAGCGTTAGTGCAACAGGAACAAACACTTCTTGAAACAACTGGAAACAAGTGGTAATGTTCATTTCTGGAATGGGGCAGGTCACAGAAGGGAGTTCGGCTGACCTACCGCATTCTGAAAGTTAGTGTTTGTTTGACAAAAAGTCAAACCATGTAGTTAGAAAACCACTAGGAGGCACAGCAGCAATAAAGGATATGGTCCATTGACATCCAGAGTTGGGGAGGGGCATAGATGGTAGTGCACATGCTGGTAACTTCGAGGCTCAACTTCTGCAATGCGCTGTACATAGGGCTATCTTTGTGCCTAGTCTGGAAACTTCAACTAGCTCAAAATATGGCAGCCAGGTTGGTCATCGGGACGCCTAGGGGTGACCATATTACACCAGCTTTAAAATCACTTCACTGGCTGCCAGTCAGTTTCCGGGCAAAGTGTAAAGTGTTGGTTATTACCTTTAAAGCTCTACAAGTTACCTGCAGGATCTCCTTCTCCCGTACAATCCGCCCCACACACTCAGGTCCTCTGGGAAGAATTTACTCCCGTCAGCCAAAACTAGGCTAACAACCGTTACCCAGAGGACCTTCTCTTCTGCTGCTCCCAGACTGTGGAATGGCCTGCCGGAGGAGATTCACCAACTTAACAGTCTTCCCAAATTTAAGAAAGCCATAAAGACTTATCTCTTCTGGCAGGCCGACCCAGTCGAATTTTAAAATGCCTTTTAATAATGTATTAGTTTTATGTGTTTTTAATCAGTTTGATGTAGTTTATGGTGTTTTGTATTCGGTGCTGTTCCCTGCCTCGATCCAGAGGGAGAGGCAGGTAAGAAATATATTATTATTATTATTATTATTATTATTATTATTATAAGACACAAGAACTAAATGGTAAATTCGTTATATTTTCTTTCTCTTATTTAATCATCTATATCCCGTTTTTTAATACAAAACGTTTCCAAATCAGTGTGCAAATGAAAAGTAATGACAATGAAACGATTAAAATAATTCTCATTTCGAACACACAGTAAAACATTTCAGCATAGAAATTCAAGAACCAGCATAAACACGGTAGAAGTGAGACACAAGAAGCCTTCCAGAAAGGTTTTCTATGCCCATCTAAAAAAAACCCAAAAAACCGGAAGGGGCCATGCCTTAGTGTATTTGCCTGGGGAAAGAATCCACATTTATTTATTTACTTACAGCATTTTTACCCCACTTTTCAGCCAAAAAGACTCCCAGGATGGCTTACACAGATCAATAATAAAGCAATCCCCGCCCTCTGGCTTACAATCTAAAATGCACAACACAAAAGGAAAAAGGGACAAGGAGGTTAGAGGAAAACAAGCACACGCTTACCTGTTTGGTACATCAATGTTAATGATGCACGTTTCCAATAGTTCTCCATACAGATCTGTGCATGATGCAAGAAGCCACCGTTGATCATGAGACAGACAGTAACCCACAAAAAGCACGTTGTATTTCTGTCCGGCCTCCCCAAATGTTTCTCCCAGCTCTGTCTGTTTATCTTTGACTGGAGCCAATATGAACGGAGGAGCATACAGCTTGATACACTCCGGTCTCTGCAAAACACACACATGGAAGACAGAAAGTTTGAAACAGAGGATGACTTGTCCCGTAGGATAGCAGATTATCATACAAAAAGTAACATATAATTGGTGCCTCATACCAACACAGTGCCCGCAATCAATATTACTCTGGCTTACTAGCAAAGCATCAGTTGACCTTCACGAACAATTTCCCCAAAGCCTCTACGCAGAGTATAGAGGGGGTCTGTGGGTAAGTGGGGCAGATGCGTTAGGCATATTGAAGTTTATGGCACAGTGACAGGGAACAACACCCCAAAAGGGCAACAGTTGCACAGAGAACAAGAACAGACAATGCTGAAAAGCACACACCTGTACACAAGTAGAATTGCTTTTATACAATACAATGGAAGTTTTATATAAGACCAAAAGTCAAACCATGTAGTTTGACTTTTGGTCTTATGTAAAGCTTTCATTGTATTGTATAAAAGCAATTCTACTTGTGTACAGGTGTGCGATTTTCAGCATTGTCTGTTCGTGTTACAGTGACAGCTAGACCATATCGAATCACACATTAGTCTTGTTGCAAATGCAGGAAGGGCTGGGGCGGAAGGCAGAGACTCTCCTCAATTGGGAAGAGAAGGCTTGAAGAAGGAAAAGAAGCCACAGGAGAAACGTCGACCATATCTTTCCTTCCCCAAACTGCAGCCCAAGTTTCAGAGGCTGCTGGGTGTCCCCCTCACTCGAGGGTAAGGGACACCTTCCTCTGGCAAGCGAACTGCGGACACCTGTGCGCGCACATGCACGGGCGTCTCATTGATCTCTCTCATTTTGGTAGTCTTTTTCAAAACACTGCTAGGATTCCACCCCACTCAAAATCCACCGCTCTCCTCGAAATGCTCACCTCGGGGCTTCTGAGTGCCATTTCCATTGCTAAGCCCGGGCCAAAGCCGGTTAATGTTTTCACGTTGGTCGATGTCGGGAGCGGCCTTCGGCACTGCGTAAAGGCTGAGAACGCCAGAGATTTTAGATGCTGGGTGTAGATCTGCCTGTCTTCATTCTTGACGGGTTGTAACAGGTATTGACAAGGGACGAGCTAAGAAGGCCAAAGACAGAGAGTGAGAGAGAGAGCAAAAGACAACCTACAAATATTCCACACTAGAAGGCCGCTGCAACTTCAGCGTATGCCCATAAGAAGTATTACTCTGAAGAAACCCTCACGCCCCAAAAGAGGCACACAGACAGAGAACGTCCCATCACAACTTGAAGGTTCATTTCTCTCCTTGACAGCCACGCCTGTGCCTCACAGACAAGGAACGAGAAAAGAAGAGGTCTCCAAAGGGACAGGCAATGGTGCTCTCTAACCTTTAGCTACAGGATCATACTTCTTGTTGTCAAATAAAAATAATAATAAATAAATATCCCATGTCTTTAAAATCTGAAAATTGCAAGCAGGTGGCACTTACACATGCTTAGGGCGCAGATATTCCCTGTCATTTTATATCGCAGGAGTGAGCATCATGCAGACCCCGGGCTGCATGAGACCCCTGCTTGTCCCCTGTCGCGGCCCCCCTGAATTCGGAGGTGGCAGGCAGAAAGGTGGATTTATCACAACAGAGTTTAGCACTCCACAGGGGTATAAAGCAGTTTAATTTCACTTGCAAACCAGCTGAATTATAGTGCTCCCTAGGAGTCCAGTGTCGCAGTTGCCCACCTGTTCTTGGAGGTAAAACTCATAAAGTAACTGGAGGGGTGGGGGTGACCACGCCAACTTTCCACTGATCAGATTGGCGGCAGGCCCATAGGTCCTATAAGACGCTCGCCTGAAATGGCGCCATTTGCTTTGCTGACTTTATCGTGCCCAGCACACCTGCTCCGAAACACACAACTTTCCGGACGCTGCAGCAGCAGGTGTGCAGGAGGGCAAGCACAGCATTAGTAGTGCTGAGGGCTCATCCCTATTGATGCTGCCACCCTGGGGCCCCCATTTCAGGCACCCCTTTGAGTGCTGGGCAGCCACTGTTGCCCACAATGCACCTTGATAAAGCCGGGGGATCTGGCTCTGATGGAAAAAGTGCTGCTGCCGTCCCTCTCTTCCAGTCGCAAGCCTGCTCACTCGCCCCGACATCCAGGGAGAAATAAACAGGGTAAAGGGGATGATCTGTCAATTTGGGGGACCCACTAGAAAGCCCCCTGCGAAGTGGCCTCTCCAACCTACAGCCAGCCCCATGCAGGGGAGAGTCAGTGTTCCTCACAAGATAGGCCAAAACAGACAGGCCTTTTGGTGCTTTCGACGCAAAAAGGAAGTAAAAACGTATTTTTACTCACTTTATTCTAACCACGCAAAAGAATTTAAGCTGGATGCCTTGAGACAGCGGTGGAGAAGCTGCAACCCTCCAGACTTTTCTGAACTACAAGTCCCCATCATCTAGACCAGAGCTTTCCAAGCTGTGTGTCGGCTGCAGTGTGTAGGTGTGTCACGCGAACGTAACGACAAACCTCTCGAGTCTATGTGAAATAAGCAATACCAACTTGCATGCATTTTTACGCAGCAAAGGTGCCGATTAGTATGGTGCACTAGTATATTCCCTTTCCGTCGTATCCGTGTATGCACACCACGGTCGAGGGATCATACAGGTACTGCGCATGTGCAGTATGCATAATCGGGTCGAAACAGCGGATTCCGTGTCACTTCCGGTGACGCGGCTGCACCCGAAGTGACGCATTTGAGAAATTCCATGGGTCCAGTTTTTTGATAGAACACCGTCTCAACCGCTGCTCGACAAAATTGGTTCAATGTGAAAAGTCTTGGAAATGTATGTTATTATCTTGCAAATCATATATTTTCAAAAATATAAATGAAAGGTTTTCATGAGATATGTTGTGTCCCCATACATTTCGTTATTACAATTTATGTATGTGTCCATATCTATTATAAGGGGTTAGCTGAACCTCCGGTTTGCTAGTAAAACTGAATTACTGTGTCGCGAAATGATGCATGTCTAAAAACTGTGTCACTAACATGAAAAATTTGGAAAGCTGTGATCTAGACATTGGCCATGCTGGCTAGGGCTGATAGGAGTCAGAGTCAAACAACATCTGGAGAGCCAGATGTTCCCCACCCCACCATAAAGCGTTATGCGACCCATCCAATGCCACCCTAAGGGGTAGCAAAACAGCGTATTTTTACTTGGCTTATTCTTAACCACACAACCCCCGTTGTCACCCAAACACCAGCCATGCTGTCTGGGGCAGATAGGATGCCCATCTCAGGCCACCTTAAGGGGGACCACGAGTCCACTCATCAGAAAGCAACGAGGCTTCAAAGGGCTACAGTGCAAACATCTCCGGAGACTTCGTATTATATATATATATATATATATATATATATATATATATATATATATTTATATATATTATTTCTATACCGCCCCATAGCCAAAGCTCTCTGGGCAGTTTACAAAGGTTAAAAACAGTGAACATTAAAATCAAATATAAAAATTTAAAACCAACAAAAGCATAAAAACAACAATATCCATTTTAAACAACTCTTCTGGGGTCAATTAAAAACTCAGCATATGTTGTTAACTGCCTGGAAGATGAGAAAAGTTCTTGACCTGGCGCCGAAAAGATAGCAATGTTGGCGCCCGGCAAGCCTCGTTGGGGAGATCATTCCACAGTTGGGGGGCCACCACTGAAAAGGCCCTCTCCCTTGTTGACATCCTCCGAGCTTCCCCTGAATTTCCCCTGTATTTCAATGCCCCTGAGCGTACCTGAACAGAAACGATGTTTCTGATGTTAGGAGGGAGGCTTTGGATCATTTCCAGAAAGCAGCGGAGCAGGCCAAGCGTCCACACGTTGGAGGAGCTGCTCTCTTCTTTCTTCTCGTATGTGAAAGGGTCGATGATGTAGACGACGATGGCGGGCGGGTAGGTGACGGCGTGAGAATCTCCATCAGTGGGGATCCCCACTTTGTCGCGGTCCATCGTGCTGGAAGCAGAGGGCAAACAAGATGGTTGTGAGAGTCAGGAAGTTCCTCTCTCGTGTGAAAGAAGCTGTGAGCTCTCGGGCGTCAGATTGACAAGTGGGAGCTTAAGGCCTCTGGGATCCCAGCTGACGCTTTTCAGCTTTTCAATGGCTCAGCTCAGACAAACACGTTTCTCTACACAGTGGGAAAACTCCACTCAATGGTTGAGTTCCTAGGGGGTTCTCCCAACACAAGTTCTAACACCGCCATTGTGTGACTGTGGGCCACCGTGGAGTTAAATGAAATCCACCGTGACATTTGATTGACAGTTCCTCCTCCCCTGGTCCTCCCGATGGTATCCCATCAGCCATTGCTACAAAAAAAAAAAAAAAACAATCCCAGCAGCTCTCTTTGACATTCGCTCCTTTCGCCGCTCTTGCCAGGGAACTCTGTAGCCAGGGGGAAAAGTCAACGCAATGCAACAGAAAACTCCCCAGAGCCCTCCACACAACACAACGGTTCTGCAGGAACTCTCCTCCGCACAGCGTGGATATATTCTGCATGGAGTGTTTTCCCAAAAAAAAACCCTGCACCGTTGCATGGGGTTTTCCCGCCAGACAACACCTTTCTTGATGGTGGTGTAAAAACTCCACCATGGAATTCTCAAACCACCGTTGAAAAACATGTCTGAACGGAGCCACTCTCTCTCAAGCCTGACCTACCTGACAAGTGTGTGTGTGGGGGGGAGAGATACACCCCATGTATGTGTATCCCCTCGAATGTGGGGGGGATGCACACCATGTATGCCACTTTGAGCTCCTTGAAGGGAAGGTGCTATAGCGGGGAATCCAATCCAATCAATTCTCAATGCACGAATGTAAATAGACCTTTGCCACATTACCTCTCTGAAACCTCCGGATGTGGCTGTGAAGGGAGAGACGTGGCTTCCCCAGGTAGCCCGGCTGCTTGCGGTTGCTGCTGCGTCCCTGGCTGCCCATTTGGGACTGTCGCAGACGGCGTTGAGAGGGAGGAAGCAGTAGTGTTGTTGATGCTACCAAAGGGTGGAAACGAAGAAGGTTTGTTCGCCGACATCCCGCTGCCCACGCTGGAAGAGGAGGCGGAGGTGGTGGTCAGGGTGGAGTTGGCAGTGGTCGCCGCGGACGTGATGGCGCTGCTCGAGTTCATCGTGACGGTGTTGCTGGCGGTGGACGAAGGGGTGGACGATGGAGTGGAGTTGCCCGTGACCTGAGGCTGGGTGGATGCAGGATGGCTTGTGGGAGGAACGAGGCTGGACTGAGAGAGCAAGGAATTGTCCAGTGGCTGAGTAGCAAGATAAGGACCTTGGGAAGCAAACAAAAAAGCCATCGGAACAATTAAGCCTAGTGTTTTGTTTCCGTAGATTCAAAGTGATGTAACGAATGGGGCACCTGTTTTTATTCCTTGACATTCAGAACCCACTGGACTGGGGTTCCTGGAAAGCTTATTGGGCAAAAAAGAGGTGGTGGAGGAGGGACGTCCTCCAGGGTGGGCAACTTGCCCTGAAACACAGCTTCACCACCACCACTAATCTGCCCTGAAGCCTGCCCCGCAAATGCTCTGCAAAGGTTGGCATTATATGGAGTTGGAAGCCAAAGGGACTGCTAAAGCTCTTCGGCTACTGAACGATGGTGGACCAAATCGTGCGGCACGCTGGTTCCCCTCTATTCAGCACTGGTTAGGCCTCATCTTGAGTAAATCCAGTCCTTAGAGGCCCCTTCCAACTCTACAATTCTATGGATCTATGATCAAAAGCCCCAATGGCTATTTATATTTCTGTCTGTTTCATAAAACTTGGGAATAACGAGACAAAATTGGCTTTCCAGCCCTTGCAATTGCACAGAAACGTTTGGACGTGAGATGGCGAAACAGTTTCCTGCGTCGGATGGTCTGGCCAGCGCTACTATACAAAGCATATGCAGAAGAGGTGTTATGAACAACCTCCCCAGGACTGAGCGGGTTGTACGCTGTAAGTCCGACTGCAGAGAGATGAGTTTGCGTTCTCACATGACATTGCAAAACGGAGAGCCAGTGAGGGGTTAGGGTTAGAGTGTTGGACTTGGATTCAGGAGATATTCAGGTGACTTTGGGCCAGTCCCTGACTCTCAGCCTAACCTACTTCAAAGGGTGGTTGTGAGGATGAAATGGAGAGGAATAGGGGCATGTAAAGCCGCCTTGGGTTCCTTGCAAGAGGAAAAAAAGGCAGCCTATAAATGTAATTGTTGTTTTTTAAAAAATAACCCTGTTCCAACTCTGTTCCAAGCAGGCATATATTTCATTAACCCCAGTTAAATATTCTGACAAGTGACAGCTTTAAAGAGGGGCGTGGGAACATACCCAAATCATATCTGCAGACTTGAGCGTACAGCTTGAGTCTAGAAAACGATTCGTTGTTGGCATGAGCTGCCTGAGAGAACCACTCGGCCACCGTCTTCTCAGAAAGTTTGTTTGAAGCAGCGGATCCAACCCTCATGATCCCATCGGGCAGAAGCTTACAGATGGGTCGATGCTGGCCAAGCCTGCAGGACTGGGGGAAAAAACACACAAGTGGGAACCCAAGGGTGTTGAGCGTGCAAAGCACAAGCAACCCTGACTCTTTCAGCAAGCGCATCACGCGTCAGCTCCGACGTAGGGGTCGGTGCCCTTCTGTCATATCTAGCTCTGCTTCCCCCTGGTTCGTAAGAAGGTGTTTCAAGTGATCAATCAGAATCCCTCGGAAGTAAAGGAGTCGGCGCCAGAAACAGGCCAGCCTGTACCAGTGGGGGAGGAAGCTCTCACGGGCTCTTCACCAGCTGGTGGTGAACCCTCTCCTCCAGAGCTTACCTCGTCAAAAGCAAATAATACACAGTCAGTGGGAAGCCAACATACTTCAGAAGGAGAGCGCACGGACCAGTTAGCTGATCCTAGAGTACGCCGCAGACTAAAACAGACGGAGAGAAAGGACAGCAAAAGGAAGTCGTCTCTCTGAAGGTAACTGTCTTAAGAAAAAGCTTTTCATTCTTCTTAAAAAGACAATTGTCTCGCTTAGTTTGCATAATTTTGCCTAGGGGAAAGTTCCTAGAGATTAGACTCTCTTCAGGTGCGAAGAGATGTTTATTGCTTAAATAAAGCTTTGTAAATTACTTAGCAAACCAAGAAAGCAAGAAGTTTTGAGAAACACAAATCACTCTCTAGAAGATGAGAAGTCCCATAGCTCAGCCTTCCCTAACCGGATGCCTTCCAGATGTGTTGGACTACAACTCCCAACGCTTGCGGGGAGTTGTGATCCAACACAGGAGTGCCTCAAAAGCTGGAGTGTTTATGGATAAACAGCGGCAAAGAGGTTAAACTGAACGTAGCAGCTTTTGCTTTGACCGCTCTTAGTGTCGCCAGAACTCTCTGGATCTCCCTGCAGCAGCCTGCAAAGCTGACACCAAAGGCAGTCAAGCATCATTTTCTGTAGCGACAGTTTTGCGGAAATCATTTTGCAGCTCCATCTTCTGTTCTGTACACATTGTGGTTGTTGTATTTAAGGTCTTTTGCCATCTCGAGTTTTGCTATGGCTTCTGTCCAAGACAAATACATTTGAACCTGAGGAGTAAGTGCCACAACTCCTGGTGTTGCACATTAGCTACCCATGGTATATTTCCGGTACAAGGCATGAAGCCGTGAAGCGTGCCACAAAAAGGCGGACACGTTGTTCTAGGAAAGAAGCAGTGTTAGGAGGTTGCAGGAAAAACAAAGCATTTCAGCACCTTAAAACAATAATGGATTCATTATGACCTGAGCGTCTATAATGGATTCGAATTCACTTCATCAGATGCATCTGATGGATTCTACTCCACAAAAGCTTATGCCATAATAAATCCATTCATCCTTAAGGTGTCACTGCACTCCGTTTTGACACTGTTCTTATCCAATAGAGATGGCATCCCTGTTATTTCACCCCACAATTCTCCGTCTACAAAGAGTTTAACCTTCCGATGTTTATTTACACTACTTGTAAAATAATATCCTACGCTTAATATCCTAAAACCACCAAGTGATTCACAATAAATGTGTAATACTGCAGAAAACAAATATAAAAAGAGTATGCAACAATATAAAAGACTAGTTAAAAGCATTACAGTAAAGACAACAACAAAACAATAATAAAAGAAAGCAGTGTTGGAATCCATTACAAGCCAGGGAAAGCCTGCATTAAACAAATATGGACCTGTTCAGACATGCTAATTTATTTATTTTATTTATTACATTTTTATACCGCCCAATAGCCAAAGCTCTCTGGGCGGTTCACAAAAATTAAAATCATGAAGAGCATAAAAATCGCAAAGAGAATAAAAACAACCAACCATCTAAAAACGCATGATTAGGCCGCTAACTTGCAGCAAATGGTTACTGTGTTTAAACCGTGATTATGTAACCACCATGGTTAGGAATGGTTCACATGACATGCTAAGCCGTAATAATGTTTAGCTCAAAACGCTTAACCACCGCGGCTTAGCATGTCATCTGAACAGGGTCTGTCTGTGACTTCAACAGGCGTTCAAGCTCCCCACAGTTTCTGCCTCTTGAACAAGGGTGGGAAGGTGTTCCAAAGCATGGGTGAGACTACCGAGAAGGCCCTCTTATATGCTGTTACCTAGTGACAGTGTACTGGCTCTGTACTGGCTCTAGAATGACCAAGGGCGTATATTGGGAAAGGTGATCAGAGAAGGTATCCTGGTCCTGAGTTGTTTAGGGCTTTGTATATCAACAGCAAAACTTTGAATATGGCTAGATAGCTGATAAGCAGCCAGTGCAGTCCTTTTAACACAGGTGTCTTTTGTGTATATCTTGGTGTTCCCACTGAGCACTCTCTACCCGCTGCATTCTGCACTAGCTGCAGCTTCCGAACCAGGCACAAGGGCAACCCCCCGCTTGCTTATGCATTTTAGCTGCAATCCCACTCCTGGAAATGTATGCCTATTAACAGCAGCTAGGGGGAGACCCACAGAAATGCATTATTTAAGTGTAAAATGCAGAAGTAGTGCCTTGACACCTTGGAGACTAGCAATTTTAGAGCCCACTTTTTCAAACACGTTCAGTGTTTGTCTAATAAGTGTCAATTCAGGCTGACAGGAGAGGTTGGGTGGGGGAGTTGTTACAATAGGAGATAGAAGGCTTTGCAATCTTATGCCTCAAGTTCTGTTTTGGAGTAATAAAGGGCAGGTTATTCCTCCTTTCCTCACGGGAAGGATCCATGGGGGGAGGGGGGCAAATGCCCTCTTATCCCAACAGTAAATATAAATACAGCATGGATTCCCTGTTGCATTTAGCAAGCTTTTTTCCTCTTTTTTTCTGACGTTATAAATCCTCGAGCGGAACTGAATTTAGAAGGCTACTGCAAGTCCTAAACTTTTAAGGTACAGAGGGGGTCAAGGTGCTAAATCCAGCCTTCTCAACTGTAGCAGCTAGGACCACAGCGGCCAAATCAAGAAGGAAAGAGTGAGAAAGGGCTGTCACAAAGGGACCTGCCAGCAGGCCAGTTAAGTGGGGAGAGCTCACAATGAAGGATTATTATTATTATTATTATATAGCACCATCAGTGTACATGGTGCTGTACAGAGCAAAACAATAAAATAGCAAAACCCTGCCGCATAGGCTTACATTCTAATAAAATCATAATAAAACAATCAGAAGGGGAAGAGAATGCACCAAACAGGCACAGGGTAGAGTAAAACTAACAGTATAAAAGTCAGATCAAAATCAAGTTTTAAAAGCTTTAGAAAAAATAAAAGTTTTTAGCTGAGCTTTAAAAGCTGCGATTGAACTTGTAGTTCGCAAATGTTCTGGAAGAGCGTTCCAGGCGTAAGGGGCGGCGGAAGAAAATTAGTTCGCCACCCTCTCTTCAGAGCAACCCTACCATAGAACCTAGCTGCTGGCCAGGGATGAAAATGATTGAAATATATGGGCAACCCCTTTTCAATAAGGTTCTCTTACACACAGGGCTAATTTACACCAAGCAGGATATTGCACTACAAAAGTGGTCTGAAAGCGGTATATAAAAGGCAAGAGCCACACCAAGCAGAATATAGCACTATGAAAGCGGTATATGGTCTGTGTCAATGGGCCCCAACAGTTGTCAGTGCACTTCAATACCGCTACAAAGCAGCAGTGTGGCTCCTGCCTTTTATATACTGCTTTCATCATAGAATAGCAGAGTTGGAAGAGGCATACAAGGCCATCGAGTCCAAACCCCTGCTCAATGCAGGAATCCACCCTAAAGCATCCCTGACAGAGGGTTGTCCAGCTGCCTCTTGAAGGCCTCTAGAGTGGGAGAGCCCACAACCTCCCTAGGGAACTGATCCCGTTGTCGTACTGCTCTAACAGTCAGGAAGTTTTTCCTGATGTCCAGCTGGAATCTGGCTTCCTTTAACTTGAGCCCATTATTCCTGTGCAATATAGTGCAATATCCTGCTTGGTGTAGATTAGGCGTAGTTAAAGAGAGCTAGCGACTTGGAATCATGGGCTAAACAGCATCATTCAGGAGAATACAAAAAGTTCAACCCCTTAGAATTACGTGGTTCGTAGCTTTACACGGAGGGCAGTCCACAGTTCAACTACTTGATGGCGTCTGCAGGATAAGAAAACTGCTACTTAAAAAAAGCCTTGCGAAAGGCGCAAAGGAGACCTTTTGATCTCTTTCTACCATCCCTTTTAGTTGCTTTGTTGAGATAAGGCCTGCAGGAGTTTTAAGCGTCAGCTGGAATGCAAAGCTGATGAATGATCGCCATGAAGAAAGGCGAGGGATATGAGCTGTGGAGCACAAACACACACACGGTGTTCTCCCAGGGCTGGTGCTACCATAGAGGCCACTCAGGCGGCCGCCTAGAGCGCCAAGCTAAGAGGGCGCCGGGCACAGCGCAGCACTCACACGCGTTGGCTGTGAGCCGGCCCGGCCCGAGGATTCAGCTGGGCCTGGGTGGGCGAGATGGTGCCCTGCGCCCTCTCAGCCGAAGCGAAGTCAGGGACGCTGGGGTGGGGGTGGGGTGGGGGCTCTACGTTCAGACTTCCGGAATGAGCCCGGAAGAGAGAGAGAGAGAGAGAATGTATGGGTGAATGGGGTGCATGGGGTCTTTGAGTGAATGCATGTGTTCATGCGTGTGTTTGTTTGGAGTGAGTGATACTGAGTGTGTGTGTGCGCACGTGTGTGAGTTGGGGGGGGATGATTTGGAGGTGGTATTCCTATTAAATAATGCATTTTAGACCTATAGACGTTCCTTTCCGATTTGTTTGCTATAATTGGCATGGCGTATTTCTTGTACTTTAAAATAAATTTAGCAGTTTCAAGTTTTGTGCTTCTTATTTTTTCCAGGAAACATCTGTTCTTAAAAATCAAAGTTGGCACTTTTTTGGGAGGGTGGGGGGTGAAAGTAGGTCACCTTGCCTAGGGCGCAAAATAGTCTGGCACCAGTCCTGTGTTCCCCCACCCCACCCCGTCCCTTCTCAAGATCCTTACCTCATATATTGCCGTCAGGTCCCGAAAAAAGGTCTTTGCTCCTTTCAGCAGAGCTTCGTTCTCTGGACACACCACCACGTAAGCGATGTCTCTCTGTGATCCGTAAGGCTCCAACATCAGTCTCTCCCAGTACGGTAAGGCAAAAGGGGACAGCACCAGGAAGTCGTAATCGTATCCCAACAAAAAAGTCGGAATGGGCAGTGGTTCTGGAGATTCGTCAGTTCCTGGACAAGAAAGGGTTATTTTTTCCCCCACCATCTATTAGAATGCAATGCAGCGCAGCGTTCGCTTCCAGGTACAAGGAAGCGATCGCCAGGTGCCTTTTACAGTAATGCAGTCATCAGGACATTCATGGTGGTAACCATCAAAAGCATTCGCTATTTTGCTACTCTACAGAAAAGTTCTGAAGTTCTTTGGACAGTCAAAATAGGTTGTGAATAAGCAAATCTATAACATTTAGGCTATAGCTGAAAAGTCTTAAGCGGCAGTGTGCAGAATACACTCCCAAACATTTTGATTGTGGAATTGGCGGCTGGGATGCATACAGATCAAGTAGCAAGTCTCTTCTAAAATTTGCCTTCCCTCATCCGAGCGAAGCGAAAAAACCAGAGCGAAGAACAAAAGCTCCCGGACAACATATTGAGGCCTTGTTAAGAAAAACAGGATCGAATAAGGGACTTTAAAGTCTAGGATGTAAGAAGCCTCGTGTCCAGAAGTGGGATCCTGGGCAGTTCAGGGGTAACCAACCTACTGCCCCCTCCAGATGTTTTGGGCTACAACTTGCAAAATAACCGTCCACTGGCCATGCTGGCCGGGGCGTATGGGAAGTCCAGTCCAAAACATCTGGAGGACAGCAGAATTTCTGAAGTACCCAGAATTTCACTCCAGGACATGAGGTTCCTCACGCTCATCCTTTTTTCTTTCCATGTTAGATCCTTAGCTCAAACGGGGATTCAGACTTAGCAGCTGAATTTAATCAACATTGTCACACCATGATTTGGCTGTCAGGAGCATGCGGTGGGCTCCTTCACTCCCCTTGTATACATCAATTCCCTCCTCCACTTACTGGTAACTGGATTGTAGCTGAGATCTAGCTGAGAGCCCCCTTCCCTTCTGCTACCAACTGTGGCTGCTGAGGCCATCAGAGGGAAAGGAAGTAGTAACTAGGCATACCTCTATCATGCCTGGATGTGTATGAGGCTATGAGTGGGAGAAGAGAGGAAGTGGCAGCCCTTCCACTGTGTCCAGGACCTTCTGAACTTTCCAACTAAGAATCTAGTGCCTAAATTTGCTTCTCCCCCCCTTCCTCCTCCCTCCCAATCCCCTTTCCTTTTGTGTCATGTTTCTTAGGCTGCAAGATTGTGAGCAGGGACTGTCTTAAGAATTAATTTTGTACGCTACCTTGAGAGCCTTTTCTGGCTAAAGTAGGGTGACCCTATGAAAAGGAGGACAGGGCTCCTGTATCTTTAACAGCTGCATAGAAAAGGGAATTTCATCAGGTGTCATTTGTATGCATGCCTCGCCTGGTGAAATTCCCTCTTCATCACAACAGTTAAAAGTTGCACTAGCTATACTAGAGTGACCACATACAAAAGCGGGCAGGGATCCTGCAGCTTTAACTGTTGCGATGAAGAGGGAATTTCACATGGCACCTGCTGAAATTCCCTTTTCTATACCACTGTTATAGATACAGGAGCCCTGTCCGCCTTTTCATAGGGTCACCCTAGCTAAAGGGTGAGATAAAAGTGCTATAATAAATAAAAAATGATATCCTAATTGGGCAAGCTAAGTTTATCGCTAACCATACTTCACCTCCAAACGAGAATCAGAACTGTGGTTTGAAGTGACTTCCCGATTCTGTTTTGGAGGCAAGCTATGATTGGCAGTAGCCATGGTTGGCCTGATTAAAATACCCTGGTTAACTATGGCTACCACAAACGAGCAAAATGAGGGGCGGAGCTAACACGCGTGAGACAGAAGGGAGCAACAAGCTCACAGCACATTTCTGACAGGTCAACCATGGTTTGGTCACAACGTATGAATTGGTGGCAGTACGGCCAGTTACATTCCACTGTGAGGAGGGGAACAGGTTATTTGAAAGACCGTATTCTCCCTTATGAGCCTGCCCGTGCTTTGAGATCTTCTGGAGAAGCCCTTCTTTCAGTCCCACCTTCTTCACAGGCGCGCTTAGTGGGAACATGGGAGAGGGCCTTCTCAGTGGCTGCTCTGGTGCTCTGGAACTCTCTTCCCGGGGAAGCTAGACCGGCTCCCTCCTTGATGGGCTTTCGGAAGCAGGCTAAAACTTTTTTGTTCCAGCAGGCCTTTGGAGAATAGTCTGCCCCTCCATCTATGTTAATGTCTTATAATTTTGTTGTGTATTTTAAATGTTTATGGTTTTGTTCCCCCCCCCCCAATGTATATTTTAAACTTTGTAAGGCCGCCTTGAGGCCCAGCATTGGGCAAAAGGCAGGATACAAATAAATAAATATAATAATAATAATAATAATAATAATAATAATAATAATAATAATAATAGTTCTAAAGGGCTCTGGCCTTAATTCCTTGCAGTTCAAAATCTTGCTATAGTGTGGCATGTGACATTTAAGCACACTACTTATTCCTAAAATAATTACATTTCCCAGGCACTAAATAATAAATTAATTTCCCCTCTATATCAGCCTCCCCACAACCTGGTGCCCTCCAGAGGTGTTGAGCTGGGGGATTGTGGGAGTTGTAGTCCAAGACATCTGGAGGGCACCAGGATGAGGAAAGCAGTAATGGAGGTAAAACATGAGGATTGTTTAAAACAGAGTCACCTCCCTACCCGCCCATGCAAAGCCTACCCATTAAGGAAGAAACGTTCTGGATTTACAGCAGATACAAGTTACTGATCGAGAACAGCGTTTACCATAAGAGCCTCGGCCAGCCATTTTGTGGAACTGCTGCCACGTGAGAGGACCCTGCACCCCCCAAGAGCGAACGGTTCGTTTTTTCTGAATTGCATCCTGAAGGACCGGCTGGAGTGAGAGCAGCATGCGAAAGATGTCCTGAGAACACTGCATGCTCACGTCTACAACTGCAAAAGAACCAAAGTTAGTCGAAAGGAGCCGCAAAGCCGCGTCCCAGTCATGGTCCCTACTTGACAACAACTGCATTTCTAATTTCTAGACCTTGTAAACTTAAACATGTGATGCGTTTGTGCCCAGGAAACACAACCTGCTGCATTTGTAGAACTGCCTTATACATTTCGTTGTGCATTGCTCAATATCTTACTTTAAAAATCAAAACATAAGGTTGCAAAGACACTATCAGCTTAGTGTACTGCTTCGAATATGCCATCAGAGCCTGTTTAAACGTCTGCACCAGCCTTTCCCCAAGACGCTGTGCTAGAGATGCTTCGGACTCCAACTGCCATCATAACCAGACAGCATGACCAATGCTCAAGAATGCTGGACGTTGTAGTTCAGAACATCTGGAGGGGCCCACCTTGGGGAATGCTGGTCATACAACAGCAGAGCTGGCTAAAACTAGGCTGAATTAAACCATTCATACTTTTCCTAATATCCGAGGCATGTTCCTCCTATAAGCAACCCCACTTCTCTCATCAAAAGGGGTTTCCTTCAAAGCCAGTCACCCTTCACACGTCTCTTGAGGGGCCCTTAAGGGATCTCAGCTGCAAGAGGATGTACTCCCAAAGCAAGTTATTCATAGCCCGAATCACCAGGGAAGCTATGAGTTTCCTGAGGGCCCAAAGCTTTCAACCTTCTAAAGAATAAAAATAAATGGGGAGTTCTGGCTATGTAGGACTGATTAGGACGGCCGAGTTACCTACTCCCTGCAATCTGTGGCAAAGAAGTGCATCACTTTTAAGCCCCTACTTACCCTATTTCTTCAATTCTAAGACACACTTCCCCCCCCCATATAAACATCTCTAAAAATGGGGTGCGTCTTAGAATCGCGGGTGTTTCTTAGGGTTTTTTTTTTCTGTTGGTGGTACTGAAATTAGTGTGTGCCTTACAATCGATGGCGTCTTACAATCGAAGAAATACGGTAACACACGGAGAGAAACCTAAAAGCATCCGCGCGGGGAAACTCCTCGTTTTCCAGCAAACCTTAACACTCACCGTTTCGTTTCGACCAGTGATGCAAGCAAGTACTTTTCACAAGTGCTTCGTCGACTTTCCCTCCTGACATGTTGTCCATAAACTGCCGCCCGTGCTCCAAGGCGAGGTAACAGTCATTGCAACAGTCCCTTTCCTCAGCCCGTACCAGGTTGCCGACGGCGCCGGCTTTCGGCAAGGGGTCCTGATCCGCCGCTCCAAACGGTGAAAACAAGTTGGTGCACTGGTCTTGCAGCAGGAGTATCAGCTCGTCAGGTAGCCGGTCAGCCTCCTTCGGCCCCCCGCTGTGGTCCACGGAAGCGGCGCGCAGGGCCTCGAAGCGTTTCTCCGCCTCTTTGCCGCATTCCGAGTTGCGTCCCAGGATGTCCAACTCGTCCTCGAGGAACAATCCGGAGCTGTTGCCAAACTTCCTGTTCATAACCGCGCTGAAGCCGCAGGTGCACCGGTACTGGGCCTCCTGCGTCGGATCCGGAATGTAAACTCCAACATCAGCACCTTTGATGTTCATGTTGCAGACGCAAATGCAACAGCTGTCAAAGTTACAGTCTTTGAAGAGATTCATCACAGATTCAGAGAGGATGAGGTTGACGTAAAGGCTGTGGGCTTCCGGGATCGAGGGAACGGTGGCAGGCTCAACGGAGTTCAGCGGTCGGCACGTCGACGGCGTCGAAGCTGGTGAATATAAGTCCGAATTCTCGTACTTGACTGAACCTTGAGCGCTGGCCGGCCCCCCGGCCCCGCGGGGAGTCCGAGGCGTCCGTGGCGTCCGAGGAGTTGGGAAACGCGGGGTGGAAGGCGAAGGGAGGATGCCGGCCCCACCGTTGCTGGGTGGGGCGCTGCTGGGGGGCATTCCAAAGGGAGTATGTGTTTGCGGAGTGTAGGCAGGGCCGTACTCCTGATCCATCGTGCTCCCATCGCTAGAACAAGGAAGGGGAAGAATTTTGGCCAAACATTTCAAACAGGACACTCCAGACCACTATAAAACATACACACACTCTCCAGACAAGTTGCTGGAAGCAATCCAAGTGACTGGGCAAAACACAATGGCACATACTAACCTGTCACTGAAACCAGAGGGGCAGTGTGTGCGCAATACTTAAGCTGCATATCAGAACTGAGAAGTCCTCATAAATCTGCAGAGGCCTTCTACACCACAGAACCCATGCACATGAACGGACATTAATTTTTATGCTCTTAAGAGCAGGAAAGACTAGAGACGATTAAAAGAGGGGAAAGCGAGACGTCCAAGCTACAAGACCAGCAATATCAAATCCTTATTTTATAATACGGCTTCGAAGGCAGAATCGAAAACAGGAGGAGGGAATTTACGAACATTCGCTCCCACCCACCCTGGTCCAGCAGTGAAATGCAGCCCTTTTTTTTTTTTTGCAAAGCTTTGTGAGATCCACCCACCTTACATTCAAGCGGCACCTCACAAATTACTACTTTTAGCTTAAGAACTGAATTGGCTTCATTTGCCCTCAGTGATGTTATCATGGAATCAAATCTGATTGGCTGTGCAGCAGTGTTGCTGGGAAGACCACTTTTTACATGCATTGTATTTATAGACAGACAGTGCCGAATTAGCCGTCGATTGGGGCAGGAAGCAGTAGTGAGGCAGCACTAGAAAGAAATTAAGGGAAAAGCTTTCCTGGAGTCTATTTTGGAGTCTCTGAAATCGTCCTTTGCATGCTGACATTAAATGTTCATTTCTAAACATTCAGGGCAGGCCCAGCAATTTATTAAAGGTTCCATTCGAAACGTGACATTTGAGAGCAATGATTTCTTTTCTGTCAAACCAAACAAAGAAAAATTGACACTGACACACACACACGCCACATACCCAGCGCTATAATGCCGCCAGAAGCAGAGTAGAACCCCTGGTTTGCATTTACTTTCTAGTATTCTTCACGGCTTATTAAAACTAAATTTATACTACTAAGCACCCCCAAGAAATTCATGACACAAGAGTCAATGGATGAAATTTACACCTGTTTTAAAGAGCGATTTCTAAAACGGGGAGGGGAAATAAATAATTTTAAGTGACAGCTTAACATTGGCACGGAATGTTTAGAGAGTGTGCTTCTTCTTAAGTGTCTTGCCACCATTTTTTAGACCATTTTACTTCGAAGGAATGATCAAGTCACTAAACTTAATGGGCTTCTAACAGACCCAGGAGGAACTCCGCCCCCCCCCGCCCCCCCCCCACAGGCCCCACAGAGCAAACGCTTGAGCAAATGCATCCCTGTGCTCTTGTACAGCCTTCCCCAATTTGGCACCCTCCAAATGTGTTGGGACTACAACTCCCATAACCCTAAATCAGCATAACAGGGGATTATGGGACCTGTAGTCCGACACATCTGAAGAGCACCAGGCTGCTCTAGTGCCAACCCATTTAATAGAGGTTGCGTAGGTGATGCTCCCAATCTCCTGCAGCCACTTCTGCCACTTTATTTTTTTATTTATTGCATTTATATCCCGCCTTTTTCCTCCAAGGAATCCAAGGTGGCGTACATAATCCTCCTCCTCTCCATTTTATCCTCACAACAACAACCCTGTGAGGTAGGTTGGGCTGAGAGTCTGTGACTGGCCTAAAGTCACCCAGGGAGCTTCCATGGCCAAGTGGGGACTAGAACCCGGATCTCCTGACTCCCAGTCCAACACTTTAGCCGCTACACCAACTTGAGGGTTCAGGTGGCCTCGGTGGCACAGAGTGCCTTTTACGAGCTTCAGCTGGTGGCCCAGTTATGCCCCTATCTGGACAGAAATAGCCTGGTTTCAGTAATCTACACTCTGGTACACCCCCCAAGTTAGACTGCTGCAATGCACTCTACATGGGGCTGCCCTTGAAGACTGTTCAGAAACTGCAATTGGCTTCTGTATGTTTCTGAGTCCGACTGAAGGTGCTGGTTTTAATCTATAAACCTTACACAGTTTGGGATTGCAAAACTTGACAGAACGCCTCTCCCAACCCGAACATACACCCGGCCACTATGTTCAGGGCCTCCCTCCAAGTGCCTTCCGAGGGAGGCTCGGAAGGTGGCAACAAGGGAGAGGGGCCTTCTCAGTGGTGGTCCCATGACTATGAGCTCCCCACTGAGGCCCACCTGGCACCAATACTGTCATCTTTTCAGTGCCAGGTAATTTAATGGTATATAATGAGGCATTTACGTCTGCTGTTTTAGAACAAGTCTATGGGGGGGGGGGGACACTGTTATTTAAATTATTTTAGCTGTATACATTGTTTTAATTTTTGGGTGTTAAACGTTTTAAACTACTTTTATTTAGAGCTTCGGCTATCAGGCGGTATAGAAATGAAATAACTAATAATACCCTTTCACATTCAAACACATACCCCTCTTTGATGAACGGCATTGCGGGTCCTGGAGGAAGCAGCTCCAACTTGCCAACTGTCCAACTCTGACGGTAAACACATTCCTCTGGCAGTTTGATGGCCGGGACACACTGGCTCGGGAGAGTCTTCAACGGAGCAAACATGGAGCACCCCACAAAAGCTTGGCTGTTCTCGGGCTTATAAACGTATGAGTAATCCTAGCAACCAAACCAGAGTGAACATAAATGAAGAGCTCCATGTGGACAGAAAAAAAAACATAGAATAGTAGAGTTGGAAGGACCGATGAGGCCATCAAGTCCAACCCCCTGCTCAGTGCAGGAATCCAACTGAAAGTTAGCTGTCCAGCTGCCTCTTGAAGGCCTCTAGAGCCCACGCCCTCCCTAGGTCATTGGTTCCATTGTCATACTGCTCTAACAATTAGGAAGGTTTTCCTGATGTCCAGCTGGAATCTGGCTTCCAGCTGAAATCCAGCTTCCTGCAACTTGAGCCCATTATTCTGCATTCTGGGATGATTGAGCAAAGATCCCGGCCCTCCTCTGTGACAACCTTTCAAGGACTTGAAGAGTGCTATCACATCTCCCTTCAGTCTTCTCTTCTCCAGGCTAAACATACCCAGTTCTTTCAGTCTTCCTCGTAGGGCTTTGTTTCCAGACCCCTGATCATGCTTGTTGCCCTCCTCTGAACCCGCTCCAGCTTGTCTGCATCCTTCTTGAAGTGTGGTGCCCAGAACTGGACACAGTACTCAAGATGAGCCCTCACCAGTGCCAAATAGAGGGGAACTAATACCTTGTGTGATTTGGAAGATATACTCCTATTAATGCAGCCCAAAATGGTTATCCTTTAATACCTGATAAGCTCAAGACAGCACAACTGGGCACAGCAGAATGTTAAAAGTAGACAACAAAAAGAAAATTCAGGAATGGCAAGACTTTGCGTACCTTTATTTCCGAGGGCTTTGGACTACAGAATCCCTCGTCAACCTCAATTCTGAACTGAACGCCAGCAGTAGCGCCATTTCCTTCAAGGACAGTTCCTCCAGGCGTGGTGTCCATGCTGCCATATTCCTTATTGTTCATATTCATGGGAGAAAACCCCATAATGTGTTGCTCCAAGGATGGTGGTGTGGGATACATTTTATGAAGATCTGCCGTACCTGGTGTATATTTAAAAGGATTGCTTTGTTTAAGATGTTGGGCTGTGGTCACTGCACAACGATTCTCATGCGCTTACTACCATATGTCCCAACTATCAAGATACTTTCTGTGTGTTTGTGCACATTATATCCTGCACAAGTTTAGAGCAGGGTTTTGGCAAACAACTTTACCTCTCCCAAGTGCTAATAAAAACACGTTCTGCTAAAAGCAAAAAATTAAAGTTATATAAATAATAGTATGTAGGTGGCTTACTTATGAATGACATCTATACAAATGAAATCCCTCATATGATAAAAGCAGATAATTAAAGTTTTAAACGATGAAGCTGGCTTACTTATGCATGACAATGGGTCCAAGTTTCCTGCTTTTGACTCTTTGCAGTTGGATTTGTCATCAGATCCATTCAGCATTCTTCTAGACCCAGGCTGGAGACGGAAGAGGAGGAAAATGACTCCATAGATGTAATATACAGGCCAATGAAAATAAGATTTAAAGAAGCTTCATCAACTTTGTAACTTAAAAAGCCATGTCATTTGGAGGATGACTTCAGAAATGGGTGGGAGCTTCAAAGCATAAGGAGTCCTGCTATTCAAATTAGGCAGAAATCCCACTGGGCATGTCCAACCTCTGTATCTCTTAGGCTCAGTTCAGACAACACATTTCACAACGGTGGTTTTAGAACTTCACAGTGGAGTTTTTACACCACTGTTGAGAAATGTGTTGTCTGGAGGGAGAACTCCATCCCATGGAGGAGTATTTTTTAGAAAACACTCCATGCTGAATATCCACGCTGTGCAGAGAAGAGTTCCTGCACAACTACTGTGTTGTGTGGCGGGCTCCACGGAGTTTTCCGTTGCGTTGATTTGACTTTTCCCACTGGTTACAGAGTTCCCTGGCAAGAGCGGCAAAAGGAGAGAATGCCGCTCTAGGAGAGCCACCATGATTGCTTTTTTGTAGCAATGGCTGATGGGATACCATCGAGAGGACTGGGGGAGGAGAGAGGGGGGAGGAACTGTCACTCAAATGTTGCATTGCCTTTTACTCAACTCCACAGTCACACAACGGTGGAGTTAGAACATGCTGTGTGGTGAGTACCTCCTAAAAACTCAACCGTTGAGTGGAGTTTTCCCACTGTGTAGAGGAACAAGTTGTCTGAACTGAGCCTTAGGATCCCAGTCATTGCAACAAACATATTTTAGGTCACTTTTCTAGAAAACGTATACACACAGCCACTTAAAAATTCAAACTACACCACCACACAAATCTAAAAAATATACACATTCTGAGAAAATGCAAGCAAGTGGCCGAATAAAACAGTCCAGTCCAAATCATGTCGCAGGATAAGCATTTCAATTGTTTGCATATATTGTAATGGCAGTATTTGAGTCAAAGTTTCAATCCAACTATTAAATTTGAGGAGAAAACGTTGAATATATACAGAGAACAGACAGTCGGCCACCAAAGCACAAACATTGCTCTTATTAAGAAAGGGGGGGGTGCTGTTCAGTGTGACTCTGAGCAACTTATCATCCAAGCAATGGATTGTCTAAGCAAACTGTTTCCCTCAACATCATTGACCTCACTGAGGATGTTGATAAAGAAGAAGAATGCAAGGACCAATTTGCACACTTGCACGTATGTCACTCTCACTGACTCTCAGCTAAAACTCATTGTGCAAACCGTCTCCTTTAAAATGAATTCGTTTGAGGAGAAGCCTTTTTTATGACACTGACTCTACTTCAGCTACTTCACGCATTCAAGCCATCAAGTGATGAAAACTGCAGCTGTGAACCTGCCTTAAACGTTTTCTGGACTGAGAAAGGGCATAAAGAAATCAACTTGCAATTGAAACACCTATTCCAAAAAGAAACATTCATAGCTGCCAAGTTGGGGAATTGGAAACTGCCCTATCCCACCCCCTGCACAGGGGCAAACATTCTCCAGGCCTCACGACATCAGCTGATGATCCTCTAGATTACACAATGCCACTCGAGGAGAACAGGAAAGATCATGTTGCACATCAACAGTAGTAGGGCAAGATTAAGGTTAGTCAAACACACCCAGTTCATTTGGAAATTATCTGAAATAGCACGGAAGCTGTAAGCATAAGCCATTTTTCTTATTTTTATTTATTTACTGCCATCACTGCATATGATGCTTTTTGACCACCAACACGATATAAAACTATCAAGCAAGTTTTCACAAACCACTTACTGTTAGCTCATCTTCATCGGAGTTGAAGAGATTGTCGAGGTCAGTGTAGGAGACAACCAGGTCATTCTCATGAAACAAACTAGTTGATGCCGTGCGATTGTGAGGGGGAACACGCTGGGCATCTAGTGCTGGGGAGAGAGAGAGAGAGAGAGAGAGAGAGAGAGAGAGAGAAGGCTCAACATTAGTTAAAATTGCAGGGGTCTAACAACATGTGAAGTTCAATTATAATCCCAAAAATGAAATAAACTAACGTATTCTTGTAAATCTATCAGATTTTTCAAAGGAACTAAAACCACATTTACAAACAAACAAATAAATAAATAACCGTTTTACCTTGTTTGACAGAAGGGCTAAAAAGCGACATTGCATCCTCTCCAACATTGGGCGCCCCTTCTTCAGTCTGCAAAAACACAAAAAAAACCCACCCCTCCAGCATCAGGCACCATATGTGAATATGTGTCTAGTTCACATGAATCATTAACATAGAAATCTGCCTTCCCCAAAGTCAGACCATCTAGCCCCCCATTGACAGTGGCCTTCCAGGAAAAGGCCTTTCCCAGAACTGCTGCCCAAGATCCTTTTACATGCAGATGCTAGACCCGAATCTGGGACCTCGCGCCTGCAAAGCACGTGCTCTCTCCTTTGACCTATAGCACCTCCGAACTAAAACGGGAGCAGACTAGAAAAGGGAAAGGCAGAATCAGAGGCCAACGCAGCTACTCTCTGGATATTTCAAGGGCTCTTTCTTCCACATACTTTCATAACCTGAATAGGAAATGTATTTTATACATGCTCGTTTTTCCCCTCTTTTCTCATGGACCAAGATTTCCAATGATGGTGATTTCAACACCGAGAACGACTAGGTATTGAGTAAACAACGGTTGCTTAGTTCTCTTCTGACACATTTGTGAAAGATGGAGGGCTGCGTTACACCAGGTTCGGCTACTTGTCCGCCATGCCTGGTACTGTCTATTTGACCACCACACCAAGTATTGCCTAATCCTACTGGCATTGATGCTCCTGAGTCTCACATAGAAACCTTCCCCATTACCTGCCACCTTTTAACTAGAGAAGCCAAGGATTCTGCATGCAAACCAAGCTGAGGTTTGCATGCAATGCTCTCCCCAGCAATGCTTCATGAACAAACCCCACGGACAAATAACCAAGCAGAAAGCATTACAATGGAATTGAAGGCATATGTGAATGCTTCAGGGGAAGGATTTTAAACAGAAACATTTCTTTGTGCGAAATGTGCTCAGATTCTTCGTTGAAAGTCTGTATGGATTTTTAAGTCCTGAAACTATCGCTTTTCCACAGCTGGGATTCAAAGAGCTACTGTAGGTGCACGTAAGAGCTTAGGCAAGCACTGTAGGATTTCTGACTTCCCTCTGAGCAGTAGGCCTCTAAGCACTTTCACAATGTGCTTTCAAAAGCAGGTGACCACATGGCCTCGGGTGTTGGTGTCCGTGGTAAGGCTGCTGTTTGAGAAACACAAGCCCACAGTTCTCCTGTCTAGGTATGTGGTTTTTTAAAATCCCAGCCTGTGCATATTCACCACAGGAACCATCCCTGAAAATCTCCCTGGTCCCTTGCTGTTAGCATACTTGCTGTGCTGGTTCGCAACTTGACTTTTCCACTCACCTTGTGTTTTTTCCCGACTTCTCGTTCACTGTTCTGCCTGTCCTTTTTATCGGGAAAGGGGAATTCTTCGTCACCATCAACGAATGCATAGGGGTCCATTTCCGGCTCCTGGTCAGCTTCCATCGCCGCTAGATACTGATTCTTGCTCTGATACTGCTGCACCAATTCATCGGAGACCTTTAGAGGTTTCCTGCACTGCACCATTAATCTGGGGGGAGGGGGAGATTTTGTTACAATGAGTAAAAGTTGGAAATGCAAAACCCTTCTTTGGGTAGAATATTTAATTGCTTCCCACATTTGTATCCCATCCTTCCTCCAATGAGCTCATGACCCATTTATCACTTTCTGAGAGATGGGCCACTGAACACGTATCGCGATCTAACCCAAGGTGACCCAGTTAGCTTCACGGCTGAGCAGGGATTTGAATCCATGCCTCCCTTGTCAAGGCAAACACTTCAAGCACTACGCTGGCTCTCCCACAACACCATTCACGTAGTATTTCCTCCTATATAGTCTCAGGAGAGTTCCGCAAGAACTCTAGGCAGCAACGAATTTCTTTTCCCTCTATTTTCAAATGGGTTAGAATCATCTCAATTAAAAAAAAACACAACATCTTTGTGTCCACATCTAATTAGTACACCGCAGGTGTCAGTTCCCCTTTTCCAGCACCATATAATTAGGTGAGGAAAAAGGAGACCACTGCTCCTGTCTCAGCTTTCGCTTTGTCTTACTTATGCTCACCGACACCAAGCCCATTACTAGTTCAGTAAGTGTGTACAGAACTGTGGTACATGGGTATGGGCCTCCAAAACCAGTTGCACACGGAAGACATCACGAACGGTCCAAGAATCATCCAAGATGGACACATAGGGCAAGATACCCAACAGCCGCTTCAAGCATACACAAGACCTTGGACATGCTGAGTGGGATTTTTTTTCTTTTTACCTTATCTTAATATTTAACTCCCCACAACCATTAAATATTAATTGCTTTTGAAAGGACCTTGAATGACAAAAAATAGTTAGCTACGAGGGGAGCAGGGCCGGGGGGGGGGGGGGGAGAGAGCTGATGGAGAAACACAAACCCATCATTCCCCTTGGGTGCAACGAGCTAATTTCCTGGCTCTTTGATATTATCCACAGTAGCTTTATTACTTTCTTAACGCAACGCAAGTGAAGTCCCGCTGGATCAGACCAGATGGCTCTAGAAAGAAAGACCATAAGCAGGATAGGAAGGAGACAGGCCTCTCCTGATGCTGCTCCTAGGCGGCTGCTATTCAGAGGCAACACTGCTCCTCAGAAACCTGGAGGTTCCATATCATTCATTCATTGTTCTTTATTACGGTCACAGACCAGCAAAATCAACACCAAAACATGCAAAGGATAGATAAAAAGTGACATAAAAACAAAATACAGCTTGGTGAGTTGCTTCTCTCAGAAGGACTGCAATGTTATTTTTCTAATTTGCATTGCGGTCATGAGAAACTTAGAGACCCTTTCAGTAATATGGGTGGACACATCCCTTAAACAGATTAATACCAACGTTGTGGGGCTATATCCAGAAAAGGCTGTTAATAAAGGAAAGATGAACTTTTTTCTGCATTCCTCATACATGTTACAGTGCAAAATGACATGTTCAACAGATTGATTCTATTGCTCCAGAACCACAGGGACATATCCATTCATTAACTGGGATCTTACTAAATCGTCTTTCTAGTTCTGCTGATGGCAACACATTAAAGCGAGCAAGCATAATTGCTCTCTTATACTTGGGAATGGTTAAAGCATACAGATGTGAAGCTGCAGTGAGCCCATAGTTATTAAAATTATTGTAGTGCAGTGGAGAACAAGATCTGTTAGCAGCAGTTCTTAAATGCTGTAGATCTAAATATATTAGTCTTTGAACAACAAGAGATTGGGCCTTCTGGAGCCCATAGTTGCCTACAGCATCCACAGAGAAGCCCAGCCTAAGTAGCTTCTTCTCCATCTCTCTCATCCAACGAGTGACATAGGAATCTGAGAGCAGAGGTTCCATATCGCCATCCCGATAAACTTGTTTCCAAACCCAGCACCAAATATTTCGATAATACATTTAAGGAATTTATGACGAATGATGTCATGATGAATTTATCCGTCAGCCAGAGAACCAAAGGCCTCTGGGAGGCTGCGAGAGGGAGACCAACCTGGTCCCACAGGGGGAACAGCTGCAGGGATCTCGCTTTAGCCTTTCCAGCCAGAAGGGACACGCAGCTCTAACTGGCAGTTCATTAGGACTACAGGCTCTGGCCTCATCCAGCGGCCAGAAAACACAAGGGCCACTGGGAAGCTGCACCGCATCTCCCAGGATAAACAACCCGACAAGGAAGAGACCAACCTAGCTCCATATGTTGGCCAGAGAAGGAACTCTCTGGCCTTCCCTGCCAGAACAAAATCTTTAAGAACTTCAAAACTAAGAACGGATGCCTGACTTTTGCTTCTTTGCCTCCCATCACCTCCATACTTCCTTCCCAAACCCTTTTCCTTTTGTGTCGTATCTTTTAGACTGCAAGTCCTCAGGGCAGGGACTGCCACATTGGCCCTGTTCAAAAGACACCTTAAACCACAGCTCTGACCACAGTGAATAAGGCAAAAAGCCTCATTCGCTATGGTTAAAGCCATGGCTTAAGGTGTCTTCTGAATAGGGCCACTAATAACTTTTATAAGCAATTTCTTTTCTTTTTTTTGGCTAAGGAGCAGGGTAAAAATGCTATAAATAAATATATAAAGAATTTCATTTCATCCCACCTTAGAACTACTGGGGGGGGGATATGAAAGAGGTAGACAACTTGGGAGTCAGTCTGGGAACGCTGCAAGATATCCGCAACTAATTTGCTTATTTATTAGATCACAATGAAATCAGTACAGAGTTTTCATGACTGGGACAATCACCCAAACTGCTCCTCCAGTGAATGAATCTGAGAAGTGTGTGTATAAAACTGAGTCGGTCCCTAAAGAAAGAAAGTCGTGATGTATGGACTTCAGGAGAGATGAAACATTTATTGTACAACAACCCAATCCCTGCAAAGTAATCTTTGTGTGTGCTTATGTGTTACCACTATCTTGAAGTGACAACGTTTTCTCTGAGATAAAACAAACAAGGAAACTACTTTTCCAACCTGCTACCCAACAGAGAAGAGATATGTTAAAACCCAAAAGTTTATATAATCTTAAACCAGTAACAATTCATCTCATAACAGATGGAATTGTCTTAAAATATTATTCAAAATTTCAAAGAGTTAGCAGTGTTAGTCTGTTGCCACAAAAACAACAAGATCAACACATTTATTATGGCATAAGCTTTCGTAGGCTGCAGTCTACTTTATTGCCTGAGGAAGTAGACAGCCCACAAAAGCTTAAAACCATATCATTATTGTAGAGGTCACTATTCCTTCCCCAAGGGTTAAGAAGTATTGCTGCAAAGCCAGACTCCTTTTTCCGACCCAAGTTTTGATCTCCTAAAATCCATACGATGAACGACAAGTAAGCCACTTTTCTCATGGACCAGAGTTATCATTTTCTGCAATGAAGGTCTTTCTGTGCATCAAGATCAGATAAATTGGCTTCCCTGGAAGATAAACCAGCACAATAATAGGTGATGGATAACTGGAGCAGGCATGGGCAGAAGAAAGACTATGGTCTACTGGGGAGACAGCTGGCCAAGTAGCTATTTGCTGAGATATTCACAAAGAATGAGGAAGTAGAGGGACCTTAATTTGATCCAGCAAGGTAGTTTTTCTGATGTCTGCAAGAAAGTAGACTCAAGTCTCCCACTCTTGGTGTAATGTATGAGTCAGCTCCTAGAGGCCTCAAGCTACATCTTGTCTTAAGAGCTACCTATCAGGTTCTTCAGATGCCAACCTAGAGGCAAAAGGGGCTGGAATGGGGCGAAATGGCACCATTAGCAACAAACCTAGCTTGTACACATATGGGGTGGGATCAATGCATCACCCCACCACCACCACCCCTTCCATCCTCTAGGAAAACTAGCTGTTGACCAAGAGCCTAATGAAAGAAACCAGGGCTGTCATGACTGAATGCTCTTCTGTACAAAACACACACACAAATCCCTTCATATGGAAAATAATATCACAGGGAGCAAGCTGTTGCCTAGCCTTTTCCCTGACGTACTAGTTTTATAGATACAGGGAACACAGAGGAGCATTCAACCATGCAAGTCTCCACCCACACAATGAGACGTAGGCCGCAGACATGTTAAGGAGATACAAATCTGTGAAGCATTAGGGTAGGTGCAAATATAATCACTCTATTTCAAGCCTGGCCATTGGGAAGGAACTCTTCCCATGCCTCAAGTAATCTGAAAATAGTTTTGCATGTCGGATTTTTCAGCCTTCAGAACTTTCAGCCTGTTCTCCCTTGGCCATAGAGACATCTTTGATCAACTCGAGTATTCGATATTTTCCTAGACTGTCCCTCCAAAAGACAACAAACAGGACACAGCGGAGCACTAGAGGCAGCTGGCGATTCTACCTTGAAATGTTCTCTTGATCATGGGCAATTTTCAAACCTTCTACCTTCCCACATCAACATACTTCCTAAGGAACCTCTGCATGTTTTCCCCCAAACCCTAGCGCACTGCAGAAAATTTAAAGGGGCCTGTTGAACTTCACCGCTATTGTTTGACACATTAAAAACATTTATAATCTGCCTTTCTGCCTCAAAGAGAGGCAGCCAAGGTGGCTTACATCAGAAACGCTAAGAGCCATTTAAAACGTTAACGTTACCAACAGGCAGCACGTAATATGATTCAACACAGCGGCAGATCATCAGGCAAAATCACAAAACTAAATCAAATAACCAGCGGGCCGAAGAACACGGTGGTCTCCCAAGTGACGTCATTCCAAAAACTAAGCAGAGCAACAGATTAAGCCTTATTCACGTGGCGTTTCAGGCAACTGCACTTCAGACGGTTGTGGGACTTGCAACGCAGACTCTTGTGATAATCTGAGCATACAGGCAGGCCCATGTGGTAAGAGGCAGTCCCTCAGCTATCCTGGCCCTGACTCTGTTCGGCGTAAACTGAGACATAGAACAGGGGTGGGCGGAAGATCTCCAAATGCTTTGGACTTCAACTCCCAGAAGCCCCTTCCAGCACGGCTAATGGGCAGGAATGCCACTGAACATACTAAGCAACTGCTCAATGCAGAGGGAAAGAACAGTAGTGCCTTGCAAACTGTGTTTCGGGGAGTTGGCTCCCTGTGACTGATCTCACTCATAAACCTCAAGGTACTCCTATTCCTTAGAACACAGTTTGAAAATCACTGTTGTGGATAGCAAGATTTATTTATTTTTAAATCAAGCTGATTCAGAAGTAAAACAACTTTATGGAAATGAGACAACATAAGAGGCTTGCTGGCGGTATGGCTTTGTTAACTTAACACCTGCCTTCAAAACAAGCTAGCAAACCAATCCAAAAGGAAACTGAAAAGGAAACATACATTTCCTTACACACGAGCAAGAGGAAAACGACAGTTTAAGATTATTCAGCGTTTGAAAATGTAACCAAAGCAACTATAAACTGAGGCAGAAGGATGAGGGATTGCTGTAGGCAGCACCCACAGATTCTGTACTTGGCTTTAAAAACAAAAACAAAAAAACCGAAAGTGGAGATAAGTAAGTGCTTTGGTTTATAGTTCCATTTCCTCGCCGAAGAAGAAGTTGAATAGATTTCATGCTACTTATACGGAGGGAAGAGAAGCAGTACTATCTGTACCAGAAGAATTGCTTTTATTCTCAGAATGAAGTGGACGAAGGGTTTTAACTAATATTATTTCAAACCCCTAATTCGAGGAGTAAATACCCGCTTAAATCCAAAAATTGGGGGGGGGGGGGGCGCGCCTCTCCCGTTCTCTCATCAACTCGCCCAGGAGCAGTTGCGTCCTCTCCCATCTCTCTATTTTCATCGTATGCTGTCACAGCCAACAGCTGCAAACATCAACTATGATTGAAGCATTCCAAGACAGACACACGAGTTGCAAGTTATTTATCCCTGTACATTTCGGGGAAATACAGTTCTTTTGAGATTCAGCAACAGTCAAGGATAATTAAGCTCATCATTTGTTTGCAAGGGCTGTGGGTCACAAAGAGCTTCCAATGGAGCCTGTCGGGTTAATAATTTGCACAAAGAAAATTCTGGGGAAATATGACCCCACTAGGCACAAAGAATTGAGAATACAACTCTTCAGCTACCTCTCCCATGAATACTATCAACACCCATAAAGGATTGTTCAGCTGTGTCGGTTTTAGATATAGGGCTAAGATGTTTTCAGCACGCACTTGAAAACGTTAAGTGCGGACAAACTTGAGTTGTTAAACAGGTGTCCCATACAAATAAAACTCATTACAGAGCCGCCGTTTCAAAAGGGAGCGACAGCCAATGTAGGCTCAAGGGGGAAACCAAGGTTTGCTGCTACACAGGGCAAGTTTTCACAATGCGATAAGCTACCTTGCGAATCATCTAACATAGATGTGCCGACAGACAGTTGGGCTTTCTGTGGTTTGTTTCCTCCCCAGTCCTCCTGCCCACTCTGGCATGTATCCCAGCTGCCTTTGCGGCAGAATCCACATCCCATGATCCCGTGCTCCCTAGCTACCTTTTATCGCTTGGTCGGGGCGTGTTCTGCCCCTGCTGGCTCCCGTGGAAAACGTTTTCCCATCTCTCTCCGGCACCACCCCAGCGCCCACCTATATTTGGCAGAGAGGGTTTTAAAGAAAAACAGTAACCCCTTTCACTGCCCCAGGGCACTGCTTTCTTACCCCACCCAGGCTGTTCTTTTGATCAGCCAGTCTCCGCCATCCCCCTCCCCTCTCTGAAGCACTCAGATCTGTTCCACCCTCCTTCCAGATCCATCCTCTGACTCTCCAGGTACCACTTTGTGTCGGTGACGCTGCTTCTTTATGTGCAACAACAAAAAAGACTCAAGTTCGCCATACTGAGCCGCCCCTTGTAGGGGGATTCAGTCACCCATGGGTGTCCCTGAGAGCCATACACTGCTGCACAGATGAAGAGGAGCAGAAGGGACTCAATGGCAGAAAATCACAGAGCAGTGAAGCAGCCCGTGAGGAGTTTATTTATTTATTTATTACACTTATATACCGCTCCCATAGCCAGGGCTCTCTGGGCGGTTTAGAGAAATTCTAAAATTGAGGTAAAAACAAGTATACAAAATTTAAAACTCTAAAACACAGAACATACACACATAAAGCATTAAAAACCGATTAAAAACTAAACATGTGGGTAATTAGGATGTGCCGCCATATGCCTGGGCAAAGAGGAAAGTCTTAACCTGGTGCCGGAAAGATAGCAGCGTTGGTGCCAGGCGAGCTTCATCAGGGAGATCATTCCACAGTCTGGGGGCCACCACTGAAAAGGCCCTATCCCTTGTTGCCACACTCCGAGCTTCTCTCGGAGTAGGCACCCGGAGGAGGACCTTAAGTGCCAGACCATGGCTATGGGAGGAAGCCCACGCTCAACTGGGACTTCTTGGATTTATAAGGGCAGAGAAAATCTTTGTATACCACTACCTGTCCAGTTAGGTGGGTTTACGATACAGGCAGGCACACACTAAATGAACTTAGGGGATGAGAAGAAAGCCAAAAAAGGGACCAGAGATGCCAGCAAGTGAAGATGCCATCTTTGCACATCGCTCTACTTCCAGGTGTCACAAACAAGTGACCACATAATAGCAACTGCCCTGTGAGAGGGGAATGGAAGATAGGAAGGCAAGCAGGCTGAGAGACCGTTTGTTGCTGGGTCAGCAGAAAAAACGTCTCTTGCCATCTCACCCCATTCACAAGACTTGTGCCTCACACGTACATTTCTTTTAACACGATCTGCTTTGTAAGCCTCCTTGAGGGCCGGTTCAAGACAAATATTAAGATTCTGTTTACCCTCTCTTCCCACCACCCTACCCCTACTTCCAGGATCAGTTTTTATTACATTAGGGACCCTTTCCTACCATTTAAAACTTTGTCAGCTGCCCCGAGCACTCAGGAAATAGGACAGGATATACATTTCTGCTGTTAATTTAAAATCAAAGAGAAGACCCTCAAGAGATGCAATATTTACAGGGCAAGAGATAAGTGAGGAAGCTCAAAAAGAAACAAGCTTAACTTCTGATGAGCTTACTTCAAAATCTGGAGACAAGAGTCCCTCCTCTCATTCTACAGATTCCGACGCGTTGCATAGTTCGCTATAACCTTAGAAGTTTGGAGAAAACCCCAAAGGGATTTTGCTTTTGAGTGAAGTGAAAAGATCTTGAGTGGAAACGATGATAAAATCATATAAACAACCGCTCTTCTGGCAGAGCACACAGAGAGGTGCCAAGTTCACTTTGGGGAATTTGTGACACAATCCCAGTTAAGAGTCTCCTCTCAGAAGGAAATTTGTAAGCCTTCAAATCTTAACAGCATCAGTGGAGTTCTTGGATTAGGTTAGCTCTACAGTTGACTTTAAAAAAAAGACCACCTGTGTGATATTCTTCTGAAAACTAACAACCTCCTTTAGGCAAGGATACATGGCAGAAGTAGCCCAGCAAAATATAACTAGCAGTATCTTTGCAAGATCGCAGGTTGATCTCATTCCCAGCATCTGCTACTTTTGAAGGGAAAATGCCAAGGATTGAACCTAGAACTTTCTGCACGCAAACTTTGTGCCCTACCGGTAAAATATGCCAAACCCCATGCCCAACATTTTAATGGTACAGCCATCCTATCTCTCTGGGATTTGAACCCAGGAACTCTCAACACCCCAAGTGAGAAGCATGAACGTAGTGCACACAGATACCTAACACAAATTTTTGGGTGCGCTCCTTTTGTGGACTTATCTAAGACACTGGTCTACAGAACCTCTTTGTCCAAGGGTGGGCAACTTGTGGGCCCTCCAAATGTTTTTGCCTAGAACTCCCATCATCCCCCACTACTGGCTATGGGAGCTGTAGACCAAAATATCTGGACGGTCACAAGTTGCCCACTTCTGCTTTGGCTTGTTTATCAAAGCCTTTCGAATGAATCTCAATTTAAGAATAGCCAAATGAATGTTTAGCTTACTTTAAAATTATAAAACCAAAACTCAGGTCTACTATACAGATGAAAGTGTTTTATACATCAAGAGCAATGGAGTCATGGAATATTTTGCAGGCTCCCAACTGGCACAGGCAGGCTACAGAACAGAAGCTAGTAAAAGAAAGTTAAAAGGTTCAATTGTGTTGGAGTAGTGAACATTCTTACCGCCCTGAATTAGATAGACTTGCAAGAGTATTACTTCAATGAAACTGCACACATGCCGGTGGTCCAAAAATATAGTATTTTTACTACTCCTATAGCTTGCATTTATATTTGAATCATTCAGCTTGTTGAACTTGAATGCTGGCAATTAAAATGACTACAGCAAAGCAACCAGGGGCCCTCTCTCAGAAGCGTTACGGTACACTATGAAACAAAATAATCTTCTCATCCAACTCAAAACACATAGTTTTGATTTTAGAACATGGATATCTCCAGGCACTCTTCCATTCATTAAAAAATCCAAAAACAAATTAGAAACTGACAAGAGTAAAACTCTGAAGCCCTTCATTTCCTAATTCTGCTCTTCTCGAGGTAAAAGGTACATGACTAACACCATGTCTCGGACATGGATTTGGTTTTTAAAAGCTTGGACTTAAGATATGCTTACTCTGTAGCTGACGGTACGTTGTCTGGCCCTGCAGATCCCGCAGGGTCGTCCCGAAACTTTTCGCTCGGAAGTTGCGGTGGCAAGAAATCCACGTCCTTTTTCTTTGGAATCTTGTAATACTTCCACCTGGAGCCTGCGTCGTCTTCCTCCAAATTCACTGCCGTACCAACGTACATCGTGGGCTCTATAACTTCCGGGAACGGAGCTGGGAAAGTCTGGGACAAGCCTTCTGTCCTGTCTTCCATTGCTTTTGAAGAAACTAAAGGATCCGGAGTTGGCATTTGATAGAAATGCTGGCCGTGGGGAGTAGAAGGGGTTTTGGTGGCGCCCTCGTCCGCAACATCGCACGGGTGAGGGCTGAGGGGGGGCGGCTGGGGAGAATTCGCCATTTCTGCGCCGTGCATCTGAGGAGTCTTTGCTACATCGTTAGTTCTGAGATTTGAAAACCTCACTTGGCTGTCTGATGTGGCGATGACAAGCCTCTGGCTGGCTGAATCCGCCTCCATGGCCACATCGTCGCTAATCGACACGCGGTGGTGAAACGGAGTCAGAGGACGCTTCTGGGGCTTATCTCCTTTCTCCTGCTTCTCGTTCGCCTTGTGCTTTGGAGCGGCTTGCTGTTGCTGGCCCACAGGAGCTGCTGGCCCCTGCTGAATCGCAAGTCTGGGTTTGATATTTTTGTGCCTGAAGCGAGGCAGAAAGAGAGCAGGGTGTATATACATACATATATTATCTGTATTTCAACAGCCAAACTCAAGAAGTTAAATAAACAAACACACTAGCCATTTCATTAGCCGAGAGGCTGAAGAGGTGGCAAAGCTGCTTTAGCCATAGGTTTGTTCAGAACACACAATGAGCCTGTTCAGAAGACACCCTAAACCCTGGTTAAGCAGCAGGGTTTAAGGCGTCTCGTGTGACGCATTTTGCTAAAACCTGCTCACTCACTAACTGCAGCTGGACTGTCTGCAGCAGGGTTAGCGGCTCTAACCATGGCTTAAAGGGTTGTGCGGGACAGCATCGCTTGTGGTTAGCGCTAACCTCAGAGAACCACAGTTTCACTAACCACAGAGCCTGAAGTGCTGTCTGAACAGGCCCAATGCGTAACCATGGTTAATATAAGCCTCTGTCATGGAACATTTGCAAACCCAATTCAAACCATGGATTGATGATGTCCTGATTTGCACCAGCCCTTAAAAGTGGTTTAAGCATTCCTTGAATGGGGAGAATATCCTTCTAACAACTAAACCATGCACAATGGCCAGGAATCAGGCAAATTATGACCAAGGAGGGAGGGAGAGAAGCAAAAGAAGAAAACACCAGGAGTCTGCTCCTTCTGGATTACCCCCTGCCCAATTTGCTAGAGCACCCAGCACCAACTCTCCTGTGGGAAAGATTGCAGAAGAAAGGGGGAGGTAGACAGACCTGCCTATGCCTGCTAGGGATGTTGGAGGAATCCATCCGAGGGGGGGAAGTTACCTGAGCTTTCATCAGCCCAGCCTCCGGACTTCGGCTCGCTTACCCATGAGCTGGCCCAACTCGATACAGATTGAGTCAGGTCAGCTTGCAGATTTTTGAAATTCCCCACCCCCGCTTAGATTGACATCGTGCAATTCGTACGATTTATGGCCGCAATTGCACTTGCAATTGGCACAAATGTCAGTTTAAAGGGGAGTACCTTTAAAAGTGCCCAGATTCCTGGAAATGCTCCATGGCTTGGCTCACAAATGCAAATAGAGTCGTGCACGCAGCAAGGGATCCATAGGGCCCAAAAAAGGGTCAGATTTGGAAACGACGGACATCCCTAATGCCTGCTCAACCTGGTTTTGATTTGGTTTAGTTTTAAGCGTGTGTTTTTAAAGTATTAGTTCCATCTAATTGTGTGCCACTTTGAGGTCTTTGGTCAATAAACAGAAAACAAATCCATTAAATAAATAGAAGTTCAGAAGAGATTATGGAGATTATGTACACAGTGGCCATATCTTACTTTGACGGGGCACTCTGCCTAGAAATGTGGTATATAAATATATAAAATAAAGTAAATACAGCATAGACAACCACAGTGGCTTCTTATCATTTTGCTACTTTTACAAAAGGGATCCTAAAAGGTGTCTTCATTATGGCTAAGTATTCTGGAAACTATACCTTGAGCAAATACAATTTGTCCTCTGGGTGGCTTCAACAAAGTCCCAAAATGCTATTTTGTCAGCCGTCTCCTCTTCACATAAGCCATTTGACGTAGCAGAATACTTCCTCCTACATTGCATTTAGGGGAGAAATTATTATAAGTAACTAAGTTACAAAAATGGTAAACTAAAATAACAGAAATCTGTGGGGGTTCCAGATAGTTCAGGCTTGCAGACGGATACTTGCCTGGTCAGCCAGTCACAAGAACGTATCACTTTCAGACAAGCTCTCTCCCACTTTCATGATTTATTTTATTTATTTATTTATTACATTTTTATACCGCCCAATAGCCGAAGCTCTCTGGGTGGTTCACACAAATTAAACCCATAATAAAACTACCAACAGGTTAAAAACACAAATACAAAATACAGTATCAAAAGCACAACCAGGATAAAACCACGCAGCAAAATTGCTATAAGATTAAAATACAGAGTTAGAACAGTAAGATTTAAATTGAAGTTAAAATTAAGTGTTAAAATACTGAGAGAATAAAAAGGTCTGACTCGCAAGTATATGGGGCAAGCAATATCATATCTTGCAAGACAGCAAATTTACAAATCTACATGCATACGCGAACAAACTCTTTACAGTTCTGGTTTCCAGGCCAGAATTTATAGTATTAACAAAATGCAGCATTTAATCTACTAAGATCCACAGATAACAACTGTGTTTCAATTTAAAGTTGCCGCTAGCCAATTTTATTTTAAAAAAGCATGTCTAAGAGGGGAACTTATAAAGTTATGGATGTTGTGAAGACGTTTTCCCGCTTCCATATACTCAGACACTAATTCAATTAATTAAGTAGGTTTTCTCAGAATTGACAAAAATAAGTTCTTCACACTATGCAGGATTACCTTAGGGAATTCACTGCTACAGGTTTCTGTTTGTGAACTGGTTCAATGGAGTTGTTCATTGTTTTAGGGCTCAGGTCCCACCTCTGCATTGTTTGGGCCGGTTACTTGTCGGTTGTGACTAGGCCATGCCTCCCACGGCAGCCATTTTGTGGTGGCGCCCAGGGCAGTTTCTCAAATTGCCAGGTGCACCCATGGGCCCAAAACGAATAGCCCAAGACAGCTAAATGGAGCCACCATACTGAGAGGTAGCCTACTTCTGACTACCAGATGCAGAGGATGGCCATCACCTTCATGCCTGGCAGCAAGCTCCCTAAGGCATCTGGTTGGCCGCTGTTGATCAACCTTGGTGGAATTTGGCCTGATTCAGCAAGGCAACTGTTTCTGATTAGAATATCACAGCTCCTTCCATAGGGACTTGTGGCCTGTGTGCATACTTGCGGGTGCCCCAATTTGTAAAGATACTAGAAAAAAGACCTCTGTTACACACTATCTTCCTGCCTTATTTTCCAAAAGGTTTGTCAGATCCTTTAAAACTAATCCTCCTTTCCAAACAAAGTGAACTCTAATAGAGATTCCACTGACTGCTAAACACAACCTTCGCCAGCTCTTTCCTTGCTCCCACATGTTCATAGAATAGTAGAGTTGGAAGGGGCCACTAAGGCCATCGAGTCCAACCCCTTGCTCAATTCAGGAATCCACCTCAAAGCATCCCTGACAGATGGCTCTCCAGCTGCCTCTTGAAGGCCTCAAATGTGCGAGAGCCCACGACCTCCCTAGGTAATTGGTTCCATTGACTTCCTAGCCCACAGAACCTCCTCATCATATCAAGTCCTGGCAAGTGCAAACCCAGAGAGCTTGCACTGTTGCGAACTCATTCATGACTTGATCAAAGATTAATCTTTAAAATGCTGGGATAAATTAATTAATCCAGAGCGTGCATGCTGCTATTTGGAGAAGGGAATTAAGGAGGAGGTAGGCTGGGCGGAGATGGAATCAGGGTAAAGGATTACATGCCTGGATGGAGAAATCCCACACACCTCTTGCTCAGGACCCAAGAAGTCTCTTGCTAGTGATTAGGAATTTGGCATATTCTTCCATGATAGAAGAATAAGGGAGGCATCGGTTAGGGAATAAATATATTAGTACTTCTGGGATTGGAGGTGACACTTTCCTGGATAACTGCCAAGTTAGTGAGATACTAAGGAACAGAGAGTTGGTCTAGACAAAAAATACAGTGCTCTACTCTTCTTAAAGTACTTTGCTTACATTATCTCAAGAATCTTCCAAGCAATCCCGTACAATAGGGTCAATACTATTCCCATATTGACAACCAGTGTGGTGTATGGTTAGAGTGTTGACTGGGGAGACCTGGGTTCTAGTCCCCACTCAGCCATGGAAGCTCACTGGGTGACTTTGGGCCAGTCCCTGACTCTCAGCCTAACCTACCTCACAGGGTTGTTGTGAGAATAAAATGGAAAGGAGGAAGACTACATAAGCCGCTTTGGGTTCCTTGCAAGTGGAATGAAGCCTATAGTGCAGAGAGGCAAGTGCAAATTACAAATTCACTTGCCCGTATTTGCAAATATGGCAAGTTCATGGAAGGGGAATTTTGAACTCTGAGTTTTCCTGGTTTCACACCTTTGTCCCAGCCACTAAGCTACATCCACCCTGGTGAACTTCCAAAACATACATACTCAGGTGTGGACAGGTTCGTGCACTCACTTTATGCAGCAAGTTGTAACTGATAAATACACCAAGAGAAGGGAAGAAATTTAGTGGGAGATGACAATCCCTTGGCAAAGTTAGCAGCTCAGACCATCTCTCTGGTTGTTTTGCAGGGGAGAGGGGGCAAGGAAAACGACATAAGCGGTTGCACCACTTTTAGAAAAGTGTGCTGGAGGACAGGATATGAATGCAGAAGGCTGGGGAGAAGGTGGGAATAGCAGCAGGTTCCCAAGGCAGGGGTTAAAAACTGAGACGCTTTTCGATGGGCAAAAGTGGCAAGAGACTTGGAAGGGTCTGATGCTTCCTGTCCTTTCAATACACTCCCTTCCCCCATCTGTCTCCTTTATCCTCCTCCATCGTCACTGGACATGGCTGAGCTACCTTGTTTTAAAACCCTAAATTGCACCAACCCATTAACCAGCCTCTCCAACCGTCGCTGAGCCCTTTTTTAAGCAAGTGTTCCGCTTTTTAAGTTCTGCTCATAGATACTTTAGGTACTTTAGATGACGTACTTGGTCAGCGCTCTGTTCAGATTGCATTCTTGCCAGACTCTGTCCACCACTTGATTGGCCAGCTTCCGAGGGATTCTGCCCCCATGGTGACTCGTGCTGTCAGAGCTGAATACATCCGAAACAGAAGAGAGCTTCACCCATTTTTGGGCTGAACGAGCATCAACTGAAGACAAAGAGGGAAGCCAATGCAGGAGTTAATGAGACCTTACCTTCTATCCATCCCATCTGCTAAAACAAAACCCCAAGAGGAATCCTCCACCCGTCTTTTATCGGTGGGACAAAATTACTCATGCACTTGGAATGGTCATCAAACCAGAAGGAACCTCGGTACTTGCGGGCATCACATGCTTACAGGCACACTTAGAAGCCCCAAATTTCTGCATGGTAATCCTCATAATTCAAAGAATTCTTCTAGCATGTGACTGATTAAAAAAAAGCACTCAAAAGTGTCACAAGCAAGGCGATTTCAAATGTATACTCGGGTCTTCTATACTTTCCACATGAAGTCCTAACCAAAATATATTCGTCAAAACAAGAGAAATATTTTCAGACCGATATACACTGCACAGACATAATTCTGCAAACACAGAACTACAGGTCAGAAAAGAGTACCGGTGGCTCTATATGGGCTGCTGCAATGGTGCTTTTATAGAACTTTCTGCAGGTTTACTAGTTGCAAGTAACTAGTTTGATATAGAAAAAAAGATTAAATTGATAGTCCCTATGGTTTTATGTGTAGACGGTGTGTTTTCAAGGCTCCAGAGATTAGAGGTCTCTAGGCCCTGCATTGCTGCCCCTCCTTTTCTTGACATGTCATAGTAATGAAGTAAAAAGGGGGGGGGGCAAGCAAGAGCATAAGAGGCTAGCCACAGTCTATCAAATTTCTGAAGCAGAAAGACCACGTGGCATGGGCTGCAGTGGCATCTCTGGACACAGGAGGCTGTGGATCCAATTATGACAGGGTTGAGACTCAAATCTCACACACTGCTGCTGTCTACTCTGTTTCACTAGATCAGAGGCAAAATTATTGCGTACATTTTGCATTTTCTTTTGTAAGCGGCCTTGGAGGCCTTTGTTAGGGACAAAAGTAGTACAGAAGTGTTTATATGTATATATAAATAAACCATATCAAAGCATCAGGGCTGGAGGCATACAGTGGCATTCACTTTGGATTTCACTGTGGCAAACTTGCCAGGAAGCGGTGGCACAAATAATTACTTTATATGTAGCTTGACACAGGGGCTGTTTTTCTTCTTCTTTTCGGACCACATCAAAATAGTACAGTTCCTCTGCTTTGGAGATTTTAAATAAGACCAGGCTAAAGGTTAGAAGCCTTCTGTTCAGGCAGGGGAAGGGGTTTTCTTTTACTATACCTGTTTGAACTTCTTCTGGGGATGTGGGTGGTGTCAGAGTAACTGAGGACATAGCTGGGTCTCTGGTGGAAGCAGGCACTTGATGAACACCCAAGCAGTTACTTGACCCAGCGGCGCTAGGAGCAGGAATGTCGGTCTGAGGAACTAGAACAAAGCATGCTGGATAGACCATTCGCACGCCAGCTAAAACAAAACAAAACATAAAAACAGCCGAGTTTAATCATTATACAATGCAATCCAGTGACTGGCTCAGTTCAGACAACTCATTAGTCAATGCAGTGGGAAAACTCCACTCAATGGTTGAGTTCCTAGGGGGTGCTCTCCACACAACATGTTCTAACTCCACTGTTGTGTGACTGTGGGCTACCGTAGAGTTGAGTAAAATCCATCATGACGTTTGATTGACAGTTCCTCCGCCCTCTCTCCTCCCCCTGTCCTCCCGGTGGTATCCCATCAGCCATTGCTGCAAAAAAGCAATCCCAGCGGCTCTCCTAGAGTGGCACTTGCTCCTTTTGCCGCTCTTGCCAGGCAACTCTGCAGCCAGTGGAAAAACTCCACTCAACGCAACGGAAAACTTCATGGAGCCCACCACACAACACAATGGTTGTGCAGGAACTCTCCTCTGCACAGTGTGGATATTCTGCGTGGAGTGTTTCCCACCGTTGTGTGGAGTTTCCCCGCCAGACAACACGTTTCTCAACGGCGGTGTAAAAACTCCACCGTGGAGTTCTTAAACCACCATTGAGAAACGTGTTGTCTGAACTGAGCCACTAACATCCATTATAAGGCAAATCATTTTTAAGCCTCTCTTTTATATCCCACCTTTCGTCTGAGGACAACACCCTCTGAGATAGGTCATGTTGCGAAGCCATGTCTGGCCCAACAACACCCGGTGAGCTTTATGGTTGAGTGGGACTTGGAATACAGGTCCACCATCCACTACACCAGTGGCTTTCAAATCGTTGGGGCCCTTCATCAGTTCTTTTGTAGCCCCTCAATCAATGAGAAGATCAGGAATGCTGACTTAGCTTCCTTGAAACACGTCTTGCTCACCACTGTCGACCTTCCCCTATAACATGTAGCTGCAAGGAAATGCATCGAGGGGGTGGTCTGCTCTAGACCATCACACCAAGTTCTAGCAGAGCAAGCGGGAGACTTAAGAAGCCTGGCTAGCACCACCTGTGAGACAAGTGCGCTAAGTAACTCCAGAAGATGCTGTTACTTAGCAGACATGCAGGGGCACCTTGGTAGAAAAGTACATGTGGAAAGGATGCCCTGAAGATAGTATGTTTCAGAGCCAATATACTCAACCATCTTAGCTCCCTTCAATTTCAGCAAATGCTCAATATTAACTTACAATGCGACAAGTGATTGTTTGCTAGAAGCTTCGAGAAACAGTTTAACATAGTCGTGGAGTTTCCCACTTTCCCTTCCTTAGAGTAGAATCACAGAAGTCCCGCTGAATGATTTGGAAAATTAAGCTCTGTAACACATGGCTTACGGTTCTCTTCAGCTATGAAATCTGAGACTATTTCTGCTCTCATGTATAAATCCTAGATGGCCCCTATCATTTTGCCCATGCCTCAATTATTCCTCTGCCCACTGCTAGGCTAAAAGCATGTTACTTGTCAGTGATGCAATATAATTTATCTACCTTTTCTGTTCCTCCACTAAAGCACTAAAACTCCTTGTCATCTTGGTCATAAATCCTAGTCTAGTTTGGCCTGTAATAATGCCACTCTTCGGAGTGAAGATGCTTAAATTTTAATCCATCTCTCTGCCATTCTTCTTCAAGTTAAATAATGCCTCACACCCCAATGTGGTTTACAACGCCTCTGACACTCGGAGAGCAAGGCTGTTTTATCTCCCTATGAGATCAGACTTGTAAATTTTGGTAGATAGATAAAACTAAAACAAGCCATTTCTTATTATTACTTACATCCTTAACTTGCCCTTTCTCCAAAGAGCTCAGGGTGATACATATGGCTCTCTCTGCCCCTCCCCCATATCATTTTTATCATCATAACAGCCCTGCAGAGTCAGTTAAGCTGAGAGATACAGTGACCCTGCTCAGACGACACACTAACCCATGATGGTTAAGCATTTTGAGCTAAACATTGGGTCCGTTCAGAAGACACCTTAAACCATGGCTTTAACCATGGTGGTTAAGCCAGAAAGCCAAGCCGTGTTCAGAAGACACTTTAAACCATGGCTTAACCACAGTGAATAAGGCTTTCTGCTTTATTCACCATAGTTAAAGCCATGGTTTAAGGTGTCTTCTGAACAGGGCCAGTATCGCTTATCATGAACCATGACTTACCGTGTCATGTGAACAGGCCCAATGACTGCCCCAGTGTTACCCAGTTAAACCTGAACCTGAGACTTTTGGGCTCCAGTCTGGCACTGATCACCACACTATACTGACTTTAATCGTCATAATGTCAACTACATATTTTCCCTTTAAAACTTTGGTTATGAGAGGCAAGGGAAAAAAACTCACAGTGGCATATACCATGTGGAACAGGTTTTCCAGAAAATGTTAAAGTGAAAGTTGCTTGTTTAAATTTCTCAATTTTGGGGGGAACAAAACAAAAAATAGACCTTGGGAAAAATGGGGGAGGGATTCCCCCAAAAGTTTCCGGTTGTTGCTTTTTTCCTAGGCCTTCACATTTCTACCTTCAATGCAAATTCTGAAAAATAAAGCTATATTAATATTACTTCTATGAAGATATATGTTGCATTCAGACTTTACATTTTTAGGTATACATGTAAAACTTCTTGGTTGTGCCACAAAAGCACGTTGGGCGAAAATCAATGATTTTTTTAAAAAATGGATTTTTAAATTTAAACTACTGTAGATTTTTAATTTTAAAATTGGATTATTTTTTTTAAAAAATCAGAAATAAAATACTAAATTTCTCCCTCATTTTAAAAATAACCTAATTACAATTAATTCTAGTCATAAAAACTATGTCATCATCAGGGCTGGCGGTACCATTAGGCCAACGAGGCAGCCGCCTAGGGTGCAGACCTAAGAGGGCCGCAGTACTGACCTTTAAGGGTCACAGTTTTATACCAATTAGCTGTTTTAAGAAAGAACATAAGTTCAAGTTTTGTGCTTTTTATTTTTTCTACAAAACATCTGTTCTTAAAAACTGAACTTGGCATTTGGGGGGTGGGTGGGCAAGTAGCCTGCCTTGCCTAGGGCGCAAAATAGTCTAGCACCGGCACTGGCACCGGTCATCATAAACCTCTACTTACAAATTTCAGAAAAAAATAATGGCTGTCACACACACACACACACACAGGAAATTCTATCAAACATGGGGATTCGTTTTAGTTTTTTATCTCTTGCTTCTTGGAAGTTTGGACTTTTGGTTTCTGTTTCTCTGACTAGTCATATGTGCAAAGACACAGGCTGGGTAGGATTCTTGCTGTTTTGTGCTTATGCGGTGGAGAAGCTGAGCCAAGTCAGGCAAAGGAGTTAGTTGAGACAGAAAGACAATATGGGTAGAAATCGAATATTATTTTCTTTTTTAAATCAGATTTTTTTTTCCAAATTGGATTATTATTTTAGGGTAAATACGATGTTTCTCTTGAACAACAGATAGATTAACATAATCTGGACATAAGCATGTTAGCCATACAGTTAATATCTAAACTGAATCAATGACTATCAGATACACTGACCTGGCAGTCCGCTATGGCTTGATTTACCTGCAAAGGCTATCATGTTCTACCAGGCACCTATGAGTGCCATTTTTGCATAGTTCCTGCAGGCACTCAGCTTATTGTAGCTTGTTGTGTTGTGTGAACGCAGGCAGCAGCGGTTGCTTGAGGGTTAGACAATCCTCAAATAAACTATGGATTGTGCTAAAGTAATTTGAGAGCTATCTAACCCTCAAATAATCCCTGCCCCTTGGGTTTGCATAACACAACAAGCTGGTCACCATGCAAAAATGGTGCCAGTAGGCACCCAACTCAAGAGCCCCTGTGGGTTAATTAAGACATGGTGTGCTGTCATAAACAGGGCCATTGAGTTAAAGGAGACTTGTCTATCCAAATGGAGAACCAATCTGATCATTTCTAAAATATGTTCATACTCTATCCAAACATAGAGTATACTCTATTTAAACATAGCGTAGCTTGGGAGTATTCCTAGATCCATCCTTGTCACTGGACGCCCAGGTGGACTCCATGGCCCAGAGTACTTGGGGTCAGCTTTGGCTGATCCGCCAGTTACGGGCTTTCCTGGACAAGGATAACCTAGCCACAGTAGTGCGCGCACTGGTAACTTCCAGATTAGACTACTGCAAGGCACTCTACATGGGGCTGCCCTTGAAGACGACTCGGAAGTTGCAGCTAGTGCAAAATGCAGCAGCTAGACTGCTGACCAGTACATCTCTATACCACATAACACTGGTCTTAAAGGAATCGCACTAGCTGCCAATATGCTTCTGGTTGGAATTCAAGGTGTCGGTAATGACATTTAAAGCCCTAAACAGCTTGGGACCTTGATACTTGAGGGAGCGCCTCTTCCTATATATGCCTGCCTGAGATTTGAGGTCTGTTGGAAGAGCTCGTACACTATGGTGGGATGTGGGAGAGGGCTTTCTCTGTTGTGGCGTCCCAGCTGTGGAATGCCCTCCCCTTGGAGGCCTGATTGGCTCCAGCACTGGTTTCATCCCTTTCTCTTCAGCCTCTGAGGCACAATTAAACAAACCTGAGGCAGGAGAAAAACTCAATGGGAATGGATCCACTGGAGTAATCTCAAGTGCCAATACTGGCTCTCCTCCCCTTTATAAGTCAGTAAATCACGCTGCAAACCCATCCACTTCTACTATCAAAGTCCATCAGGAAGATGTGTGTCCTTGGGTCCGGTTTTGCCCCCTACCTCAATAGTATCACTAGACGCAACCCCCTTTAAACATTCTACTACAGAACGTACCTGAGGCAATTCACTTAGACAGGAGTAAATAAAACTGAGCCTATCTTACTAATGAGGGCGTTTCCCTCGTTATAAACATCAGCAAGTTCCACCATGTGAGCCGTTATTATGAATCTCATAGAAGCAAAATTGATATAATGAAGGTGTTAAACATTGTGATGGTGGAGCCCACTCTGCATAGCCAAGCACTGGTGATGTACTCTTAATTTTTATTTTTCTACCGCTGCCTATTTATATTGTTCACTTTGCTTTAGTTTTAACATATTCCATAATCAGATCTGTCTGGTACCCTGTAGCAATCCTTGTTCTGGGTGGCCGTTTTACACTTGCTTCCTGCTAATTTGTTCTGGTTTACCTTGCCACTCTATATTGTAGGGCTTGTTCACAGTTTTAGTGTGCCCTTTTCCAGCAAAGCTTTTCAGTTCTTTTAACCTCACTGTTTCAAATCAACTCTAATTGTAATTATAATTAAGAACATAATGGCAGGGTTTCAGAACCAAGGGAATTCTTTATTGTACATTAACTGTTGCATCTAGCCTCACACTTGATTACAAGAGAGAAAGCAGAGACCAATTTTAACTTTAGCAACTACTCCTTTTCACCAGGCAATTAGCAGCTCCTAAACTAGTGGTCTTATGACACCACGCCAGACAAGGACAGCTCCACAGCAATATATATTTCACTATAACAGGAATGTTTAGTTTTAAATTTATAAATTTAAAATTTTATAGTTTTAAATTTGTAAACTTGTATTTCTGTACTGCTGCTGATTTTATCCCGGTTGTGCTTTTATACTGTATTTTATATCATGTTTTTATACTGTTTGTTTTATACTTTTAATGGTTTTAACTTTTGTGAAGTGCCCAGAGAGCTTCGGCTTATTGGGCGGTCTAAAATGCAATAAATAAATAACTAGACTGATGAGTTTGAGCTAAAAGCTTGGTAAATAAAATCATCCCACCCACCCCGGAAAGTCATTTAGAATCATAGAATAGTAGAGTCAGATGGGGCCTATAAGGCCATCAAGTCCAGCCCTCTGCTCAATGCAGGAATCCACATTAAAGCATGCCTGACAGGTAGCTGTCCAGCTGCATCTTGAAGGCCTTGAGTGTGGGAGAGCCCACAACCTCCCTAGGTCATTGGTTCCATTGTTGGACCACTTTAACAGTCACGATATTTTTCCTGATATCCAGCCAGAATCTTGCTTCCTGTAACTTGAGCCCGTTAGTCCATGCCCTGCAGTCTGGGAGGACCGAGAAGAGATCCTTGTCCTTCTCTGTGTGACATCCTCAGTCTTCTCTTCTCCAGGCTAAACATGCCCAGTTCTTTTAGTCTCTCCTCATAGAGCTTTGTTTCCAGACCCCTAATGATAGAATCATAGAGTCATAGAATCGTAGAATAGTAGAGTTGGAAGGGGCCTATTAGTCCATCGAGTCCAACCCTCTGCTCAATGCAGAATCTACCTTAAAGTATACCTAATCATCTTCATTGCCCTCTTCTGAACTCCCTCTACATTCCTTTTGTAGTATGGTGCTCAGAGTTGGTTGTTGTTGTTATTATTATTATTAATTTATTTGTATTCCGCCTTTTGCCCTATGCTGGGCCTCAAAGCAGCCTTACAAAATTTAAAACATATACATTTTAAATGTAATACCAATACTTGCAAACACCATCTTAGAAGAAGCATTCCCCCTTTTCTCTTACACAGGACTGAAAACCTCTTCTACCATAGTGGCTAATGTGAGACATACAAGCATCATTCTAAAAATGGAAAATGCAGGTTTTTTCTTCCCCTACAGAATTATTGTTCAGTTATAGACTCATTTGTGTTAGTTGAAATCCTGCGGTTAAAAATGTCATTTTTTAAAAAAATCAGGTGACTTTTACATGCCCAGAAGAGGGTTTTTTTTCCTGCTGTAGCACGAACATCCTAGACAGGTTCGCCTGGCACCTATGTTGTACTCTTTCCAACTCCAGGTGAAGACCTTTTTATTTTCTCAGCATTTCAGCATTTTATCATCCTAGTCTTTTAACTCTGTTTTAAATCTTTATTTTAAATCTGCAAAAAATCTCTCCATTGCTGCTCGGTTTTATTCTGGTTGTACTTTTATATTGTGGTTTAAATTTCCATATTTTATACTTTAAGCTGTACTTTACGGTTTTAATTTTTGTGAACTGCCTAGAGAGCTTTGGCTATTGGGCAGTATAGAAATGAAATGAAATGAAATGAAATGAATTGAATGAATGAATGAATGAATGAATGAATGAATAAATACATAAATGTCCCCAGCCTGATTTATTTGGGTATCCTTAAAAAAGCTTTCATACCAACAAGGACTTCCACAGCAGCTAGAGAGTCGTCCTCCCAATCCATCTCTTCTTGTTTTTCCTCCAATCCCTCCTTCAGGCTGGACGTGATAGGATAGAACTGCTTCCATTCGCCAATCAGTTTTTTGGTAGCCGAATCGGACAACTTGAACGACTGTCCCGTGAGTGTTCCATTTAATCCAAATGGGCTTAGGATAACTAGAAGTTACAAAAAGAGAGGAAATGTAACACTCATCTACCAAAACAACAACAACCCTATGTAGTATACGCTCAAAGAATGTTGGGTGGGTCATAAATGATTAAGTCTGTGTGGGCAAGCAGGCTAGTAAAAATTGGAGGGCACATTAGCTACATCTATCCAAGAAGGACCTGTGAAAGACTGTTCCGCTACTACAAAGCCCTTTTTGATGGATTCCACTCTCCCACCCCAAAGAACCTTTTATTTAAGATAGCTCTCAGTGACTAAATAGACAGCAGACGCTTCAGGGGAAACATTTCGGTTTAGAATATTTACACCATGTAGTATTATTACATAAGCCTGCAAGGTAGGGCAGGAAAAACTTTCAACAACATCCAGTGTAATTAGGGGATTGCGTGGGATACTTTGGGCAGCTCCAACCCTCTCTTTGACTAACAAACCAAGAGATGTTCCTCCCACTTCCTTTCCTCCAAAACTGAATACTATTTAGTATTCCAGACACATTACAGAAAGGAGAACAAATTAATCTGGTCTTGCATGCTCCCACTCTGCTTCACACCGAAATCAGAAGCTTCCAAATTTGGTTTGCAGCAAACCATAGTTTCCCAACGAAACAGGGTAGTCCATCATGTTCAAACCATAGTTTCTCTCACCAACTGCGGACAAATCATGGTTTGCATACAAATCATTTTTGCAAGGTTCAGACAAAATGCCAAAGAGAGATCTGAACCTTGGCATGCAAGGGGAAGAGGGTGCAGGCAAACCCAGGACTTGTGCCTGCTAGTTCTTGTAACTCTAAACATGGTTCAATGTGATGAATAGCCTCTTAACCCTGAAAAAGTTTGAAATGTTGTTTACAAAAGAACGTTGTTTAAAGTCTCAGAAATAAATAACTGAATACCCTGCTTTAATTAGCAGGATAGGCTGTGCTGCACTGCGTTGCAGTAAGGAGTCACTCTCTGCCGGCAATTTCAGGACAAGGACTTATTGTCCCTCATTAAAATGTATGTGTACTGAAACAGTGTGAGTTATGCAAAAATCAGTGTACCATAACAGGAGCTAGAAATTAATGCAACTGAAAATCTGACACAGAGACAGCAGTGGGAACAATAATCTGGTTTACAGGACAGGAGAACAATTTAAAAATTAAAAAGAAATGAAAGAGCAGTACCATCTACTGAAGCAATTCCTGCAAGTTGCCCCTTTTCAGGGCACAGTGCAGTTCTTAAAAATGAAAGACGGAAAGCCTGATAACAGAAGACAGATCTTCTCTGAAAGTGTTGGAGTTTTTTTTTCCGTGTACATAGAGGAACCCATAAAAAAATGTTCAGGGCCATTCCAGGAATAATACAGATAAAGATCCATTTAATGCTATGCAGTTCTGGTTTTTAGTGCAGCATTCGGGGGGAACGTTTAAGATTCCTAACACAAGATTCAAGATTCTTAACATGCAAAGAAATAACTGAAAACAGACTGGCTGAGAAGGACACGATCTCCAAAGTCAGACAAAGAAACCTACCTTGAAAAGGGTTGTTAGACTGCTGAGCCAGGGTGAGATGTTCTTCGCTAACAAAGTAAACAGGTTGGTGCTGGTTGATTTCCACGCTGGTACAAACATTGCTGTCCCCGTGTAAGAAGAAGGTGAAGGAGCAGGACAGGTGCTCACTAAGGATGAAGCAGAAGGAAATCGAGTTGGTTAGCACAGCACTTAAGAACAGTCATATTCAACTTCATTTAAAATAGGGGGAGAGAACGGGTGACTCTTGAACAATTAGATTTTCCTTCCAGCACAAAAAGGGGGAAAGATCTTTATATCTTTTGCCCTGCCTCAAACAAGTGGCCAGAAATCTTCAGCTGAACCCGCAATATTTCTATCCCACACAAATCATGTGATGAGGGCAACATGACACCAATTGATATACAGCAGGCATGGGCAGAAAGTAGATAGGGATGTAGTGGTAGGACTCTGGGTGGTTTTTAGCAAAGGTTCCATCTACCAAGACCTAGGAAAAAGCATTTTCCTGCAAAACTAGGGTGCTGAAATCAGGAAGCCTGTGGGGGAAAGAGGAGTAGATTTGTGTGTAAAAGAATGTGTGTTCAAACTCCAGTTCTGGCACTGAAATCAAATTTTTGGGCTGAGATGAACATGTACTCAGAAACAAACCTTGTTCCACAATTCTATGTCCACCTTCCTAAACCGCTATTATGCACCTAGTTCAGGTTGGTGGTCCTTGGGGTTCTAGTGAAAAAACAAAGTAGATCCTGCAAACCTAAAGCCCACTGCTAAACAAATCTGGAAGGTTTGTTGGGTGTGTCATCCAAACTGGAGATCCTGGCTTGTCATTCCCAAACAAACAAGGATTTGTAAACCAAGAAGAAACCTGGTTTCCAAATCCTGGTTTGGAAAAGGAGCAAAGAGCCAGGAACCCCAGTTACACGCTAAACAAACCTCCCTGATTTCTTTAGCGATCACACTAGTGGGGAGGAGCAAAATGGTAGCAAACAGGCTGTGTGCAATAGCATGTAGCTTGTTTACAATAAACCAGGTTTCTTATTCTGTGTGAATGTGACCCTTGTGTCCTTAGCAAATATTGTTTTCCAGCAACATTTGAGATTAATTATTTGCTTGAGGACTGAAAAGGTTCATCATTCCCATTTATGAAAGGAATTCAGCTGTTTAAGGCAGCCAACTGAGTCTTCAGTCTCAAAATATTCAGAGCTAACAAGAAAATTAGTGAAACAGCACCTCAGAAAGTGGAAGAATATAAACTACAACACTTAAGGGAAAGGTATATTTAACCAGGCTGCTTAAAATTAATCTATTTGTTTACACTCCATTATCAACAATGACTAATGAGCATTTCAAAAAACAAAAGGGGATTCAGACACTCTTCCCTTCAATTAAGTTATAAGAGACTTAACAATACACATGCTCAAGGCATTCAGGCAACCCTTAAGCAGAACACAGCACAGGAACTCAGCTGTCCCGAAAAAAATACAAGCCTTGAAAATTCAGCGCTTAATCTACTTCCACAGCTTCCTCTCTCTATCTCCACACACACACCAATTCGGCTGAAAGGAACATTTTTTTAAAATGTCATTTGTATACTGCTTCTTATCTACATAATATGGTTCAATGGACAGAGTCCGGGAAATCTTGATGAACAGGAAACCTCAATTTAAGTAACATCTCGCGACTGTTTCACACATTATAGAGACGTTTCTCACAAGAAATACACTCTACAAGGATGAGGAGCCAGTCACAGCTCCCTGATACATATGCATTCAAAACATGTCTGAATGAAAGAAACACGCTCTTTGTTGCATTCACACTTCATTCTTAAGTTTAGACCTGAAAGTTTTTAAGTGTACACCTAAAACAAGCTAATGTGTGAAATCGCCTTCAGCAATTGGCTCAGCCACCACAATCATCTACAGATATATATTTAAAACACACACATATTGAATGAAACATTGTTAGACGTGATTTCCCCCTAAAACCCCTTCCTTTTACAACCACTGCTCCAAGAGTTTCTGGGGGTGAGGGAATTATTATTAAACAAGGCATCCTATACATGCTTCTTTAGATGTCAGTCCCATTGTGTCCAAAGCCAAGGGAGAGCATCAGTAGGAGAGCATCTGCTTTGCATGTGGATGAACCAAGGCTGACTCCTCAGTATCTCCAGTGAAAGGGACCAGGTACCAGGTGATGATGCGGAAGGCCTCTTTCCAAGACCCTGAAGACCCAATACTAGGCACAGTAAACAATAAATAGCTATACTGATCAATATAAGGCAGCTTCCTATGTATGCATAATGGGCTTACTCCCAAGTGAATCTGCATAGGATTGCAGCCCGTCACACACATGCCTGTAGCCTCCATTTCCCCCACCTATAAAATAGGAATAACAACTTCTCTAGGGGGATAAATGAGAAGTAGCGTAAATTGCTGAGTACATTAAGTGCACGTATGTAAAAAGTAAACACAAAAGGCTTTGTTCTCATTTTCAAATAGAATACCTTGGAAATGGAAACACACATTTGAAAACTAGGGGATAAGTTATTGATTTGAAAAGGGAATTCAAGGCAACTGGAGTAAGCTTTTAATTTATTTTTAATTTAATTTTGCAGGACCATCAAATTGTCTAAAAAGGTGTCTAACGAAGTCTTAGGGATTTATTTATTTTAAAGCGAAAGCCCTATTTTTGGTTCAGATGTTTACTGATTTTCATGGCAATGAAAAAGGAATGTAGTAAATTATTATTTATTACATTTTTATACCGCCCAACAGCCGAAGCTCTCTTTATGTATGTCAAAGATCACCCCCCCCACACACACACACACACTAACAGAAGATTCCCATGAAACTGCAGATACAAAGATATAGGACTCCTTTCCTTCCGGCATATCTCCTCCTCTGTTTAGATATCTTGCTTTGGGGGTGGGGGGTGGGATACAAGCACCGCTACTACAAAGGAAGACTCTCTTAGCAGATTAAAATTAGTATTCTAAAAAAGAAAAAGAACAGATTTTTTTTAAAAAAATGGCATTTCCATGCCCACTCCACATCTCAGTGAATGGTAAAAATGCTATATTTATAGTGTTAACACACAAAAGCATGGAAGAAAAATCAAGGCTTCATGGGAGAGCTGAAATACTTTCAACCCACACAGCTCGGATCCTGGAGGATCCTTGCTCCAGCTTTGTTTACAGTCATCCAATGGAGGCTTGAAACTGAAGCCTTGATTTCTTCTCTCCAACATACCCTGTTTCCCCGAAAATAAGACAGTGTCTTATATTAATTTTTGCTCCCAAAGATGCGCTAGGTCTTATTTTCAGGGGATGTCTTATTTTTCCATGAAGAAGAATACCTTATATTACAGCGAGGGGCAAAACTGGAAGTAGGTCTTATTTTCGGGGGGATGCCTTATATTATAGCGAGGGGCAAAACTGGAAGTAGGTCTTATTTTCGGGGGATGCCTTACTTTCGGTGAAACAGGGTAGAGCCACTTGCTCATTTTCCTAGCACAAGTACATGAATGGAGGGCACTTCAAAATTACCAAATTAAGCCTGGTGCACAAGTGTTAAGGTTCCAAACCACCTGTTTTATTGCGATCACAGTGCAATTATATAAGGAACCTAATTTGTGCTTCATTGCAACAAAGCCTGTTTGACCAATTTTTTTTTAATTATCTCAACTCCCAAGGATCCATCTATGCGCACACACAACCAAGGTTCCTGCCAACATACAGTGGGCAGGCAGCTACGTGCCCGTCTTGGAAACAGAGAGGAATAAAGCTACATATCTAGGAATTATTCTGGTTTTAAACACATCAGATTACAAATCTCTGAATTCAAGCCATCTCAAAACAGGCCTGGCGCCTTTTGAAATCCAACGTTCTATGTTTTACACTGGCTACTTCCCTTCTGTGCTATCCACATGCTACAGCTGTTGGTTGCCATTGTCAATATTGGTTTATCTGTCTGCCTTATAGCACCAAACTCCAGGAAATAAAATATCCCATACACGGGCAAAAGCAGAGGGGGTGGGAAATCACTGCATGGTAATGGTTTTGTCTTTATGTCAGGGGCAGCCTGTGCTGGATCTTCCAGCCCTGGCTTAAAACATTTTCAGCACTCATTTTCAGTTGGGGATGTGCCAGTTCTTATGCATCTGCACAATAGCTTGCAGAGTTTAGCTCAGACAAATGAAAACAAAACAGAGCACATTAAATCCCTTCTGTGTAAGAACAGCAAACCAGACAGAACTCAAAAGTCACCATTCAAACCATCAGCACTGAAGTTGTTGGTTCTAACCATTAGGGAGGTTTCCTGTCTCTTATGAGAAGGCTGCAAATCTAAGCGGGAGATGCAAAATGAGAAAGCTGCAACAGAATAGTTTCTGAAGAAAAACAGGAGAGTGAAGCCGTAGGATTTTGGGGCTGGGTAATTAGAAGTGGGGAGTATAACCCCAAAAGGAATGCACTCTGTTACAAGGAGGCATTCATAGGAGATCATTAGAAACAAAACCAACAAGAACACACATCAGCCATTATTGCTAACAGTATAACTTCCCTTACACTGCTCAAAAAAAAAAATCAACTGTATATTTTCTATTATCTTCCACAACTAAAAAGGACAGCAAAGGATGTTGTGACAAGGAACTTCATTCATGAGAAGAGGCAACCTATTAGCAGGCTTAGTTTATTCACCATGGGTATAATCTGGTCAAACTGAACCACTTTCAAATCCCATTAATTTCAATGGGAGAAGTGTGGATCAATTTAAATCTAGTTTCCCAATGTTATTATTTCATATAATTCCCTTTAAAATGGTACAAATCTGGCAACTAAATCAAATTAATTTACAACTAAATAAGAGTATTATTATGACGTTTCATTCTTACAACTGGCATTGCATCTCTTTGCTGCACTGAATAAATTTTGCAAGTTTTCTCCTTTATATAGGATTTTTCTTACGACCAGCACCCATGATAGTTTATGAGGCTATGTATGGGACTATAGGAATCTGTGCACCAGACAGTTTCGTCTTTTCTTTTTTCCTGGGCTGCTCCTTTCTGCTTCACTCTGCCTTGTATCCAGCACAAAACACCAAGTAGCAAACAGAAATGAAATGCCCGTGCTAGATAGGTTGAAGTATCAACTGATCATTACCGGGGGGAAATATGCCAGAACTTTATTTTCAGTTACCTACGTTTGGTTGGTAGAGTGTAAATATTCATATTTGAGGAGTAATCAAATCAGTACTTCGTTTACATAGAAAAGCCTCATTTAACTCATTTGCATAGAAAAATAAGCCAGGATTCCAGAGAAGCCTAGCTTATCGTGAAGAAGTGGCATGCCAAGCACACAATCCATTTGCTCCCATTTTCCTCCTCCCCATCAGCACAACCACTATTAGAATGTAAGCCTATGTGGCAGGGTCTTGCTATTTACTGTTTTACTCTGTACAGCACCATGTACATTGATGGTGCTATATAAATAAATAAATAAATAAATAATAATAATAACAATAATAACAACAATACTAAACAAACCAGGAAGGTTTTTCTGATTTTCTTTGCCACCTGAACAGGTGATGGTCTTCAAGAATTTGCAAGTTGACTGATATTTATTAAGAATGAATTTTCACTGTTCTGTCTACAGTTTTGAGTTTCCTCACAGGCTCCTGTATGTGTTACTTTCTCGTAAGGCTGAGGGGCAAGATCCAATGCTGCGTGAACAAACTCCTGCTCATGCAATGAAGCTTACCCTTAGCTTCCTCCCCCTGCCCCTAATCTGCTCCAGAGATTTCCACGGGGTGCATTGGGGGGTGTTGCAGAGTAGAGAAGGAATTCCCCTTCCTCATTCCTCCAACAGAAGCTGTTCTGTCTATGGGGAGTGCTAATTTGATACAACCCTAGGTCTCTAAAATGCATTTTTGCTAGAACTTTTTAATGATTGCAAAATCTAAAAAAACCTTTACTTCACTTATTTCTCTACAATTTCTTTTAGTTCAGGTGGAAGTATGGCAAAGGACTGCTAGTGACAGTCTGAAAGGGATAAAAACCTCGGAGTGTCAGCAAAATGCACCTTAACATGTTAGTTTCTAGGTGAGTCTTGCTTTAAAATTAGGGGGGGGGGGGGAAAGAGCTCATTGTTTGTAGATATCTAGGAAAAGAAGTGTGGATCTTTTAAACTGGTAGCCAAAGTCCTGATATTTTAGTAATCCTTCAATCTTTATCACAGAATTCATAGACTGCATTAGGCTACAATTTTGTCATGCCAAGAATTAGACTGAAGGATTCTAGGAATTTATTGATTTTGAATAAGCCTTTGTTTCTTCAGGCTCTTTGGAAGAAAACACAAGTCCGATTATAGGAAAGACCATGTCCTAAGATTAAGTTGAAGGGGGAAAGAAATACTAAGATTGATTACTGAAAAGATTCTCCAAAGTTGTGGTTTTTTTTAACAACAACAACAACAAACCAGTAAGTATTATATCAACAAATAGTTTACTGGCACCTTAAATGCTAACACATTTATTCTGGCATAAGCTTTTGCGGACTATAGCCCACTTCATGAAATACATGTGAGTTATAGTCCACAATAGTTTATGTCAGAATAAATTTGTTAAATTGCCGCAAAACTCTTTGTTATTTTTGCTAGAATAGGCTAACAAGACTGCCCTCTGGAAATAGTAACAATGATGAAATCATCCAGGCCATTCCATTTGTTGCTCACGTTGATCGCCACAGAAAAACTGTAATAATCTCATACGCTCATACAAATTGAGTACTAAAAGCTTGAGGTCTGCTTGGACCCACCTACATTTACGGGTTTTGTCCACTCCTTGTGATTTAATCTTGTTTACCACAATTGATCAACCTGTGTTGGATCTCGTCACTGTTTGTCTGTGAAAGCTCGTGCCACATTAATAAAGTTAGCCTTTAAGATACCACAAGGTTCTCTTCATTTAAGGTTGACTTAAAGAAGAGAACACCCAGCCTGGCTTTTGTAACACCACATTCCTAGCCCATTAGCTCCCTTTTGTTATCCAGAGAGTCTAACCCAGACAAAGAGCTAAGCCCAGATGTGAAGCCAGCCTGGGCCTCTGTAGCAGTAAATTCCAAATTGATTCTTTTTGTTATTCAGCAAGTCACACGCCTGGAGATGGGCCCACACCTTTTAAAGTCTGTCATTGGAAAAAGGAAATTCCGGACATAGGGATAGTTAAGATGCCAAGGCAGCATCTATGTATTATACACAGGCCTCAAAGAAGGCTTTATGAAGAGTCAGAACTTTCTGAATCTTGATAATGTGAGCTTGATAGCTTATATAGTAGCAAACTTTAAGGATGATGGAACATAGAATGATAGAGTTGGAAGGGGCCGTGATCTAATCCAAACCCCTGCTCAATGCACGGAATCCAAGAGCTACAGCATACCTAGCAGACGGCTATCCAGCATCTGCTTGAAGGGAGAGCACAGCACCCTTCTGGGTAATGGGCTCCCTTGTCAAACTGCTGTTATCATCAAGAAGTTTCTCCTACTGCAGGCGTAGACAACTTGTGGCTCTCCAGATGTTTTGACCTGCAACTCATCATACTAGCTAGGACTGATGGGAGTTGTGTTCCTAATGTTTGACCAAAATCTACCCTCCTGTAACTTCACTCCTTAAAAAAATAGCCCTGTGCCCTAGTCGATATGACAGCCTTTTGGATATTTGAAGAAAGCCATCATGTTCCCCCTCTGTTTTCTCTTCTACAGGCTAAACATACCCTTTCCTTCAACCCTTTCCCCCTCCCCCCAAAGGTCTGGTTTTCTATACTGCTGACCATAATCTATTCCAACAGGCCTAAAGCATGGAGCCTAGAACTAGACCGTATCTAATGGTAGCCCTACGTAAACTAGGCCCATTCACTTCAATGGGACTATTCTGTGTGGGAGTGCCATTGGATACTATGCACTATGCCAGATGTGGTCTGACCAGCTCAGAATAAAATGGAACTATTACTTCTTGCAATTTGGAAACAATAGTATTATTAATGCAGCCGAAAAGCTATAATTTGGATTAGGAAAAACAATATGAAAAATAGTGTTCTCTGATTTATAGTTATACCTAAAGTGAGAAAATGGTTAATAGCAGCTACTCAGAGAAGGATGCCCTTTTTCTCTGACTTTTCTTTGTATATGGATCCATTAGCAGCTAAAGACAGGTCTCTAACATTATAGGCATCCATAAAGAAACATGAGATTGCCTAATATGCTGATAAATGTGAAATAGCTATGAGAAACCCAGCTAGTTTGTTCAAAAACATTCTGTCATCAATAAATAGTTGTGGGATAGTTCTTAGAGTGGTCTCAGTGAGACTATTCACATGTCACAACAGCCCACCATGGCTTAATTTACCCATTGGGCCCTGCCACTTGAGTATGCATGATATGACAATGCGTGGCAAGCTGAGCACTGTGGGCATTATGCAAGAATGGTGCGCAACACAACAGCCCCACGGGCAAATTAAGCCATTGTGAACTGTCACAACATGAAAACCAGGTCAATATATGATAACTGGATGCTTTAACCTTCAAATGCAACAAGAGAAAGAAAAAATGAAATAAGAGGTTTTTTTATACAATCCCTTGAAGAATTTGGAATTAAACCAAATTCTTTGGTAGAGAAACCATTAAGACAACTACATTCCTTTGATTAACCAAAATAAAACTGATTTAGACCAATGGAAAAAAGTTAATATTTTGTTTTGGGACTTAACAGTTTTTTCTGTCTATGAATGTTCTCCCAAAATTATTCCTTTAATACCTTTTTGATTTTTAGTATACAGGTGGTAAAATATTGATAATAAATTCAATGTGGGAGGAGATGGGTGCCAAGAATTTCACAAAATCGCATAGAATGAGAAAGGAGGTCTGAGCTTTTTACAGGCAACATTAGTCATCATACTGGGAACTTCTGGGGGTTGCTGATGAACAATTATGGATCTTTATAGAGGAATCTGTATGCTCGGGATACAGGCTGATGCTCGGGAAAGTGGAAGGCAAAAGGAAGAGGGGCCGACCAAGGGCAAGATGGATGGATGATATTCTGGAGGTGACAGACTTGACCTTGGGGGAGCTGGGGGTGGCGACAGCCGACAGAAAGCTCTGGCGTGGGCTGGTCCATGAAGTCACGAAGAGTCGGAAACGACTGAACGAATAAACAACAAATAGAGGAATCAACACCCTTACCTATTTTGTATTTCATGTGGGAATTTACAAGATATAAAATATAACAGATAAAGAGTAATCCAGTACTAGATGTTTTATTTGTAGCTGTGGGAAGTTTTAATCATGGTATTTTAGACAGCTTTAATTATTAGGGTGAGCTAGGTATAACTTAAAATGTGTATAAATTTAAGTCAATATGATATGTTATCATATATTTAAAGTTAGTAGCAGAAATTAGCTATGTTCCAATATTTCACAAATATTTACAAGTTAAAAACTTTGCAAATATAGGTTAATACTAGCTCTTCTTGCTAGAAAAGGTTCCAAAATTTGAAAAATAATGTAAACAAAGGTTACTTAGGAGAAACTGAGCATAAGCGTTTAACAATTCTTTTGTTGACTCTTAAAAAAGGGAATGAGAACAAAATATGTGTTCAACAGAGAAACGTATGTGGCAATACATAAAAGTCACAGTACATAGTTTATAGCATCAGATATGAAATAAAGTTCATTGAAAATATTGTATAGATGATATTTAACACCCTCAAGGCTGAAAAGCATTTATAACTTTAATGTGGACTGTTGAAAATGTGATACTATAAATGTTCACTTGCTGGTGGATATGTTCTATGGTTAAATCAGTTTGGGCAAATGTTATGCAATTAGTAAGGAAATTACAAAGCGTAACACTTCCGGATACTTTGGGCAGGATCTACACTACTGCTTTAAAGTGCTTTATAATAGTTTTGATAACTGTTGGGGACCAGGACACACTCCCTATACTGTTTTCAAAACTATTACAAAGCGCTTTAAAGCAGTAGTGTAGATCCGGGTTTTTATGGTGGGCTATGAGAAGGTCCCCATATACAGAGGAGTATACAGAATTATTTTTTAACATTGGCTAAAACTTATATTTCAATAACATGGGGAAATGATGGATATTCCAACAAAATAATAGATGTAGAAGTTTCAGACGATGTCAGACTTAATAAAATTAATTAATGAATCCCATTAAAGACTAGGAAAAGGAAAAAAAGTGTTTTGGGAAACAATACAGGGGGGAAAACCACCTTCAGACTCCTTTGTACTAAAACCCAAACCTATTGTAGCATTTTGTTTCTGTTATGATTAAATCACTACTTTGATTATATAAAAAACCAAAAGCTGTTCAGAAAGCACCCCAGAAAATTTCTACCACAAAGATGAATGATCGCTGCTTTTATTATCAATTAGCTTTCATGTAACCATGTTACTTCGTTACAGAATCGGAACAAGATTTACGTTCAATTGGGTAAATGCACATTTTCTTTAAAAATCCTATTCTGCAAATAGCGAAATTTAGTTCTCCACTTGTACTATTAATTGGGTTATAATATATTCAATTGCTCATTACCCAGCTTGAATAGCTTTAACTAGCTTAGCTTAATTTGACAGTCTACAGTCAACAGCGCCTTCCTCAGATTAAGTGCCAACGTTTTAAGGATTACCCAAGGCTCTTGAGAAGCATACTGAAAGTCTCATGAATTATCAGTTTATCAGCTACAGAGTATGAAGAGAAGTGTATTTCAACACATAGACAAGCTACTTAGCTGTAAGTCGTAACCCTGACTTCCCACTTCTATTTGAACAGATGCCTGCCAAAATCTGCATTTCTCCAAGAATTTGGCTGTTGATGTATGTCCTCCCCACCCCACCTCAACAACAGTGACATCATCATTATGGTAGGCTCCCATAATAGCTTTTCCTGTGGTGTGACTCCTGCGGTCACCATGTGGTAGAAATTCATGTAGAATAAACCTTATCTTCTCACACATTCAGGTTCCTTCCACTCCTCTCCTCTCACAGAAAGGCAAAGAAATCTGTATTTTCAGGGGCATTGTCTCAAGGTGGAGGTGGCACAATAATAATAACAACAACAACAACATATTTATTTATTTATTACCCGCCTCTCCCTTTGGATCGAGGCGGGGAACAGGAAACACATCTTAAAAATTCTTGATTTTACATTGATCTGGGTAGGCCTGCTGGAAAAGGCTAGTCTTCAAAGCTGCCTTAAAATCACAGAGAGAGTTAATTTTATGAATCTCCTCCGGCAGGCCGTTCCACAATCCGGGTGCGACAGAAGAAAAGGTCCTCTGGGAAACTGATGTCAGCCTAGTCTTGGCTGACTGAAGTAAGTTCTCCCCAGAGGACCTGAGTGTGCGGGGCAGACTGTATGGGCGAAGGTGATCCCGCAGGTAACCTGGACCCAAAGCATTTAGGGCTTTAATGGTAATGACCAACACTTTGTACTTTGCCCGGAAACTAATTGGCAGCCAGTGGAGTGATTTTAATGTTGGGGTAATATGCTCACCCCTAGATGTACTGGTGACCAACCTAGCTGCCACAATACAATGGCCAAGAGCAGGTGTCATGTGGCTCTCTGCTGCAAGTAGTCACGTTGTAGTTGTGGGGTGAGAGGGGGGTACTTCATCATTCGGTTGTAAACAGTTCTAGTGTCACATGCAGGGATTACGATTTCTCACCAAGAGAGAAAACAAACAGCAAGTGCCAACGTGCTGGCTTACAAAGCTACGCTTTCACAGAAAACGCACTAGGAAATCAGGAAGAGGAGATAACTTCATTTTGCCCAAGTGTTTGGCCACTGCAGTCATACCAGTCCGTAAAGAGCCTCTTGGATTAAATGAAATTAGTCATTTCCTTACACGCTGCCTTTTTTGTTTATCGTTTGAAAAGCTCATCGCACATTAGCTGGCGACATCAGAGCTCAAAAACTTTTACACCAGCACAGTGGAGTGATGCTCTCTCACCTTTATCTATGTACCAAGTTGCTGCTAGAAATGACGCATCTTCAAGAAAACTGAAACCCACTACTAAAAACGCAAAACGTAAACAAAAAACAGGTTTACAAAGACAAGTATTTGTTATGGCTGTCCTCATTATCTACAAATCAGAGATACACTACCACTATTGGTAGTGTATCTAAACAGCTTGGGACCTCAATACTTGAGAGAGCGCCTCTCCTTATATATGCCTGCCCGAGACCTTAGATCTGTTGGAAGAGCCCTTCTCCGCATCCCACCAACGCAACATATACATTATGATGAAACAAGGGAGAGGGCTTTCTCTGTGGTGCCCCCCCCCTTGGAGTACTGATCTCATTTCGATGCCAAGTAAAAACATGGCTTTTTAACAAAGCCTTTGATGGTTAAACTCACTGGCACATTGTTTTAACTGTATCTATTGCTTTTAAATTATATATTGTTTTAACTTGGATCATGGTTTAATTTGTTTTTAACTGTGTATATTGTTTTATACTGTATGTTTTTATCTGTACGCCGCCCTGAGATCTTAGTGATATAGGGCAAGATATAAACATTTTAAATAAATAAATAAATATTGCATTAACTTTACAATGGATAATTTGTGCTCTCACCACTATGCAAACCAATCAAATAGATGCAGTGAAGTTTAACTATGAAGTACAGTGTATTAATGTTGGCTCCCTGCAAACCATGGTTTGTAAATTGGATGCAAACCTCAGGAAATCATACTTAATTTGCACCTCCTTCCCTCATCCTGTTGCATTAAATCTTAAATCATGGTTAACACTAACCCATTTCTTTTTTTAACCAGAGTTTGGGCCTGTTCAGACAACATGCTAAGCCATAGTTAGTCCACTAACCCTTTTGCAGCAAATGGCTAGTAAGCGTGTTTAAACTGTGATTATATACCCACCATGCTTAGAAATGGTTCACATGGCACACTAAGCCATGGTTCACACAGCACACTAAGCCACAATGTTTAGCTCAAAGTACTTAACCACTGTGGCTTAGTGTGTTGTTTGAACAGAGGCTTTGTAGGTTAAACCAGTACATGTTGCCCTTCAAGTCCTGGTTAATATGGGAAACTGAAGCGTTCACCATGAATTGCACTAGTACACAAGTAACACTAAAGCCAACAAGGGAAGAGGGGCAATGTATGTTTCTGAGGATGGCTTTCAAAATTGCAAGCCACAGTTTACAAAGAGCCAACACTGCATCTTCTGCCACTCAAAACACAAACTCAAATCACAACCGGTCCATGCCATCCCCAGATCACCGTGATGCACCCCTCCTCGATTCTGGATTAGGTGTACATTTTCACTCTATTCAGGACATTTTGACCAACACCACACCAGTTCTTGACCTTCTGTCTCTTTTTAAACTGCTTCTTTAACCAGCCCTCACGTTTTGTTCATAATCAATTCTCAAGTGGCATAAGCCAAACTGCACGTTTAGCCTGCAAACTCTTTGTCCATCTCTTTCCATAGCACTGACTTCTGAGCACAATACGTGCAGTACAAACACAGAGAGTGTGTACGACACCACAGCTCCTCAGCCCAGGAACAATCCAGGCTAGACGTTTGCTAGAATACTTGGTTCCAATTTTCACCTTCAACCCACAAGTAGCAAGTCCTGTCTACAACCAATCTTACCAAGCATGAAAAGAACATCATGATTTGTTTCTGTTCGGCTGCAATTTCCATCTTTGAATAGATCGTACATATCTGTTCTCTACTTCCAGAGTCATTTTACTAAGAAGAAGAACACACAAATGATGGATATATGCGGAGACGGACATGGGAAATAGGGAACTGCATGGTAGGGGAGATTAGATTGCCTGACAGCTGAAAGCCTCCATACTAGCAGCCTGTAGAGAGCTTTTGATAAAAAAATATCAGCAACATCAGACCCTGGCTATGCAATGCATGCCTGCTATCTCCCCATACAAGCCCAGTCCGGCCATAGCATCAGCAAACAATTGTGGGGAGTGGGAAGGAGATGGGCAGAAACAGAAAGATGCACATCCCTAGGAATTGCTACCTAATTACAGCATCCTCCCCTATTATTCATCCCTCACCATCCAGATCTCAAGATCTGCAAAGACAGTAGATGTGCATCTTAAGAGTTGCTTCACAGGACTCTCCCATGGGTCTCCCCTACAAAGAAGCATTCCTGGGGCAGCTCATTAGTACCCACTATAGGCAAAAGATGGAAGGAGCCATTTGCTCTGTGTGTGTGTGTGTGTGTGTGTGTGTGTGTGTGTGTGTGTCCCTTCAACCTGGATAGGATCTTTTTCTGTGATGTGAATGTGGGCTTTGTTCTGACTAGTTATCTTTTTTTAATGTTGGCTGTTAATACATGTATTAAAATGTATGTTATTTTACTATTAATGTTTCCACTGTTCAACTTTACATCAATTCATGCATTGCTCCTGGGAGGAGAAGCAGAATATAACGTGGGATTAATACATTCAAGTGTTGTTGTTTTTAATATACGGAAGAGTCTTTCACTCAAACCTTCCTCCAAGTAGAAGTCCTCAACTAAGTCAATAGTGATTTCAGTTTCACAAACTAGAAATGAATGTACCGTGTGTGTGTGTGTGGTGGTGGTAGTGGTGGGGTAAACAATGTTGGGGATCGGGGCAGAGAAATGCAGACCACCAAAGTGCTCCCTTGTTCTCAAGCTTTCCAGGCAAATCCACAACCGCAGCACATTCTAATCAGACAGACAAGGGAAAACGTCGTTCTGATGTAAAGTGCTAAATTTGTCTCTGAGTGGTCTCTGTAGCAACCCAATATTCCAAAGAGACAATCATGTGATCAATGCTCTCAGCTCCTGCTGTTTATCCTGCCCTGTCCTACTTACAGCAGCTATCCATTCCAGCTGTCTACAGCAAAAAAAAAAGGGGGGGGAGGGAGAAAATCATCACCTGGTCTCCTGCTGGTACGTAGTGCCACTTCAAACTCATCAGAATTGTTACTTAAAAATATGTGTATTTGACATTATTGGATTAGAGAGGGTAGTGGGAAATAAAATGGAAGTGCAAAGTTAAAAAAAAGAGACTATTCGAATTAACTAAAAGCACAGACCAAACAGGTTATCAAAATAAAGCTTGAATTATCTTAGCATTAAGTAATCAGCACCCCCAATCCTAACAAAGTCATTTAGAAGTAAGAACCGCAGGAATCAAACTTGTTAAGAAGCAATACATAAGCAAGCAATATGTTTTCGAACGTAGATCACACAAAGCCTTATATCTCAGCATAAAATACATAGATCTAAAGTAATTCAGCCTAAATTCAATACTCTGACATCTCTACCTGCTACTCCTTCAAGTTACATTATAGTGGGGCTGGAAGCAATTGACCTACGTAGATCACACTACCGTACCTTATGCATGGTTGACAAACTCTCCAAAAGCAGAAGCACAAGTCTGAATGCATGCCTCAACAGATGAACAGAATCACCACTTCCATGTAAGTCATATTGCATAAAGGCGAGTGAGGGGAAAATCTCAAGTAGCTGTTAAACCAGACTCCTAAAAATGGGAGGCTTCTGCGTTGATTTCCCCCCCCCCCCAGTTTAGTGCAGGATTGACTCCTAAATATTTGATGGTGGCTTTTAGGAATTGCAAATGTTTTTCTAGTCCTGATCACAGACCTGGCTCCTGAGAAAGAGCATATATACCCATTAAGATTTTTATTTTTATTTTAAAGTATGAATGAGAAAAATATTTCACTGAAAGTCAGACTCTTTGGGGAAGGGGGCAGTTGTGAACTGATAAGCCTGTAGTGAGAACCACACAAGCATTACAAGGGTTATATGCAAAGATCCAAGATTCACTGCAGCTACCTGTTAAGTGTACATTCTATTCTGTGTGCCACATAAGGCACAAAATGGTCACTAGATGTCTTTTTGATTTAGTTGGCATAAAACTAACAGAAAGGACAGGACCTGGTCAACCGAGCAGCTTGATGGTAAAAAAAACCCTGTTGAGTAGCAAAAGCAGTGAAAGTAGCCCATTTCTTGTTATAATTCCTTTGTGTTGATGATTTGAGGGCTGCATTTAAAACTTCTTGGATTTTGATTGCCCAGTCCTCTGTTACTACCGGGGGCACAGTCTCCACGCTGTCATATGTAGTGTGTCGAGGTCTGGATGGTATATCTGGCCCTGACCCTGAAACAGCAGGTCTCGTCTCGTGGGGAGCCGGACAAAATGACCCTGTGACCTGTTTAGTAGGGTTGCAAACCAGTTCTGTCTGGGCCACCATGGAGTCAAGATTATACAATTCGCCCTGTCGTTGATAATCTTGGCCAGTGTCCTGGTTATCAGGGGAAACGGGGGGAACAGATCCAAGAAGTGACTGTCCCAGTTGCGGAGAAAAGCATCCCCCAGGGATCCTTGCCCCACACCTGCCCTGCTGCAGAATTGATGGCAGATCGTGTTGTCCCTTGTCGCGAACAGGTCTATCTCCGTCGTCCCCCAGAGATGAAAAACTTCTTTGATGACAAGTAGATGGATCCTCCACTCGTGCACTGTCGACGACTCTCTGCTGAGGTTGTCTGCCAGTACGTTGGAAAGCCCCGCTATGTGGACCGCGGTGAGGGAGATTTGACATCGAACGCACCACTCCCAAATGTGTATGGTAAGTCTGGCCGAGGGTAGATTTTGTTCCTCCTTGCTTGTTGATATAGAACACGACCGTCGTGTTGTCTGATGTTATTTGTACGTGGTGGTTGCGGATCTCGATGTCGAAAGCTCTGAGAGCCTTTTGGACTGCGAGCAGTTCGAGATAGCTGTTGTGCGCTTTTTTCTCTCTGGTTGACCATAGGCCCTGTACCCGTAATGCATCGAGGTGAGCTCCCCACCCTGTGCACGATGCATCCGTCGGGACTATTCTCGATGGTCGTGACGGGTTGAACGGTACCCCTCGTAAAAGGTTGTGACGATTCGTCCACCATTTCAGAGACCTGGCTACTCTCAGCGGCAAAGAAAGAAAAACGCGTCTGGCATTCCTCCGCGGGCTGAACATTTTGTTGAACCATAACTGTAAACGCCTCATTTTCAGCCTCGCCATGGTAGTCGACGCCATCAGCCCCAGCAGTCTCTGTATAGTGTGAGCAATAGTTCTCTGTTGCTTCACAAGGACGTTCGCTATGTTCTCGATGGCGAGAGCTCTGTCGACCGGTAGATAAGCTTTGGCGGTGCTTGAGTTCAAAATTGCACCTATGAACTTCATGGTTTTTGATGGATGAAGGTTTGACTTCTCTGTGTTTATTATTAGCCCCAGATCCTCCATTAGATTCTGCACATAGGACAGGTGCTTCTGTAAGGCGATCCTTGATTCTGCGACTATGAGCCAGTCGTCGATGTAGGGGTGTATTTGTATCCCTCGGCTTCTCAGGTGTGCACAGACCACTGCGATGCATTTGGTAAACGCCCTGGGTGCTGTTGAGAGTCCGAATGGTAGTACGCGGAATTGGAAAGGTCGATGGCCTATGGTGAAGCGTAAATATTGTTGACTGTGGTGGTGAATAGCTATGTGAAAGTAAGCATCCTTGAGATCTATAGAGGCGAACCAGGAGTTTCTCGTGAGTAATGGGAGAATTGCAGGAAGGGAAACCATACGGAACCTTCTTGGTGTAATAAAGGTGTTTATGTCTCGTAGGTCCAATATTGGGAGGACGCCTCCATCTGATTTGGGAATGGTGAAATATCGGGAATAGAATCCCCTTCTTACCTGTTCTTTGGGTACTGGAATTATCGCCCCCTTCTCTAAAAGAGAACAGACCTCCTGCCAGAGTGGCGCTGATAGTGCAGTCGTTCTCAAGACTCCCGAGGGTGCTAAGGAATCGAACTCTATCTTGTAGCCTCTTTCGATGATGGAGAGTACGCATTTGTCTGAGGTGAGGCGATTCCGTGCCTCCCTCGACATCGAGAGTCGATCGCCGAAGGGGGTGCCTATGATGCTGTGGAAAGGGGAGTCAAAGATATCGATTCTGTGAGTAGTCAGGTTTACGACGTTGAAATCTTGGTTTCGATGTTGGAAACTGCTTCTTCCCTTGTTGAGACAGAGAAGGCTGCTTAAACGATGGTCTGGCTGGCTGGTATCTCGTAGTGCTAAAACCCGGTTGCCTGTACCATCTCCTGGGTTTGAACTGCTGTTGAGCAGAAACTAACCCCATCTTCCTTGCCGTAATTCTGGCCTTTTGAATAGTGTCGACAGCCTGATCAGTCGTAGAATTGAAAAGGCCTGTGCTGTCAAAGGGAAGGCTCTCAATTCGAGTTTTAGCTTCCTGCGGTAGCCCTGTTGACCTCAGCCATGCATGCCTTCTAAGGGCTACTGCCCCACCATCGTTTTTGCACCGCAATCAGCTTGGTGTTTCGCCATACCTATTTGCTGGCGTGCCATTTTAGTCGCTGTGGGAGAAAGCACCGCCGCAAGTGCTTTCTCCCACAGCTCGGCCCGCAATTTATCAGCCCTATGCCTCCTTGTCTGCTTTGAGAAGGCTTGGCAGTGAGGGCAAGTGTCAACCGTATGTCCTTCTCCAAGGCAAATGACGCAAAAGTTATGGCCATCCAACGGCAGTAGTTTTGTCACGCAGCGGGCACACTTTTTAAATGGGGCCTTGGGGCCCATGCGGTCCAGATAGAAGTAAAGAAAAGGGAAGATAATGAGGTGGTTATTATTACTATTATTATTATTATTATTTTAGGAAGGAGAGTTGAAGAGGAAAGTGGAAAAGGGAGAGACTAGAAGAAGATTTAAGGTAAGTCTTAGCTATTTTTAACTTTTTAAAGTGGAAAAGGTTCCCGACGAGGCAGTCACGAAGACGGTCGAAGAAGAACATGCGCAGTGGAGACGGGAGGGTTCCCGCCCAAAATGGCTCTTAGCTATGGAAATTTCCCGAAGCGGGGCTTCGCGCAGGCGCAGAGCCCATATGTGTGATGCACAGAGACCACGAAGAAAAACCTGTTGTCCTCTAGATCACACAAGTAGAGATATGAAAGGGGGGGGGGGGAGGGAGAATATTTCAGGCCGCACAAAGGCCTGAAACCGGGAGGGGAGGAATACGGGAAATTTGGAATGCATGTGGGGGAAATGATGACACTTGAGAAATACTTTATTTTAGAATGATAAACTATTTCATTTGTGTTAAAATAATACTGTTACACAGCCAATTTATGCTGCCGCAAATCTTGACATTTGGTATAGGAGAGCCATCTGGGAGATAACCTAGAATATTGCACCTGGCAAGGCCTTTATACAGACATGCTTATACAACTTCACTTATCCTCAGATAAAGGCATAGACACCATGTTGCAGAAGCAATATGGTTGGCAAATTTCCAAATTGTTCTCTTGCACCAAAATACCTGAAGGTACTCCATCTGGGAGTTGGACATGCTGTTGCTATGCAGTATCAAGGCCTTTAAATGCAGGAGGGGAGAAGTAATATTAATTGAGAAGACATATTCTGGGCCATTTGTTCTCCTCCAACTTCATCAAGTGAAAGAAACTGACGAATCCTGCACACACAGACACAGACACACACACAGTTGAGAAACTTGCTTCTATTTGCCCAAACCATGAATACTGCTGCAGCTTTGCTTGATTCTAGGAGGAAGAAAAAGGTGCTAAACATTGCATTACCTTCAGAGGATTAAGATATTACCTGCCCCTATACACATTACATTTATACTTTGAAGTATGATTGGGTGCGAGTCCCAGAAACAAATACAAGGAGTGGCAAACCAGATTTTTCTGCCATGCATGAAGCGACCCTAGATTTAGTATCACTTGTTGGGAGATTCAAATACATTTGCATCTGGAGCACTTTGTTGAAGGGCTATTTGCAACTGAAAAAGACTTTTGAAGTCAGTGAAGAGGTGTCTGCATTAGTGCAAAACAATTTAAAATAGCAACATGCAATAGGCAGCCCTTACAACATGTCTTTGTAACCTACAAGATTACCTTAACATGCAAAGGTGATTGGTGTGTGCTTTTATTATTGTTTCTAGACCTGAAGGTGGTAGAAGTCTAGGGATTTGATGCTAAACAGTCACTCTTGTGGATTCACTGACTTTCAACTATCATATAGATTTGGAAATCATAGCGAAGTTTTTCTAGAGTCTCATGTTGGAGAGTACCAATTTAAGAACCTTAAGGAGCAAATACAAATGTATTGCAATTTTACATTTGTGGGACAATAACCCTTTTTGTTACAGTTCTCTCATTTCCAATTTTAAGTAAATCTAGCCTAATTAGTGCAAGTATTTGGGTGTGGTGTGGGGGTCCAGCCCAGCCCCCACTACCCAGCTGCAACCATTCAGTACTGCTGCTAAGCGACCTCCATTAAGTTTAATGGGAACTTGTGTGCAAAGTACCCAGCAAGCCTCACTACCAGATATTATACTTCCTGTTGCCTGCAACTTTTTTAAATTATCGCTTAAACATGACATTTTACTCCAAATAAACCATTTATTATTTTTAAAAACACCACGAAGTCGCAGCTGTGTTTCACCTGCCATTTAAATTGATTATCATTTATAGAACAAGTTGCACTAAAATAACGTAATAGCTTTGAGTTATTTTAGTGCTATTTTATTGCATATGCAAGGATAATTTCAAACTGGAGGTGGAGCCCATAAGGCGGTGTATAACAGCTCAGGCATGACAGCTGTAGTTTTCCCTCAGGGTGGGGTGGGTTTAATATTTAATTAAGTACCAAATAAATAGACGAGTCTTGATCTCTCCCCCTCAGCAAAATATTCATTTCATAAAACAAGTCTGCACACATTCTTTTTTTAAAAAAAAAAAGCTTCACATGTCTGTTTTTCTGAGAAACAAAACAAAAAACAGGGGGAGGAGGAACCCCCATCCGGCTTGCCTGCAAGCTGCAGAAGTATTCCTCAGCTGGAGCTGTTGCCAGAAAAAAAAAATGGCTGAAATTTAAACCACAAGAGAAACACTTAAGAAAAGCTGTCTGACTCTTGCAATGGAATTTCCTTCAAGAATGTCCTCGGGCCATGTCAATGGGAAAATGTGAAGGGTGAAGACTAAGTGTAGAGATACTTAAAAGGCTAATTATTTCTGCCCTTTCGGTAATAAGTGAATTAATCATTAAAAGTTTTCCCTATCAATAGAAAAGACAGCCTTTGCAGCCTTTGAATGCATTCATTCAGTTTCGAGGTAAGGTCATCATATTTGAACAATTCACACAGTTGAGCGTATTAACTGTACAATTGTTATTTCTTGTATCAGGTGCTCAGCTGAATTGGTGGAATTATAACTGAACTATCTGACCTCAAAGAGCTGACATATGTAAAGCCTCTGTTGTCTTTTAAGAAAGGCCTATTTTAAAAAGTGGCAGTTGCAGATGTTAAACCACATTTGAACACACACACACACCTCAAGCGCTGAAAAAAGTTATGTACTTCTATAAAGCCAGCTCCTAGAAGCGAAAAGGAGAAGCAGCATGTTTTAGTTCAGTCTTACTCGATCTGAGGCCCTACAGTTGTTTTGGACTTCAACACCCATCAGGCCTAACCAGCATGGCCAATGGACAGGAATCCTGGGAACCGTAGTCCAAAACATCTGGAAGGCATCAAGGTTGAGGAAGGCTGGTCTAGATACAACCATTGCAGGAACTTTTCAGGCTGGATTGGGCGAGATTGTTGTATGTTCGCGCATGTTCAAGACCCTTAAGAGGGAAATCTTGCAGGAAGAAAACGCCAGCACTTAAAACAGAGCAAAGCAGTTACATTTTAACCAGACTTTCATATTTAAAGACAAAAAAAAAACCCCACAAAAAACATAGCTTGGAGCTAGAGCACCTGTTTTTCATGCAAAAAAATCCCTGGTTGAAATGCTGGTAGGTCCAGATAGAAAGGATCAGATAGCCCTCTGCCAATGACCCTGCAGTAACACCACACCCCCAGTTCATTCAAAGCACAATTAAGGAGTAGGGACTACAACAGATAAAGTGGCCAGAAGGGATCATATTATAGTGATGCTAGAGCAGCTGCCCTGGCAGCCTAAACTTCTCCTGTTGACCTTCAAAGCTTTTCACGGTCTAGCTCCTGCCTATCTCTCCTCTCTCATCTCACACTATTGCCCCGCTCGTGCTCTTCGCTCCTCTGATGCCATGCTTCTTGCCTGCCCAAGGGTCTCTACTTCCCTTGCTCGGCTTCATCCATTTTCTTCCGCCGCCCCTTACGCCTGGAACGCTCTTCCAGAACATTTGCGAACTGCAAGTTCAATCGCAGTTTTTAAAGCTCAGCTAAAAACTTTTCTTTTTTCTAAAGCTCTTAGAACTTGATTTTGATCTGACTTTTATACTGTTAGTTTTACTCTCCCCTGTGCCTGTTTGGTGCATTCTCTTCCCCTTCTTATTGTTTTATTATGATTCTATTAGAATGTAAGCCTATGCGGCAGGGTCTTGCTATTTACTGTGTTATCTGTACAGCACCATGTACATCGATGGTGCTATATAAATAAATAATAATAATAATAATAATTTGTATTTCCAAGCTCAATTCAGGGTGCTGGTGTTTTACCCTATAACGCTGAACAGCTTAGGAGCCAAATACCTCAAGGGATCCCTCTGCCTATACCAGCCTGCCCATCTTTTGAAATCTGTAAATGGGAGTCTTCTCAGGATGCCTTTTACTCTTCATGTAACAACTAGGGGCACTTCGTTTCTGGAACAACCTCCCCATGAAGGTGGAACTGGCTTGCTTGCTCAGACATTTTAAGCTGTTCAGTCAGTTTTTACTTCCTGTCATTGTTTTGTTACTGTATTTTATTATATATTTATTGTTCACCACCCTAATATCATTTGATGAAAGGTGTTTTATAAATATCCTATATAAAATTTGTAAAACCCTAAATGGTCTGGAACCAGAATATCTGAACTATCAGTTTCAGCCCTTCCGAACTTGCCCATCATATGAAATCTCCATCAGAGGCTCTTGCAAATATCCTCAACAGTTACATTTTAGATGAGTGGCTACCAAAAATAGGGCCTTATCTAGTGGTGGTACCCCAATTGGGTAACTACCACCCTAAGTGCATTCACCTGGCTTCACCTGTCTATCACTTAAGCCTTCCAATAGCAATTAATATTGATCTGCTTTTAGCTGATGTTTGTTTTTAAGGCCTGTACAAGTTTAATTTGTTTTAATATTGGCATTTTTATTGTTTCAAATTATGTTTCTAGGCCACCTTGAAGAGCTGAGGGGTGAAAAGGCAGGATTATATGAAAGGGAGGCAGACTAACAACAGAATAATTTCAAAATATATTTAATGCTAAACATCTCGGCTTCTGTCCTCATCAGTATCTGCAATGTTAAACAGATACCCAAAGTGGCAGTTTGGAACACCGGAAGATAGATAGGTATTAAATAAATAACCTATACTTATTATTGATTTAATTATCATGGGGGTTTTTTATTCTGGATTCTGCCTGAAGTACACAATTCATCATAAGTAGCCTTGACCCAAGACAGGGGAAAAGAGAAGCAATTGAAGGACAGTCTGATTGGCAAAATAAAGAAGAAATTCAAAGTAGCCATCTTCAGTTCTCAGTCAGTCTGTACCCCCTTGTTTCAATTCCAATTGTTTAACATTAATATTTCCGCAGCGCCAATGTACATTGCGGGAGGATCTCATACAAGTGCAGAAAAGTTTTTAAAAAATAATCACGATGCTTTGGTAGGCTGTAGCATCTGCCCTTTTTGTGCTGTTGCCAATAATCTACTCTTGCCTCCCCTCGGATCTGGGAGTCTGGCCTGTACATCGGCTGTTTTCCATTACAGTCCATTCCATGGCAGAAGCTGAAACTGAACTTATCACTAGAACTGCTTAAGATGGAATCTACACTGTATATGAAGGCAGTTTCTCCTCATGGTTTTTCAATTAAACATCCTCAACATTTTAATAGAATCATAGAATAGTAGAGCTGAAAGGTGCCTATAAGGCCATCAACTCCCCCTGCCTGTGAAGAGAATGTCCTGTCTATGCAGTCTGGTTCTATGGCTTCATTCTCTCCAGATCTGCACAAAAAATTCTCATTGTCACTACCAGCCTTTAGGCTATATTCAATGTATTTGGTGAGAGCCTGCCTTACTTTTGCACATGTCACTATAATGCTCAAAAAATATTAAAAATTATATCCCATGCAATCCTCAATCTCAAGGAGAAACACAACTCCTTGAGGAAGGAATCCTACACCACAAAACCAAGAGTTGCTGGTCCATGTTATGATTTCTTCGGCAGATTCATCATCAGCTAAATGCTTGAGACAGAGCAGCCTCAACAATACTCTTAAAAGTAAAGCACTCATTTTGCACGATATTTTCAAGAATATGCTGCCATTACTCAGTATTTGCTATCATTTCTGTACACTTCCCCATCTGCCTTGTTGTGCCATCACGAATTCTTTTGTCACACACTTCCAAACAACAAATCTGTCAAATTCTGAAGAGCAGTTAACAGGTGCCATCCTTCAAACATCTGCAATTCTAAAGATGTGTATCAGCATTTAGTTGGAAATATAATTATTTTTAAAGATCGCTTGGATAATACAAAATGCTAGGGCTTTAATGTATGGCAATAGCTTTAGAAACACCTTAAATGTATATCCCACCTTATCAATGGGGGTTCTTAAAGCAACTTTACACAATAAAAAACTTTTATTTAAAAAAGGTATACGCGATTCAAACAACCGTTTCAAATTTAAAATCAGACAAAGGAATTACTAGAAGTTGTCTGTGGAATCAGCATATGTAACTGCCAAATTAAACAACACCAATGACTGTGGTATGAAGACAGGTCATTAGATTTCTTTTGCTCCCAGTTAGTGGTATGAAAGCAGTATATAAGAGGCAGGAGCCACACTACTGCTTTATAGCAGTACTGAAGTGCACTGACAACTGTTGGGGCCCATTGACACATACCATATACTGGTGTCATAGTGCTACATCCTGCTTGGTGTGGCTCCTGCCTCTTGTATACCACTTTCATAGTGCTATATCCCACTTGGTGTAGATCTGGCCATAGTGCATGTGCTGGGGGTGCATGGCCAAGAAGGATTTGCCAGCATGCATACACTGCATCCTTAGGAGCATTTAGGAACAAAGTGTCTGCCATTCCCACTTCACAATTCCCTCTAGGAAATACGTTATGTGACCCTCAGAAAGACACTTCAATGGGTTCCATTAGGTGCATTCCAAAGGAACGAAAGACACCCACAATCGTGAAAATATGAATTATCTTCTATGCCTTCCAAAACAAAAGAAAATACACTGAACAGATAGAAGAGGAGTTCTTAAAGCCTGACTTTAAACAGGAGCCAACAAAGGTCACACCATATACAACGGAAGACAGGAACAAGACAATAGGGCCTTACATTTCTAAATCCAAAAGCAACAGCTATGTGTTTACCTTTTTTTAGGGTCGACTAAAAAAAAGAGAGCTCCGGCTATTGGGTGGTATAGAAATGTAATAAATAAATAAATAAAATAAATAAATCTTACAGAGTAGTGAAGAAGCTTTCAAGTTCTCCTGAACTTTTGGCAGAGGGAGGTGTAGGAAAGAGGGCAGAAGACAAGAGACATGAATATCTAGTTTAAAGTAAGAGTTGTGGGCTGCTCACTACATTTGTTATGTAGGTACCCTTCATTATGAACCTGATGGGGCACTAAAATGTGCAGGAAAGATCATCCACAGGGGTCCTTCTCCGTTAGCCCCTGCCGAAGGAAGTGAGGCAGGTGGCTACTAGGAGGAGGGCTTTCTCTGCTGTGGCACCCCGGCTGTGGAACAAGCTCCCCAGAGAGGTCCGCCCAGCGCCTACATTGTTTTCCTTTCGTCGCCAGCTGAAGACCTTTTTATTTTCTTAGTATTTTAACACCTAATTTAACTTAAATTTAAACTCTGCTGTTTTAATCTCATGTTTTAACCTATATCAATTTTTGCTGTGTGGTTTTGTCCTGGTCGTGCTTTTTATATTGTATTTTGTATTTGTGTTTTTAAATTGTTGGTTGTTTTATTATGCTCTTCATGGTTTTAATTTTTGTGAACCGCCCAGGGAGCTTCAGTTATTGGGCAGTACAGAAATTAAATAATAAATAAATAAATAAATAAACAAACAAACAAACAAACTCCTGAGGGCACTGCTGCCTGCAGAGAGGCCTTTTCGTCAGGCATGCAGGAAAGGGCTTTCTGCTGTGTCTCCCCACATTATGGAATTTTCTCCCTCCAGAATTACAATAGCCCAACACCCTCTTGGCTTTCAGAAAAAGAATTAAGATACATCTCTTTAACCTACCCTTTAAAATTATGTTTAGTGTGCTATTGTTTTAATGTGTTTTGTTTCTGCTTTTATTATTTTATTTAGATTTATTATTTTATTTAGATTTTATTTAAATTATTTTATTTAGATTGCCGGGAAGTGGGGTTGCAAAAAAGGTGGAATAATAATAATAATAATAATAATAATAATAATAATAATAATACCGTATTTCTTTGATTCTAAGATGCACTTTCTTCCCTTATAAACATCTCTAAAATGGGGTGTGTCTTAGAATCACGGGTGCATTTATTATTTCTTAGAATCAAAGCTTTTTTTCTGTTGGTGGTACTGAAATTAGTGTGCGTCTTACAATCGATGGCGTCTTAGAAGCAAAGAAATACAGTAATAATAATACTTTTGGACTTTCAGTTCCTCCTAATGCAAGGTTTTACACTATTGCTGCTTTTGGGTTTATTCTTTTAAAGTGGGCTAGCATAGACCCATGCGATTGCTATCAACGTTTCAAAAAAGTATTATTTATTTGCATCCCTTCTCCATGGGATGATGCCTTGTGCATTTCTGTTTGGAGGTGACAACAGTCTAGCCAAGAGACACCTAAAGCAATGGCTAAAACAATCATGGCTCCACTAACATCAGAACAAGCAAATATAAGGAGTTGTTTAAACAGAAGCATAGCTGTAGAGGCAGATCCTCTTTTAGGAAACTGCAAATATATGTAAGTCAATTCCATTGGCACCAGAAATCCGTACTCACATAACAAATCAGTTCAACATTCTCTATTAGTACTACAGGACAAATAATCATTACCCTAAAGCTGCAAGTAATGAACACGGGGAGCAGCCGAGAAGTGGGGGGGGGGGGAGGGGTAGGAAAAACAAACAAAGTACCCTACCTTTTATTTATGGGTTTTTCATCTTTCTCATAAGGCTTCACAAACCATTTCCCAATGCGCACAAAGTTCCGGTTCATTAGACACCTTTCCACCAGGTTGTGAATTGCTTTGAAAAGCAGAGTACGACATTCGTAGGAAAGGCCATTGTCCCATACCCCATCTTCCTCATCTGCAAGGAAAAAAGAAAAAAGAAAGACAAAAGTTAGCATCAGGCTTCCATTGGAGGTGCAAAGAATATCAAGAAGTGCTGTAAACATTAGTGCTCACTTAAGGGCCACTTCATGCATTACATTTAAGAGTTCACAGAAACATATGAAGGGAACGTATAGTATTATATTGGACCATCTAACCTAGAATTGTCCGTCTGGTGATCAACAACTATCCAAGAGACTCTGGCAGACCTGACTCCCAGACCTTAAACAATCATTCTGTTTAATCAGAGATGCTGCGGATTGGACCTGGGATGTTCTGTATGCAAGTCATGTGCTCTAAGCAACAAGAATACGTGCCTCTCCCCCATTCCACTATCAAATTTTAGATTGTAAGCCCCTTGGGACAGGGACCTGTTTTTTGGGGTGGTGGTGACTGCCACTATTGAGCCAAAGCTGAATACTTAGGTTTTAATAGAAGATGCACAATATCAACAGGAGGCTTCAAAGAGTTTACTAGCTGGTTTGAGCCCAATATAAATTAACACTGGTTCCTGTCTCACTAGAGCAGGAATAGGTTACTTGGTGCCCTCCAGATGCTTTGGACTACAACTCCCATAATCCTGTAGGCTCACTAGGGTTTATGGGAGTTGTAGTCCAACACACCTGGAAGGCACCAGGTTGCCTTACCCCTGCACTGTATGAGAAGGGCCGTCGCTCAGTGGTAGAACACATGCTTTTCATACAGAAAGCCTCAAGTTAATCTCCACAGAGAGCTGGCAAAACTCCTGCCTGAAATCCTGGAGAGCTGCTGCCAGTCAGTGTTGACAATATTGGCCTAGGCTCAGTATAAAGCAGCTTCTTATGTCCCTGAGTGCACCATTTAATTTTCTTATGTAGGAGTGAATGGTTGTCATTCATGAGTAAAAGTACTGCACTTGGAATAGTGCTGGGGTGAGGACACACCCTAGGTGACTTGATCTCCATTGACAGGGAACCTATAGGGCAGAGGTGGGCATCTCATGGCCCTCTGGATGTTTCGGCCTACAACTCCCATCAGCTGTAGCCAGCATAGCCAATGGTGTGAGATGATTTTTGTGAACCGCCCAGAGAGCTCTGGCTATTGGGCGGTATAGAAATGCAATAAATAAATAAATAAATAAATAAATGATGGGAGTTGCAGGCCAAAACACTTGGAGAGCAACAAGTCGACCATCCCTGCAATAGGGAGAGTCTTGTCTCTGACTTTCTAATATCTCTTCTTGATCCTCCCAGAGTGCAGGACACGGAATAACGGGCTCAAGTTAAAGGAAGCCAGATTCCGGCTGGACATCAGGAATAACTTCCTGACTGTTAGAGCAGTGCGATGGTGGAATCAGTTACCTAGGGAGGTTGCGGGCTCTCCCACACTAGAGGCATTCAAGAGGCAGCTGGCCAACCATCTGTCAGGGATGCTTTAGGGTTGATTCCTGCATTGAGCAGGGGGTTGGACTAGATGGCCTTGTAGGCCCCTTCCAACTCTGCTATTCTATGATTCTATGATCTATGCAATATATAGGCTTATCCCAATCCACCCACCAACTGCACAATAAATAAAATTAATAATAATAATAATAATAATAATAATAATAATAAAAACAGTTGCCTAAGAGTATAACTCTGGCCCACCAAGGCTGCAGGTCTAAAAGCTGTGGGTATCCAGTCTTATAAAGGGAACGATGCACAAACATGATGATTTTTTGCCTCAGCCAGGGATAAACACAAGATGGTCATCAAAATATATATATTATTTCTAACTCGTTCCAATACACCCACACAAACTCAAGATATGCCAAGAGCATGCAGCAAGATAAGCTGAAGTCTCTGTGACCTTTACATTTGTCTCCTCAGAAATGAAGGAGACGAGGGTTTATCCTAAGGTTTCTAAGGACGCAGGTAACTACCAGGTCTATATTTCAGAGTAAAGGGCAAAGAATTTCTAGATACCCTAGAGAGCTAGAAGTAGAGAAACAGGAAAACAACAGCACATAGTTATAAACTATGGAATACACTTCCACAAGATGTAGTGATGGACACCAGGTATCCCAGGATTTTTGATCCTGCAGTGATCACATTTGCTTCTAATCATTCTGACGTGGTGTCAGCGACTTCATGGCCCTCACCTTACTTTCCCCCCGCCCCTCACAAAAAAAGTAGTCATAAAACATAATATTAGAAGTAGCTCTCATCCAAAGGAGGAAGCCTAGGTCAATATTTAAATTTGAAACATGTCAAGGGTCAATGTGCTTTACCCCTCCAAGAAGTGGAAAATATAATTAGTCATGAGAAAAACCATTTCAGATGTCCCAGTTGGACACAAGAGCAGTGAAGCCATTCAACTGTATTACAAATAATCAGTTTTACATATTTGAAGCCAAGTGGATTTCCTTGGGTGGTCAAAAACAAAGCAAAAAAAGTAAAGGCACTATTTAATGTCATTTGTAACTGAAAAATAGACAAAACAGTAACTGTGCTAGAGATTTAACTGCGTTAGGCATTTAACTACACAAAAAGTCTATAGTTTCACAGGTTAAGAATATCTATTCTACAACAGAGGTTTCAAACTGCTCCAAAGAGCATGGTTCTCACTGAGAATATCAGTAACAACAGACACGCTTCCCTGAAAGACACCTCGCCCACTACTATGACGTTTCTTTGTAATGCACAGACAAGTTTGGGGGGGAGGGTATTGTAGGGCCTACACAATTCATTTGGGGGGGCAATGAGGCCCAATAGGCCTGGCCAGCGCTCCATGTGTGCTGACTTCTGTCCTAGAACTTGCCCAGAACACCAAAAAATTGCCCTGAGACTCATTCGTAAACAGAGCAAAGGGGACGTGTTCCCCAAAAGCAGAAAAATTGAAACCACTGTGATAAAACTCTACAAGCAAATCAAGTTACAGTAAAATTTGATAGCTTTAGCTCTGTTCCCTCTACTACCCACCCACCTCCCAAAAAATTATTTCCGCTAGGTCAGGGTAGATGCAAAGAATAGAATGCATCCATGAAGAACCTCAGTAGCAGGGCCTCTCTGTAGACACCCAACCTCTAGAAAACTCTCCCTCGGGCAGTTCAGGAGACGGGGAAATGTAGCATCCTTCAAACACTTCCTGAAATATACATTTTCACACAAGCTTTCCCTGGACTGGTTTTTTTTTTAACTTTTAACATTTTAAATTTATTGTATACTTATTGTATTTTATGATTTTAATTGTGCACTGCCCAGAGAGCCTCGGCTATTGGGCAGTATAAAAATGTAATAAATAAAATAAAATAATAAATAACAAAAACTAGGAATCACAAAGCGCAGTTATAATACAAGCCCCACCCACCCATTCCAACAATGTATGTCGGGGAAACTCCCTGGAGAAGTTCTTCCAGTCCCAACCATTCATTTTCCACAGCACTGACCATGCCCACTTATTATTCTCCACAGTCCCTTAGACAGCCTTGTAAATGAGCCCGCAAAAATTGCTATCCAGCAATAAATAAATAATATTAATTTTTTTAAAAACCAGCTTACTGGGTCCTGGCAGAAAAGGGATGAAGATTGTAAGCCTATGCGGCAGGGTCTTGCTTTTTACTGTGTTATCTGTACAGCACCATGTACATTGATGGTGCTATATAAATAAATAATAATAAATAATAATAAAGCTGCATTTCTGCACTGGATGCTGAGGAGAGGTCTTCCCTCCTCGAACACTCACTTGATTTCAATGCTGGGCACAGAGAAGAAATGAAGTACCGGCCCACTCATTCACCTGCAAGGAATTCCTGGTCACCTGTGGCAACCAGGCTAGTGCTTAAATATAAGGCTGACTTAAGAAATGTGTGTGTGTGTGCGCATGTTTAACAAAAGTGCATAATAAAAACACACCCGCTTTCTTCAAAGCCATCTGCAAAGGATTATTTCCCCTGTATCAAACTCAGGCATAAGCAACGTGGGTCTCAATAATCTCAAAGATCCACCAGAAGTATTGGAAAGCAGTTGTTTGAAGTAAAACTGGTTTGTGTAACCTACAATAATGGTTATTTAACATCTATGATACACAACAACCTGCCTGGGAAGGTTTAAAGCTCTGAGTTTCGCAACAGAGCTGTAAGAGAGTCTAAACCATAGGACATTGAGGGGCCATTTGACTGTTCAGTATTCAGGGTCAATGGAACTTGTGCAGATCGTCCATTAACTCATGTGCAGGGGCAAATACCCCTGGTGATGCAGAACGCTGAGTAGCACACATATTCTCTCCTCCAAGTCCTCTGTGAATTGCAGAAAACAAAGGAGAGGGGAACAGGAGGTCTCATGTCACACTGAGCTTTGTAGCAGGCAGTTTTTCTGCCTGTTGCAAAGCTCAGTTTAAGATGAAACCTCCCCATCCCTTCCCCTGCATAGAAGAGCAGCAAGGGGCATTCACTGTTGTGCTTCACTTTGGAGCAGGGTCAAAGCAGCACAAGAAACCTGTATGGCTCTTGCCTGCTCCAAAGCCCAGCATGACATGCGACACACACCCCTTCCCCAAGTCGTTTGAGATGCAATGGTCAGCGGAGAGTGCAAATGGTGGCTGGCTACTGAAACAAGGCAAAATTTGCACGTCAGGTGAGATCCTCCATTCAATAAAGGTGGAATCTCTTAGTTCACACATTCACTTCTACACATGGCAAGCGAGTTGTGATCTCAATGCACACAGAGACACAAACTACCATCCAAGTAGACTCAGCGGAAGGCTGCATACTAACAGCAAAATTCATAATTATCCGAAACAAAATGTTGGATTAAGGGTACGAAAACAATCCTAAACAGACTTACCAGATCACCTCTGCGAGACTTAGTCCCTGGTATTCATGATTAGAATCAGGCAGCAGATTTGAGCAACATGAATTCAACTTCCTACTATGCTACAGAGGGCCTGAGCAAACCACTCCCTGACATTAATACTAACCTACTAAGCAAGGTCATCACGAAGATGAAGATGATTGTGAAATTCTGCAAATTAAAATATGTCAACCTGGAATTGTGAAACCATATGCTGGAACACTGAATTACTAATCCAACCACCGTCTTTAACCATCGTTCACCTTAAAAAGGTTCAGTTTAGTCTTCAAGAGAAAGATGTCCTTTATGAGAAAGCAGTGCAGTCAGCCCTACATAAGCTCTTTATTAAAACTCTTGTTTGCCCAAACTAGATGTCTGTAGGAACATGCATTTCAGGAAACCTCTGCACGACTATAATTATCTGGAGAACACAAGCAAAACTTGATGCTTGCTGTGGCAGCCTATTCAACCTCTGATGAGCACATGGCTCTCCGTAATAATGGAGCAACATACACACAAAGGGAGCGCAGACCCCTTACCGTTAAAGGAATCAGGAGACAAGACTCTCAAAACATAACTACATAATAATGATCTGATGCAATCTAGCAAAATAAAAGACAGAATTATTTCACCTTCAAGGCACAGAATGGACCTAGTGAGATTAAGTTGAAATCAACTTGCAGAAGTGCCTTAAGCACTGATTTAATACACAATTAGTTGGGATGGGGGAGGCATTTAAGAAACATGTTGGAAATAAACTTTTCATCACTTTTTCCTTGTGGTAAATGTATGTGTGTGTACACATACAGATACCATTTTGCAGAATTCAAGTCTTCTGGAAAAATATTAGAACAGTTAGTATTTTTCCAGGCAAGTGATTGCAGAGGCTTTAACCATATTCCAGAAGGCATTTTCTCCACTCTCTTATTCAGCCTTCCCCAATCTGATACCCTCCAGATGGTTTGGACTACAGCTCTCAAGATTCCTGACTATTAGCCATGCTGCCTGGGACTGATGGGAGGTGAAGTCCAAAACATCTGGGAAGGCTGCCAAACGAATGAAATACGCAAACTCTCTCACACAGGCTTACTGACTCACACAGACCTCTGTTTTGAGACATTCTAGCATTTGCTAGTGCCGAGCCTGGTAGAAGGGACAAGCTATAAAATAGTCTCTAAGGTCTGGATAAAGAAAAGGGTTCCCAACTGGAAACAAGTGACAACTTGTTTATAAATATAATTGTTTCAATAGGTGGCAAAATACCATCGCCTGTAACTAACAGATTAACTTTTTTCCTAACTAAAAGGGAGTACCAATATTGTTACAAACTGTTCTGTAAGTACAGCAGTTTGGCTTTTGAAAAAAGGCCGAATTGAAATAAGGGGAACATGTTTTCAGCCCTATAAAATGCACTCCCCTCTTTTGGCTGATTTCACGACACCCAAGTGCAACAGAGTAGGGAACATTGCCTCATTTGCTTGTGCAACGAGAACACATTCCCTCCACTAAAAAAAAACCCTATTAGGAACTAGACCAACGGGAGGACTTTACTTTTCCCTCAGTGATGTCAACTTACAACCAAAACTGATTGGCTGCATTACACAGTGCTCTCAACAAGCTCTCAATTGTCTGGGACCAATCACACAAGGAAGAAACGCGACATCTATGTGGCACAGTTCTTAACTTGACTTGGTCGGCCAATGGGCTGCAGCCATGGTGAAGAACATGAAAGGATTCTGCCACTTGAGGCATGCCTGAACACCTCTTGGGAGAATGCTGTTCCTCAGATCTGCAATAACTAGCTGTGCAACTAGCAAGAACATGAGCTTCCTCGGTGTGTGAGGATTGTGAGCAGCGCTTGAAGCTATTCCCATATATCAAGAACATCTGGCTAGGTCATTTCTCGAGTGGCAAGAGTGGTGTAGTGCAAGGGCTTTGGGTAGCATGGAGGACTTGTGTGAGAAGAGGGAAAATGACATATGCAGTATCACGCCCACTGTGGGAGAAGACATCATCCATTTCAACAACTGGGTTTGCGCAATCATGGAGGGGGACATAAGCCACTGTGGCTTATTTCCTCCTCTGCACGTGTCTGTCACGTACCGAGACTAGCATAATTTCTTTCAGCAGCGCAGGTTGTCGTGAAAACCCAGCAAGGTTGGCTTGTTGCCCATGGGGCTGTTATAGGGTTCTGAGAACTGGCCCAATATCTGAGCTGCCCAAAACCGTTCAGGCTGAATTTCAGTAGTGTTTTGGGGTTGGGCAGGGGGACTATGCCATGAAGGAACAGAGGTGGGCTCTTAACAACGCTTCCTCACCAAGGAGTTTGGACGGCAACCAATCTGTTGGTTGGGGAGGCCTGAAACTTAATGGCAGAGCACAAGATCTCATGCAAAAAGTCCAAGGTTCAATCCCTGTCACATCTCCAGGTAGGGATGGAAAAACTCCTGCCTGAACCCTTGGAGAGTTTCTGCCAATCAATGTCGACAATCAGTGATGGAGCCAAAGTCCAGGCTGCTTTAGCCCAGCGGCCCTCCAAATGACCACCAGAGAGCAGCAGGTAATGAGAATATTAATTGTATTGCTATACCTCCCCACAGCCAAAGCCCTCCAGGCAGGTCACAAAAGCTACTATTTTATAGCTAGTTAACTAGCACCACAATCTAAAATAGTGGCCTAGATGGACCAATAGTTTTGACTCAGTATAAGTCAATTTCCTATGTTCCATTGTCCCGTTGCTGATATGGGTTGTTAGCTCAGCCCCACAGATTTGGGAGGGCGGGAAAAGAATCATGGCTGTGGAATCAACCCACATAGGCTGCAGCAGCCATAAAACGGTCATAAGAACATAAGAGGAGCCCTGCTGAATCAGACCAAGGGTTCATCTTGTCCAGCATTCTATTCACACAGTGGCCAACTAGTTGTTGACCAGGAAACAACAAGCAGGACATGAGTGCAATGGCACATTCCCATCCATGTTCCCTAGGAATTGGTGTACATAGGCTTACTGCCACTGCTACAGAAGGTAGTACACATAGCTATCAGGACTAGTAGCCATTGATAGCCTTCTCCTCCAGGGATTTATCTAATCCCCTTTTATAGCCATCCAAATTGGAAGCCATCACTGCATCTTGTGGAGTCTTTCCTCCCAGGGCTACTTAAGAGTTGAGCTGTGCAGTTCAACCTGCCAGTAACAACTGCTTCATTCCTGTTCTCTTTACACCAATGCCTGAAAGCCTTCATTCAATAAAACTGCAGCCTGAGTTCTATCCAGCTCTGTCTCCATCTCCTGTTCTTCTATCCCATTATTGCAGGCACAAGGGGTGAAACATTTTGACAAGCTAAAACATTGACTTCTCAGATTGGATTTTAAAATTCTAAAATATGCTATATTTATATATCAAATCCAAGCATTGTGGGGTTCTGTTCCCCTATGACGATCATATTTTTGCAGTAACTACCAAGAAGAAAGAATTCTTTCCCGGAACAAATATATAGAGGAAAAAGTTAAGTAGAGAGTTTTGGACACAGCTCATTAAGATGTCAAAAGAGTAAAGAGATAAGAATACTCAAATATTTCTTTTAGTCCTTTTTAAAAGAACTGATCTGATTCACACTTCCCAGATTAAAACATGAGTTAGAATGCAGTTATCTTTTGGTTTTCACACCTCTTTAGAAAGTCGCAACACCTTTCTTAGCTCAAAAACGGTTCCAAAATGTGTACTTTAAGGTAAAATGTAGGTGCATATTTTATGGTAAATTGCATTAAAAATTGCATATTTTGTGGAAGAGTTTTCACACATTTTTAAATTGCAAATTGATGTGGAAACAGTACAGAAACAATTTAAGAATTAATACCTTCAAAACAGACATGGACCATCCCTAACTGAGAGTTCTTAAAAGTGTGGCACACCTTTCCCTAGACAGGCACAAGCCCAATCCAAGGGGAAGGACAAACTCTTCTGCTGAAATTCCCTCTTCTCCACTCCAGATTCTGCTTGGATCTTGGTTGAGCTAGACATTGCCCAGCCACTAAAGTCAAAACTACTGCATCAGCAAGTTGTTGTTTACCCTTGCATAACCCACATTCAGCAAGTTCGCACAACACACCAACCCCTGAGCGAGGGTTGCATGTTCAAAATGGCAGCCGCACACACCGTAGCCTCACTGTGGGTAAAATAACTCACAGTGGGCTGTGGTGTCATGCGAAGAACAGCCCCACTGAGGACACATGTGCATCTATCATAAAGCGAGACCTTTTACTGATGTCCCATTAAAAAGGGAGGGCAAAAAAAGTGAAACAAACGTTTTCTACCAAGCAGAACGGTAGTCGATATTTGCAGCGTTGGCAGTCGATATTTGCAGCGTTCACTATTTGTTTAGCCCCAGCAAGTATGCCAGGTGCTGCACTGAGCACAGAACCGTGACATGGTTCCAATTCAGAGGGCAGACAATCCAAGCGAGGAGCAGAGCAAAGCAAAGGACAATTTGGGGGGGAAAGGGGGCGTTTAAAAGCAGCTACTTGATGTTTACGATTGCTCACATGCAAGGACACACTTTCAGCATGCTAATTCCAGTTTCAGTATTCCAGACTATCTGCGGCCAACAATCAGGGTATTTTTTTCCCTGCTGGATGTGAAGAAAATTGACTCTAGAAGAGAATTTGCAGCAGTGAAACTCACTGCACAGAGGCCTTAATTTTTTATTTTTTAAAGAAGCTATAAACTTGCAAAGGAAGAGGGGGGTAGGATTCATTTTCCTGCCTTTTCTTGTCTGGACTCAACAAATATTAAATAAACATAACTCCAATAGACATTCTAGGCTCTTATAATGCAGTGCAGTATAAGAGCCAAGAAGGTGTAAGAACCAAGATTTAATTTTAAGTGTTCCAACTGTATCCCACAGTGCCTCAATTGCTGTCTGGGCACTTTCTTCACCAGACTGAAAGTGGCTGGTGTGGGTGGTAGCTTATGGAATCTGCAATATCAAGAGCACATGATTTGCAGACAGATGGCTCCAGGTTCAATTCGCCACTCAAAAGGATCTCAGGTAAGGAGAATGGAGCACCCTTTGTCTGGATTCCTGGAGAACTGCCTTCAGTCAGAGTAGAGAAGACTGCTCTGAACTAGATGGACCAACGGTGTGACATAGTATGTTTCATATACTGTGACTGTTCAGGTTTTAACCTTAGGGCTGGCAAAATCCCAACTGCCTTAAGAATTTGATGCTGGCACTTAGCTGATATTCCCCACCCACCCCAGCCCTGATTTCTAGTTGGTAGACATCAATGGGGTTTTCCCCCTAGCCCTGTACCCTCAAAGTTGCCAAAGGAATTACTCAACAAATGGGCACACATTTTTCTTCCAACTGTAAACCATGCCCTGACCTATTAAACAAGTTTTTTTTTGCAGTCTCCTTAACATCAGTCAATATTTTAACAGAAATGTAACTGTTCCATCTTTTTTAATTAAAGCAGTGTCCTTCAATTCTATTTTCAGGGAAACCTTTCCACATCGATTTGTTGGCAAGGAACTCTCACGTGTTGTAAAAGACACTGTGTCATGTTTTGTAGGGTGGGCAGCAAGTGCACTGACCAGGGCTATTGGGCCTGCATGAATCAAGAGTAGACCTGGAAAGTAGCCATCATTTCCCTGTGGCTGTGCATAGCAAGCGCAAACTGATTGTAGTGGGTTTTGCTTTTTGTCTGGATAAAGACAAAATGAATCTGGTAGGAACAAAGTGAAATTTGACTTGAAAATTACTAGAATGCTACAGCATCCAATTGAGTAAAACATAGCACCTTGCTATGATTTAAGAGAAAGGCTACATTAAGTATTTTTAAGCTTTTCCGCTACTCTTTAATCTGTCAAATCCAGGATCCAAATGTCTAACTTGCTTTATAAAAGGCAGCACCAAATAGAAAAATATTTCCAAGAAATAAGCCAATTTCTTCCGTTTTCCCTAACCTCAGAAAAGCATCAAATTGCCAAGAAGTAACAAATCAAGGAACATTTTGAAAACACGGAGAAATCATGCTAAACTTTCAACAGACTTCTGACATTGATTGCAAACAGAGTCCAAGTGTTCTTAGCTACAGCAAACATGTGAGCTAGAAGATGGCAAAATCCAAACTGCACTTTGTACTCTAACTTCCACAAAGTACACTAGCACATAAAGTTCTCTGTAAAGGGATTTATACCCATCAGCTTCTCCTAATTTACACAGTTGAAATTTCTCATTTGATACTAAATAAAAATAATAGGTATAACATCCAGGGTCTTTATTTCAGCACTTTCTTTGAGGTGAGCCCTCTCTTTGGAAGGGCGGATTGATAAGTAATCAGCTGTTGCAGTATAATTACTACACATTTGCAACTTCTGTGTATAACCCAGACCTGACACAGACAAACGCTGCCTGATTTCCTTACCATGGTTAGAAAATCAAGAACAGCTTGAAGGCTTGGATGCTTCTTTCTCTCCCTTACTTTGCACAAATATCCCCCTTGCTCTCATTTTCAGAGCCAACCAGGGTGCATCACATTTGCAATGCAGTTCTCAGGAACGGCAATTAGTTAAAAATTCACAAACCACTTCTGACCATAGTGTCCAACCACAGTTGGCAATTAACCATGCTTAACAAAACAGCAGGGCAAATGCAAAGCCGCACCATGGTTAGCTTAAAACAGTGGCCTTCACATGTGTTGGACTGTAACTCCCATCACTCCCATGGGAAGCTAGCTGGAAATTATGGGAGTTCCAGTCCAATAAATCTGGAGGGCATCAGGGGAAGCATCAGGAATTCACAAGAGAGGGGAAAAGGAAAGACCACACAAGCTCCTTCATTCCAAGTGCACCAATTAAAAACATGTCTTAAAAGGGTCAAATCCATCCATAGTTTATTATAAAGTTATTTCAGGAGACAGATCTGGGTAAAGAAACATTGATAACATTTCTGAAGTCAGTAAACTGAACAAAGATTTCGATTAAAGAAATGAATCAAGAATTATATTTGTTTATAGTAGAAAATGGTAATTATTAACCAAGTCACATGAAAACCAAGAAAATGGTAATTATTAACCAAGTCACACAAGCCTCTTGTTGTGCAGAGTGGTAAGCGGCAGTTAACGCAGCCGAAACTTTCCCCACGGCCTGAGTTCGATCCCAGCAGAAGCTGGTTCTCAGGCAGCCAGCTCAGGTCGACTCAGCCTTCCATCCTTCCAAGGTCGGTAAAATGAGTACCCAGCTAGCTGGGGGAAAGGCAACTGCGACTGGGGAAGGCCATGGCAAACCACCCCGCTACAAAGTCTGCCAAGAAAACGTCAGCGAAAGCAGGCGTCCCTCTAGGAGTCAGCAATGACTTGAGTGCTTGCATGAGAGGTTCCTTTCTTTTCACATGTTGTAGGAACATCTGTGCAACCATGAGTCTTGAGCCACAGGAAGCATACTTTGAAATAGTTAACATTTTAACAAATATTTTTAGAGCATGTGAAGAGTGGAAGAGGGGTTTAAACTGTCTCCTTGATGAATATTCACAGACCATACTACTCCCCAAGCTAAGAATGTGTCTATGTATGAACTGTTATTCAAAAAGGAGCCCATTCTAATACTGCAGCAACTACCCCTTAAGTTACCGAAGGCAGTTTTGAAAGTGCAAAATGCAAAGCTGTTGGAAAGTGACCGAGTTAAAGTTACAGCTGTGCGGAAATAGGCATTAAGAGCACTTCAGTTTACCGACTAAGAAGCTCAAGCTTCACTCATCAAGACCAAAAGGGCAACTGGCTTCAACATGGCACAGAACTTAATCTTGCTACAAGAACAGCCAGCAATGAATATTCAGTCTCATGTAGCCTGATAATAATCCATGATCAGACGCCAAACATTAACTATACACAAGGCTTGATTTTTGGTAACTTTTGTCAAATTCTATGTTTTGTGATCTAGGATTAGCGGTATCCAGACAATGAACAGTGTCAGGACCACTTTCTGAGTAGAAAAAAATGTCCAAACAGCAATTTATGGAATATATTTTCTTGGACTTATTATCTTCCTTGGACATTTAGGATGAGGCAAGTGACATATTATCTTATTGTACCCCTAAGCACTAAAATAACACTTAAATAAAAATGTCCCACACTGCTTCAGTTGCGAAAGAAGTGTCTCTTTGCATGTGCCTGTATACCTGAACTGGTGGGCAAATGTCATGCATTGCAATCTTAAACTTATTTACTCAAGAACAAGTCCTGCTGAACTTAAAGGCTGTTACTCCCCATTGAGAGGGTTTAGGATTGCAGCCTAAATTATACTATACATTCCGCAAATTACACACAAGTGAAGTCAAATCCTTACAGCATATTTTGCTAGCAAAACTGCCCAACTCAGACACAAACAACGTACATAAGTTACAATGTTCACATGCACCGCTACTCAGAAAAGAGACGACAACAACAAAAGCTTTTCAAGCCAGGCTACACTGGCAACAAATTTATTAAGCCCAAAGTCCACATTGACCATCTTGTACTGATTTTGCCTCTTCTATAGAGATAAGAACAACAGACAAGTTATTGCTGACATGGCAAAGACCTGGAAGGTGCTGCTGATGAAACCTTTCCAGCTTTTACGCATGTCATGTACCAAGATAAAAACCGCAAATATAGAATTCTGCAGAGCGGTTGTGCAAAAGCTACTGAAGCAATGCTTTGAAAAGAACCGTTCTGGTAAACACAACATGTCTGCACATGAGTCTGAAAGATTGCCAAAGAATATGATACCTTGAAGTTTTTTTTTTTTAAAAAAAACTATTCAAGAGGCTGAGAAAGGAAGTAATAGCAGCTTACAGATACAGACAGAAACTTGGTTCAGAAAAATTAAATATTTTTCATTGGCATTTGCCCCTCTGAAACACCCGTTAAACCAAGGAAACAGCTAGCAAGTGAGATTCAAAGAAACCAGAGAACCATCAAAATGGGGGGCGGGGGGGGGGAATGGTCCAACTGCCCCAGTATTACCGCTTTTGTTATCTGCGGTGGTATAAACAGTTAACAAAGAAGTGAAACAATTTTCATATCATCTTCTACTTTATATTGCCTGGAAAAAGAGAGCTTCAGCTATTGGGCGGTATAAAAATATAATAAATAAAATAAATAAATAAATAAAAGCAAAGAATTCAAATTGTTCAAGGGAGAACAATTCTCAAGAGGGGTTTCCCCCCCCCTTTAAAGGCACCCTAAATTATGGAAGTTTCTCATCACCTATTACAATGTACAAAAAGCTGGATCAGGGTCAGTGGCCTTTTAAGGTTAATACATGATCAGGCTTCCTTCCTTTAGCTTATTTATCATTTGTGTAGCATTTACACAGCGAGAAGCACTTCACTCAATTTCCCTCCCATTTATCCTCACAGTTGTCCTTTGAGGTTGGTTAAGCTGAGAGAGGTGCAGTAGAACAGTGCAATTTATTCACATGATTACTACTGAAGTAAGTGGGATGTGTGTGCCTGAGTAACGGGTAGCAAGATTCAATGTAAGGGGTTATACCTTGCCCTACAAAGCAGTTATGTGCTCTACCGCTTAGTTATGGATCCACGCGGCTGTCTTCCCTGCCCCAGGTGGGCTTTCTCTCTGCATATGTACCTTCCTCAGGTGCTACTGGCCAGCCTCCATGCCTTTTTCTCTGCCTTTACACTTCCCAGGTCTTCTATTCCACCCATTGGCTAGAACAGAGTACCTGCACCATTTCCAAAATCACGCAAATTATGCTAACATACTTAAATTTATTCGGTTCACATAATTTCATCCCCAGCACAGAATATGCACAACCCTGTTTACAAGCCGTCAAAGCGTGAGGGAGACAGAGACGCCCTGCCTGACGCAACCAGTGTTGCGCCTATCAGGGCACACTGTTGCTTTCCTAACGAGCTGCAAGCGATGGAGATGTCCTACTTTAAGCCCTGCAGGGGAGGAATTACAATAATCGAGCTTCCATTGTCACTAGGGACATGTGTCACTGTTGTGAGGCTGTCATAAGATAAAAATAATACCACAGCTAGGAGCCAGCTGCACAGCTGAAGAGGTAATTTTCATATTACATCTGGTAAATGGTCGTCTGTGAAAGGAGAGACATCAAGATGTTTCACCCAACACCATGGCCTTGGAAACAAATCCCTTCAAAACTGAAGCAAAGTAGGGGGAAGGCTCTATTGAGCAAAAAAGCAGTAGTTATTCCAGGCTTGATGCCTATAGCCAATGCAGCCAGCTGGCAGAATCATCCATGCATTCCCTTCCAGGCAAAGACAAGGTCCAAAGTCTATGAAACAAGGGTGCATGCAACTAGAATGCTATACAACGTCACTGATTCTGAACTGTTTGATTTAAGAGATATCTTGTCAAGAGAATGAACAATGATAACTCTCTTAATGGAGGGTGCGGTGGGTCTGCAAGCAAGAATACGTCCAGACCCAAAAAGTAATTCAGTGGTTTTTAAACTAGATCCCATAGGACTCTATTTTTTCAAGAGCTTTCTCAATTAGAAAAAAATCAGCAACAACGGACAAGTTTCCGTGCCAACTATTATCAATCCTCCTTTGCAATGTTCAGCCACAAGAGACTTCTAAGTATAAGCTAGGGTGAGCTCTCAGCTCCCACAGAACAAGGTCCAGAAAGACGCTACCAGTCCATGTAAACTGACTATGGACGCTCAGGGTCCCTTACAACTAAAAGGTATTCTGTGGCAGATGAGTCAGTATGGAAACAGTTTCGGGAAGGTAGAAAGCTTGAAAACCACTGCTTTAAATCAATTACTAACAAAGATCCAGCCAACAGAGACTGGGACAAAGAGCCATTGCCAAAAATTCTAATGCATCCAAGAATCTGCGGCCACAGAAACACAGTTTTATGCTCCAAAGCAAAGCCAGAACCCAAGAAATGTCCAAGAAGGTCTGGAAGTGTATAATTACTCCTTTTAAAAAGCCTGCCACTGTCATTCCACAACCTTCTAAGAAAATTCACTAAGAATCAGTCTCCTCCCTCTCATGATGAGAAACCTTAACACTATATTATACCACCCCCCCAGTTGTTTTCAGCCAGGGAGACGTAGCAGTGGGGTTCAGTAATTATAGAGACTATTAGCTTTCCCCAACTTGGTGCACTCCAGCTGTGTTGGACAACAACTAAAGCATGCTCAGCTGGCTGGGGCATGCTGGGATTTGCAGTCCAACACAACTGGAAGGCACCAGGTTAGGGAAAAGTGGTCTAGATATATACAGTCCAGCAAAGAAACAAAACAAAACCCCTAACAACTCATGAAGCACAAGGCCTAGTAGCCAGGTAAATCTTGGGAAGTCTCAGCATAATGCACATAAAAGAGAAGAAAGCAAAGGCATAATAACTGGGCCCGGGAAATATAACAGGATACTGAGCAAGCACATTTTAAATATAAATGCACAACATGCACAACAGCTAAAATAGCTTTTTTTAAGAAAGCAAAATCTTTCACACCACCAAGGTGGCACAGGAAAAAAATATTACCGGAGAACTTAGTTTCTCCTTTATCAAGAGTGCAAAAGGCCAAACTCCAGAACACAAGCCAAACTATACTATGGAATTTTGGTCTATGTCTGAAGCATAATTTCAGTTAAAACCACATATTAAACACAAATCCAGCTACAAGAAGGTTTGGCAATTTGAGCAACCCCAGCCCAAATTTTCCCTCTAGGTTGGCACTTGGGAGCAGCAGGTCTAAGGCTACAAGGTTTGCCTGGAAAAGCCTTCTCCCTCCATCCTTCCTCCATCCTCAGAATTCCCCCAAGAAAAGTAGGAAGCTAGAAATTCTGAAACTAGCTTCTCTATCCCACAGATGCAGCCCAGCTTACTTCCTGGAAAACACTGTTGCGTAACTACTATGAATGTGTTAACAACCTAGGAAACTGTGAAGGAGCCTATTAAAGCTAACACTGCAGACAACCAACAGCAGCTTTTAACTAGACATAATATTGAATGGGAAGCCAGATACTCCTAACCACCAATGAGGTCAAAAGCCGCAAGATTTCAGAGTGATGGACTGCGTGGGAAAACCAATACCAGCAGGTGCACTGTATTTCCCTGGAACAGAATACTGTATATACACACACTTTTGAAGGGTCATGTGCACAGCAACACTGATCCCTACAATAAGATGTTCAGAGAATTATTCTCCCACTATTCATCAAGCATCCATACATAGCAGGAGTTCCACAATGATTCTGAAGAATAGGACAACTTACAACCTAGTTTTCTGAGACACTGAAATGTTTTGAATGCGCTCCAAAGATCTTATCCACCATGCATGTAGGGGGTTTCAGTTCCCTCTTTCAAGAGCTGCATGCAGATAATTCAATTTCAATCCCTGGGATCTCCAGTTAGAATGATCAGATAGCAGTAAATAGGAAAGACTCTTTTCTGCCTCAGACCCTGTTGCCAGTGAGAGCAGACTATACTGAACTAGACTGACAATGGCTCAGTTTGGACAACACATCAACGGTGGTTTTAGAACACCACGGTAGAGTTTTTACACAACCGTTGAGAAACATGTTGTCAGGCAGGAAAACTTCACCCCACGGTGAAGACACTCCACACAGAATATCCATGCTGTGCAGAGGAGAGTCCCTGCACAACCATTGTGTTTGCATGTTGTGCGGCAAGCTCCGTGGAGTTTTCCGTTGCGTTGACTTTTCCCACTGGCTATAGTGTTCCCTGGCAAGAGTGGCAAAAAGAGTGAGCGCCGTTCTAGGAGAGCCGCCGGGATAGTTTTTTTTGCCGCAATGGCTGATGGGATACCACCAGGAAGACCAGGGGAGGAGAGAGGGCAAAGGAACTGTCAATCAAACGGCACAATGGATTTTACTCAACTCCACGGTAGCCCACAGTCACACAACAGTGGAGTTAGAACATGTTGTGTGGGGAGTACCCCCTAAAAATTCAAGCACTGAGTAGAGTTTTCACATGTTGTCTGAACTGAGCCAAATAGTCTAAACAGTTCCTAAATTCCTACAAGCAAAAGCTAAAATGTTTGTTAATAGGTCGTTAACAGTATTTGCATTTCTTCACCCTGCCTCTTAAACATGTAGATCAATTGCATGAATATATTAAATCTGATATTTTAACTGTCTTTCCATTATTCCAGCTGAAGAGTTGAAAGTAAAATGAAAACTTGCATGTGCTCTGTAATCCAAAAAGTAGCCCAGTGAAAGATATTTCCCTTACCCGTTTTGTACACTTTATTTCTAGCAAACACCACAACAGTGCACAAAGATTAAACAGATACTCCTGCATATCTGCTAACCTTCGCTCGGAAGCAGCCAAGGACAAAAATAGGTTTATGGTCTAAGTTACAGATCTGCTTTACAGAAGATAGTCCATGCAAGTTATGATTGAGGTAATTCACAGGGCAAAATAAGGAAGCTATAGACCTGCTAGAATGATCAACTGGCTGTGCTGTGACCTCTTTTTAGCAAGTGCCTCCGTTCTAGGACTACTGGCTGTAACCACGTCCTTGTCTCACTAACTGAAGTACTTCAAAAACACATCTGTTATTTTAAGAATTGAAGCCTTCACCAGTATATAACATGTCGTCACTACTGCACAGAGCAAGGAGACCTTCCTATATAGAATAGCAGTGCCTGGGAAGATTCAATGAGATTATGCTAATAGAAGTGGCGCAATTGTTTCAAGACAACTAGCACCATGGCAACAACTTCTTCCCCTGTTTATTGTGTACATTAACAGCTATTATAGCATCAATGCTAGCAAACTGAGTTGTAAATCAAGAAGTGCACTGTTCAGATTTCACCTCTGCCACTAATTCACTAAGTGGCCTTAGGAAAGCCACTTAAGTTTATGGGAACGGGCTGCAACTCAACAGCAGAACATGCTTTGCATGTGGAAGATTCCCAGGTTCAATTCCCAGTAACTCCAGTTTAAAAGGAATGGGTACTAGTGACAGGAAAGGTTTTTTTCTGCCTGAGACCTGGAGAGCTGCAGCCAGTGAGAAGGCTACATGGACAAATAGCCTAAACATACGCTTCTGAAGTTCCTTTTTTAAAAAAAATAAAAAATAAAAAATCTTAAACTCTATTTAACAAAGCGGTTAAAAAAGTTGTTCCTATGCAGCTTTTTAACCTCAGCCCCAACAGCAATATGGGGATAGCAATGGCCTTCCTTATGAAGCTGTTGTAAGTATTGTTGTCTATGAAGTGGATTGTTGTAAGGATTGTTGTCTATGAAGTGCTTTAAACACTTTGAAGTGCTATTTCAACAATTTAAATGCTCCGCTGAAATCAATGGGACTTTTAACGTTTATTTAAAATGTTTGCTAGCTGCTTGCAAAATACCTGAAGCGAGAGGCAACAGTTTAAGACCAGGAACAATTTAAAACCAGAAGCAAACAGATACCTATCAAGCTCTTACCTACGATATTTTTGTACGCTCTGCTAAACATACATGTTTGCATCATTCTATCAGGATTTATATCAAAACTTTAGCACCTTATTAAATTTTGTATGCAGTTATTAAACATTAAAAACAAACTTCTCAGCCACCTGCCACAGGCATTAAGAGACATTCCTGGATAAAAATGCTCTCCCATTTCCCACCGACATACAGAGTGGTCATGAGTACAAGGTTTGAGATGGGCATATTTTTCAGGGCACCAAGTTCCACAATGTGGATACCCCAACCATGAAATCCCCTGTTCCATGCCGCCAGTGTCCCAGAAATGCTCGATTCTAGATTATACCCTATGCTCACAAGTACGCTGAAATGTTAACACTATAGTACATAATAAAAATGAGATCAACAGTACAGCTTTGTGATGTGGTACTCGCCTGGTTACCTGTGGCGAGGAACAACTGCTTCCAGGCAAGCTGGTATCCCCACCTCTGCCAAAAAGACCACTGGCACATGAAGGCAACCCCATACATTCAGCATTCTTAGCAACACACTGTTTAGCATAGAGCAGCTGCATGCATAAGGCTTTCCCTTCCCTCGAGCTAGTATGAAGAAAGCATGCTCATAAACCAGCACTGCAGAGGCTGGCCATGTGTCCCCAATCCCCACAGTCTGTCCTGAGCCAGTAAAACAACTGTCAGATAGATAGGAGATATTTATGAATGGAGAGAAAGAGGAGTGGTATAGGCAAGCACCTACTACTAAATTATTACCGAAGCTACAACGGTACAACTTCCATATTTACTACATTTATATCCTGCTTTTTTTCCTCCAAGGAACCCGAGGCAGCATACGTAACTCTCCTCTCCGTTTTAGCCTCACAACAACAACCCTGTGAGGTGGGTAGGGCTGAGAGCCTGTGACTGGACCAAAGTCACCCAGTGAGGTTCCTTGGCTGAATGGGGACTAGATCTGACCAAGCGTCCATCTAGTCCAACATTCTGTTCACACAGTGGTCAACCAGCCATCGGCCAGGGATGAACAAATAGGACAGCACCCTATTTGTGGGTACAACAGCACCCACCCACCCAACAACAACAACCAACAACAGATACAACCAGAAGCACCATATAATAAAGCCAAAAGTAAAACTATCAGCAGGAATAAAACAGTGCAGAGATCTAGAAGAATTAAAAGCAATTCCTAATATGACTGGGAAATGTAAAATGGGATTCATCTGAATGAATGTAGGCACTAGGCAAACCTCTCAGGAAGAATATTCCACAGAAAGGCACCACCACTAAAAAGGCTCTCTCTTGCAGCCACCTGTCCCCTCCATCCCACCCCACCCAATTCACCAGGAGCTCTCCTAGAGGAGAGCCTCGGATGATGACCGTAGGGATTTGATAAGTAACACTGTCACTATGGTTACCTGGTTTCACACAATTCAAGTGGCCATGTATTCTCTGGCAATAATCCTTAGGACAATCTTGACAGCATTATTATTCCCATATTGATTTGGCAGGGCACCAAATTTTACTTTGTAACAATACTTCTATGACACTTTTGCACTCAAGGGTTCTCAAAGTTGTGACAGAGGCTGAGTCATGAACTGGAATTTCTGACTCACATCTCACACTCTTAGAAACCATGTTATGCCACCTCTAAACAATCATGTGATAGAAAGGCTGCTTTAGGTACCTGAATTACTATTAAACACTTAAAAAACTTCCATATTTGATCTTTCTATTAATCCCTCTTATGTTCCACAGCACTAGGCAAAGACAGGTGTGTTAATGGCCAAAAGTCCTATGGACTGGGAACTTGAGGGCTGTTTGTGATTAAGTGCTTGTTTTCAACTTCCCTCCCCATTCCTTTCTCCTTTGTGTCTATTAGTTTGAGAAGCTACAGGTAGGACTCTTTTAATATCTATACAGCTTTTTATAAGTATATGATGTACATGCTATGTGTACATAAGAGCCATAGAGTTTAAACACAACATTTAGGTCACAATCCTATGCATGTTTAGACAGAAATAACTCCTACAGCTCCCAGATGACTTGGGGATGCTAGAAGTAGTGGGACATATTTTTTTGTCTGAACATGCATAGGATTGTGCCCTTAAAGATTTAAGCGCATCTCCAAATTCATAGAATACGCTGCGGCCAAGGACAAACTTACACTCCACTTTGCTGCAGGAATGGAGAGAGAAATAGCCCAAACTTTGGGAATATTTGTATGTAGCTGATCCCATGGTAATCAGAAGGTACACAAATTCTGCATGTCAAAAATTGTGAAGAATATTGTCAAGCTGCTTTACACATCTTACGTTGGTGTCTGCTGAGACTAGACCAGTTACAAATCACTTCCTAGCTTGAGTGTCTAGCCCAACTTTCCCCAAGAAGATGCTATGATGACTAGGGATAATAGGAATTGTAGCCCAACATGAGAACCAGATGAGAAAGGCTGATCTAACTGTTTTACTAGACCACTACAAATTCACCTGTTCTGTGCTATTTAACCTCTCCCTTTCCCCAAATCCTTGTGGTTGCTCTCTAAAACCCTGTTTTTAATATTCCTCTTATACTACCTTTATTACTCTAATGTTTATCCCAATGCACAGAGATGAAGAAACCAGTACACAATTTGCTTTAGTGTTAAAACATACAAGATTAGTTCTTTATTTCTTTCAACTGCCCCCCACCCAGGCGTATATGCCATTACATTTTTTCCCATGGACAACATTCCTTACAGAGTCATTAGCTGCTAATGTGTGTCAGAACAAAGGCAGTCAACACCAGATAATCCAGATCTGCTAAACTAGCTTCCTCACCCACTTCAAAATCTTCCTTAGAACCCACATCTACAAAGTTTTTTTCTGAAACTCACGAAGCCTTAAACAAAACAAAACTGTTGTCATTTAAATAACACACACACACACACACGTGCTCTCATAACTAATACTTTAACTAAAAACTTAACCTAGCAATGATCTAAAAGGGGTACAAGAACTCAAAACTCTTAGCAACAGAAAAGTGTTAAACAGCAGGAGGTGTGTTGACAATTATGGACTGAGCTATCTACCACGCACTTCCAAATCCTCGCAATTACCAATTTAACTATACTAACATAGAAAACTGCCTGGAAAAACTCAGATTCTTTGTCCGTCCATAGTCCAGTTTTGTCTCCTTTGACTAGCGCCTGCATTCCAGGGTCCCAGGCAGTTCCCCCCCAACATTTTCTACTTGAACCTTTTACCTGGAGATGCTAAGGATGCAACCTAGGACCTTTCGCACACAAATCATGTGATCTACCACTGAGTTATCATTCTTTTCCACCTGTATTTCATGGTAGTGGTTTAGCCAAACAAGCTGCCACAGATTTGTCTAATCCAGTTTTCTTTTTAAACACTGCTATGCTATTGGCCCCAGAAACTTCCACCTAAGGAAAATTACAGCTTAAAGAACAACATTCCTACCTCCAGACATAGTATGACCTGTAAAACTAGGTGACCCCATGCCTGCCTCACTGCCACAGACATATAGATTCAACCAATTTCCCAAATGCATAAAAGACTACACAAGCTTCAGGTAAGGAAACAAAGTCATTCTACAAGCTGTGCTCCAAGGTTTCTCCCAGCAAATCACAACCTTCCGAAACACATAAATTTGCCGGCTTTGTCACAAACCACCACGTCGCTTGATAAGAATAGAAGACCAGTCTTCACATGGCACTGAAGATGTAGCCACTGCAGTGACTGTTTATATCACCACAAATCCACATGATACTTTACAGAACAACATTAGCAAGAGAGAGGTCTCTGCTAGAGAGAGCTTACACTGTAAACAATATGTATTTTTGAGCAGCAAAGAGAATATTGAGAACAAATGCAATTGTGTGCGCTTCATCATCCAGATCTCTTTAAAACCAAGCTTATCCTAGTAGCAAACTAGCAACAACTTAAGAAAGAAACGCCAACTCTGAAGAATGTTACTACCACGCAAGGTGTCCGAGGCCTTAATTGCCTGTGCCTTACCTGACAGGTCGTGATGAATTAGATCAGCAAAGTTGAGGTCATCACCCCACCAGAATATCCACAGTTCTCTGCGTCCAGGCCTCTGGTCTCGTCGCCACACACTCAAGACGTCGGCCTTCAGGCAGCGACTGTAGCTGCTTAGAATGGGGTCTTCTTCCGTCACCGGGAAGAGAATTGGGGCAGATGTTGGACCCTGCCATACGTATCGCTTCCATTTAATCCCCGTTAAATCGGCCTTAAGGAAAAAAGCAAAAGAAATTAGAAGTAGTTGGAACTGGATGGTTTCTCTGTAAATGTTAGTATTTATCAAAGCCAGAGGTTCTTACTCACTTCACAGCAAGTTTTTATCCCATCCCACTGAACACACAGAGTTGGGAGACTACAAAGTAATTATTTTTATTAGGACAAATATCTGGCAAAGTCAAACAGCTATGGCTTCTGTTCCTGCTCCATTCAAATCAGTGCACATTTTGTTAATTCAAAGACAGCAGAATTCCATTTCACAATGTAAAAATGCCAAAGGATCACTGCTTATTTTGAATTATGCTATCCTGTTGAATATCCCAGTATAGAGAACCTGTACCCTGAGTGAATCTGCACTTGTTACAAGTACAAATACATACGTCAGCAATAACCCTTTCTCCTTAAAGAGGACACTTAGTACTGGAAACATAGCAACAAAACTGAAACTAATTTTTAAAGCAGAAAAAAAAATCTGACTGTCACGATTTCCACCGTAAAGGAACATAGATAACAATTCAGCTAAAAAACATTTCAACGCAACTTTAAGCAATTCTACAACAATTCAAGACTTGAGGCCATTCTTCCTCTCTCCCTCCCCTATGGAAAAAAGGGGCTTCTAAAAAACAAACATCAAGACCCTGTTTGTCAACAAAGGGATGGGGGGGACAGACGACAGAAGTTATAAGGGAGCAAGCAGAAGTTGCCTAAGGTTCAACTTCACTATCCAGCTGTTAAGCGAAGGTGCTCAATCATAAACTTTTCCCCCTCCCCCAATACCGGCAAACCATAAAGGCTTTCCTGTCTATTTAATCCCAATAAAGATGCTCCCACTACCTTTGTAAAGTGGCAGAATTTGCAACAGTTGGTGCTCTTGGAAGGGGAAGGCGGAAAAGAAGAATGCCTTAAAGACATGGGCAATCCTGAGCATCAGGCAAGCTCAGCCAGCCACCTGTGATTCTGCAGGTATACTCAGACTGCTTGAATTCTTTTTACCCAGCTACCCAATAAGCATGGCACTTTGGCTAGAATTTACTTCCAGGGTTAAACAACACCAGCTGGTCAAAATCTGCTACCAATTTGCATTGGAAGAAATCCAGAGAAGAGAAAAAGAGGTCAGCAAAACCCACCCTGGCCAGGAAGTTCAACTGGATCCTAACTCAATTAAGATTTAACTGGATTCCACGGCAGTCAAAAAGGACAAGGTTATGAAACAATGTGTGGTCAGTTTACCCCTACCCACAACAAAGTGTAACCTCCAAACAGTAAGGCTATTTTCACCACCTCCATCAAAGGGCACTTTTGTCCCCAAATTGAGTAGGGTGTCACTTTTAGGGGAGCAAGGGTGGGTAGGGAGAACAGTCAAGCAAAGTTAGCTTAGGAAAGAGAAAGGGGGTGTGGGTGAGAACGAAAGAGAAGAGACGTCGGCGGGTTAGCCAGAACCGGGGTGAAAACGAAATGGGAGAAATTGCAAGAAATCCTGTTACCCACAACAAACAAGCAAACAAAAAGAAAGGCAATGTAAGTTAGGAGAGTCAAGAAGAAGAAGAACAAAAGGAGCCAGGGTAAAGAACACCGCGGAGAAAGGGGGAAGGCTGGAAAAGGTTGACTCGCAAGCAAATCGCTTCGGAGGAAGAAAGAGGGACCCATGTACAGGAAAGCGCTGGGCGATTCCTGGCAAGGCCTACTCCAGGACTCCTCCAGAAGCAATGCTAAAAATGGCTGCTTTGCTTCCATTCCTCTCTCTCTCTCTCTCTCACTCACTCTCTCTCTCTCTCTCTCTTCCTCCCCCTTTCCTCCCCTCTGCTGGCGATCTCGCCCCCCCCCCCTTTTCCTTGCACGGTTATCTTCGGCGATCTGTCCCCCCCCCACCCCGCCACCCCCCTAAAAGTAGCCACTTACCAGGCAGAATAGGTTGGAATGGCAATCCTCCAAGCTGGCCCCGTTCGGCACGAAGCAGGAACTCATCCTCACAGCCACAACCCATACGCCATTATTCCACAGCCTCCGACAAGAAAGAAAAGAGACAGACAGAGAGAGACACACACAGCACACAGACCGGGAGGGGAGGGAGGGAGGAAGAGAGAGAGAGCGACACACACACACACACACACAACCTAGAAGGGGGGAGGCCTTTTCCCTTCTTTTTTTTAAAAAAAGCACACACACACTGCAGGGGGGGGGAGAGGAGGTATTAAAGGGGGGGGATGCACAGCGCACAAATAAGGCGAAGGAATAAATAACCCGGCGAGGTTGAAAGGAAGGAAGGAAGGAGAGGGCTTGAAAAAGAGAGCGTGAAAGGGGGGAGAGAGAGAAATCTTCCTTCGGGAGAGAGATCAATTTCACAGCCAAAAGGGTGTACAGATGAATCCTTGGGGGAGGAGGAAGAGGGGCGGGAGGAGATTGGGGTACTTAATCCAAAGGGGGCTGCAAAAATTAGAAAGATTTACGATCTTCAACCAGCCAAAGAGGGGACGAAGAAGACGCACACAAATAATCCCAGCGATTGGAAGGTGGGTGGGAAATAATCCAGGAATCTCTTTTTGGGGTTATTTTTTTCTCGTTTTCTTCCCGTCACGCCGGATTTCAGATTTATAACAGGACTAGAAATGGTCCCAAAATGTAAGAATGGAGGGGGGGCACACTCTTTTCTGCTCAAAGTCTTGGACGAAGAGAGAGATGCAAAAGGTTGGGTTTTTTCCTTCTCTTCCCAGAAATAAAATTAAAAATGTTGAGCCATTGAGAGAAAGGGGGGGAGGACTTTCTGATCTCCAGAAGGGGGCTTGTTTCCCCAAAAAAGTATCCCTGACTGGTCAATCTCTCCTTTCCCAAATACAATTTTTACTTCTTCCTATGGAAAAAGAGGGAGGTAAAGAGAAAAAGGAGTTCCTTTAAAGTGAGATATGGGAGTCTTCCAAGTTTCCTCAAAAGCTTCAAGGATTCTCCCTTAAAATCCTCAAACCCTGAGGTGGAGTGAAATCCAGAGGTGTGTGCTGGGTTTCCTCTTGATGGATCTTGAGTTGGTTTTTGTAAGAAGCGGGTGGTGGTTAAAGGTGGAAAAATAATAACTTCTTCCAGAACGGAGGTGATCTTCTCTCTTAAAATGAAAGAGGACAAGGGCGCACATACACTTTTAAGAAACTGAAGAGCTTAACTTCAAGACCTCCACATAAAAAACTCCTCTCCACATAAAAAACTCCTGTTCCAAGCACTGTAGTTGGGACAGGGGTGGGGAGATGTCTCCAAACAGGACCCACTTAAAGAAGGCCCTGTTAGGATGGGTAAAAGCAGGGGGAAAAACCCTCCTTCTTCCAAATTATCCCTCAAAATAAAAACTTCCCTCTTGTCTTCAGTCCACTGGAGGGGCTTTTGCTGCTGATGGATACAGAAGGGTGGATAAACGCCTTGTTTCCTCCCCCACCCAAAAAAAACCACAACTTCCAAAACCCAAAATTAATTCCTCAGGTCAATCTTTCGTGCCAGGAATATTCGCAGATAGTGGTTATCTCTGTGTGGTTGGTGTTTGTTTTTTTTAAAAAAGAGCGAAGTATCAAATGAAAAAAAGTTTCTTTTTCCTTCCCTTTTTCAGACACTAGAGAGGGAGAAATAGAGAGAGGAAAATAATATAACAACAAATGCGTCCTTGGAGGGCTGGTGCTGAGGGAGGAAAAACTAACACCTCCCTTGTCCAGAATCAAAGATTAGTTCCTCAGGTCAATCTTCTGTGCCAGGAATTATTTGTAGAGAGGGTGGATTTTTCTTTTTCCTCTTTGAAGCAAGTAGCAACTTTTTCTCTTCTTCTCTTTCAGGGCAGAAATAGGAATCCTCTGCGATTTCTTCTTCAGACACTGGAAGGGAAGATTGGCTGGAGTAGAGACAGGAGGGGGGGGGAGAATTCTTCAAGAAAATAAATATATAATTAAGAAGTGTCTGTGGATTGGGAAGTAGCAACAGAAAAAGCGCTTTTTTTCCTCCCTTTTCTTTCAGGCAAGAATGAGGGTTTTTTCCCCCCTCCACCGTTTTCTTCTGATACAGGAGAGTTGGGGTGGGGGGAGGGGGGGGAGAAAGGACTTTCTCCTCAAATATACCAAAAGTGTCTGGGGGGGAGGGAAAATAACTTTGAAAGAAAACCACCTTGCATATCCCCCAAGTTAGGTGGGTGAAGAGAAAGTGAAGCTGTCCTCTCTTTTTTTTGGGAGGGGGGGATTTTTATATGATTATTTCAATTTTTTCCTCCCCTCCTCCCTCAAGAGACGGTGACAGGTGAAGACTGAAGCGGTGGGAGGAAGAAGGAGGTGAAAAGAGGGGAGGAAAAGGAGTCGTCGTCGTCGCCGCCGCCAGGTACGTCTCCTTCTTCGGGCTCTTCCTCCTTCCCTCAGCGGTGCCTCTGTCGGCGGCTGCCCAGCCGAGGCATCCTGAGCCCGGGGTGCCCTCAGCTGCCTCCTCCTCTTCAGAATAAGCCCCCTCAGAAGGTCTCCTTCATGCCGTCGCTTCAGCAGCCCACTCTTTCCCACCCCGCCCGGTTAAATTTCAGCTCCTTTCCTCCTCCCCCCTCAGCGCCTTTAATTTTATTCCTCTCGCTCTCCTCTAATGGCGGCCGCAGCAGAGACGAAAAAGGCCGCCCCTCCCCCCACAGCCGCCATTGGCCGCCCTGGCTTTTTTTTCCCCCGTCTCCTTCCCACCCCGCTGATTGGACGCGGGCGTGTCACGTGACGGCCCCCCCTCCTGCCCCCTAGCTCGGCGGAAGGAGGAGCGAAAGAGGTGATTTCGGCGGCGCAGGCAGCGTCCTACCGCTAGGGGCGCCGGAAAGCAAATGAGGGCAGCTGGAGGGGGGCGTGGAGGAGGAAAGGAGGGAACGAACCAACAAGCTCAGGTGGGAGGCGCCTGTTGGAAGGGCGACATCTAGTGGCTCGGTGGGGAAGATGCAGGGGAAGAATTGAGTAGAGAAACTAGGCATTATTATTATTATTATTATTATTGTTGTTGTTGTTGTTGTTGTTGTTGTTGTTACTAGCTGTACCCTGCCACGCGTTGCTGTGGCTCAGTCTGGTTAAATTGAAAAGAAAGAAAAGACAAAGTGGATGTTTCTAATGTGTTTAATTTCACAATGCTTGTGGTTATACAATATTTTTAGTTGTTCCATTGTCTGTGTAGATATAGAGATTGTCTGGTTTGCCGACTCTAGAACACGCAACATATAATTGTCCATGTGAGAAGCAATCTGTGTCTAGATCTAAACCGCACAATTCTAAAGATTGGCCCTGAGCTTTGTTGATGGTGATTGCAAACGCCAATCGAATTGGGAATTGCAATCTCTTAAATTGAAATGGCATATCTGTTGGAATCATTGGAATGCGAGGAATGAGGACATCTTCACCTTTGAAAGGTCATGTCAAGATTGTTGCTTCTATGACCTATAAGAGCAAATAGGAGAGAACATGCAAATAAGAGAGGAGGCAGAGGCAGTGGATTGGCCTACTGGTTGGCGATGTCACAATGATCAGCAGGACTGGTTTTGAGGAGGCCTATTTCTTCGATTTAAAGACAAACCTTTGACCCCATATAGAACATAGTTACATAACAACGCTCGTGTATTCGAATGCAACGTTGTGTCAAAATTTCAAAGCAATCGGTGAAGAACTTTCGGAGATATAACGTCAGTTTCGAACGAACATTTACATTTTTATTTATATAGATTATTATTATTATTATATTATTTTTATTATTATTATTATCGTCGTCGTCGTCATCATCATCATTATAGCACCATCATTAATTTATTTTTTACTTAATTTGTGATATTTATGCCACTAAATATAATAACATTTCTAAGCAGTTCACATATAAATCTGTTTACTATTACTATTACTATTCTTTATCATTTTATATAATACTACTGTTTTGTCATTGTTATTTTTGTTATTTTATTCTATTACTATTATTATTTTGTCATTGTTATTTTTATTATTTTTATCATCACTATTACTACTATTCTTGTCAATATCATTTTATATTACTATTAGTTTTGTCGTCATTATTTATTTATTTATTTACAACATTTATGTACTGCTCCACATTTCAAACTGATTCCAGAGTGGTGAATAATAAAAGATAAGAAGATTTTTTTTAAAAAAAACACTTCCACAATTCACGGGGTTCCTCCAAACCTGTTGAAAGCCTCATGTGTGTGGGTGAGCAGCGCTATTTTGGCTACATGAAGATTGACTCCTAAACATTTTGGGTTTTACCCTTGAAAGTGACATCACAGTCATTTAAATCAAATAAATAAATTGTTAATAGAGGGAATTACGTTTTATATTTTATAAAATTACATTTATTATTATTATTATTTATAAAGCACCAATCATTTTCTAACCGCTCTACAGATAGTGTAATTTATTGTTGCCATTTGTTATTTGTTATTATTCACTGTTATTTACACAACATTATATTAAACTAATTTATTTATCTATACATGGATCTCCAGCTAGATTAGATTTACGTGTTATTGTGTCTGCTACTCCTGCTATGCTTCATATTAAAACTCTTAACTAAATGCAGACGGTGTGGCTTCAACAGAGTCCTGCCTAAAGAAAACCTCTATAAACTCACAGGTCTTAAAATATTCAGTTGGTATTGTCTAGCTGTGGATTTTGATATTTATAGAGATTGACATTTTGATCTTTACATGTTGATTGAGTTCAGCTTAAAATCAATAATTTTGTGCTTTCTTTTGGAAGGAAAAGTGGAGTACAAAATTTAAATAAACTGGGGGCGGGGAAATGGAATGAAATTATTATTGAATGAGATTATTGTTCATTGTACTTACATGCTTTATATAGTATTATTGATTATAGGAATTTATATCCCGCCTTTCCAACAAATTCCTAAGGCAGCTTATAACACAAAATCAAAAGGAAAAAAAAAGGGGGGGACATTTAAAGCAGAAAAACGCCGCAGAAAAAAGCACCAGGAACCTCTGCTCCCATAGATTTTGTAATGTCCCTGACTACTCCTCGGTTCTGACCTACGCGCATTCTCTGGTCATCTTCTGGTTTGTTCCTCATTAGTCCTGGCTCACAATTATCAGCTCTTGATTCTCTGGACTGCCGACCATAGCCCAACCCTCACAATGTGATTAGTAATAATATAATAAGTCATAGTGTCCAAGGGAACTTGGAAAGGAGAAAACTAGCCCCAGGCAGGCCTTTCCATGAGCCCCAGAAAGGCCTCATTCACATGATCATGGGAGGAGGGAGGGTAAAGTAATCAAGAAGTGGAGAGGAGTAGGAAAAACATGATCCGCCTGTCACATGACCATTACCCTCAGGGGGGGCCACCATGGCTTACTTACCCCTCCCCGCTCCGTGGGTAACTTTGCAGCCTCTCACTGCTGCACCTACATACCAGCAGGCGCCATGGCATAAATCATGCCACAGCAGCTGCTTCAGCCATCCGATGGGCCACACGACCGTAGAAAAAGTCCACGCTGGCAAGTGGCCCCTCTTGTGTGGACTCTATGGTCACTGCCATTTCCCCCCATTATTTTTCCCCTGGAACGATGGCAAAAATCCCATCAGACAACATGGGAACCACCATGGATGCCCGCTAACCCTGTTGTAGCAGGTGTGGGTATTTCAACCATGGAGGGAACACCCACCATGCGACGTGCTAGCCCCCCATGGCTCGTGGTTTTGAGTGATCCACAGTGGGCTAGTGTGACGTCTGAACATGCTCAGAGTCTTTTGTCTTAGGCGGTAAATTGGGAGGGTCAAGAGTAGGCATGGGTCCACATCGCAGCAGGGGCCCACTGGCAAAACTACCCTGGAATTGCTCCAGAGAGCTCATTGGCTCTCTGCCTGCCAAGCAAGCAAACAGCGACAAATGATAAGAACTTTGCTTTGTGCAGGACAACCTCCCAGTTAAAATAATGGGCTCATTCAGAAGACACCTTAAACCACAAATTTAACCATGGTGATTAAGCCAGAAAGCCAGGCTGTGTTCAGAAGACACCTTAAACCACAGCTTTAACCACAGTAAATAAGGCGTTTTGCTTTATTCACCGTGGTTAAAGCCGTGGTTTAAGGTGTCTTCTGAACACGGCTTGGCTTTCTGGCTTAACCACTGTGGTTAAAGCCATGGTTTAACGTGTCTACTGAACAGGGCCAATATTTTTTCAAAGAAATGAAGGGGGGGAAGATAAAAACCATTAGGGGCAGGGAGCCTAGTGGGTGCTAAATGCCCCAAACCATTTCAACAGGTGCAAGGATGTTCTTAAAAAGTGCGCCTCCCCCCCCAAATTCCTTCATCTACCCAAAAATGAAATGCACAAGAGCCTGGAGCATTTAATCGTTGGATGGTTAAGGGAAATGTTGTTGCTCCCCAATCCTATTAAATAAAGTTAATTACAAATACAGATAAACTCATCTGTTTTCCATAGCTTTTGGTATATTATTATTATTATTATTATTATTATTATTATTATTATTATTATTATTTTATATAGCACCATCAATGTACATTGTATATTTTAGCCTGATTTACTGTTCTCATTGTTATGATTATTCCTTTATTTCTGTTTTGTGTAACCCCTTCCCCCCTATATGTTTTAATGTGATTTTAGACTGTAAGCCTCTAGGCAGGGTATTGTTTTATTTATTATTTATTTATTACACTTATATACCGCCCCCATAGCCAGAGCTCTCTGGGCGGTTTACAGAAATTCTAAAATTTAGATAAAAACAAGTATACAAAATTTAAAAACACAGAACATGCACACATAAAGCATTAAAAACCGTTAAAAAACTAAACATGTGGGTGATTAAGATGTGCCGCCATATGCTTGGGCAAAGAGGAAAGTCTTAACCTGGCGCCGGAAGGATAGCAGCGTTGGCGCCAGGCGAGCCTCGTCAGGGAGATCATTCCACAGTCTGGGGGCCACCACCGAAAAGGCCCTGTCCCTCCTTGCCACACTCCGAGCCTCTCTCGGAGTAGGCACCCAGAGGAGGACCTAAGATGTTGAACGTAGTGACCGGGTATATACACGTCGCGAGAGGCATTCCATCAGGTATTGTGGTCCCAAGCCATGTAAGGCTTTATAGGTCAAAACCAGCACCTTGAATTGGGCTCGGAAACATACAGGCAGCCAGTGCAAGCGGACCAGAGCAGGTGTTATATGGTCAAAACTTCTGGTTCCCGAAATCAATCTGGCTGCCGCATTTTGCACAAGCTGCAGCTTTGAATATTTGTATATTCTGTACAGCACCAAGTACATTGTTGGTGCTATATAAATAAATAAATAAATATTTTCAATAACTGTTTCAGTATCATTCCAGAAGGGACAGCCTTGTTAGGCCTGGTGTAGCAAACACAACAGCAACAACAACAAAAATCTCACAGAACTATTAAAGACACATTTCAGCTGCAATCCTTTTAGGCACGCTTACCTGGGGCAAGTTTGCCTTGCACCAGGTAAGTATGCTTATGCAAAGCAGCTGCTGGGGAACATGGGCGGGAGGGTGCTGTTGCACCCATGTCCTGCTTGTGGGTTTTCCATGGGCATGTTTGGCCACTGTGTCAACAGAGTGCTGAACTAGATGGACTCTTGGTCTGATCCAGCAGGGCTCTTCTGATGCTCTTGCCAATCAAAACCCAGCCTTCGCCGATTGTATTTTAATAGGAAATCACAGCTGCCCTCCTGCGTTCCCACTGAACTCCGCTGCTTGGTTTCAGAGATCTCTTTGCAAAAGTGTTGGATTTCTCCTCGGGGACGTGGGACTTAATAACACTGCAAACAAGTCTTTATCTCTGTGCAGAGAGATAATTACTCCTAACGACCAGCGGGCCGCATTGGAACTTTGGGATGCCAGTGTGCGAGTGTGTACATGCGCCATCCTGCTTAGCCGCATGGCCTCATTTTGGTCACCATGGAGAGAACCGTCTGCTTCGAGGTTCTTGGAAAAGTTCTTATGTTCCAAAGGGCCTCTTCTCCCCCGCCCCCCAACACCGCCCCCACCCCGTGTTCGTCCCCAGCTGCTGCACACCGACAAGTGATGAAGGTTTTACAAAGAAATAAAAGCATAACCCAAATTAATTTCTAATTAGGACACACGCACACGCACAAGTATCTTTTCTAGCGCTTGACGTACCTGGCTTGCAGACAGAGAAAAAAAAGGGTGAGAATAAAACACTCGCAAAATTTAGCTTGCAAGCAAAAGCAAATGCACTTAACATCATTTCCGTGGAAAGTGCTCCAAAATCGGTCATTTGACAGCACAAGCGGACCTGTGCATAGTGGTTAGAGCCGACTCCCCCAACCGTGCTCCCTCTAGTTTTTTTGGGGGGGGACTACAACTCCCATCAGTACCAATCATAGCCAATGGTCAAACGTGATGGGAGTTGTAGTCCAAACTCCCATTGGGAGTTTCAGGAAGGTTAGGTTGGCATTTCGGACAAAGGATTCAAATCTCTGCTCAGCCTCAATGCACGCTGCAGACACACCCAAACTCTTTCTTTCTGTCTGCCTACTCTACCTCACAGGGTTGTTGTGAGGATAAATATGGGATGAGGAAAGAACTATGCAGTCCAACTGTAGCCGTTTGGAGGAAAGGACGGATATTCACATGCAATAAAATTTGTCCATAATTTTAAGGCTTACAGGCTTGCAGCCTTAGAGATGCAAAAAAAGCCGCCCACCCCAACGTTACACACCATAGCTTTGAGCAGGGGGTTGGACTCGATGGCCTTGTAGGCCCCTTCCAGCTCTGCTATTCTATGATTCTAAGTTTAGTTTATTTCATTTATATCCTGCCTTCCCTCTAAAAATAGCACTCAAGGTGGCCAGCAAGAGTAAAATACAGCTAAAATACAAAATTATAATTAAAGCATAAAACCCGATCAATAGAAGAGAAATAAACTCACCTGCTGAATGCTACTTCAACACACAAGTCAGGTGTGTATTTAAAGCTGATGATTTGCCATGAGCTCATTGTATTTCTGTGCTGTTACACACCATGTCTATTGTTAGAAAAGGCCCTAGGTACGCATGCCAAAAGCTTAAATCCTTTAAAAAAAATAATAATTAAAAAGTGGAGACTATTTCTCTTACGTTGATCATTGTTGCAATTATAATGCCACATACAAACAGAAATCCAACAAATGTTCTTGAAATATACGGCTTTCTTAGAATTTAATCATGAATAGATCTAGGAGCAGGACGATGAGAAAGAAGACAAGAAGAAACACGACGATAACGAAATGGATGATGCGTAAAAGGCGGGGGTGCAAAAGGGGAAAGTGACAGGCAGCAAAGAAAGGAGAGAAACAGGGCAAATTCAGGTCCAAAACTTTTTCCAGTTCCATGATGAGAATAAAATCAGGCCGGGATTGATGGATCATGGATCGCATACACCATCTATGCCAGCCTAGAAAAAAGTGGGATTAAAACATGAAATATAGGAATATATATATATATATATATATATATATATATATATGTGCAATGTCCTAAACTCATTTGCCATGCGATTGCCACATTGTGTAGAAGTGAACCCAATAAGGGTGCAACGCTATGTCCTTTGAAGGAGAACTCTAAATATTAGGCTGACCATTATGGAAAGGCGGACAGAGCTCCTGTATCTTTAATAGTTGCATAGAAAGGGGGATTTCAGAAGGTGTCATTGTATGCATGCAGCACCTGGTGCAATCCCCTCTTCATCACAACAGTTAAAGCTGCAGGAGCTATACTAGAGTGGCCAGATACAAAAGAGGGCAGGGCTCCTTCAGCTTTAACTGTTGTGATGAAGAGGGAATTTCACCAGGTTCTCCACATATACAAATGACACCTGCTGAAATTTATTTTTCAATACAGCTGTTAACGATACAGGAGCCCTGTCCTCCTTTTCATAGGGTCACCCTATAAATATCCGATGACCAGTAAAGCAGAAGGAGTGATGGAAGCAGTGAATGAGGTGGCCACGGCATCTCCTAATCCTTCTTCTTGCCAGAGCGAGAGGCAGGTGAACAGTCAGATAGCAGGGGTGAAGACAAGGTGGGAGTCCAGGGTGAGAGGGTTGGGGCCCTGACCAATGCCTTCCCTTGACGCCAGCCCTGGCCCAACACATACATTTTATAATCCTCCAATGTCTCTCTGAAGAAATTAAACCAGGTTTGCTAGCACATTAAAATGGAGTTGCCCTAACCAACACAAAGTTTGCAAAATATTTGCTGCAGAACCGGAGTGCATGTGCTTGAGCACAAGAGGGCAAGGTACAGAAAAGTATTTACATACTGAGTGTTCCTGTGGACACAGATCAAGTTACTTGAAATCCTAGCCGTTGTATCTAAGATCTCATACAGCGCATGCAAGCTAATAACGGCGAGGAACGTAAGTACGTGAACTCCCATGCAGATCAAGTCATGCAGATAAATGGCTTTATTCAGAACTGATAAGCTCCTTTCATAGGGCTGACTCCTATTTGCATAGAGGTATGCAAGGTTGCAAGTCTCACACGTCCTCCAATAGCAGGTAGAAAAAGGCATCCGTGTAACTCAAAAGCTTGCATTTGAGTTAGATGCCAAGTCACCTTTTTGTTCTGCCTGATGAAATCCTCTGTCCAAACTCTGAAGTCCACGGATGTCAGTCCAATAAGACACACATCTATCCAAATTGGGTCAGTGCTGAAAGGTGGAAAACTTCTCACAGAGGCTGAGGTACTGCGTAGTGGAAAGCAATGCTGAGTGCAAAGAGTAAGAAATGTACAATTATTTAATCGTATCACTTGGGAGGAAGGCCATGTTCATGTGCTACCAAGTCCTGCTCAATGGGTAGGGTGACAATATGAAAAGGAGGACAGGGCTCCTGTATCTTTAACAGTTGTATTGAAAAGCGAAGTTCATTTGTATATATGGAGAACCTGGTGAAATTCCTTCTTCATCACAACAGTTAAAGCTACAGGAGCCATACTAGAGTGACCAGATTTAAAAGAGGGCAAGGCACCTGCAGCTTTAACTGGTGTGATGAAGAGGAAATTTCCCATATGTACAAATGACACCTGCTGAACTTCCCTTTTCAATACAACTGTTAAAGATACAGGAGCCCTGTCCTCCTTTTCATATGGTCACCCTATTAGTGTGGCAACGAACAATGGGGCCAGAGAACACTTCCCCCCTCCCCAAGAGCCTAAAAATGATCTTCAAGCCCATAAATCAGCAAGGCTCTTCCTTATCCCACATCAGACAACAATGTAGATTTATTTTCTGTTATACATTATTATTATTATCATTATTATTATTATTATTATTATTTATTTATTTATTTATTTATATAGCACCATCAATGTACATGGTGCTGTACAGAGTAAAACAGTAAATAGCAAGACCCTGCCGCATAGGCTTACAATCTAATAAAATCATAGTAAAACAATAAGGAGGGGAAGAGAATGCAAACAGGTACAGGGAAGGGTAAGCAGGCACAGGGTAGGGAAAAACTAACAGTAGAAAGTAACAGTAGAAGTCTGCACAACATCAAGTTTTAAAAGCTTTAGGAAAAATAAAAGTTTTTAGTTGAGCTTTAAAAGCTGTGGTTGAACTTGTAGTTCTCAAATGTTCTGGAAGAGCGTTCCAGGCGTAAGGGGCAGCAGACGAAAATGGACGAAGCCGAGCAAGGGAAGTAGAGGCCCTTTTGTGATATATATATCTCACAAAAGAAAACAGAAGAAACATTTAATATTTGAGTAAGCAGATGGCCCATGTAGGAAGAAAAAAGCAGACTGGCAGACAATACATTTGATTTCGCGAGCCTGGGATATCTCTGGCAAGTCAAATGTTCTAGTGGCGGGAGGAAAAAATAAAGCCAGCATTGGCATCTCTGATCTGCCATATAAAGATAAATGTTCTGCTTCTCTTCCCCCGCTCCTCTCAATTTTAGTTCCGAAGAACAATGGCTGGCTCTGGAGAAATGCTGCGAAAAGGGATGAGGTGAGACAAGCAACCTGTTATTAATTTTTTTAAAAATGTTGACCTCGAAGCTGGTGGAACTACACAGGGTGTGATGGAGTGGAGGAATGGGCCAAGGAAGGAGGGGTTTTCAAACCTGTTTCTAGGGGACAGAAACATCTATAGAAAGCAGCATATTTATTTATTACAATGTTTATATACTGCTCCCCATTCAAGAAGTTCGGAGCGGTGAACAAACAGAATAAAAGAATAAAAACAGAATAAAAACACATTAAAAATACATTTTTAAAAGCAACAAAGTGCAAATAAAACCACAGCTGGTCATTAAGGGAAGGCTTCCAGGAGGTGCCGGAAGAAATACAACATTAGCACCTGCCTGACCTCCAGAAGTAGGGAATTCCATATAAAGGGGGCCACCACATTGAAGGCTCTTCCTCTGGTGGACTCCAATCGGACCATAGGTCCATGTGGAACCACCAGAAGCGTGCCCTTGGATGACCTCAGTGACTGGGCAGGTTGATAGGGGAAAAGGCGCTCTCTCAGGTATCCTGGTCCCAAGTTGTTTAGGGCTTTGTACGCTAGTACAAGAACTTTAAACCTGGCCCGGTAGTGAATACGCAGCTACAGTGCAGCTCCCTCCGCAAAGAAGTTGCATGCTGAAAAGGGGCAGCTCCTGACAACAGCTGAGCTGCTGCGTTCTGCACTAGCTCCAGCTTCCAGAGCAAGTGTCGAAATGCCTTCCTTAACAGATCGCTGATTAACGAGCCAGAGCCCTCTGTCCGTTAGATCATTGGAAGAAGGACACTAATAGACATTGCCTTGCATTTAAATTGGTTCCAAGGTGCCAGGGTCTTTGCTGGGAGAGTTCTCACCTTTACTACCTGAAATCTTTCCTGCTTGGACTAACCACAATCTGAGCCACTCAAAGCATTCTCCACCTGGACCCACCATCAAATCTGAACCCTTCTCTGTTTGAACCTTGTATGGTTAATAACTTGTCACAGAAGATGATATTGGAAACAAAGTCTCTAACGCCTGGACCACTTTCTTGTTTGGACTCAACCTTCCTTAATGCCTATCATCCCGACACCTGGGTTTTTTAGCCTGCCTGGGATGGGGTGTAGTAGAGGTCCTAAAGAGGAATATCTCTACTGCTCAGGAACTTCCTAGCTAGGGAACGCTGGGAGTTGTAGGACTTCCTCCCCATCTAAACATGTGTAGGATTGCACCCTAGGTGTTCCTAGGCAGACTAGTTGATGTGGAGAAGGTTCCCACAAAGTAGAAAGGAATGCTTTAAATTTAACTAGTGGTTAAATTTGGATTCAATTGGACTGAAACACCATTTCCCATCTCCACGTAACAGGAGCTTTCTTTGCGTCCGCTTCTAAATTGGTCCACGGCTGGTTTGCCGTCCTTACAAAAGACCTTCTGCAGAGGGCTCTGAAGACACCACCTCCACCACCCAACAGCTGCAGTGCAATCGCAGAGGTGGCAACTGCACAAGTATGTCAGAAGAAGTTACAGCTGTTTCTGTTCCATCAAGAGCACAGCAGGCATCTCAAAACGCCACGGCCAAATTTTGATTCGACGTCTCTGCCCAAGGCTCTTGTTTTCATCTTGGCACAATTCAAGAGGCTGTGTTTGTTTCATAGAATCATAGAATAGCAGAGTTGAAAGGGGCCTACAAGGCTCAATGCAGGAATCCACCTTAAAGAATTCCTGACAGGTGGTTGTCCAGCTGCCTCTTGAATGTCTCTAGTGTGGTCGAGCCCACCACCTCCCTGGATAATTGGTTCCTTTGTCATACTGCTCTAACAGTTAGGATGTTTTTCCTGATGTCCATCTGGAATCTGGCTTCCTGTCACTTGAGCCTGTTATTCCGTGTCCTGCACTCTGGGAGGATCAAGAAGAGATCCTGGCCCTCCTCTGTGGGACAACCTTTCAAGTATTTGAAGAGTGCTGTCATGTCTCCCTTCAATTTCCTCTTCTCCAGGCTAAACATGCCCAGTTCCTTCCGTCTCTCTTCACAGGGCTTTGTTTCCAGATCCCTGATCATCCTGGTTGCCCTCCTCTGAACACACTCCAGCTAATCTCTATCCAGCCCTAAACAAGAGACAAGAGATCTGAATTCAAATCCTCCACTGACAAGAAGCTAACTGGGTGATCTCAGGCCAGCAATGCTGTCACGTCAAGAGTCCTCACAACAGCCTGTGAAATATGTCAGCCTCCAAGTCCAGGGGGTCTGTCTAAATGTCGTCATTGCCCCGAGGTGAATCCGAATCCATGTTGCATTGGTGATATGACACAGCCGACGATTCGGAGCCAACTCGGGGCAAAGAGCAGAAGATGAGCATCACAGAGGTACCCCGGCTTTTCCTGCCCGAGGGAGGCCAGTGCAGCTCTTCCGACGTCTGTCCTTGCTCCGACACTGCACCCGGGGCGTTCCTGGACGGAAGGCGACCTCCCATTGGTCACTGGAGGCTGCAGAAGGGGAAGCGACGAGCCTGGTGAACCTAATGGCTGCTGGAAAGCCCACACTGCCTCCCCCAGTGGGGATTCTTCACCACCATCCCACAGTAGCAATGCCATGAAGGCAGCCCTCAGGTCTCTTTTCCTCCCTTCCATGCTCAGGCCCTGCTCACGGTAGGTAGTTCAGATCTCTCGGACAAAATTTGAAGATTAGATTCTCCCCCCCCCCATCACACCCACTTTATCATCACACTTTCCTGTGATCTTTTCAGGAGGCGCACAAGCGGAAATGTAACACGCCCCTTCTTGTCTCAGTAACCTACTTCCCCACCGCCTCCGCCCCGCATTCCCTTTAAGATTTCCCCGAGGATAAAAACAACATGGTTACAAGATTAACTTCAATCGATTAAACGAGATCGTGCCCCCACCAATGAAACCAGAGGGGGGCCCCCACATTTATCATCAGAAATATAACAAAGGAACATTTTGAACCATTAGTAAATGAAGCACGTTTATTTTTAAATGCAGGAGCTAAAGCCGGCAGAGAGGGTGGCTATTGGTGCTGCTGGAGATATATTAAGGCTGAGATCCTATGCACACTTACTTGGGAGCAAATCTTGTGGAATTCAGTGGGACTTATTTCTGAACAAGCCTGCATAGGGTTCTGTTGCATGTTGCAATTTTTTGTTTTAAATGACATAAGATTCTCATATATACTGTCTGTTTTGTTTGTGTATACTGTCTGCTTTACGGTTTTTATGGTTTTACATTTTGTATATCATTTATAATCTTTTAATCTTTCATAAACTACCCAGAGAGCTTCAGCTATGGGGCGGTATAAAAATGTAATAAAAAAGTAATAAATAATAATAATGAAAGTGAGTGTCGAAGCAAAGATAGATTTAACACCTGGTTCGCACATAATGCTGGCCCATGGTACGGGGTGTTGAATCCTGGGTAGTTGTGATGTGTGAACGCAGCTGCACTGACAAATTATGGTTTGTTAACCACAAACAATCCGGAAAGTGAATCCATGGTTTGCTGTTGGCTTGTGAACTCCAGGTTGTTAAAACCTTGGGTTGTCGTTGCATGCAAACCCAGAATCATGGATTGTTTCGCCAGAGTACAGAGGTGGCAGGCAAGAGTGATAAAAAAAAACAGACACCCTGCAGGCCATTACTACAGTGCTGCAAAGGCATCTGGGAAACAGGGAGTACGTGGTCGAAGAAGGAGGGAAACCAACAACCCAGGAACTGAGAAGATCAGCCACTTTGTTCGATCATCTACCAGACAAACCCTGGGTAGGGCAACTAACCATGGGTTAAATAAACCATGGATTAGCATTATGTGCAAATGAGATTAATTTGTGTTTCAAATGAAAGCCATGAGCCAAGGTAATCGCTTTAAGAACACGTAGGCTGCAATCCTATACCCATGGGTTTATTTATTTATTGTTTTCATTTCTATATCACCCAGTAGCCAAAGCCATCTGGGTGGTTCGCAGAAACCACACTGAATTCAATGGGAGTTACTCCTGAGTAAACATGCATAGGATTGCACTGCTAGGATGAAATAATTCTAAGGAGTGTGGCATGCGCAAGAGAGGGTTTTGGTTGTTATATAAAAATAAAAAAACTAGATACAAATTAAGTGTAGTCTCTCAGATTAAATCAACGGGTTGTTAGGGATTTCATAGAATCATAGAATCATAGAATCATAGAATAGCAGAGCTGGAAGGGGCCTACAAGGCCATCGCGTCCAACCCACTGCTCAATGCAGGAATCCACCCTAAAGCATCCCTGGCAGATGGTTGTCCAGCTGCCTCTTGAATGCCTCTAGTGTGGGAGCGCCCACAACCTCCCTAGGGAACTGATTCCATTGTTGTACTGCTCTAACAGTCAGGAAGTTTTTCCTGATGTCCAGCTCGAATCTGGCTTCCTTTAACTTGAGCCCGTTATTCCGTGTCCTGCACTCTGGGAGGATCGAAATAATTATTTATTTAATTATTACATTTTTATACCGCCCAATAGTCGAAGCTCTCTGGGTGGTTCACAAACATTAAAACCATTAGGAACATAATAAAACACCCAACAAGCTAAAAAAAAAAAAAAAGAAATTAAAATTAGGGTGACCATATGGAAAGGAAGACAGGGCTTCTGCATCCCCAACAGCTATATCGAAAAAGGAACTTCAGCAGGTGTCACCGGCCTGCACGCAGCACCTGGAGAAGCTCCCTCCCCACCACAACAGCCAGAGCTCCAGGAGCCCATCCCTCCCCTGTATCTGCTCAAGAGGACAGGGCTCCTGCAGCTTTAACACTTTTAAACGTTTTTCTCTTCCCCCCTATCCCCAAAAGCAAAGCATTGGTGCCTCCGTCCTCCTCCACCCTGCCGCCCTCCTACATTTAAGCCTGTAGATCCAGGAGTTCTGTCTTCCTTTTAATATCCCTGGATTGTATAAAGCACTTGGCTGTAGTGAGAGGCTAAAAATGCTTATGATACCTAGCCGTGTCCTCTTTCCTTGCGCTGTCTTCAAGAAGATCAGTCATAATGGGCCATATCCTGCATTCAAGAGCGCCGTTTCCTGAAATGTAATGAACATTACACTTGTTTAGTCAGATGAAACGATAGAATCTAGTCCAGGGGATCAGAACTGGATGCACGGTACAAATCAAGGACATAACACAGAAATATTTGTCAAAGCCTTTTCTCAGATAATGGAAAAGAGACTAAATACATTTTTTTTATTATGAACAACCATAAGGAAAACCTGCAGGCATCCAATGGATTCCATCTATATTTTTGTCTGTAAAGTAAAAGGGGGAAATGTTAAATGTACTGCTCTCTGCCAATAACGAGACTTAAATTAGATGCATTTTTTTTGTCTTTATTTTTGGGAAATTAATTAACAACAATTAAAAAAAGAACTACTTTTGCTTTATGCTTAAAAAAATCCTCAGCTCAAAACCCTGCACATTAGATGCAAAGATGCACCGAACATCTTTTGTAGCTTGACCCTGAGATCTCCAGAGCAGCTGAAATTTCTCCGTCTATTATATTTCAAATAAATGTTGAAAGCTTTGCAGTATATTATATGTGTTCACCGTTTCTGCACTCACCACAATATTGTAAAAGGCATTCCCCATTGCTTGCTTGTAAAAATCTTCTTGCTGCCGATATTCAAGGCTGCTGCGACCCAGTTTTCTTAATTTTTTATCCAGTGTTTTCAGAAGAAGCTGTGACATGTCCTTGCCATTCTTGCTTGCTTGGGTTTCCAAAAACTTCCTTATTTTGCCAATGGATAAGAGGTCATTTAGAACCTACATTGACGTGATTGAAAAGGTAAATCGTAGGATGTTAGTACCATCGTAGTTCTGTGTATACACTCTGGACTACAATTCCCAAACTGTAACCAGGGCACTCTAGCATGCCATCAGAAAATACGTTAAACTAAAAGCTCATCCGAGACCAAATGACACACCTACTCTTCATGATTTACTGGTTCCGTTCACAGAAGCCAGGCCTGGAGAATTCTGACTTACCATGAATGAGAAGCTACATATCTGTTTCCTTCTGCTTGCCTCTGTCCTGTTAGTGTGAGTGGGCAAAAAACATTAGAGATCACTTGTTTAGCCTGTCTGAGCCGGCAATCCTGGCCTCTTGCTCTCTTTCCAAGCCAGAACAGCAAACCAGGGTTTGATCTTGGTTTACGAATCCTGGCTTGTGAAGGGAGCAATGTGCTTGGACAACACTCTAAATAAATACTTTTTTTTTCCGTTTGCTATCCACTTGCACTAGTGGAAGGTGACAAGTGAGGTTGTGGATGTGTTGAATCGGTGCCTGGCTGCGACAATGGACTGGATGAGGGCTAATAAACTGAGACTCAATCCAGACAAGACTGAGATGCTGTTAGTAGGTGATTCCGCTGACAGGATGGGGGGTGTTCTACCGGTTCTGGATGGGATTGCACTCACCCTGAAGGAGCAGGTTCGTAGCTTGGGGGTCCTTTTAGACCCATCATTGTCACTTGAGGCTCAGGGGACCTCAGTGGCACGGAGTGCCTTCTACAAACTCCGGTTGGTGGCCCAGCTACGCCCCTATCTAGACAGGGATAACCTGGCTTCAGTTGTCCATGCTCTGGTAACCTCCAAGTTAGATTACTGCAATTATGATAAACCAGGATATTCCAGTATCCTGGCTTACCATTCCATGCAAACGCGCCCACTGGCCTGAGATGTTCTGGCTGTAGAACATCTTCCAGTCATCGGTAACATGCTATAGCAATTAAACATTTTAAACCTGAAAGTTCAGTGTGATTGCTTTTTGGTCAAACAACGATCCACAGCAACAAATAACAGGACTGGTTTCTGACACATGGTCAGTGGAGTCTTGGTGGCACCAATTTGGGTGGGGCTGTGAATCCGTTCTGGGTTTTAGTCAGAACAAGCCAGAACTCGGAGCTATCCAAGGTGCTGAATCTAGCTTGGGGCCTATGATTCAGCACCTTGGAAGCTTCTTTTTTTTTTTTTAAGAGTTCTGACATTTGCCAAGACCCATAACATTACAGCAAACTCAACATTTGAGCCTGAACTTCACTATATTTGTTGTTCCATTACTAAAAGTTTCCATTCCTTAAAACAAATGTGTTTTTCCAACTCAACTCCATTCCACTGCACTTCTCTTGGGCTTTATCCAATGTTAGCCCTCCTTAGAGTAGACCCATTGAAATGAATGGGACTTGAGTTAATCTCAAATACCAATAATTTCAATGGGTCTACTTGTAAGTAGGACTAACATTGGCTACGATCCCTCGTCAGGGATCTTAGCGACCCATTTTTTTTTTTAATGCCAATCTCGTGAAGGAGGGTTTTCTTCACACCTACCAGTTTAAAACTGTTGAACCCTGATGAATGCTTTGCTGTTGTCACACACGGCTTTGTCGTAATAATTTATGTGGTTTAATTCGAAGGGAAGAAGACAAAAGCAGAGATCCCCCAACAGCCAACCTCTATGGACTGGCAATAAGTTAAGTGCCAATGTCTGAGGGTTCATTGCAAGTGCAGTTAAAAGAACTCTTGCAAGATGCTAAAAGCCACTCATTTGGAGCATATCTTTAAAATCCCCTAAAGTACCATCTACAAAAAGAAATCGAACTCTCACATACTAAGTAGCCTACTTTTTCGCTAATGCAAAAGGCAGTTTCTTGCACCCTTGAGCCCAATAAGAGGCTCTCTTTTTTTCATTGAGTCAACACCACACTGCTCCCAGCCATGTTCTTATGTAATTAAGCATATTAAAAATAGTCTAGCACCCTCTCTTCACAACCCAGCTCTGATTTTTAGTAGTTAAGCTGGTGATAAAACAGTTTGTATTATTATTATTATTATTATTATTATTATTATTATTATTATTTCCATCAGGCTCTGTGACAGAGGATGCGATGAGAAGCTGGGAAGCAGGGCCACTCCATCAGCCCTGCTGAAAGACTGGCTCCATCAATGAGCTCCTCTCCCTGAAATATTTCTATTTCAGCTGGTCGTTATAAGAACTACTATTTGACTTTAATGACAGTTGCCTGAGGGGAAGGGCTGTAGCTCACAGGTAGAGCACATGCTTTGCAGGCAGAAGGTCCCAGGTTCAATTCCACCCTCTCCAGCGTGGGCTGGGAAAGATCCCTGCCTGAAACCCTGGAGAGCCACTACAAGTCAACATTGACAATACTGTGCGAGGTGCACTCAGTATAAGGAAGATTCTTTTGTGTTGCTTTTTTCCTCTTCCCTCTCCATCCTCTTTTCCTTTCGTGTTGTGTCTTTCAGACTGTAAGCCTGCAGTCAGGGAGTTTTTTACTGCCGGTATAGAAGTCACTCTGGGAGCCTTTCTTTGACTCACGAACAGGGTAAAAATGCTTTAAATAAATAAATATTCATGAATTAATAGTTTTATTCTGCAGCACAAGAAAGCCCAAGCTGTGTGTCGGTCTTGAGAGAGCTTTTATTTGTTGTGAGAAAACAAAGAATTAAAGCACAGCTGGGGAATCTTCCACTACAACACCCATCATCCCCAACCATTGACTGTGCTGGCTGGGGCTGATGGGAGTTGCAGTGCAGCCACATCTGGAGGCCACTGATTCCCCAACCCTAAATTGGCCCACGTCACCCAAGCACAGAGGAGGCTGCCCTGCTGTGTCTCTGCATGAGAACCTCACTGGGTAACGTTGGGGCAGTCACTGCCTCTCAACTTAACCTACCTTACAGGGTGGTTGTGAGGATAAAAGGGGTAGAGGAGAGCCTTTGGATTTAGGAGCTAGCCCACCCTTTCCCAACCTGGTGCCTCCCCAGATGTGCTGGCCTGCAATGGCCACATCTGGGGGACTTTAGGTTGGGGATAGCTGAGCTAGCCTGGCAGCAGCTCGTGCTGAAAAATGAGATACAAACTACTTAAACAACTAAAATATAAGCAACAAGAACCAGACAGATGCATGCAAGAAGCTTCAAAGCACAGGCACGGCGGCATGGATTTATCATCGCACAAAACGTCAAACTTACAAGCAACTCATGGCAGTCGCCATCGAAGTAGTGGCCATCCCATAATTCAACGATGACGCTGCCGTACGTCGCGAGAAGCTTTAGCCTCTTGTTCCGCAAACCTTCAGCCATAACCTCCTTCACAGGTCGGGAGCGTACGCGCTGAAGAAATTCCTTGCAAACATATTGAAAATAGTATACTTTCGAGAAGGAAACCCAACGTATGACGTTTGAAACGATACGGGTCAGAGTTCTCTGACTTGTTATGAGCCAAGGGCCGTTGCTTTGATAATCATGCACACCCTGAGACCACGTTTCCACTGAGAACTGTGTGCATCATGGCTACAATTCTTCCTCACTTCCTGTTGCCACTCAACCTCTCTTCTATTTCATTCACGGCTTGGGACCTCAATACTTCAAGGACCACCTCTCTTTGTACGAATCTAGCCGTACGAATCCTCCCAAGAGGAGCTCAGGTGATGGCAGTTTGGGAACAGGCCACATCAAGAATCTGCAAGCAAGCACGCTATTTCTGAATGTTCCCACATTCATAATCATACATGCACAAAACCCTTCTGCTAAGCTAGCTTTCTACTTGCAAGGGGCTAGGGAAACAGGAAGCTGCTTTATACCAAATCGGACTATGGGTCCTTCTAGCTCAGTATTCACCAGCTTTTCCCAAACTGGGGTCTTCCAGATGTTTCGGACGACAACTCTCAAGAGTCCTGACCGTTGGTCATGCTGACTGGGGCTGATGGGTGTTGAAGTCCAAAACACCTGGAGGGCAACAGGTTGGGGAAGGCTGGATTACACTGAATGGCGGCGGCTCTCCAGGGTTTCAGTCAGGGGGTGCTTCCCAAACTTTGCTGGAGATGTTGAGTTTTGCACAGCACCTAGCACTTTCCCAGTGCTAAACAGCATGCAGAGTGGTGATGTGGAACAGGGGTGAAGGGGTATGAAGAAGAGCTCCTTGCTTACAATTTCCACTGAGCCACCCTCAGGGTAATAACATTGGCCTACCTCATAGGGCTGTTGTGTGAATTGCCGAGCTGATGTTTGTGAACAACATTTTGTTCATCCAGGTAAGTGCTATACCTTATAGGTACAACCTGATCAAAGTTAAGCCCTTTTCTTTCCCATTAATTTCAATGAATTTAACTCATTCACATTGGAAGTGCTTTTATGTATTTGTTACATTTATATCCCACCCATCCTCCTCCTCCTCCTCCTCCTCTCTATTTTATCCTCACAACAACCCTGTGAGGTAGGCTAGGCTGAGAGTCACTGACTGGCCCAAAGCCAACCAGTGAGCCTCATGGCTGAGTGGGGACTAGAACCCGAACCCAACACTCTAACCACTATACTGTACTGTGTCTCTATCGATGGGACAGAAAGGGCTGGATTTAGGGTGTATAGTTGTTTTAAATATTTTATGCAGTGTGGGGTAGTGGTTAGACTGATCAGTTTTGACGAACAGAGGTGGGGCAGGAAAACTTAGGTTCAAATCTACACTTAGGCATGAAGCTTACTAGTTTGTTTTGAAGCTTACTGGTTTGTTTACCAGTCTACCTCACAAGCTTCTTGTGAAAATTAGACAACCTTATGAGCATCATCGGGCGAGCGTTTCATTGCACGCTCGTTACTGGGCACTCACGGATTTTCGTGGGTCTCTCTCACGACGCCGTCTGCCTCCCGCCCCTTCTTGCCTTCTTGCCTTGACAACACCCCCACCCACCCCCAGTAAATCCAACTTATTTGTAAAGACGGATATTGCTGTATGCAGGAGAAGCAGTGGGATCAAAATGGACCACTGAATGGGCCACGTGCACATTGTTTACTTCCTCTTTCAAAAAAGGAAGTAAAGAGGGACAAATGCGTGGGCGGAGAAACGACGGTAAGCAAAAGTGATTTCCCCCTGTGCGATGATGCTCTATGTCAGCCGCCCCAGGCCCATTGAAGGAGGGGCAGCTTATAAATATGACAACACACACCCCCTCTGGCTACATCCATAGCACGAAACGTAACACCTGACTCAGTATAAGGCAGCTTCCTAGGTCTCCTAATGGCTACAGCCAGAGGTGGGCAAGTTGTAGTCCTCCAGCTGTTTTTACCCAGAACTCCCATCAGGGTCGGCCCTACCCTTAGGCAGGGTGAGGCAGCCACCTCAGGCGGCAGATGCTAGGAGGCAGCAGCAGCAAGGTGTTCAAGGAGAGAACTGTGTGGCATGCAGTCTACTTTGCGGCCGCTAAGTTAGCTCTGCTGCCTTCAGGTTCAGCGGAGAACGTTGCCCCCTGACTAGTGTTGAAGGCAGGTTTGTCTGCCCGCCCAGTACAAGGAATGGGAGAGGGCAGCATCTTGTCTTTTGCCTCAGCTAGCAAAATGTTTGGGGCAACTCCCATCATCCCTCACCATTGGCAATGCTGGCTGAGGTTAATGGGAGTTGTAGGCCAAAACAGCTAGCAAAATGTCTTGGGGCAACTCCCATCATCCCTCACTATTGGCAATGCTGGCTGGGGCTAATGGGAGTTGTAGGCCAAAACACCTGGAGGGCAAATTGCCCACCTCTGGGCTAGATCAACCAACAAAAGATTTTGGCCCCAGTGGTTAATCAACTAAAGTTGCACTTGATTCGAGGCTAAAAGCCTACTTGTCTAGCTCAATAGGTATTTTATTACATTTACATCCTATCTGTAATGGAGAATGCTCAAGCTAGGACTTTGGCAAACCTCGCCAAGAGAGTGTATGCGCCCCCCTCACTGAGAGATGGTTCTCAGAAAACGCTGAAATTCAGACGCTCCCCTCCCTATGTCTCCCAGCCCTGTGAAAAAAAGGTCAGTACTTACGCCGCTCGGCACCCCCTGAAACAACGGGGCGCTGTGCACTCCACTTCTCACACAGCTCCTACAAAACAAAATGCAGCGTGAAACAAGATAGAAATGACTCCCAGTCTCAGGTTCCTGCTCTTTTCTTCTGAAGTTTTAATTCAGCTCTCCTCCCTCACCCCCGGCGATAATGCATACGCCGAATTGGAGTTTAATTAGATGGTAACCAGAGGGGCTTTTGTGCTTATGAGGTAATAAATACTCCTTGAGCTAATAAACTCCAAGCCAGTAGGAGTGGTTATTAATCTCATATATATATATATATATATATATATATATATATGTTATCAAGTTAGCAGAAAGAGACCCCTGAAGTTATTACTATTATTATACGGTTATATTTTTCCTCAAGACCACTGAATTGAAAGCATGCAGGGAGTTTAGAAACCACAATATAGACTTCTGGGCAACTAGCCCAAACAGCATTTTTCTCGAGTGTTGGTTGGATTTCGGTGGGGCTATGATTCCATTCTGGGTTTTAGTCAAAAACAGCCAGAACTCTAAAAGAGCTGTCCAAGGTGCTGAAACCATTTTGGGGGCAGAGTTCAAAGCCTTAGATAGACCCTTTAGAGTTTTGGCTAATTCTGACCAAAGCTCAGGATGGAATTACTGCCCCACCAAAATTGGAGGCACCAGCCTCCACTGCTCAAATCCCACCTGGCACAGGGTGAGCTCAGGTGAACTTCCTATCGATGTGGTTAACATCTTTTTAAAAATATTTAATCTCCCACTAAAAAAAAATATCCATAAAACACAAGGCAATAAAATATAATACAAAACCTTTAAAAGTTTAGAAGCGGATCAAAACCTGAGTAAAATACAGAAGCATTGTAAAGATTGAAAGACACAGAAAAACAGCTTTTAAAACAAAGATGATGGGGTGAAAGCCAGGGAAAATGAAAAGGCCATCAGTTGGGGCCAAAAGACCGCAATGCCAGTGCCAGGTGAGCCTCTCCGGGGAAGGGGTTCTACGAACGGGGAGCCACCACTAAGAGGGCCCTTCCTTTAATGGCCACATGCTTCGCCTCATTTGGTGGGGACAGCTGGAGGAGGTTCTTTGAAGATTGTCTTAGAATCCAGACAGGTATACATGGGAGTCTGGCCCATTCAGGCTCCTGCTTCTCCCTTGATGGGTGCCCCCCACCCCTGCAGCTTAGCTCTGGCAGAGACTGAGTGATGGAACCAAAGGCGCACCAGCTGCAATTGGCCATTCAGTGGGGAGGCAGTTTAAATTTAAAGGCTTATTTATTAAATGGGGGGGGGGCGCACCCAATGACTAGGTTCGCACAGCATGCTAACCCCCACTGAGTGTGGGTTGTTTGTTGAACCCTGGGTTAGCGTGTTGTCTGAACCCAGGACATTTTCCGCAGGGTGGCTTGTTAGCCATGCAGCATGGCTTATTCTTCTCAAACAAGCCACCTCGAGGACACGTGCTTTGTTGTCATGTTGTTCAGGGCGATTAACAAGCCACGCTGCCCGGTTAACGAGCCCCCCTGTGGAAAATGTCCTGGGTTCAGACAACATGCTAACCCACCACAGCAACCCACCGTTCAACAAACAACCCACGCTCAACCACTGAGTACGGGTTAGCATGTGGTGCAAACAGACACAGTACTGAGAATGCCTCAAAACATCTCAGGCTGATCCTGTGGGGCACAGCTCCGTTTCTGCCTAAAACCGCTCCATCGGCACCCCAAAGATATTGCTGATTAAAAGGACGCTTGTGCTGTGGGGACAGCCCCTTCGCAGAATTTGTCTTCCGCCGCTGCGGATTTGTATTTTTCCAGAGCAGAGTACGCACAGCCTTGGCCCGCAAAGGACGCTTACGTCGGCAACTTTAAATACCGTAGCCGTGAGCTAGAGAGCCAAGCCTGCTGCACAGACCTCGATACAACACACACACACACACACGCCACCCGGGCCATCTTAACTGTTCCAAAGGTTCTTTGCCTAGCTTAGCACGTTGAGGATTTAGAAACTCACTGTTTCAGACTGTCAGGATTTATATCCCAAACAGCTGTGCCAAGAAGTCACAGGAACCAAACAGCCGTTCGGGGAGCACCATAATCTATTTGCTTCTCCTCAGTTAGTTTTCGATTTCAGCGGCTTTGCAAACAGCGGTGCGGCACCCTGCCGCATCCCAGAAGCATGTCTTGGGTTGCGGCATTCCCAGGCAAGGAAGGGTCCCGTCCAAACCTTACACTTGTCTCCAAAGACAAATTGCATTTTCCCCTCTTGGGTTTTGTAAGAGAGAGGTACTTGCCGACCCAATTCTAAAGCGAGGGCAGGCAAAGTGATGCAGGCAGGCACCAATATCCCCCTGCATGCCTTTCTGAGAGCCTTACCCATCCCACTTTGGGTGGTGATCCACAGAGAGAGAGAGAGAGAGAGAGAGAGAGAGAGACAGACAGAGGGAATGAGTTGGCTGGCAGAATGTGGTGGGGAGAGAGAATAAGTTTGCCTTCTGTGAAAGTGGTTTCTCCCAGTGCTGAAAAAGGTGCTGGTTCATGTCCCCAGGCTCAGACCCTACCTCTGACTTCTGCTCAGGCTTTTCGGTAGGTTACTAGCTACGCCTCTAATGGCAGCCATTTTGGGACTCTTCACCTGGCAAAAAAGCAGGGGATAGGGGAAGAAACCAAGTCCCCCAAACTGGCCAGGTATTATAGCCCTGAGGTGTGCAGTTTAGCAAGAGACCCAGTCTCAAAATAGAGATTTGCAGCCTGGATGAATTAGGTGTTGCAGGTTATCCGATTACACCTAGCAAGGCATTTCGGGGGCTGTCTATACATTTTAAAAGCCCCAAGGTGGCTGTGCGGTGGCGCTGCGTCGGTTATACGACGCAGCCGCCAATTCCCTGCCACTGCGGGACTTTCCTGCAAAGCTGCACGTTTAAAAAGTTGGGGACTTACCCTGACTTTTTAGGCTGGAGCGGGTCACCACGGCTCTTCCAGCGTCTGACCTTGCTCTGGGCTGAAGGCGACCTCTGATTGGTCGCTGGAAGCCGGGCAGAGGGCGGGTCCAGCGAGCTGAATTGCTGCTGGAAGGCCCACGCTGCCTCCTGCCATCGGGATTACCCGCGGCCACCCTGCAGCAGGGAAAGCATGGGGTTTTCCTGAAAGTGGCAGCAATGCGGTGCCATGAAGGCAAGCCCTTGGGAGGCAGGAGCAATGGCTGATCTCTATTTCTGTAAACACAAAGGCCAGCTGTAACCCTGATCTGTATTACCTAGCGGCCGGAAGAACAGCTTCTTACGTTGCGCTGGACAGGAGGGGGCTGAGAAAGCACGGGAGAAGACCACAGAAAAACACAGAGCGGCAAAAAGTAGTCAACACCATCTTATTGATTCTCTATAAAATTAGTGAATAAAAGGATGACAATTCCAGAACAAAGGGATAGAAGGAGCTCCTGATAAGAATAACTTGTAAAAGTTCTGGCATCTTTTAAATGTCTAAGGCGCATGTATTTCCTCCGAATGAAAATGATCTAACTTGCTGATATTAAATCTCCAGGCGGGGTGTTATTCCTAGAGTTTATGCAGATGGCTTTGCCCTCCGGATAAAAACAAACTTTTAAGGGGGGGAAATGGCTGTATCTTTGGGGAATGGTTTTAAGTCTAGGGATAGCTACATTAGGAGATTTAGCACCATTACTTCATATCTGACATTTATTCCTAGTTTGGTAATACAAAAATTACCAAATAAAATTGGCACTTTACTCGGGATTTCTTATTTTTCCACAGGCCTCTGCTAATACGGAAGACGGCAGTCGTCAAATTTATTCAAGTTTTTCTTGTCAACAATATCATTAACCAAATCCCTCAATTTCAAAGTTAATAAAAGCATCTGGGTTTTCTAGCACAGCAAGACTGGCTTGCATATTTAAACCGCATACATAGATGAATTTGCATTGGGCCGAATTTGCATATTAATGAAGGACTAATTGCTCTTTGCAGTCAGTTTCCTGCATATGAATTTACTACTCTTTGTATGATCCCCTGCCTGCCCGCCCCGAATGTTTGAAAAATCCAGTTAAAAAAAGGCGAAAACTTTTTCTTTTTTTTTTAAAGCTGTAGAAATATTTGAGAAACAGGAAAGGAAAGGATACTCAGATTATTTTAAAAGCTTTCACCGATTCTTCCATTTCTGTCATAAGTAAAGTAGCTGGATAAATGTGGACTTTTGAAGTATCTGAATAAATGTGGACTTTTAAAGTCGCTGGATAAATGTGGACTTTTAAAGTCGCTGAATAAATGTGGACTTTTAAAGTCGCTGAATAAATATGGACTTTTAAAGTCGCTGGATAAATGTGGACTTTTAAAGTCGATGAATAAATGTGGACTTTTAAAGTCGATGAATAAATGTGGACTTTTCCATGCAAGGTAAGTGGCCTAACACTTCCAACATTGGAGAGAGCAATCCTATGGTCCTTGGGAGAGTGTCCTGTAGAACATAAGAATGTTCGGAAAACCCTTCCGAGGTTGGAGACAGCACTCGGAACTTGGAAGTTGGAGATCTGATTGCATCAGAAAAGTGACCTCGGAGGAGCAGGAAATGGGGAGTTCCAATGGGGGAAGAGGAAAACATAAGAACTTAAGAAGAGCCATGGTGGATCAGACCAAGGGTCCATCTAGTCCAGCACTCTGTTCACACAGTGGCCAACCAGCTGTTGTACAAGGACCCACAAGCAGGATGCAGGTGCAACAGCACTCTCCTGCCCATGTTCCCCAGCAATTGGTGCATTTAGGCAGAGTACAGATAGCGCAGAGTACAGGTAGGGGAGAAGGTAGGTCAGAATCTACTGGTAGATCACGGGACGATTTGCAGGGATCCCGACTTTTATTTGCTTAATAGTGGCAACCAGAGGAGGTTCGCCCTTCTAAATCAGGCAGGGTAGGGGATGGAATTGCCCTCAGCACAGATCTTCGATGACTCCACTTCCCCCAGAAGCAACAGCACATGTGGAGGCCACCTGGTCACCATCACCTCCACAGCTGCCCACAGGAAACCCACAAGAAGGATATCAGTGCAACAGCACCTTCCCACCCAAGTTAAGAACATCAGAGGAGCCCTGCTGGATCATAAGAACATCAGAAGAGCCCTGCTGGATCAGACCAAGGGTCCATCTAGTCCAGCACTCTGTTCACACAGTGGCCAACCAGCCATCGGCATTGGATAAACAAGCAGGACATGGTGCAACAGCACCCTCCCGCCCATGTTCCCCAGCAACTGGTGCACACAGGCTTATTGCCTCGAATACTGGAGATAGCACACAATCATCAAGGCTAGTAGCCATGGATAGCCTTCGCCTCCAGGAATTGATCCAACCCCTTTTTGAAGCCATCCAGATTGGTGGCCATCCCTACATCTTGTGGTAGAGAGTTCCATCATTTAACTCTGCGCTGTGTGAAGAAGTCCTTGCTTTTATTTGTCCTGGATCTCCCACCCATCAGTTTCATGGGTTGACCCTGAGAGAGAGAGAGAAAAATGTCTCCCTGTCCACAAGGGTCCATCTAGTCCAGCATTCTGTTCACACGGTGGCCAACCAGCTGTCCACAGGAAAGCCACAAGCAGGACACGAGCGCCACAGCACCCTCCTGCCCATGTTCCCCAGCAACAGGTGTAGATAGGCATAAAACACAGTAACACCGCATGGCTCAAGAGAAACACATAAAAACCTAAGTCTGCAATCCTATGGGCACCTACCCGGAGATAAAGCGTGCTGAAAACAATGGGACATCGTTCTCAGTAAACATGGATAGGATTGTGCTACAAGTCTAAAAAAAATCAAGCATGGCGATGTCTATTTTCTTGAGCTCACCTGTCAAAGAGCGGAAGAGCCGTCCACCCCAGCTGCGACTGTGCATTGAGTTCAAGGGCCTGACCAGAATGTGGAGCTACTTCACCTGGCCTCTGTCCGCTTGGATCTGGGGTATAAAGAACATCCAACCCATATACCTGGACCAGAAGGACGCTGTGATCATCGAGATGAGGATGCAAAACCTACAACAAAGCACCGGGCATTTAGACGGACGCAAAACGAAGAACAGGTGCACCAAACCCAAGGAGTTATTTTAAAAAGACAAATGCAGTGACATGAGAATGAGGGAAACCAAGGGGTTTTCAGAAATGCAACATTCCAAGCTTCCGGTTCTATCTTTTTCCCCTTCTGCAAAACTACAGGGGGGGAATTGATTTGTGAAAAATATTTACATCAAAGGGTGAAAAAGGACACAAGTATTTAAGCAATCCTCACAACAGATTCTTCACCCGTGGGAAGATCGCTTTGCAAGCAAACATACAACCAAGGTGAATGCTGGATCAGCTACTAATGCTGTTTTCCTGCCCGCTACAGGTGAGCAGTCACCTTGAAAAGTTATTTTTAAAAGGCACTTGTGCATTTATGTCTATAAATCCATTCTTTTCTTTCTGTATTTTAAAATTAAGCCTCTTAAGCCATAATAAGTCTCTTGAGCCTTACCAACCTGCCCGATCACTGAGGGCATCAGAGGGCAGACTCCTGGTGGTTCCACGTGGACCTGTGACCCTTTTGGAATCCACCAGGAGAAGAGCCTTTAGTGTGGTGGCCCCTTCCCTGTGGAACTCCCTGCCCCTGGAGGTCAGGCAGGCACCAACACAAGGCTGCTTCCGGCGCCTCCTGAAAACATCTCCGTTTCGAGAAGCCGTCCTCAACTGACCAGCCGCTGTTTTTCTGGTTTCTTTATTTTAAATTGAACCATTTTAATTTGCTTTTTAAAATCTTCTTTCTTTTTTACTTTTTATACCTATGTTCACTGCTTCAGAATCTGTTTACGATATTGAGCAGTATATAAATATTGTAAATAAATAAGTCATAATAACTATAATAATAGTAATCTGCATCCATTTTAAAAACAGTGGTAAAACAGGAATTTGCAGGTTGTGTATGAGTGTGTGTTGGTGACATCGTGGGCACTAGCCAATCAGTGATCCCCACGGCTGGTACTAACCAATCAGCAACCCCACAGCTGACTGTAGCCAATCAGTGCCATTCACAGCTGGTTTTGAACCTTGCAAAACTAGTTTTTCAGGACTGATCCCTGGAAAGGAATAGGTACATTTGGGAGGAACAAGTCGATGGCGCTTCCAACCCAGGCCCATTGCTTTAAGGATGTTATGCCTGTCTTCACCCTTATGCTGAGCTCCATCGTTGGCTTTTAAGGCATGTCTTATATAGGAAAAATAAACCCTAGACCACAAAAAACAAGAACAATTTAAAAAAGTAAACACAAAGTCTTCTTAATCATGGGGAAATAATAACACAAAAGAAAGCTAACCTGGAGTTATCCTTGTAACACATGGATATCTGTAGAAAATTATGGCCAGGTAATGGTGTGGTGTTGATTATGTTGGTGATGATTAATTTTAAGGAGAAAAGACGGCGGAGGAGGACCTTGACTGCTAACAGCACACTCCAGAATAGCTAAATCAGGGATGTGGAACTTCAGGCTCATAGTCCAAATTTGGTCTGCCTGTGTCCTAATCTGGCCCTCTGTGGTTCCCCAGAGGGCCACAATCCCTTCCACTAATGCCACCCCTTTTGCCCAATTGTTTCCCGGCTTTTGTGTGTTTTCCCCCCACCATTCCGAACGGCTGAAATGCCTCTCCAAAGGCTTATTTACTGGCAGTAAGCGCATTAAGCTGAAATATGCTGGTATTTTTGGTATTTCGGCCCAGTCTCTTTTGCCCTTGCCCCCCACCTGCCACTGAAACGCAGCCCCCAAGAGCTGCACCAAAACTAAATCCAGCCCTCGGGTGGAAAGTGGTTCAGCGCCCCCGAACGAAATGCACGAAGAGATGCTTTCAAACCTCCTCTTCGAATCGTCAGTCCTGAGCTTAAATCTTGCTCAGGCAATCAAACGAGCAATCTGACTCTCCTTTGTTGCAAGGAAGAGTTATCAGCAGTTAACATTTCTGGGCACAACAGATGTTTGGATGTTTCAGGAGTATCGTAAATAGCAGGAACTGTGCAGTATATTACAGAAAGCTGATCTCAGTTAAACGCTCGTTTTGCGAACGAGGGGGTTTGGGGGTTTTTCGGAGTCCTGCGGGGAAATTTCTGGAGGCGATGGAGCAAGCTCCTTCGTCGTGCAAACACATAAGATGCTTGGCTTGAAAAGCAGACAGCACTGTAGGGCTATCCAATGTGCCAGGCTGAAAAAAATGGGAGCTGTGGTCGCTCCTGGGGGTGCAATGGACCAAACAGAGGACAATCTGGGTAGCACAGAGAGCGAGCAAATTCAGCTAGACCAGGGACTCAAGGAGATCTCATCCTAGGAGGAGGTACAGGACACTGTGAAAAACTCTAGCACAGCACGGCATTTTGAAGAGCCCGCTGAGTTATCCTGTCCCAAGGACATCTTGCTAGGGGCTTCTGACAACTCCTCAATCCTCCCCTCTGCTTCATACACACACAACTTCGACCCACGATTCCCCCCACTTCACCCCTAGGGCTGCAGAAGCTGAAGCAGCAGTGAACCCTGGACCAGTGGGAAATTCAGAGCCAATGGAGGAATCCACGCCTAGCTGCCAGGAGGCTTCTCTGTCAGAGGTCTCCTCTGGAGGAAGGGTCTGCTCAAGAGGGGGAAGAAGCCAGAGAAGGACCACGTAATCTAGCAGATAACCAGGAAGGAGAGGAGCTATCTCTAGAGGTATCCATCTCTCATTCTTCCCCCCGCCCCAAGCAATATTTAGAATAGGTTTATTTAAAAAGCTTCATTTTGTATATATGCTCCAGTTTTATGCTGCTTATACAGAGTGAGTCTTCACTCTAGCCTCTGAACGAGTTAACATAGCCCAGTATGTATAAATCTCTTGCTCTCTTGGGGAACATGGGTGGGGAAGTACTGTTGCACTGTGTCCTACTTGTGGGTTCCTGGTTGGTAGCTGGTCGGCCACTGTGTGAACAGAATGCTGGACTAGATCAGACTTCCTCAACCTGGGGCGTTCCAGATGTGTTGGACTGCATCTCCCGGCATTCTGGGAGTTGTAGTCCAACACATCTGGAGCGCCCCAGGTTGAGGAAGGCTGAACTAGATGGATCTTTGGTCTGATCCAGCAGGGCACTTCTTATATTCGTAGGGCCACAATGTTTGGGACAGTGAAAGTGAAAATGCAGATGGCACGGGAAAGAACCGTGTTTGCAAGGCAGGAGCAGAAGGAAATGTTGTACTATATTCCACAATTCCTTCTCCAGCCACTAAGAAGTTCTATTGCAAGATCGACATCTGTGAATTCCTGTGCGTTGTTTGCTTTTAAAAAAATAACAACATTCATTAGTTGGGAAAAGTAAGAGCAACTGGAACAGGAAGTAATAATTACACATGCAGAATCAGTCCAGAACCCGAAGCTTAACAGGTCTAGACTGTGCTAGATCCCTTTAGCGAAGCTTTTTCAGGCCAGAAACCATTCGTTTCTCCTGCCCAGGACATACTTGATGCCCCCTTGGTGTGATTTTTTAGAAGAACAAAAAAAAAATCTATATCCACTCCATTTGGCTGGCCTGTTTGAAGGGCTTCTTGTTGCAGTAAAATGGCCACTTAATCCAACTGAACTCCTGGCATTATTCAGTGTGTCCCAATCCTGGAAGACCCTCATAGCTTGGTCAAAAATTATTCCCAAGCAATGACAAGCATAGCTATTTATTTTCACATGAACGGTTAAACCAATTGTTACCCGTTCTTGCAGGCTGTCCTAACCATTTACAGGACAAATGCAAACATTGAGGAGGAGGATGTATGCCACCTTGGGTTCCTTGGAGGAAAAAAGGCGGGATAGAACTGCAATAACTAAAATAAATAAAATGTCCGTCTCCCCCCACCCCACCCAGGAGTCACAGCAACTGCATACCACAGAAGAGTCAGTCCACCGTGGCGATCTCTGTAGGCTTGTGAAGTCGAGTTGCCGCATCAGGAATTTTTCGTCTCCTCCCCAGCGTTGCGGCAGTTCATGCAAGCGCATGCTTGCAGCCCCCTTCAAGATTCTGGCTAGCGCATTCACATAATACCCATCAGCTGGTAGACGGGGGGAAAAACAGTATATTAACCCCAGTATTCAAAGGTTCATAAGAACGTAAGAGGGTCCATCTATTCTAGCACTCTGTTCCCACAAGTGGCCAACCAGCTGTCAGCCAGGGACCAACAAAGCAGGACACTCATGGAAAGAAAATCAGAAGAGCCTAATTTCAACTATACTTCCTCTACAGTAAGGCTCCTCCAACCTAGTGAGTCCAGATTGTTTTGGACTACAAGTCCCAGCACAGCGTTAAACTATGGAATTCACTTCCATGAGATATAGCGTTTGCCACCAATTTGGATGGCATTCATTTGGATAAATTCAGAGAGGACAACGTTGTCAATGGCTTCTAGTCCTGATGGCTCTACGCTCCCTCCAATATCAGAGGCAGTAAGCCCATGTGCACCAGTTGCTGGGGAATATGGACAGGAAGGTGTTGCTGCACTCATGTCCTGCGTGTGAGTTTCCTGTGGGCAGCTGATTGGCCACTGTGGGAACAGAATGCTGGACTAGATGGACCCTTGATCTCATACAGCATAGCTCTTATGTTTCCAGCATCTTTGCTCATTGGCCATGCTGGCTGGGGCTGATGGGCCCTGAAGTCCAAAACATCTGGAGGGTTCCAGGTTGGAGAAAATTGAAGGAGTGGCTGAACTAATAAACCTTCTAGTTCTATCACTCCGAGATATGGTAAAAAGCAACCGTCCTCTCTTTTCCTGATGTTCAGATACGAGTGCTATTGGTTATACAGCCAAAATGGCACCACTCATGCACAAGACGGAGGTATTGGCAGAATTGGGAAACCCTCAACATTTGTAGAAGTACAAAAAAAGTTAGGGGGAACCCCAAAAACAGTACAATGAGGACTGAGAATGCTCAGCAGATATGGAATGCTGGCTGGCTATTTAGGGAGAGGGGGCAGGTGGGAGAGGGAATGGAACAGGATATCATGGAGGAGGGCATGCAGTGAACAGGAGTACACCACGCTGCAACATTTTGTTGCAAACCCCACTTGTATTTACTTAATGGTTACATTTGTATCTCTCCTTTCTTCTGTGGAACTCAGCAGTTCCATGGGGATTCCCCAGACAGTCTCCTCTCTGACCAGACCCAGATCCACTGAGCTTCATGTGCCTTCAAATCATAGCCTGAATATTGCTTAGTATATTTTAAGGGGAGAAACCCTCCACCAATCGTGTTCTTTCAGCTTCCGCGCCTACCTTTAAGCCCAAACGCTTGCTTGATACGGACACGCAGGCCAGCTTCCTGCCGATAGCGGACTGCACGATGTAAGTCAATGCACTTTAGAAGACGCTGTGGTGACAAATCTCCCCCCTCGTCTAATTTTCCCACGCACCAGGCTTCCAGTTGATCAGGCAGAACTGCACAAAACAAAGAATTAAAAAGTGTGGAGCAATATTGGTAGCAGTGGGACAAGAACCGCTTAAGGGGCAATCCTATGCAGGTTTAGATGGGGTGGGGTCCTACAACTCCCAGCGTTCCCCAGCCAGCATGCTGGGAGTTGTAGGAATTTCCTAGGCAGTAAGCCTATACACACCACTTGCTGTGGAACATGGGTGGGAGTGTGCTGTTGCACCGTATCCTGCTTTGTTGGTCCCTGGCCGACAGCTGGTGGGCCACTGTGTGAACAGTGGTGGACTAGATGGACTCTTGGTCTGATCCAGCAGGGCTCTTCTAATGTTCCATCTAAACATACATAGGATTGTCCCTTTAGTGATGCTTAGAATAACCACTAGTGTCCACTGCAGCTGTCCTTCACCTGGTGCCCTCTAGATGTGTTGGGACTGCAACTCCGATCATTCCCAGCTAGCATGGTCACTTGGAATGATGGGAGTTGCAGTCAAACACATCTGGAGGCACTACACTAGGCTAGGGAAGGCCGGTTTAGTGTGCATCAATGCACTAGTGCTGTTCAATTACAGATGAACAATGACGACAATATTTAGCATACATGTGCGCACACTGCTATTCAATGTTCAAAATCATATTCTATACATGAGTGCAGCTGTGGTTATTAACAACTGAACAGGGGTGTATGAGCATTTCGTTTTGGCTCGCAAAATTTGCGAGCATGCAGTGTTCAAAGCCCTGAAGGTGATCAGCTGAAAATGTTTGCAAATTTATTTATTTATTTATTTATTACATTTATATACTGCCCCATAGCCGAAGCTCTCTGGGCGTTTTACAAAAGTTAAAAACATTGAACGTTAAAAAACAAATACACAAAATGTAAAACCAAAATTTAAAATTGTCAGACATGTCATAATTATATGCCCTACTGCAGTGATTTTTATCCTGGTGCCCCCCCCCCCCGCAAGAGGATTCTGGGAATTGTTGTTTGGGGAAGTGCTGAGAGTTGTGTTGCAAATCCCAAGCTCGGTCTCACAAAACTACAAACCCCAGGGCTCCCTAGGAAGAGGAAGTCAAGCCAGTTTATGTCCGTGGTGTAGGTCTGCTCCAGCTGGTCAAAGGGGTCAAAGCGGTCAAAGGGGGTCTTCATGAACCCGGCTCGCCCACCTTCATACCTCTGCTTTGCGCCTCGTGACTTAACTGCACGGCCATATCCAGCACACGTTCGGGGAAGCTGTTGTCCTTCTGGAAGCTGGCAATGATCCCCAGCTCTGAATTATTTGGTTTCGCTCCATCGGTGAAATAGTATCCCGTCAGGTAGCTTGGGGCAGCCACCGGCATCTAGAGAGGAAAAGAACAGCCCAACCCTTTCAACCAGTGGAGCGGAGATGGGGGATGTGTGCTGCCTCAGATAACGCTGGACTGCAACTCCTATCATTCTTCGCTATTGGCTATGCTAAGGCTGATGGGAGTTGCAGTCCAACATCTGGAGGGACACGTGTTCTCCACTCCCTGCGGTACAGTGTCCCAACCCGAAACACTTGGGAATGACTTTGTTGAAGTGGAAAGCGGTCATCCAGTTAATATAACCGATGGGATAATTAGAGTAATTGAAGAGCCTCTTTATCAGGAAAAGTACACTGGAAATGAAGACTGTGCAGATGGGAGCTGATCTGTCTCCTTCTTCCTTTGGGCTATCACCTATGACCATTTAAATCTGCTTCTTTTCTACACATGCACCCAAGTAACTATATCAGTACCACTGAACATAAGAAGCTTCCTTGTATTGGGCCAGATTATCTGTCTGCCTAACCCAGTGCTCTCTGTTCTGACTGGCGTTTCTCCGGCCTCTCGGTTAGACAGGGGTCTTTCTCATCACTTGCTACCTGATCCTGAAATTGGAGACGCCGGGGATTTAATCTGGGACCTTCTGCATGCAGACCACGTGCTCTACCATTGAGCTATGCCACCTCTCCGGAAGGGAGATGCTTCCAGGCTGCACCCTCAAAGCAAAAGAAAACATTCACGTTCCCCAAGCTTTGGGGGCACATTTGGAATTTGGAGGGAGCGTCATGGGCGCTCTCACAAAATGGCTGCCATAGGTCTCTCTCTCTCTCTCTCTCTCTCTTTGTGTTGCGATGGGCATGGCCAGTCACAAATCAGGTATTTCCAGAAGCTGTAAACTGGTGAGACTAAAAGAAATGTAACTCGCCCAAGAGAAAAAAAGGGAAGAGCTTCAGAAATGGGTTGTAATTCTTGTGAACCACCCAGAAAGCTTTCGCTATTCGGTGGGATAGAAATGAAATAAATAAATAAATGAAATGAAGTAGTAAAAAATGTGTAAGAGAAGTACCTTAAAGGAGTGCAGACTGCAAAACAGTCCAATGGAATAGACATATCTGCCTTGTACTGAGTCAGACTAGCCCAATACTGTCAACACTGACCGGCAGCAATGGCTCTCCAGGGTTTCAGGGCTCTTTCCCAGACCTACCTGGAGATGCCAGAGATCAAACCTGAGACCTTCTGCATGTAAAGCAGGGGTTATATCACTGAGCTATGGCCCCTCTCAAAGGGGGCTGACCCTGCCCAATGGTCACGGAACACTGACTGACTGTTGCAGAGGGGGAAACCGAAAACCAGGAAAATGAGATGGAGTGCCTGGAATCCAAAACAGCTGGAACATGCTGAAACTTCAATGGGTTCAAAACAGGGCAGCAAGATTGTTAAAGGGGAGTGGCCAACATACTACAATACTTTTCCAGCTGCATTGGCTGCCAGTCCATATCCAGGCCCGATTCAAAGTGCTGGTATTAACATTTAAAGCCCTAAACGGCTTGGGGCCAGGTTATCCGAAAGAACGCCTCCTCCCATATGTGCCTGCCTGGACCCTAAGACCATCTTCAGGGGTCCTTCTCCGTGAGCTCCTGCCAAAGGAAGTGAGGCAGGTGGCTACCAGGAGGAGGGCCTTCTTTGTGGTGGCTCCCCAGCTGCGGAACGAGCTCCCGAGGGAGGTTCGCCAGGCACCAACGTCGTATTCCTTCCAGCACCAGGTGAAGTCTTTTTAAATCTGTATTTGAAATCTGCATTGCTCTTCTGTTTTATTCCAGTTGTACTTTTTTATTTTGTGGTTTTAAACGTCGTTTAAATTTTACGCTGGGCCACGCGGTTTTAATTTTTTGCGAACTGCCCGGGGAGCTTTGGCTATTGGGCGGCATAGAATTTAAATAAATAAATTGCGTTGCAGTTTGGACTTGTCAACAGATAGACTTGCCTGAGTCGACGGCAAGAGTCGAAGAAGAAGAGTACAGCCAGAAACAACCGGAAGGTGACTCAGCAAAGATGGAGTAAGAGACCAGGGTCCTTCCTCCAGCAAGCCGGCTCTCAGTTTTAGCTGAAAGCCGCCCACGTTGAGTTGTCCTTGGGCATTAAAGACTCGGATTGCACAGCTTCCTGCAGCCGCCAACAAAGAGGAGACGATTATTGGTTGGGTTATGTCAAACGTCCGAACAGGCTTTCAGCTCCTGGAAATCAATAGGTCTACTTTTGTGTGCGGAAAGGTGTGCGGAATATCGTTCTGGTTATTTTTGTGCTTTCTTTTGTTTCTTTATTTAAAAACAAAACAAAAACCTCCTGCTGTATCCGAGACTGATGGTTTCAATTATTTCTTTGCACACCACGGCCTTGAAAAATGCTTCTTTTCTTGATCAGTAAGCTAGATGATGACTCCCCTCTATCACATATTCCCTAGCCGGGTGTCTTGTTTATGTGTCTCAGTTAAAAACTGCATTTGCCATCTGCCAGCCCAAATTGCCTAAAATGATCCAACTAGTTCAGTATCCAGCAGCAAAGTAAAATGTAGGGCCTCAGATCTGCACCGTTTTTCACATCCACATTTCTCTCTCTCTCTCTCTGTGCATTCTGGTGCCCAAGACTGATTAGGCTGTGTCTGCTCCAGACACATCGCTAAAACCAACCCTTCATGTGATATTTCCCCTTGTTTGAGGCCTTAAAGATTCAAGGGGGTGCTACAGATGGAGCCTAAGAGATGCTAGCAGTGGTGGTAGTAGGGGAATTCACCTACTTGTGTACTGTCAGCCAGCTCTAGCCAGCATGCTTAGGCTACTGCAATGTGCTCTGTATGGGTGTTAGAGTCAGGCTGGTTCTCCCTAGTGTGGGGGAAGGGGTTTCAGGAGGTTAATCAAACTCAGAATCTGAAGAAGGAGGAGGAGGAGAATCATAGAATCATAGAATCGTAGAGTTGGAAGGGGCCTACAAGGCCATCGAGTCCAACCCCCTGCTCAATGCAGGAATCCACCTTAAAGCATCCCTGACAGAGGGTTGTTCAGCTGCCTCTTGAAGGCCTCTAGTGTGGGAGAGCCCACCACCTCAACAGGCAACTGATTCCATTGTCGTACTGCTCTAACAGTCAGGACGTTTTTCCTGATGTCCAGCTGGAGGAGGAGGAGGAGGTGGAGGAGGAGGAGGAGGAGAAATCTATCAGCCAAGACAGGAAATGGGGTAGGAGATCCTTCAAGACTCTTCAGGAGTCAAGGAGGAATCTTCCCAGGAGCTTATTGGAGAAAATGCCAACGACCGGTCCCTGGTAACTCCGCCTTTGTCAGAGGGGAAAGGGACTTTGGAGTTAAAAGATCCTAGAGTCCGCCGCAGGGGCAAGCGAGTGGACTTGCGAGTGGGTGACAGGCGGTCTGCCAAGCTAGCCACTCGCCAAAGAGTTCTCGAGAAAGACCCTCCCTGAGCTAAAGTGGCTCTTGGACTGCGCGGGAGACCCTCCCTTTTAGTTGAAAGGGCAACTGCTTAGCTTAGTTAGCCTAATTAAGCTTAGAGGAAAGCTCCTAGCACTCTCACTTCCTGCAGGTGTGAAGAGATGTTTATTTGTTGAATAAAGCTTTGTAGATTACACAGCAGACTTCTTCATTGTCTCGCATCTCATGGAATCACGACAATGGGGCTACCCTTCTGCATCCAGAAGGTTCAATTTGTGCAAAATGTGGCATCTAGGCTGGGAATTGTTGCATGGTATCAGGATTATATTACACCTGTCTTCAAAAACCTGCGCTAGTTGCCAATTGCTTTCTGCATTCAATTCAAAATATTGATTTTAACCTTTAAAGCCTAAACGGTTTAGGACTTGGCTATCTAAAGGGACTGCCGGTCTCATTATGAACTTGTCTTGTCTTGATGGCACCATTATCAGCAGAGGCATGTGAATGGGCTTTCCCTTGTGTTGTACCCAAACTGTGGAATATATTCCCCTAAGAATATGATCGACTCTCGACTTCTAGAAAGGGTGTGAAGGTGCATCATTTCAATTTAGCCTTTTAATTTCGTCGTTTTAATGTTTTACTGCTTAACGTCCTTCTTTTTTTAAAAAAATGGTTTTGCTGTTTTAAATTGTTCTACACCTCCTTGTGATTAGCCACTCATAGAAGTTTGCGAGTCCTTTACACGACGCATAAGTTCTTCTGCGGTAATATCGCTTTTTAAAAAATCAGAGATAATGCCATATTTAAAATTATAGTGGGATGTCCCCAGTAGTTAAAGCACTAGATGGCGCTGTTTCATTGAACATAATAACATTGCCAGGAGGGGAAGTTTTCAACTCAAAATCATGTGGTCCCCGTCTAAAGGAGTGTCATAAATGTGGAAATAATCCAGAAGAAACAACCTTGGTAAAGGCATGGGGTTTTTTCCCTTAATGTAGAGACACCCTACGATTCTATGATTATTCCAGAGGAGGCTGCCGATGTCAGTGGGGCGGTGAATCTGCACCGACTTTCAGTCAGAACTCTAAAGAAGTTTTCCATTGGTTTCTTCAGCAACTCATGCTAGATGTAGGCTGCGTTCACCTCTGCCTGTCCCTCCCCGGCACCTGACATGAGCTCTATCTTAAAGGAACTATTCAGCAAGAGTAGTCCACTCCCCTCAAGCAAACACCGTAAGATACTCAAGAGGAAATGCAAAGGAAATATAACCATGCACAGGAGGGGAAGGAGGCAGGGAGACGGGGCGCAATGACTTCTAGGTCCAGTTACCTAATAGAACCAGGTCTCTGGAATCTACATCCACTGTATGGACTTCAAACAGAAGCCAAGTATTCTTGTCTATGCCATCTGAGACGCCTCCGCTTATTGACGCTCGGTACTGGAATTCCGGATTTCGAGATGAGCTCTCAAGAACAGGAAAGGCTACGATACGGTGCAAATGGCTTGAGACAGAATTCCTGAAATGACCGGTAACCTAATGCGGAGGAGAAAAGATTGGTGTTTAGGCTATTAGCGGGTAGCCAAACTAGTGCAATGCAGATGTTTTGGACTACAGCTCCCAGAAGCCTTTGCCAGCATGGGCAATGTTTAGGGATTATGGGAGCTGTATTCCAAATACTTGGAGAACATCAAGTAGCCCACCCCTGAATTATAATCTCAGACAGATGTACGTACACAGACACTTTCAGAGATGTACTGAGCTGAGTTTTTAATTTTTAGTCCCTGCCCTGAGTTTTTGGGGGCAAAGAGCAAAATAAACTACCATTCTTCCATTCTTCCTCGTGTTGTTATTCAGATAATTAAGGGAGTTGTCCTTGATTGGGAGACCTTTTTCTCCCTCTCTTACAATACTAAAACCCAACTGATCGGTGGGGTTTCAGGACAAATGTCGTAGCGTTGGTCACCAATTTGGATGGCTTTAAAAGGAGGTTGGACAAATTCCTGAAGGAGAAGGCCAGCGATGGCTACTAGTCCTGATGCCTCTATGCTAGCTCCAGTATCAAGGCAGTATGGGCGGAAGGGTCTTGCTGCACTCCAGTCCTGCTTGTGGGTTTCCCAGGGGCAGTTGGCTGGCTGTGTGAGCAGAATGCTGGACTAGATAGACTCTTGGGGGGATTCTACACGCCGTACTGAGGGCGCTTCCATGCGCCCCCCAGTGCGGCCCCAAAGCGATCGTGTAACTTGCCTGGAGAAGCAACGAGGAAGAGGCGTCCTTGCCGCCGCCGCCACCCACCTACTTCCTCGCCGGCCGGAACGGAGAGCTCGGCGGAAGAAGGCAGGGTGGAGAGCTTCTTCTGCTCTCCACCCCGCCTTCTTCCACCGAGCTCTCCGACCCAGCCGGGTCAGAGGTAGGTGGGTGGCGGCGGCGGCCGCAAGGACGCCTCTTCCTCGTCGCTTCTCCAGGCAAGTTACACGATCGCTTTGGGGCCGCACTGGGGGCGCATGGAAGCGCCCTCAGTACGGCGTGTAGAATTCCCCTTGCTCTATCCAGCACAGCTCTTCTGATTTTCTTATGTTCTTACCTCTACAATCAGAGAAGGCAGAATTTTAACTGGCATGTATTTCCCAAGAAGTCACGCCTGGCAGAATTTCCTGTTCAAACATTTGCATGAAGTTTCAAAAACAAAGGCCACAGATGCACACACAGCCTGGCAGATCAGGAAAGGGTGGCCAGAACCCAGATGCCCACCAGAGACCCTTCATTGGGCTGGTCCTAGATGCAAGAGGCGTCGAAGTTCAGGCAGGACAGACAGCAGCTCATACCAAAAGCCACCGTTCCCTGTGCAACAGGCCTCTGCAATAATCGCAAACCTGCCTGCGGCAGTCTGGAATGCTAATAAGAGCTACGTCCACTGAAGTGGGTAACCACAGAAATATTCCTAAGCTCACCTTTGTGATCGTTGCGTTATCAGGTATATAACGAAGTGCATCTATGTACAGATCAAAAGGCTGGTTTACCCTCGGAGGATCTGGTAATACGACACCGGGATCGTGTGGAACCCAAGGGGCATAGAGAAAAGAGGGTTCTTGAAGCCTGGTCAATACAAACAAGCAGAGGAATAAATAAAATAATAAATAAGGGCACAATCCTATGCATATTTAGAAAGAAAATAGCCCTATAACTCCCAGCGTGCCCCAGCCAGCATGGCTGGCCGAGGAATGCTGGGAATTTAGGACTGTTTCTGTAGGTAGAGATACCCAGAGGTAGAGATACCCAGAGTTGGCTTCAGGTTTTATTACAGAGTTATTCCTTTCGTTTCTATAACGCCGAATAACCAAAGCTCTCTCTGAGCGGTTCACAACAACTGCAACCATAAAATACATGATGATAAAATAAAATATGGAAGTTTAGAAGCTAAAAAACACCCCATAAAATAAACAAATAAATAAATAATAAAAATAAAACCTAGCAGCAGTGGGGAGATTTAAAATATAGCAACAGATTTAAAGAAGAGCCTCGTGTGGCGCAGAGTGGTAAGCGGCAGTTACTGCAGCCAAAACTTTCCCCGCAGCCTGAGTTCGATCCCAGCGGAAGCTGGTTCTCAGGCAGCCGGCTCGGGTCGACTCAGCCTTCCATCCTTCCAAGGTCGGTAAAACGAGGAAAGGTAACTGCAATTGGGGAAGGCCATGGCAAACCACCCCGCTACAAGGTAACTGCGACTGGGGAAGGCAATGGCAAACCACCCCGCTACAAGGTAACTGCGATTGGGGAAGGCAATGGCAAACCACCCCGCTACAAGGCAACTGCGACTGGGGAAGGCAATGGCAAACCACCCCGCTACAAAGTCTGCCAAGAAAATGACAGCGAAAACAGGCGGCCCTCTAGGAGTCAGTAATGACTCGAGTGATTTGCACGAGAGGTTCCTTTCCTTTTCCTTTCAACAGATTTAAAACAACAGAAACTGAGGGCTCTTGGAGAAGAAACTCTCAGCAGGCCTTCTCTCTCTCTCTCTCTCTCTCATACACACACACACACACACACACAGCCTTGACACCAGCTGCTACTATTCCTCCTCCTCTCTCTCATCATTGCTCCCACTTGCTTGCTTGAGAGGCAGAGAGGCTCCTCCTCCCTTCCACCACCATTGTCTATAGGCAGGGAAAGCCCCACAGTGACTGCGAGTCTGCGCTGCATCAATTATATGGCGCAGACGCAGCTTCGCAGCCTCCATGGGGCTTTCCTGCAAGGCTGCTCGTTGAAACGTCTGGGACTTATCCCAACTTCTCCAACGGCAGCGAGGTCACCGCCTGACATTGCTCCGCAGCCAATCCTGGGAGTCGCTGGTGGAAGGCGACCAGCGACTGGTTGCCTTCCACCCGGAAGAGGGCCGGGGGGAGGGGGAGGGCTCCAGTACCCAGATGGCTGCCATTAACCCCACGCTCCCTGCTTGGTGTCGGGGTTTTGGAGGGAGGTGGCGCCAACTCGCGGCCGTGAAGAAAGCCCCCAGGCCAGAGCGAGAGGCAGGTGAACAAGCTGGCTGCAGTGGAGAAGACGAGGGGCAATTCCAGGGGGTTCACGTCAATGTGGGTTCTTGGCAGATGCCTGAGTACTATGACCCTTGATGCCAGTTCTGCAGATACCTAGGCCTAGCGTCAGCACAGTTAAAGAGAATAAGAGATCTGGAGTTGGAAGGAGAGAATGAGTTGGCTGGCAGAGGAAAGAGAGAAAAATAGTTTCCCTTCTGTGAAACAGACTTCTGTTGGCACTGACAACTGTGAGTTCTAAGGAATTGTTCCGTATGTTGGGGCTCAGTCCGCATCTGTGCCTTGTACTCTGTCTTTTGGGCAAACGGCTTGCCCTTTGCCACGCCTCCCACGACAGCCATTTTGTGGTGACACCCAGCAGAGCTTTTCTCATATCGCCAAATGTGCTCACGGGCCTCCAAAGACGCTTGCTTTCACTGAAGGTTCCAGGACTTGAACCCGGGGCCTCCTGCGCAAAAAGATCGTGCACTGCCCGGGAGCTGCATATAGTCAGTCCCTTGGCTGGCGTGCAGCTTTAGTTTCCTCTTAGGACCCAAGAGGTAGCAACTCTCTAATTTCCCCCTTTGTATAAAAACTTCTGCAACTTTATCCATTTATAGCATGCGACAGTTTCCTCCTGCCAATCTGTTTTGATCGCAGACGCCAGGCTGACATCGAAAAGAGAAAAGGAGGGGGGGGGGAAATCTCGTGCAGCTGCCGATTTAACGTTCGAAACTCCCAAGCTGCACGGCTCCCCCATATGCTATGTAATAGCCCAGCTTGGTTTCCCATGCCAAAGCGGCTGCATTTTAGGAAACTAACCCATTTTTCCGCCTCTCCTCGCTTAGTATTTTCATTTATATACACAACACACGCACGCTTTCGACACGGGCCCCTCTGCCAGGCCCAATGTAAATGCAACATAATTTACAGTAAAATCATCGCAGGTTTTATACGCGGTATTGATTTTGGTGTTAATTTTCAAACCTGTGAAAGTCAGGGGGGGAGACAGTAAATCTGGAAATAAATTGGCCAAATGAAACACATAAATGACAGAAGAGAAATCGGTCACAGGAGAGGGGCATGCGTCGGCTGTGTGCTGTTTAGCTAGTTAGATGAGAAATATATCAAGAGAGGCCCTGTAAATCTGAAGATGAGTCATAAATATAACAATACATGGCAACAGATGATTTTAGTACAGCAGTGCGGAAAAGAACAAGGATCTTAGTTGGAGGGTTTTTGTTTCTTAAACAGTTGAAGGTAGTTTGAAAGAGGGATTGTGGCACCCTGTATATAAGTTCGTCCTTTTTTCCATCATTGGAAAATGGGTCATTGGGGTTGTTTCAAAGCCTTGGAGGAAGAGATAGAGATCCAACCGTGGGTCTCCCTGACGCCTCCCAGATACTACGGAAAGCTCCATGATGTCTACAATCTCGGGAGGAGAGGAAATAGATGTAGTTGGGGTGGGCCACTGCGCGGGGAGGAGAGATGTTGTAGATCTGTTAGATCCAAAGGCCTCTCAGCACCTGTCCCCACCCTAGTAAGGCGAGTGAGTTAAGATGGACTCCGTCTAACCTAAAATGCATTTTTGGAGGACAGAGAGCCTCTAAAATAGCCTCTGCTGCTCCTCCTGCCATGCCCAACGCTTAACAGCGGGGCTTAGGTAGTATGGATGGCTTTATAATCCCATAAGACTGCACCCTAAAATAATTAAATCAAGGCAGCAGCAAAAAAACAGAGAAAAACCAAAGACCGTAAGGTTTACCTGGGAGTAAGCCACTTCAAATTCAACAGGACTTCTTTCTGAGTCGACATGCATATATAGGATCATGAGAAACTGATATAAATGCGTGCCGTTTCCTTGTTTACCCCTGTCTTCCACAACTCTCTCCCCCTCCTCAGCTGTCTCCCATAGGTGTGTGCCGGGTGTGCCCAGACACACCCTAATGTCTCAAGCAAAAAGCATCTCAATCCTCCCAGCTCCAACGGCCCTCCCACAGTCGGGCAAGCCGAACGCATAGTTGGGCATCAGTGCCTACAGTGTTTAATAAATAAGTGTCCTTTATGATTGAGTATTCAATAAATGCTCACCTTTAAAAACATAAAATCCCCTGGGTGCACACCCTAATGAAATGTGTTGCGTACGCCTATGCTGCCTCCTCTTTGTTACATTTTTATTATTTATGCATTATATTACTACATGTACACATACCCCAAACAGCCAAAGCTTTCTGGGAAGTTCAGAACAATTTCAACCGTAAAATACAACATAAGATACAACACAGAAATTTGAAAGTACAGGATAAAAGCAAAGAAAAAAGGGGAAACCAAAATAAAACTTAGCAGCAATGCAGAGATTTAAAATGCAGGAAGAGATTTGAAACAGAAACAGAAAGACTAAAATGCCTGGACAAATAAGAAGTTCTTCACCTGGCACCGGAAAGAGCACAACGTCAGTGCCAGGAAAGCTGCTCTGAGACGCTCGTTCAACAACTGGGGTGCCACAACAGAAAAGGCCCTTTTCTTAGTCGCTACCCTCCTCACTTCCTTTGTTGGGATCTCCTGGAAAAGGACCGCTGAGGGTAATCTTAGGGTCTGAGCAAGTATATATGGGAGAAGACCATCTTTCAATTTTTAGATTCCAAGCTATTTGTGGCTGTGATCTGTCCTCTTTTATTTCAGAAAGCTCCAGGCTGCTGCTGCTACTACTACTACTACTACTAATAATAATAATAATATGCAGCCAATGACCCTGTTCAGACAACACACTAAGTCATGGTGGTTAAGCATTTTGAGCAAAACATTATGGCTTAGCGTGTCATGTGAACTGTTCCTAATCATGGTGGCCACATAAGCGTGGTTTAAACATGCTCACTAACCATTTGCTGCAACAGGGTGAGCGACCTAACCATGGTTTAAGCGTGTTGTCTGAACAGGCCAAACATTTTCATCGACAAGCATCATGTCCCCAAATTTCAGCGTTTACCTTTCCCTCCTAACTCGGCCGCTTTGCAGTCTCAGACTCCTCCTGGCAGCGTCGTACGCCGTCAGCCGGAGAGTTGAACGACCCCCGGCAACGTCTGAAAATGGATGTGATTTACTGCGGCGCATCCGTACTTTCTAATATGGTTAAACACACACACTGTAAACTTCACGCAGGGAAGAATTATCGTCAGAAGGTCAAGTCCAACTCAGCTACAGTATCACTCAGGCAGATTCGAAGAGCAGGCAGCAGCAAAAGATCAATTAAGGAAATTAAATGAAAAGCCTACTCTCCTCTAAGTGAGGAATTGGCGTCCACTTCGATGGCGGCCCCTTCGCTAGCTGCCTCAAAGGAATTCTCACCAGTTCTCTGGCAAGAAAGCCGATGGGGCATTTGTTGGCGGAAATACTATGGGGCCATCACATTCATAACTATACAGCCTGTCAGGGATTCTGAACCTGGGAGTATGATGGCTTAAGGCTGAGAACAGGAGAACATCAGAAGAGCCCTGCTGGATCAGACCAAGGGACCATCTGGTCCAGTTCACACAGTGGCCAAGCACTCTCCCACCCATGCTCCCCAGCAACTGGTACACACAGGCTTACAGCCTCTGATATTGGAGGTAGCATATAGCCATCAAGACTAGCAGCCATTGATAGCCGTCTCCTTCAGGAATTTTTTCCAACCCCCTTTTAAAGCCATCTAAACCAGTGGCCATCACTACGGCTTGCAGAAGTGAATTCCATAGTTTAACTATGGGTTGTGTGAAGAACTACTTCCTTTTATCTGTCCTGGTGGAGAAGGCTGTCAATGGCTACTAGTCCTGATGGCTATGTGCTGCCTCCAGTAGCAGAGGCAGTGCGCTATGTACACCATTTGCTGGGGAACATGGGCGGGAGGGTGCTGTTCCACCTGTGTCCTTTGTGAGTTCTTGGTCGACAGCTTGTTCGTCACTGTGTGAACAGAGTGCCGGACTAAACGGACCCCTGGTCTGATCCAGCAGGGCTCTTTTTACGTTCTTAAGTCAAAGTGGGGTGGCAGATGACGTCAGAGTCCCTGCTAATCAAAAACTCCTGGCGCTTCGTCCTTCTGAGTCCTCGCTCTACAGACACCACTGCCTGTACTTTATAGCCTTGGGTCAAGGCAATGTCGGGGCAAGGAGATGGGAGAGTAAAGATGAGAACGTATCGGAGGCAATCAAGCACTCTCAGGGCTATTTTCCTGGCAAAATGTAAGGGTGTGGCTGCCAATCTATTTTACAGAAAGGGAGGCAGGTTCAGGTCTGGACATATAAGGACTAATCGCCCCTTCGTAGAAATGTCTCTGCAGTGTGGCAAGACATGCTAGTCACGCCAATCAAATTAGCCGGCTGCACTGCTTCTGCCATACTTTTCATTCATCTCCACAATCCCACCCTTTTGCTTGGTCCAATCATGCCCAGAGACAGAACTATAGCTGCCAGGCATTCTCCTAGATCTGCCTGTTCTCGCTGGGGGAATCCCGGCACACCCTCAGCTCTGATGCCGTGGTGATGTCATCGCCCTTATAAGGAGATGAGTGACGGGAAGCAAAGTCCCTTAGTCCCATGTCTGGATGTTTTGGGTGCACGGCCTCAACACCCAGAACCAACACACTGGCTTTCTCTCATTACCTTTGGGAAGCCATCCGAAAGGATAATCCACAATTGTATCAGGCACATCCCCGGGGATCAGAGGTACAAGCGTAGAAAGTTCTCTAGGGGTCCAGATAATTCCAAAGCATGTGGTTTCTTGCTGAAATGCATCCAACTTTTGCCATCCCAGAGTCAATGAATCTGAAAAGCAGGAAATTCTGTCCTTTTAATATCAAATTTGGGGGATTTGGGTGCTTTCAGACCTGGTTTTTATTGTGCGATCGCACTGCCTCGTTCACGGAATTTTGCACGGGGTCCAAATGACTGTCGTCTTCCATTTCTAGCACTCCTGTATTTTCACACTACTTCTGTCCTTTTTACCAGACCCAAAAAAATCTCGTAAGGTGGGAATACAAAATACAAAAAATACCAGCGAATTGTAGCTTAATCTTACTTACTGCCAGTAACCATGCTGTAGGAGAGGCATTTCAATCTTTTAGTATCAGGAGGTGGGATACTGCAAAAGCTGAGGAACTGTTAGGAATACTGCAACTTTGTCTGCAAGTTCCTGGAAGAGGGCAGTGTTGCAGTTAGTCCGCTCATGGGGATTTTGATCACAGCTAGCCCTACAACATGGTTTCCTGTGATTTTGCCCCTTTGCTCCTCCCCTTCCTCCTCCCCACCCCTCTCTCTAACTTCCACCATTGCTGGGAGCACACGTGTTTGCTCTCTTGCTCCTGCCTGTGTCATGGAACACAAAAATGAACTGAGCAAACTCTTTTGAAACTCTACCCGTTACCTGCATTGTGTATGCAAGAATATATGTGAGAGAAGCTGCTTTCTTTCCTTCACTGAAGAAGGCTGTAAAGCTGTAGCCTCCCTTTTATGATTCTAAGATAGCCTGCGTGTATGTGGGAGTGGTAAACGCTCATTCCGTTTTGCCTTTGGGTTTTTTTCACTGCTAACTGCCTTTCTAACAGGAGGCATCGATACTAAATAATCCCATCAGAAACTCGGAGAAAGGGGTGTGGACAGCAGAGAGGGGCATGGGAAACTAGATTTGGCCCGCAAGCCTGAGGGTCAACAACCCCGAAGTTGATCCTGCACGCCTGAAATCTTCTCTTCCTGCCCTTCATAAGCCAAATTTGCACGTTCCTTAAGGAGGGGGAAGGCAAGGCCACATCCTCAAAAGCTCTCTTTTTTCAGAATGGTCCAGCAAGAAACAGTAATGGCCATAACAAGGAATGGCCACTTGGCTAGCACCATCAAGGCAATTTCCAGCAATTCCTACTGGTTTCATTCACGCTCTAATGACCTACACACACACACACACACACACACACACACACAAAACTTCTGGCAATATGACATACCTTTTCCTTTAGGGCCATACATAATCTTGAACAAAAGATAAGGCTTAGAGTCTTGCGTGTCTACGAATGCTGTCGGATCCAGGGAGTCAAATACAAACGATTCTGGAAGCCGGAAAGAAGAACAAGAGAGAGACAATAACAGTAAAAGTAAGACTCTAAAATTATTTTAATTTGCCTTCTGGGAAACAAGTGTTTTTAGACCAGCTGGGCAGCCAATTTCTGAACGGCTAAACCTTCCCGTGGCTATCATTTTGTGAGAGCACTCGCAACGCTCTCCCAAAATTCCAGGCAAAGCAAACAATACTGGGCTAGAGATAGACCAGTAGTTCAGCATAGGATAGGGTGGCTTCTTGTGTTCTAGATTAGCCTGGTATAACTAAGCCTTCTGTGCTTGCTTCATCAACAGAGCAGTTATTTCTGTCTGCTGCAGTTCAAGGAAAAAAATGTGAAGGCCCCCAAAAAATGGGTGGGAAAGGGAGCCCACTTTTTTTTAATTGGATTTTCCCATTTTTTCCCAGGGATTTTTAGAAAAAAAATTGAAGGAGGGGTGGTTTTTCCCTGATTTTTTCTGTTCCCCCCCCCCATTTTTTTCCAGGCCTTCACATCTCCACCCATGCCAGAAACTGACATCCCACTATGCTCAGCTCTGACAATGGACTTTGAGCCTCCTTTAATGAGCTTCTCATCCTAAATATATCCCACCGACGAAAACTGCAAGCGGTGAAAGATTTCCAGTCGCTCAGTGGGACCGGGACAGGAAAATAAAAAGAAGAAAAAAAGATATTTTATGTACTGCCTAGTTGTATAACAGCAGTACTCTCTATTGATTTGCAGTATTCTCACAATAAATAGCTTTTGAGCTTTAATTAAACCTCTCAATTTGTTTCCAGCCATTAGTCAATCTCAGCAGCAACTTATTGTTCTGCACAGTATATTATAAAAGCACAAAGAAATTAGCTCATAATTTATTTAGCGGACAGATTTTTCAGGGGATAATTTATTTACTCGGGGCGGAAGTATGGTTTAGAAAGAACTCAGGGCCAACACTGAAAATTGGAGCATGGAACACTGAGGTCAACTAATCAATTAGTCTTACCCCCGTGAACTCCCGCACCAAAGGGAATGAGGAGGGCCTTTTCTGCTGTGGCACCCCGGCTATGGAATGAGCTCCCTAGAGCAGTTCACCTGGCACCTACGTTATTTATTTATTTAAGGATTTTTATGCCGCCATTCAGCCAAAAAAGGCTCCCACAGCGGCTTACAAAAGTATTTCGTGACAGTCCCTGCCCACAGGCTTACAATCTAAAAGACATGACACAAAAGGAAAGGGGACTGGGAGGGAGGAGGAGGAGGAGGGGGAAAAGCAAAGCAAATTCAGGCACTACAATCTTAGTTAATTAAGTAAGTTAATTACGTTGTACTCCTTTCGGCGCCAGGTGAAGACCTTTTTATTTTCCTAGTCTTTTAGCTCTGCTCTTTTAAATCTGTATTTGAAATCTCTGCAGTGCTACTAAGTTTTATTCTGGTTGTACTTTTATACTATGGTTTTAAGCTTAAATGTTTTTTTTTTATGCTGTAGCTTGTGGTTTTAATTTCTGTGAACTACCCAGAGCGCTTTGGCTATTGGGCGGAATAGAAATGAAATGAAATAAATAAATAGGAAGGAGGCCACCGCACTAAGGGCTCTTCTCCTGGTGGACTCCAACCTCACCATAGGTCCATGTAGAACCAACAGGAGCATCTATCTCATCTCTTACCTTCAAGTACTATCATAATAAGCACAATTTTAAACATTGCTGTTCATGCATTTTCCTGTAGTTAATTTTGGTTCGTTGCACCGAACTGTGGTGTTTGAATTGACAAACAACACGGGTTTACAGTTGGCTGGCAAACCACAATGGCTTGTAGCTGGTTTGCAAGCCATGGTTAGTACTACCTATTAATTTGGAATATCAGAATTGACAAAACAGGATGGTTTGCCACTGGGTGGTAAACCACAATTAGAAAACATGGTTTAAAGATGGATTGTAAACCGCAACTTGATGTGGTGGCTGAATTGACAAACCATGGTTACAGCTATCGCTCCTGCTGCGCTGTGGAAGTGACTCAGGAAGGTGAATGCTAATCAGATAAAAAATGAAATCAGATAAGGAACTCTAAACCGGGGCTTTCCCATTGCACATTTGGAAGCTCCAACCATGGTTTGAGTTCTCAACCATGGCTGGTGCAACACACAGTTTGACCATATCTGAATTGAGCTGTTGTGTGTTGTTACCTTCAACCAACAGAAGTCCGCAATAAACTAATTCATTTTCATACCACTGAAATGAAAAGAAAATTCTGTTCCATGCAGAGACGCTGTTTTCTCTTGGGTCTTCTGTAGATGGGAGGAGCTGAAAGCGCTTGTCTTAGAACGCAGCTTTTGGGAGCCACAACACACCGAAACTGTTAACTTCACAGCAGAGGGCTCAAAATTTTGTAAGATGGCTTCCTTTAGGAAGGGGTGGGGGGAATCACAAAAGGAACAAAACACATTATTAGGGTGAACAAGTCACTTTGCAGATCAATTTAATTAATCATGGGGGGGGGGGAGAAGAATGCCACAGGGAGGATGGTCAAGAACTATTTTCCGTTGCCACTGAAATTAGGACCGAAATAATGGATATAAGTTACAGCTGCCTAGATTTCGGTTAAATATAAGGAAATACTTCCTGATGGCAAGATCTGTACAACTGCAGAACAGTCTACCTATGGAGGTTGTGGGTTCTCTATCTTTGGAAGTTCTTCAGAAGAGGCTGGACAGCCACCTCCACAGATGGTTTAATTTGTTTTCCTGCACATTGCAGAGGTTTGGACTGGATGATCCTGGTGGTCCCTTCCACCTTCACAATGCTGTGATTCTAAGTTTCCCAGAATCTACCTGTGGTTGTATTACCAAAAGAGACCAAGTCTGCATTTCATCCTGCTTGCATGTAACATACAATCATCACCAAACTAAGGGGAAATTGATATATATATATACAAAGACTGGACAGAAACTGGTGTGACGAGTAGCAATAGAGAAGTCGCTTTCAAACCATATTTTTGGGAGTCCTTGGGTCCTTTTAGAACAGCCTTCCTCAACCTGGGGCGCTCCAGATGTGTTGGACTACAACTCCCAGAATGCCCCAGCCTGGCTGGGGCATTCTGGGAGATGCAGTCCAACACATCTGGAGCGCCCCAGGTTGAGGAAGGCTGTTTTAGAAGCTGTCTAGTCTCTGTTTGAAGACCCCCAGCAAGAAAGAACCCAGCACCTCTATTATTATTATTATTATTGCTCATTGGTTCCACTGTTGAACTGATCTTACAGTCAAGACAGTTCTCCTAATATTCAACCAAAATCTACCCTCCCTTTAATTTAAGGTTTGCATTGTGTGGCTTCCTGGCTTTGATTTCCCATCCATCTCCCTATCTATCCCCATTCTAAAAGGTATAAATGCCTCTCCTACGGCTTTAGTTACTGGAAGTAAGAGCGTTAAGTTAAACTATACACGTATTTTTTTTTGTATTTGGGGCCCCGCCCCTTTTGACTTTGAGCCTGCCCCCTTTGGTTCGGCCACGCCCATCACCGGCATGTGACTCCCTTCCCCAAGACCCTTTCTGAAATTGAATTAGGTCCTCGAGTTGGAAGAGATCCGTCCCCCTGGACTTAGTTCCTCCATTCGTCAATCTAGGGCCCACTCCTACAGGATGTTCCCTGGCTACTCGTCATCTCAAAACATACAGCCATTAAATAAAAATAAAATATTAAGCTTAAATATAACATTGCAGATAATAAGCAAAGGCTGTGATCTCAACCACTGCAGAGCTTTGCTCAAAGCAGATCATTTCTGTCGGGACTTCTTATCACACAACCGTTTCCATTTGCTAATTAAAGGTTATTACCATGCCCATATAATTAACGTACGACTTACAGTGTGGGGTGCCTCAGCCTGAGGAACCGGTAAAACGATCCTCAGTAAAATATCCTTCACTCCGATTGGCGAGATTTTCTCAAAGCCCAAACGCATGTCTCCAAATGCTGTCAAAAGGAAGGGTCAAAAGTTATCGTTAGCCAATGCAACCAGCGTAGGCATGACTGGCCACTCTAGCAGGGCCCCACCCACAAATGCCCTTGGGGTTACTCATCCTCTTCACCAGAATTTATTTTGGGGATTGGGTTCGGCACCTTGGACAGCTCCTTTATAGTTCTGTCTGAAACCCAGAATGGATTTATAGCCCCTCCGAAATTGAAGACACCAGCCGCCACTGCATTTAACAATAAGGACCCTAGTACCTCTCAGTTAACCCAGTGCCTTTGCGTTATCTGGCCGTAATATTGGAACGTGGGAGCCACTCTGGGCTGACCCAAGGCATTTTACCGCCGGAGGCAAAGGACAAAAGGTTTCCCCATCTCACCCATTCCACATACAAAAGCGAACTGGACTGGCAGTTGAATTTTACTTCAACACTGGCGGCAGCGCTGGAAAGTTTGGCGTGACTTACAGCAGAGTTGCTTAAGAACATAAGAACATCAGAAGAGCCCTGATGCTGAATCAGACCAAGGGTCCATCTAGTCCAGCACTCTGTTCACATTGGCCGGGGTTGAACAAGCAGGACATGGTGCAACAGCACCCTCCCGCCCATGTTCCCCAGCAACTGGTGCACACAGGCTTACTGCCTCGAATACTGGAGATAGCACTTCGCCTCCAGGAATTTATCCAACCCCCTTTTAAAGCCATCCAAATGGGTGGCCATCACTACATCATGTGGTAAAGAGTTCCATAATTTAACTATGCTTTATATTAGAGAAAGCATAGCAACACAGCATATTTTTTTTATTGGAGGAAATAAACAGAGCCGGTTTGGAAGAACAACGTAATTAGAAGTGGTTTTCATAGCTTCCCACTGACGTCTGATCCAGCAGTTCCAGGATACATGTTGGAGAGGACAAGAAAATGAAGGAACCGTTTTAAGGCATTTCTATGGCACCAGAAATCACGAGGTTTTCTGATGGAGCCCAAAATCTTTATTAAGAGGAAATCTTCTAATAAAAACCTTAGGACTCCTACAAAATCCCTCAGGGTCTGATAGAATAAGCTTTTCATAGTATTGGAAAGCTCTCTTAAGATATGCTGGTTATTGTGCTCCGCAGGGAGAGCTAACCTTCTACACTCTCTTCTTGATGCTTTTCAATATTAGCATCAACCTAGAAAAAAACAGAAGTTACGTACCTTCCGCTGAGCCATGCCTCAGAGGAGACGGATCCACAAGCGGCCTGCACATGCAAATAGTGCTAATTAGTGGGTTTTCATAATTTAGTTCCTCCTTTCTCAGTGCACAGAGGGAGGAGGGCAATAAGGAACAATCAGAGCTAAATTCTCATTTTAATTACTTTTGCTCATTAAAGTTATCTTGTAGCCAGGTTAAGGGGGGGGGAGAATCCACCCCGAAAAACAAAAAGCAGAAGCAACACAGTCAGGCACTTCTATTGAAAAAAAAAACACCATTGCAAAACATACACCTCCAAAGAGTTTCTGCACACAGCACAGAAAGGCACGCATAATTTCTCGATATAAAATATTCATTAGAGCTGAAGGATTTAGAATTGCTCTCCTTAATTTATAAGTTCAACGAGAGACGGTTGCGCGTGGCATTTTCTCAGCGCCGTGAGGAAGGGCTAGCCCAGGGGTGGGGAAGTTCAGGTGAAGGAGTTAAATTTCCCCAGTCGGCCACACCCCCTTCCCTGGTCCCAATACCTATCCCGGCTTTTGCGCATTCTGCCCACCCCCATTCTAGAAGGTTGAAATCATAGAATCATAGAATAGTAGAGTTGGAAGGGGCCTATAAGGCCATTGAGTCCAACCCCCCCGGTCAATGCAGGAATCCACCTTGACAGATGGCTTTTCCAGCTGCATCCTGAAGGCCTCTCGTGTGGGAGAGCCCATGACCTCCCTCGGTCATGGGTTCCATTGTCATACCACTCTAACCATCATGAAGTTTTTCCTGATGTCCAGCCAGAATCTGGCTTCCTGTCACTTGGGCCCGCTATTCCGTGTCCTGCACTCTGGGAGGATCGAGAAGAGATCCTGGCCCTCCTCTGTGGGACAACCCTTCAAGTATTTGAAGAGTGCTATTATGTCTCTCCTCCATCTTCTCTTCTCCAAACTAAACTTGCCCAGTTCTTTCAGTCTCTCCTCATAAGGCTTTGTTTCCAGACCCCTGATCAACCTCGTTGCCCTCCTCTGAACCCCTTCCAGCTCAACTAAGGCTTAGTTACCGGCAGTAAGAGCTTTGAGCTAAAATATGCTGGAATTTTTGGGCCACGCCCCTTTTGCATTTGGCCCCGCCCACCACTGCAAAGCGGGGGGGGGCGGGGAGCTTGTCTGAAATAGAATTCGGCCCTCAGGCTGTGAGAGCATCAATACCACTGACTCTAGTCAGCGGTACAGTTGGGTAATTTTAGACTCTGGACCTAATGGTCTTACGAGCACGGAAATTTAAAAAAGGTGTGGATTTTGAAAGATCGCTGAAGTTCAGTTTGCATAGAGTTCCAAAAGTGAATAATTAAGTAAGTGTCATTCCTGACCTCCACTGCTCCGATTGGGATCTTTTCTATATTGTTCGTGAATGGCACACTTTCCCCTTTAAGGCCCCGATTGGAGCAGTGGGGGGAATGACGCACCTCTGGAAAGCGCATTATTCCCCACCCCACCATGCTAATGGCGGCCTTAAAGGGGAAAATGCATCATTCCCAGACATTATAGAAAATGTCAGAAAATCGCCCAACACCCACAATAGAACAAAATCCTGGACAAATCCGGGAAATCCTGACAGTTAGTCACCCTACAGTCAGTGCATCTTCTGGTAACACATTCCATACATTAGTTAGGAAAGGAAAGGAACCTCTCGTGCAAGCACTGAGTCATTACTGACTCTTGGAGGGACGCCAGCTTTTGCTGACGTTTTCTTGGCAGGCCTTATAGCGGGGTGGTTTGCCGTAGCCTTCCCCGGTCGTTATTACCTTTCCCCCAGCTAGCTGGGTACTCATTTTACCGACCTCGGGAGGATGGAAGGCTGAGTCGACCCGAGCCAGCTGCCTGAAACCAGCTTCCGCTGGGATCGAACTCAGGCCGTGGGGAGAGTTTCGGCTGCAGAAACTGCTGCTTTACCACTCTTTCGTTCCTCCTGAATCTACTGCCGACCGATATAGGAAAGCCCTGTTTTTAATATTATGGGATAGGGAGGTTGACAGGGAGGGGAGTTCTCTCCCTCCACTTTCTCCACAACTTGCGCAATTCAATCAACCCCAATCATGTCCTTCCCACAGGCTTTTGTTTTCCATATAGGACTTCGAGACCTGGTGGGTGCAAAGTTGGAGAGGGGCTGGCATATACTTCAGCTGCTTGTATCTTTCAACAAGGCAACCCTCTACCTTTGATTCAGCCTGTTAAGTCCCGGAATGTCAGCAGGCAAACCCCCTTGCTGCAGGTGAATCCAGGCCCTCTGAATATCGGCTGTGAGAAGATGAGAAGCGCGAGATAGAAAGACCTGCGAAAAGGGGGTGGGAGAGAGGGGGGAGGAGGATTTCAACACTCTGCATGATATTAACATTTCACAGATGCAAGGCTGCTTTGTGGCTGGAAACAAAAGCTTTCATTCCTAAAAGGGGCACTTTAAAAATACGTATTTAAGTGGCTGTCGCTGCTGGTAACTCTTAGTTTAGTTTTTACCTTGGTTTTATTCTGCAGTTAAACTTTTAAAGCTTTTACGGGTGCAGTCCTATCGATCGCCTTTGGAACTTGGAAGCGTCTGAGATTCCTATGCTTGGCCAGGTGGAAGCCGCAAGGGCGAGAGGAGAGGGGGAAGCAATCCTTGCCTCCCCCCTTCCTCCGTTCTTTAATTTTTTGTTCGACGGGCTTTTCAGATCATCTAGAGAGGGCATTTAGTTAAGAGCAGAGACACCACACTGACAACAAAGGTCCGCATAGTTAAAGCAATGGTATTCCCCGTAGTAACCTATGGCTGCGAGAGCTGGACCATAAGGAAAGCTGAGCGAAGGAAGATAGATGCTTTTGAACTGTGGTGTTGGAGGGAAATTCTGAGAGTGCCTTGGACTGCAAGAAGATCAAATCAGTCCATACTCCAGGAAATAAAGCCAGACTGCTCACTGGAGGGAATGGTATTAAAGGCAAAACGGAAGTACTTTGGCCACATAATGAGAAGACAGGATACCCTGGAGAAGAGGCTGATGCTAGGGAAAGTGGAAGGCAAAAGGAAGAGGGGCCGACCAAGGGCAAGGTGGAGGGATGATATTCTGGAGGTGACAGACTTGACCTTAGGGGAGCTAGGGGTCGCGACAGCCGACAGAAAGCTCTGGCGTGGGCTGGTCCATGAAGTCACGAAGAGTCGGAAGCGACTGAACGAATAAACAACAAGTCATATCCTGGCCTCCCCTCCCCTCCCCTCCCACTGGAATGCCCCTTTTCACCCCCTCTGAGGTTGAGTTCCAGACCTTGGAGAGGCCCCCCTGGATGTGAGGCCATCTGTGAGAAGGTGGAAGTCGGGGGTCGGATCTCTGATTCCCCCTTCCAGTGTTGGAGCACTCTCTCCGATCTTAAGAGAGAGAACTTGAACTAACCTATGGTCCCTGGGATGCTCGCCTAGGGACCATAGGATTGCTCTCTCTCCGTTATGTTTTATCGTGTTGTATCTTAGGGTTTTGATTTCGGTGAACTGCCCAGAGGGCTTTGTCTAATGGGTGATACAGGAAAGAAATACAAAAATAAGAACGATGAAGGAGTGAACGCACCTCTCGGACGGCTCTGTAGTCGGCGGCGGCCATGAACGAATCCTTTAACAACAGAAGGATGGAGGCACAGAAATTCTGCATCACCCTCGGGTCCCAGTCTTGCATGAACAGCTGATCCCAGATCAACAGCACGGCTGGTAAGCTCAGCACACCAACAAAGCCCTGTGCAAAATAGCAGGGATGAAGGATAGGAGGGCTGGCACTGCCTAATGTGTGATGGCATAGGTGCCGTTGTGTTTCTGAATCAAAGGCCTGAATTCCATTCCCCAGGAGCCCTCAGAGGCTGCATTCTGGGGGGTGGGCGGGGCCAGAGGCACGAGGGGCGGAGACAAAGGTTACCATCCCATTTTAGCTTTAGGGCGCAACCCTAGGCATGTTCCGACAGAGAAAAGTCCCACAATTCCCAGCATTCCCCAGCCTGGCTGGGGAATGCTGGGAATTGTAGGACTTTTCTCTGTTGGAACATGCCTAGAAGTTGTGCCCTAAAGCTTACTGCCAGTAACAAATCCTTAAGAGAAGCATTCCAATTGTTTGGAATGGAAGGAAAACTGCACAGAAGTGGGGAAATCATCAAGTGATTGCTGGTTGGAGGAAATTGGGAGGGGGCACGGCCTTCCAAAGAACCCCTAAAGAGCTAAAGTTCAGACCCCTGGCCCTCAGGTTCTGCCCTCGTTTTGCAAGAGCAAAACGATAGGCCCAATGAGGAGACAGCCCCACTGTTGTGTTTCTGTATGAGTCACTGTTCTGGGCGCATTTCCTCTGAAGGCAGGTAACTCTGCTGGGTCTCTACTTGTGCACCAAGACGTCAAGGCAGGATGGAATCGCATCATCGTAGCAGAGGTTGACTGGAAGGGGTAAAGCCAAAGCAATTAATCATGCAGAGACACACTGGGCAGCCTCTTCTGAGGGCAGGTAGTTCTGCTGCAACTCCACCTCACTGTCCAATCACATTCAATGCAGAGTCACGGGCAGGATTCCCTGGACCAAACGTAGGCCGATTGGAGGGAGGCGAGGCCAGAGGGAGGAATCACGCAGAGACGCAGCAGGCAGCCTCCTCCCCGTGTGAATTATTCTGCTGTGCCTACGCATGGGCAGCAACTGGCCCGACCCAATCGCGCGCCCAATGCTGAGATGCCACAGAACCAGCCGCCCCCTAGCAGAGTAGAGTAAGGTAAGGCCAGGGCATCAAATCACAAGCAGAGGCACAGTGAGAAGCCTCGTTCTGTGGGCAGCGCTGTACGGATCGCAGGAGCCTTGCATTAGCTGATCCAGTCATTTCTCCTGGCACACGTCAGCAGCGTTCTCATGGCACCCTGGGAAATGTTGTCCTAGAATGCGACCCCCTGAATCCTTTGCAGGCTAGCCAACCTGGGAAGAGAGCTGGGCGGGCGGGCGGGCAGGCTTTTCTTCCTCTCTGTAACGCCAGATGGGGGAAGCGAGTTTGAAATCCGCTGAGGTCACATTTGAGATAGTCAGGTGTCAATGAGGGCGCCCCCTTGTGGCTCTAAGCTGCCACAGCACACTCACTTCAGAGAAGTTTAGGAACATTGCTATGTGAAGTATTGGGTGGGGGGTGGATTCAACCTGGTGCCCTCCAGGTGTGTTGGAATACAGTTCCTATCATTCCCCAGCCAGCATGGGCATTCTGAAACATAATTGGAACCCCCTGGAAATGTTTTCAGCTGCAAAGGGCAGTCCAGAGAACACATTATATTTGGCATGTCTTCACTGAAACTAAAAACAGATTACGGCATTTTTATGTCTTTTATTTCTTTACCTCCCCCATCCACTTCCTGAGGAAGATGACAGGGCTGGCCAGCAGCTCCTTGGTCACGTTCAGCCACGGCTGGAATTCGTTTTCAAATGCACCACCGATTCCTTGCGCTCCACCTTTTTCCTGAAGCATCAGCTCCACCAAGAAATCCTGAAGACGAAAAGAAGGTGGCATTTTGGCAGAATATACAGGCCATAAAGTAGAAGAGAGAGAGGGGGTATAATAGGAAAAATGTGGGCGTGATTGATGTGTGTGAATGGGGGAAGCGTGTTAGTGGATGCATGTGAATGAGGGGGGTATGTTTACCAGGCTGCTGACCATGCCTCTTCCAGGTTAAGGGAGCACACAGAGGGCTTCTTTAAAGGAGTGATTTACAGCTTACTCGTGACTGGCCAGTCACGGAAGTTTGCAGGTCATTTTGATGACGTCGTGAGCCTCTTGTCCTTCTCCTGGTTATTCCGTTTTTTAAAAAAACACTTAGATATCCTGATTCTTCTGAGATATCTTGGGATTTCCAACCGTGTGCAGCCCAAGTTGCACTATAAAACACCCACTAGAGGGCACTGTCCCATTCAAGTATCTGAGCAGGGAAGTTTTCAATTACAGGCCATGGGGTCGCCCCTCTCCTCCCATGAAATTCAGCTCATTACAATTGTGAAAGAGAATCAGGAAGCAAAGCCCCGGTAAGCAAACACAATTTCCCTTTAATCTAAAGAAGCCCAGAGAGGGCCATGTCTCAGGGCCCCATCTGCCTGGTCACCCCTGACTCCCCACCACCACACACACAAACAGACCACAGAGCCTACTCTCCGCAAGGGATATCTGTCAAGCCAGAACATACTTTAGGGTCAACGGTGATATTCTTTTTGAAAGCCTGTTGAAGGTGAGCAAAGAACTCAGCGTCTTCTCTCTCCAGAAGGCTCATCACTGCCTCAGCCATGGCCAAAACCTTTGCCCAGGTTGGAAACAGCTTCCCGTGTAAGGAATGCAGGTACATGGCTAATTCGTAAGGGTGTTCTGCTAAAATTAAAATCAAACCATCAGGCTTACATTTCAGAGAGGCGCTGCGCTTTCTGCGTCCTGACTCATTAAAAACCACCAAGTGGATGGATCCTCCATCATTATCATCAGCATCTAAATCAGGCTTCCTCAACCTGGGGCGCTCCAGATGTGTTGGACTGCATCTCCCAGGCTGGGGCATTCTGGGAGTTGTAGTCCAACACATCTGGAGCGCCCCAGGTTGAGGAAGGCTGATCTAAATGATCTCGCCAGCATCTGTATTTGTGTATTATCTAGCTGCTCTGGCCTCCAAACACAGTGTATGCTACAGATATACAGGCCGGGCCAGTCTGTCTCAGTTGCCTGCGTTGCGTCCCTCAGGCAACACAGGGCTAGATATGCCAATGGTCCAATGTACAAAGCAGTGGTTTTCACACAAAACCATGTTGCAGTAGAACAGGGATTGGGCGCCTGTATTGGAATGTTGCTGGCTACAACGCCCATCGTCATGGCCGGCCCTATCATTAAGGAAGGTGAAGCAGCCACCTCAGGCGGCAGTTGCAGGAAGGCAGCAGCCGCAAGGTGTTCGAGGAGAGAGCTGTGTACCCTGTGGCCTGCTCTCTTCAGGTTCAATAGAGGATATTGTCTCCTCAAGACTGATTAATCTGCCAGTCCGGTCAGCTTTTCTACATGGAATGGGAGAGGGCGCCATTTTGTCCATCTCAGGCACCATGTCTTGGGCCGTCGCTGCCTCTCATCCCTGATCATTTGCCATGTTGGTCAGGGATTATGGGAACAGGAATCCTGCAGTACAGAAGGGAAACTACGCGCGCTTCTTAAAGTTCCTTGGAGTAACGGCAGGGCATAAACATAACAAATAAAAATACATGCCAAACTCAAAAGAGAGATGAAATGTTAGAAGTGTGGAATCTCTCCTCCTCTCCAATTTACATGTACGCCCTAAACGGTTTGGGGACAGGTTATTGGAAGGAACGCCTCCTCCCATATGTACCTACCCGGACCTTAAGATCATCTACAGGGGCCCTTCTTCGTGAGCCCCTGCCAAAGGAAGTGAGGCAGGTGGCTACTAGGAGCAGGGCCTTCTCCGCTGTGGCACCCCGGTTGTGGAATGAGCTCCCCAGAGAGGTCCGCCTGGTGCCTACACTGTACTCCTTTCGTCGCCAGCTGAAGACCTTTTTATTCACTCAGTATTTTAACCCTTAATTTTAACTTAAATTTAAATTATACTGTTTTAACTCTGTATTTTAACCTTAATTTTGCTGCGTGGTTTTATCCTGGTTGTGCTTTTTATATTGTATTTTGTATTTGTGTTTTTAACTTGTTGGTTGTTTTATGATGGTTTTAGTTTTTGTGAACTGCCCAGAGAGCTTCAGCTATTGGGCGGTATAAAAATGTAATAAATAAATAAATAAATAAAATACGCCACACATTTGAAGAGCTGCTTCTACAGGAGAGGAGGACTAATTCAGAAGCTATATCCCTCCCATCGCAAGGGGAGGGAAGGATACAAGACCCAAACCGCATTATCAGGCCCTTAAGGGAAGCAACGGAAAGACTGCAGTCTTTTTTAGCTGTAAATGGTTTACCTTTTGGTGTTATTGGCTTAAATGCCATTTGCAGAGGAAAGAGCCAGTGGATAAGGTAGGGTTCGTAAGCACCGTTGAAAACATAAAGGACGTTTAAGCTCTTGCTGGACTCTAAAATCACCTGCTCATTGGCAGCGAAAGGACGCATGCAGGGAACGCTTCCGTACGTCTGTCAGAAGGAGAGGAGAAATTGTGGGGACAACATGTTTTATATTGCAGGGTGTTTTTTTTAGGGTTTTAAGCCTTATAAACTGCCCAGAGAGCCTTGGATATTGGGCAGTACAGAAACGTAATACATGAATGAACGAGAAGAAAAACTCGTGTTCTTTACAAGAGCAAAAAAAGGTGGAATATGAGTGAAACAAATAAATATTTTATTTATTTCTTACATTTCTATGCTGCCCAATAGCCCAAGTGCTTAAATAAATAAATAAATAAATGCAACAATATCTGGTCATTATCAGGAGGTGTTAGGGGCAGAACCGGGGGCCTTTGGTTCAGTGTATTGCTTCTCCTGTGTGGTCACCCAATAAAGTTGTAGTTTGGAGCATCTTTCCGTACAGAGAAGTATTCTAAAGCTCTGCGCCGGCCCTGCCCACCCAAACTGGCCAATGGACCCTCCTTAGACAGGAAGGTCTACAGAGAACTTCCTGTTTGGTCTGGGTCTTTGTCTGAGCAGCAACAGTCTTCATGGCTCTGATAGGTTTCAATGTGCTTTCTAGGTCAGATTCCGAGCTTTGTCCCTCTGCTCCGATTCCTGGCTGGCTTTGTCCCAGGGCCGGCCCTACCATTAGGCCTGAATGGATGCTATTATTATTATTATTTATTTATTTATATAGCACCATCAATGTACATGGTGCTGTACAGATTACACAGTAAATAGCAAGACCCTGCCGCATAGGCTTACAATCTAATAAAGTTGTAGTAAACAATAAGGAGGGAAAGAGAATGCAGACAGGCACAGGGAAGTGTAAACAGGCACCGGGTGGGGTGAAGCTAACAGTATAGAGTCAGAACAAACTCAATATTTAAAAGCTATAGGGAAAAGAAAAGTTTTTAGCTGAGTTTTAAAAGCTGTGATTGAGCAGTCTGCTACCCTCCGTTGCAGTGGAAAATGCCGTCTCATCACCAGTGTTGAACTAGGTTTCGGCAATCAGTCTGACTGGCTTTTGTAAATGAAATAGGCAAAGGTACAATCTGGTCTTTTGCCTCCGGCAGCAAAATGTCTTGGGAGAGCTCTGTTTTGCCCCCCAGCACAAATCCCGATTCCTGGTCCCCACTCTCTTTCAGGACTGCCTTGGCCCCTGACAGCAACAGACAGATCTTAGTACTTCCACCAGGGTCCTTCGACTCACCTCCACCACCGCATTTTCAATCAGCCCCGAAAGCGGCGACCGAGTGGCACTTCTGAGCTTCAGCTTGGCTGCCCGCTGTGCTACCGTTTGCCCAAATCTCTCTCTGGCTTCCTTCTCGACAGATCTGAGACAAAAGATTAATACCATCATTTATAGGTCTCAGAAATCTTTGTTTTTGAAAGTCACAGGATGCATTGAGACGAGCCCAAGTAGAATGATTCAGTGAAAATGCTTAGAAGCAAAGCAATGCCTGGAACTTCAAGTTGTAGGAAGCTGCCTTATTCTGTAACTCAGTATGGTCTAACTCCAGGTAAGCTAAGCCTCAATCAAGCCGAGGGCCAAATTTTATTTTGGAGAAGCAGGAATCGCATTCTAGTGGTGGGCAGGGCCACAGGGGGAGGAGCCAAAGCCAAAAAGGGGAGGGACCAAAATGCCAGCATATTTTCTTTTAAAGCACTTAATGGCTCAGTTCAGATGTTTCTCAACATTGGTTTTAGAACTCCACGGTAGTGTTTTGCCACCACCATTGAGAAATGTGTTGTCTGGCGGGAAAACTCTACACAATGATGGAGTTTTTTTGGAAAATACTCCACGCAGAATACCCACGCTGTGCAGAGGAGAGTTCCTGCACAACGGTTGTGTTGCGTGGCGGGCTCTGTGGAGTTTTCCGTTGCGTTGAGTTGACTTTTCCCACTGGCTACAGAGTTCCCTGGCAAGAGCGGCGAAAGGAGGGAGTGCCGCTCTAGGAGAGCTGCCGGGTTTGGGTTTTTGGCAGCAATGGCTGATGGGATCCCATTGGGGGGGGCCAGGGGAGGAGAGACGGCGGAGGAACTGTCAATCAAACACAGCATTGACTTTTACTCAACTCCACGAGAGCCCACAGTCACACAGGGAGCGCCCCCTAGGAACTCAACCGTTCAGTGGAGTTTTCCCACTGCGTTGACTAACGTGTTGTCTGAACCGAGCCAACGTTTTACCCCATCCTCCCTCCAACCTGGCGCCTTCCAAATGTCCCCAAGCTCTTGGGGTGGGATGGAGTGCATTCTAGCGGTGGATGGATCAAAGGCAAAAGTAGCAGAGCTAAAATACAACAAACATCTGTCTATTTTAGGTTGAATTTCTACACCCTTACTGCAGATACTTACATTAGTCCTTGAGTCATGTAGCTCTTGGAGCCTGACCTCAAGAGCTTATCAATCCAAATGAACTGGCGAAGTGTCTTCGGAAGTAATTTCCCACTGAGCCTTTCACACACTGTTGACATACTCTCAGAACCTTGTGAGATTATAGCACAGAGCAAATCCCCTAGTAAGTCACTCTCTAGGCAGCTGAGAACAGGGGGATGTAGCTCCGGCCTGATATGCCACTGGAAGTCTGTAAGAAATAGGAATAATTAAAAAGTAACTCCCAAGGAAGTTATTCCTACCTTGCACCCAAAATTTTAAAAGCAAACATGCTGAACAGGCACTGATTTGGAACTTATCATTCGAACCAAAATTATAACTTAACTCATATGCCATTTGTAGAGTTATTTGGTAAGGACTTGTGAACCTTATTGGGCTGTTTGGATTCACCGAGATCGCTTAAAAAAACAAATATTTTATTATCAAAAAACTATCATGGTATTTGCAGAAACTGACAATGCAGCCCAATGGAAAACTAAAAGTCTGGCATGGAAATCTCGAGAAGAAATGAGGAGTTGGAGGATTTGCCAGGGAGGCCAACAGATTCATTCTCAATCGACTGCACTGGAGAACCAGCTCCTGGAATATCTGTGGATTCAGGATCCACTCGGATTCCCTGAGCGCTTGTGAGCTCACGTAAAGCTGTCATTGTTGTTGTTAGCTAAATCACACCCCGGACGGCAGCGCTCCTAAGATCCTTCCATACCAGGAAAGGTTTTAAGGGGGAGAAATGTAAAAAATCATAAAAAATCAATGGATGGCCCAATCTGATTCAAATTTGGTATGCTTAAAACCCTCCTTAATATCTATTACTGTGCCAATTTTGAGGTCTTTATCTTTAAAATTTACGCAGATGTAAGCATTTGTTTAATTTGTACTTTAAACATATCAAATCATTCTCCTGCGCCCCCAGTGGCCGCTCGGAGAACAACAAAAGATTCGCTCCTAAAGAGGTAGTTAAATAGGTCGGCTCTTTTATATATGAAGCACAGTTAACGCAGGAGGCATGGGAGTACTTCAGTCAAAGCAGATTATAAACTGGAAAACTTTGGAGTCCTTTGCACGCAATTCGCAGCGATTGCACGGTATAACCCTGGCGTGATGAAGCTACAACCTAATTTTGACACTTTGGGCTCACCATAGCACACCTCCAGATGCCGTTTTGTTTGCAACGAAGTGTTTTTAAATGCAAAGGTTGGGGTGGCAGAGGCCGTCCTGGGAGGGTCCTAGAGGCTGCATGTCTTGGATATCTTCCGCTTGACACTTGTGTTTTATAAGTGCTTATTCGGTATGTGTTTTCTCTCCTCGCCCCGCCCCCTACCCCAGTTTTTGCACAATCTGTGTTTGCTCCAGAACTGAACTCCTTGGTTTTTAATTCATAATATTTAAAACACCCCAGAGCTGCACAGCTAAGAAGGCTTGTAAGAAGGCAATCAGAGGAAGCTGGCAGAGCGGAATTATTTTGGAAAACGATGCATATGTCACAGTAAATTAAGCCTCGCTTACAACACACTGGGGTGGGTACGTTAGCTGGCTGGTCTTGTATGCTCGTATCCTTTTAGCCTGAATGAAAAACACTCCACATCAGCTGGGATGGAGGCGGGGGAATAACTTCCATCAGCTCTCAGCGCTGGGAAAGCAAACACTTGTGAATGACTTTGAAGTGGAGGACCTTTTATGTTTTCGTAAAGGAGGAAAACAAACCCTTCAAAGAGGGCCGGGCTTTTTTTTGGCTGGAAGGGAAGACCAAGACAAGAAAACATACTCACACGCAAAAAAATATATATGAAAGCATAGCAGTTGCAGGCGTTGGTTAATCAGCATTCTTCAATATAGGGCTGATTCGCAATTATAATGTTTCTAAGGCCGGAGCTAGACCTAAGGTTTATCCCAGGATGATCCTGGGGTCAAACCTGTTCATTTAAGTGCCACACAGGGCATCCAGAGCAAAGGCAGGGACAAACCCGGGATGATCCTGGGATAAACCTTAGGTCTAGCTACGGCCTAAGAGTTTATTTATTTATTTATTTAAGGATTTTTATGCCGCCATTCAGCCAAAAAAGGCTCTCACGGCGGCTTACAAAAGTATTTCTTGACAGCCCCTGTCCACAGGCTTACAATCTAAAAGACATGACACAAAAGGAAAGGGGATTGGGAGGGAGGAGGAGAAGGGGGAAAAGGAAAGCAAATTCAGGCACTACAATCTTAATTGCAAAGTTCAGCAGTTACAGGTGACAGCAGGAAGGAGGGGGCTCTCAGCTGGAGCTGGACCCAGGCACGGTGGAGAGGTGCCTGGCTGCTGCTTCCTCCCTCACTGGTGGCCTCTCCAGAGACAGTTGGTGGCAGGAGGGAGGGGGCTCTCAGCTGGAGCTGGACCCAGGCACGGTGGAGAGGGGCCTGGCTGCTGCTTCCTCCCTCACTGGTGGCTTCTCCAGAAACAGTTGGTGGCAGGAGGGAGGGGGCTCTCAGCTGGAGCTGGACCCAGGCACGGTGGAGAGGGGCCTGGCTGCTGCTTCCTCCCTCACTGGTGGCCTCTCCAGAGACAGTTGGTGGCAGGAGGGAGGGGGCTCTCAGCTGGAGCTGGACCCAGGCACGGTGGAGAGGGGCCTGGCTGCTGCTTCCTCCCTCACTGGTGGCTTCTCCAGAAACAGTTGGTGGCAGGAGGGAGGGGGCTCTCAGCTGGAGCTGGACCCAGGCACGGTGGAGAGGGGCCTGGCTGCTGCTTCCTCCCTCACTGGTGGCCTCTCCAGAGACAGTTGGTGGCAGGAGGGAGGGGGCTCTCAGCTGGAGCTGGACCCAGGCACGGTGGAGAGGGGCCTGGCTGCTGCTTCCTCCCTCACTGGTGGCTTCTCCAGAAACAGTTGGTGGCAGGAGGGAGGGGGCTCTCAGCTGGAGCTTGACCCAGGCACGGTGGAGAGGTGCCTGGCTGCTGCTTCCTTCCTCACTGGTGGCCTCTCCAGAGACAGTTGACAACAGTTTTGAAGTGCACGTCTAAAGCTACTATCTCATACATAAGGGGTGGACAACTTGTGGCCTGCCAGACGTTTCGGCTGAGAATTCCCATCAGCATTCACCGCTGGCTATGCTGACTAGGGTTGATGAGAAGGTATCCTAGTCCTGATGGCTATATGGTACCTCCAGTATCAGACGCAGTGTGCTAAGTACACCAGTTGCTGGGGAACATGGGCAGGAGGGTTGCCCTCATGTCCTGCTTGTGGGTTTTCCCGGGGGCAGCTGGTGGGCCACTGTGTGAACAGAGTACTGGACTAGATGGACCAGCAGGGCTGGTCTTATGTAGAGATGTAGACCAAAATATCCATTGGGCCACGAATTGCCCACCTCTTTAATACACACTTACCCAAGAGTACATCCTGCTGAATTCAGTGGGACACTTCTAAACAGTGTTTAGATTACAGTGTAAAGATGTAACCTGAGAGAAAGGGCCAAAGCAGATGATATGACAGAGGTCCGGGATTGAGTATCCCATCTTTATTTTTATTTTTTGTGGGGAAAAAATGCAATCACCAGGAGCAGGGGAAGACTAGGATTGGGACCGCAGCAGAACTGTCTCTGGAGAGGCCACCAGTGAGGGAGGAAGCAGCAGCCAGGCACCTCTCCACCGGGCCTGGGTCCAGCTCCAGCTGAGAGCCCCCTCCCTCCTGCCACCAACTGTCTCTGGAGAGGCCACCAGTGAGGGAAGCAGCAGCAGCCAGGCACCTCTCCATCGTGCCTGGGTCCAGCTCCAGCTGAGAGCCCCCTCCCTCCTGCCACCAACTGTCTCTGGAGAGGCCACCAGTGAGGGAGGAAGCAGCAGCCAGGCACCTCTCCACCTTGCCTGGGTCCAGCTCCAGCTGAGAGCCCCCTCCCTCCTGCTACCAACTGTCTCTGCAGAGGCCACCAGAGAGGGAGGAAGCAGCAGCCAGGCACCTCTCCACCGGGCCTGGGTCCAGCTCCAGCTGAGAGCCCCCTCCCTCCTGCTGTCAACTGTAACTGCTGAACTTTACAACTAAGATTGTAGTGCCTGAATTTGCTTTCCTTTTCCCCCTCCTCCTCCTCCCTCCCAGTCCCCTTTCCTTTTGTGTCATGTCTTTTAGATTGTAAGCCTGTGGGCAGGGACTGTCAAGAAATACTTTTGTAAGCCTCCGTGAGAGCCTTTTTTGGCTGAAAGGCGGCATAAAAACCCTTAAATAAATAAATAAATAAAAAATTAGTGGGTTAATTCTTCCTCCCCTGTGCTATTAACCCAATAAAAACTGCCCCATCTCCAGATCCAAGTCAGAGAACAGGGCACTGATATCTTTGCAAAAACGTCAAGAAAAGCCAGAGCTGATTTTAGATCTCCGTCATCTCATTTGGTGTGGTCCTCGCATTCACACTATCTCTTTCTAAACGCTGGAAATGTGTGATCACCCCTAAACTAAAGAACAGGCCCCAGGGATGAGGAAGAGCAGCACGGAAAGCCAAGAGCTCATCCAAAGAAATCGCAATCAAGTGGTCACTGAGGCATATATCGGTTTACAGGAGAAAAAGAAGAAAGGCACCAGCACAGAAAGAAGAACAAATAAGGTGCACTGGATTATGATTTATTCAGCAGAATGTCTCTCAATTAAAATCTTCAGGGGCACAATATTGAGCTAAATGGACCAAAGGACGGACTCACCTTCCTAGGTTTTAAGCAAAAGAGCTTGGGCTGAATACTCAGATATACTCTCATCTCATTCATACCCAGGTTTATGCCTGACATGCTAGAATTCTGAATAAACAATCAATACCTTCTTCCTTTCCATTGATTTGAGAAGTCGGTCTTTGGGATAAGGTTAGGCGGATGTCTTTACTCTCGATGGATTTGGGCCTCTGCACCGCAAAGGAAGTTTGTCGAGGCTCCCTCGATAATGCCGGTTGGGGCACTTGGCAGAACGCTTCGCTCTCCTGTGCGCCTTTCCCCTACGGAGGCAGAAGTTACTATAAATCCGTATTTGCTAACGGAAATATAATTTGGTGAGAGACAAGAACGCCATTTTCTTTGTGTGCTCTGACTGTGTGACAACTCCATTTAGCTAGCTGAAATGACACATACGGGTTTGTTAGCTCTAGAGGCCTCTGGCCCTTGAGGCCAGGGGTCTGGAAACAAAGCCCTATGAGGAGAGACTGAAAGAACTGGGCCTGTTTAGCCTGGAGAAGAGAAGATTGAGGGGAGACATGAGAGCACTCTTCAAATACTTAAAAGGTTGTCACACAGAGGAGGGCCAGGATCTCTTCTCGATCCTCCCAGAGTGCAGGACACGGAATAATGGGCTCAAGTGACAGGAAGCCAGATTCCGGCTGGACATCAGGAAAAACTTCCTGACTGTTAGAGCAGTGCGACAATGGAACCCATGACCTAGGGAGGTTGTGGGCTCTCCCACACCAGAGGCCTTCAAGAGGCAGCTGGACAACCACCTGTCAGGGATGCTTTAGGGTAGATTCCTGCATTGAGCAGGGGGTTGGACTCGATGGCCTTAGAGACCCCTTCCAACTCTACTATTCTATGATTCTAGTCTATTGGTAATCATTTCTACCCCTCGATCTAAAAGGAGAGGCGGGTAAGAAATTATTATTATTATTATTATTATTATTATTATTATTATTATTATTATTATTATTATTATCTCCCCTATGAGGGAAGGTTCTAACAGCTGGGATTGTTTAGCTTGGAAAAAAGGAGGCTAAGGGGAGACAGGATAGAGGTGTACAAAATGATGCAGGGTGTGGAGAATGTGGACAGGGAGACAGTTTTCTTCCTCTTTCAAAATACTAGAACCCAATGGGGTCATCCCATGAAGTATATTTTAAGGCCCAATTTTAGCTCACTGCCTTCCTCCGGCTTTGAAAACTTGATCTGTCTCCTCTACCTTTTCCCTCCACTCCCCTTCTATTGTTTGTCTTGTCTTTTTAGTTTGTGAGCCATCAGACGGCAAGGCTGTCTCTCTTTTTGACTGATGGGAGCTGCTTTGGGTGGCCACAATGGTCTGAAAAGCGGGATAAAAATAGAGGGTAATGAATAAATAAATAAAAACCAGTCCGTGGGGTGGGGCGGGGCAGGGGATATGGTGCATTCCTTGTGATATGCAAGCCCTTCCCTCCATACACTTCCCACTTGTCCGAACGATGGGGTTATGGTAGAACATAATAAATATACAAAGTCACGTTATCGGCAAAACGGAAGAGAGGATCAGCTACCTCGTGCCAGGCTTCACAGTTGGCCAACGACGACTCCATCTCTGCTATGACAATATTGTAAGCGTCGTCAAGAAAATGAACCATTTCGGGAGCCAGTTCGGCTGCATCCGTACCTGCTTCAAAGAAAGTTACGTTTCGTTTTTCGTAACGGGAGAGGCTACCGAATGGACCATCTTCTATAGAGCTTGAGTGGTTGCTCTAGAAAGAATTGAAGATGCCTGCCTAATTGCCTCGAATGGCTGGTGGCTACTAGCTACAGAGATTTGTGACAGGGGCACACGCCAGCTGCTTGGACAGGGTGTTTCGAGAGAAATAGTTTAGGGCAGTTTTGATTGCAGCCAGTGAAGAAAGCAGAAGGCTGGGTTTTGCAGGTGAGAAGCCAGTAAAGCGGTGCTCCAAGAGCAAACGTCTTGCTTTTGAGCAACCTCATGCCGCTTTCAACCAACCGGATGCTTGCCTGTTTTCCCCAGTTCAACCATAATAATAAAAGAGGTTGAGTTGCTGTCTGTCTGTCCATCCATCAGCATCACAGTGCTAAAACCATCTGACCCTAGGCATGCATACTAAGGGGACCCTAGGGGTGTGTGCATCAGGGTTAGTTTCTGTTTGAAAACACATTAATTAATTTAAATTTATTTTAAAGTGCCCGTGTGGTTGAAGCCTGCAGTAACATCTTCAGTCACTAGGGAGGGACATCCCTAACCAGCACACAGCTTTGCAGCTGATACATTTTGAAGCTAGGGGGGATTAATAAACTGAGGGACAGAGTTATATGGCGTCTCCCTTCCCCCTACTGTGGGGCAACCCCCTTTAAAGGAATGGAGTGGGGAGACCCCTCCCTCCGGAGGTTATAGGGCCGCACCATGGCAGAGGCCGTGACTAGGAGTTCCAGGGGGCACGGCCATATTTGGATGGAGCAGGCACGTGTGTAACTCCGACAACTTTGCCCGAAACCTTCGCTGTATCAATCTAAGGGCTATTTCCCATCCGTGCAAAGCTGGGGCATTCATTAGTTTGTAAATAAACGCACATTAGAAAACAAAAACGCCGTGCGTCTCCTGTACTGCCTCCTTTCAAAGAAACCGATCTCTAATGCGTTATATGTGGGGCTGCCTTTGAAAATGGTCCGGAAACTTCAACTGGTACAAAACAGGGCAGCACGCTTGCTAACAGGGACTGGCCGACGAGACCACATCATGCCAGTCCTTTTCCAGCTTCATTGGCTGCCAGTCCAGGTCCGGGCCCGATTCAAAGTGCTGGTATTAACATTTAAAGCCCTAAATGGCTTGGGGCCAGGCTATCTGAAGGAACGCCTCCTCCCGTATGTACCTGCCTGGACCCTAAGGTCATCCTCAGGGGTCCTTCTCTGCGAGCCCCTGCCAAAGGAAGTGAGGCAGGTGGCTACCAGGAGAAGGGCCTTCTCTGCTGTGGCACCCCGGCTGTGGAATGAGCTCCCTAAGGAGGTTCGCCTGGCACCTACACTATATCCTTTCAGGCGCCAGGTGAAGACCTTTTTATTCTCCCAACATTTTAACAATCTATAAATACATTTTAACATGGTGTTTTAAATTTGTAATTTTGCATTGCTGCTGTTTTTATCTGGTTGAGCTTTTATATTGTATTTTATATTATGGTTTTACACTGTTGTTTTATACTGTGAATGGTTTTAATTTTGGGGAACCGCCCAGAGAGCTCCGGCTATTGGGCGGTATAGAAATGTAATAAATAAATAAATAAATAAATAAACTTCCTATGGTAGAGGAAACTGAGATAAACTTCCTATGGTAGAGGAAACTGAGAAGCGCAACAATGAAAAAGCGCAATACTGGTTGTGACAACCCCCTGCTCTGTCAATACCCCCCCCCCCCACCTCAAACCTCCGCTTTAAACTTTCAATAAGGAAAATGGGGAGTTTTTGGCATGGCAGGAATAGAGAATGGATCTTCTTTTAACTTTGGGGTTTTGTTAAAGTGTTTTCCCCCAACCTCCTTCGAAACAGTGATATTATTAACGTGAAAGAAAACAGATGTCTTTTTCACATGCAAACTAATCTGCTGGGGGGGGGGGCACTAAAAAAAAGACGGCAGGCTGCTGCAATCATCTAAAACAATTTTTAGCTCTCTGGCAGAACGACACGAAACAATATTTTTCAGGTGTCCCACAATGCAAAGTCAATTTGAAAACAGCATGACCTTCTCTGATACAAACTTTAATTACCTCAATGCTCACACAGCAAGGATATTGCAAGTCAAATAGATTTCTCTTTGACTATTTTTTTAATTCATTTGCCCATTTGTTTAAAAAAAATTTTAAAAAATGATAAAATCGTTAAGAAGGAAAAGAATCAACAGGAAGAGAGCAATCTTTACAAACGAAAAACCCTACTCAGCGAAGATATTTCCCTGATGGTGCTATGCAAGATGCAAACTATAAAAGAAGCATATTTATAACCCAATCTCAGCCCTAGTGATAGAGGGGAAAATAATGTATCTATAGCCACACAGGTGTGTGTGCGTACAGGTAGGTGCCCTGATCCAGGTAGAGAGAACACACTGACGCTACGGCTACAATCCTATACCCACTTGGGAATTTCTTTTGAGCAGACATATAACAGAAGTAATAATGTTATTGATTAGCTATAAAGCCATAACAAAAACAGAAGGATATTCAGAGTTAAGCAACAAATTTAGCTCTTAGTTTCCTAGCCGCCAGCGCTAATAAGAAAATATGCAAGGTAGCATAATTAGCAGAGGTCTATAGGATTGCGCTGTGAAGCTCCCGCTCATATCTGCCTAACTGGATAAGGAACTGCATGCAAAACCTCATTCGGGAAAAGGAATGGGGGCTGGTTTTGGTTCCGTTCTGTTGGATAATAGAAACAACTCCGCATGCTTCCAGGCACTAGGGGGAGACAGAGAACATTCCGTAGCTTGATCTGTTCCTATTTCCTGTTCCCTCCCCTTCCTGTGCCATTTGGCTTCTCCAAAGAGGAAGCAAGTAACCATATCTCCCGCCTTCACTTATTTACACTCACACACCCAGCTTTATGGGGTACTTGCAATTGAAGAGTGTTATAAGTATATACAAGCACTAATAAAATAAGTTGATTTGAACTTCTTTGAAATTGGCTCTAGCCTGCGTTTATCGCTTCCAGCACTAAACCTGTGTTGCCACGCTTTCTCTCTATGAAGCAACTCTGCTGTAATTCGCACCAGATTTTCCACCACCTTCGTCTCCCTCACCCCTGTTAAATTATTGATTAGCACTACTGCAAATTTTCTGTTTGGAATACATGCAGCCCTACTGATTTTAGTTATTTATTTATTTATTACATTTTTATACCGCCCAATAGCCGAAGGGCGTATAGGTGAATTGAAACTACAAAGTGGCATCCCTGAATATAGATGAAATCTTATCACAAAACTAAGGGCTGTTTCACACATTATTATATTGAGGAAACATCCCTTCAGGGAAGGGCTATACATTAATGGTATAGCACATGCTTTGCATGCAGAAAGTCTCAGGTTCAATTCTCAGCATCTCCAGTTTAGGCTGGGAAAGATTCCTGACTGGACCCCTGAAGAGACACTGCTATTCCATGAAGGTTCCCAATTTGGTCCTCCCGGGTTCCTTAGAAGGCCCCGCCGCCTCCTCTGGCCACACACCCTTTCTCCCAATTGCTGACTAATTGGTGGGTTCCTGGCTTTCGAGCTGTTTTCTCTCCATTCTAAAAGGTTGAAATCCCTCTCCTAAGGTTGAGTGACTGGCAGAAAGACCTTTAAGCTAATAGGGGGATAGGTTTGGTATTTGGGGCCCTGTCCATTTTATTTATTTATTTATTTCATTACATTTATATACCGCCCCACAGCCAAAGCTCTCTGGGCGGTTCACAAAAGCTAAAAACCATAAACATTAAAAGTATACAAAATTTAAAAACCATCAGAGACATTTTGCCTTTGGCCCCGCCCACCACTGGAATGCAGCTCCCCTGAAATGGAATTCGTCTCTCGGGCTGAAAGAGATTCAACATCTCTGATGGTTACAGTACTGAATCGGACTCAGAGGCTGAAGGGGAAGAAGCAGACGTACACCAGTCTAGACAGGAAGTGGGTGAGGAAATTCTCCAAGACTCTTCAGGAGTCAAGGAGGAATCTCCCCAGGAGCTTATCGGACAGAAGGCCCAGGCTCAGAGATCATCCTCGACGTTCCTGGGAACTCAGTCTTTGTCAGAGGGAGAGGGAGCATCGGAATTGACAGATCCCAGAGTACACTACAGGGTCAAGCAGGCGGACTTGAGATGAGGTGGGAGGTGGCCTGTAAGGCTAGCCACTTGCCAGAGGTTACATCTCGAAGATCCACTCTGCCGGAGGGGTTCGGTAAAAGCCTGTTGGGCACAGCGGGAAACTGTCCAGTCAGTTGATAAGCAACTGCCTTGTTTAATAGGCTAATTAAGCTTAGAGGATAGCTCATAGCATTCATGCTTCCATTTACTGAATCAAGCTTTGCCCAGCAGACCTCTTTATTGTGTGTGTGTGTGTGTTGAAATCTGCTATACGCTAAAAATATAACTTCTGCACCATCCCTCCTAAGATTCTATTGGTGCATGGCAGGGTAGCTTCCCCAAGGAACCCTGGGAAATGCAGTTTTGTGGCAGGTGCAGAGAATTCTCTACTAGAGCTATCTAGCACCTTAGTGAAAGTATCATCTGTGTGTGTTTTCAGTTGGAAGCTGAACCGCTTTTCAGTCTGTATTAGGAGACGTGGCCTTTATGGAAGATCATTGTTTACAGCTGGAAATAAGGAACAACAAGGGATTTCTAGGCAAGAAAGGAAGGGCAGATTTTTGCTTGCAAGCACACAATAGATAAAAGTCGCTTGCTTTACATGTTGAAAGACAAACATTAGCCTTTAATTTAGCCTTTTAAATTATGGAGTTGTTTTAATATTGTTTTACTGGTTTTAACGTTCTTTTTTATTGTTTTAAATTGTTGAGCTATTTAAATTGCCTTGATGGCTTTTTAGTAAATAAGGCAGTATATTGTTGATGATGATGATGATGATGATGTGCAAAAGGCTGAGTTTTAGCTAGTATTGTAGGCTGCATTAATAGAAGTATAGCTTACAAATCTTGTGAGGTACTGGTTCCTCTCTATTTGGCCCTGGTTAGGCCTCATCTTGAGTATTGTGTTCAGTTCTGGGCACCACACTTCAAGAAGGATGCAGACAACCTGGAGCGTGTTCAGAGGGCAACCAGGATGATCAGGGGTTTGGAAACAAAACCCTATGAAGAGAGACTGAAAGAACTGGGCATTTTTAGCCTGGAGAAGAGAAGGTTGAGGGGAGACAGGATAGCACTCTTCAAATACTTCAAAGGTTGTCACACAGAGGAGGGCCAGGATCTCTTCTCGATCCTCCCAGAGTGCAGGACACGGAATCATGGGCTCAAGTGACAGGAAGCCCGATTCCGGCTGGACATCAGGAAAAACTTCCTGACTGTTAGAGCAGTACGATAATGGAACCAATGACCTAGGGAGGTTGTGGGCTCTCCCACACTAGAGGCATTCAAGAGGCAGCCGGACAACCATCTGTCAGGGATGCTTTAGAGTGGATTCCTGCATTGAGCAGTGGGTTGGACTCGATGGCTTTACAGGCTCCTTCCAACTCTACTATTCTATGATTCTAGTCTATTGGTAATCATTTCTACCCCTAGTTTGCATTCGTGATCATATGCCGTGCCGGCAGGTTGCAATGGGAAAGAAGAGGGCTTGTCGTTGGGCACCTACTAAAATGAAGGCCCTTGGTAAGTGCCCAAACATGCCTAACCCTTGACGCCGGCCCCGCCCACATGAGAAATCTGAACTCACCAAAATGGAACTGACAGTGAATATTTTCCGCTGCTTTAAAGCACTGGTTTTGTAGCCAGACTCTTGTTTCTTCCAGATTCACACTGTTGAGCACGCGCATGTCAGAGAACTAGGTGCAGAAAGTTATTTTGAATTACTATATTTCGGTTTTTATAAATGAAAACAACATTGCGGGGGTGGGGGAACAAACCCCAGGCGTTAACAACTGTTAATGACCTAAAGGTACTTCCCAGAAAAAAATCCGAAATTGAGGTTTTTCAACATAGGTGGAGTAAATATTCTCAGTAATAAAACTGCTGTTCTTTCTCGATCAAGAGTAGGAAAATGCCTATGACACACTTACTAGTGAATTAGGCTGAAGAGGATAATTGTGGAAATATCTTTCAACAAAGCTCTGTCCGAGGAGATGGAAAACCATTTCTCTTTGCGTTGCATCTCTTATCTGGTGCTTTACTTCATCAGCAAGGGCAGCTTCCAGTTTCTCTAAAACCTAGAGAAGCCATCAATTATGATATACTTATGTTCTTATATGAATGTAAGAAGAGCCATGCCGGATCAGACCATGTCTGCCGATGGCATGAATGCAAAAACACCACCCCACTTATGTCCTCCAGCAACTCATAGCTTCATCACACCAGGGTTATACTGTGCAATCACTGCGAATTGCGTGCAAAGGACTCCGAAGTTTTCCAGCTTATAACCCGCTTTGACTGTGAAGTACTCCCATGCATCCTGCTTTAATTATGCTCCACAGACAAAAGACCCGACCTATTTTGCTACCACTTTTGGAGCGAATCATTTGTTGTTTTCCGAGCGGCCACTGGGGGCGCAGGAGGAAGATTTGATATGTTTAAAGTAGAAATTAAACAAATGTTTACATCTGCGTAATTTTTAAAGATAAAAACATCAAAATTGGCACAGTAACAGATATTAACGAGAGCTTTAAACAACACTCATAGTTTAATACAATAGATGGACCTTTACATTAAGTTTCTACTGGGCTAATCTTCTCATGATATAATCAACTCAATCGTTTGTATTAGAGGAAACGCTCATGGCTTACTGAGCTTGTATTTTTTATCATTAAGGCAAGTGTAGTTATTTATATTAACTCGGCACTCTCCTCCACTCTCTAAATCTGTTCCCGGCTATTTAGTCATAAATAACTTATTTTATCTATCTTTTAACACTCTACCTCTCATCTTCATAATAGTCTGTTATGTTTTAGGACAACAAAATTGGTTTAAAGTTTTTAGAACATTTTTTATAGTGCGTATAAGAAAAATAAAGAAACCTTTTTGACATTCCATAGCACCAGAGCTAGTCGCCTCTTTTCCTATAGCCTGTGATACGGGAGGACATATATAGTCAGTGTGATTGGTAGCCATTGAGGATCTTATTTTTTGGGAGGACACAGACAACGAGGGCACAGGAGTGGTGAAGGGGAGGTCTTTATGTCACCCCTTTGCCCTCAATGGCTGTGTCCCCGCCAAAGCTGAGTCTGACTGGCTCAGCTCCCTGCTACTGGAAAGTTAAGGGGTGAAAAGCTTTTACTTAAAATAATGCACTGTGGTGCTACAATCTTATCTGGCCACCTGCCTCAGCACTTCCTTTTGCCAGCTCAGAAGGAAGAGGAGCTGCAGCCGCCTGCTGCCTGTCAGAGGGTTGTTTCAGGGGGTTCCAGGACCCCAAATTTGGCAGTGCTAATAGTTAGGCTAAGAGATAGTGATTGGCACAAGGCAATCATGGAGAGAGATGATAGGAATCACTACAAGCCCTCACTGACCCTGTTCAGATGACACACTAAGCCCCAGTCTTTAAGCAAGTTGAGTTAAACATTATGGCTTAGCACAGTGGTTCCCAAAGTGGGCAGTACCGCCCCCTTGGGGGCAGTGGGATTGCATAGGGGAACGTTAAGAGGCAAGGGGGCAGCAGGGGGGAGCGCTCCAGAAGGTCTTAAAACCCAGGGACATTTTTATGGGAGAAAGTCCCAAGCCTTATAGGGGAAGAATCCACACATGTATCAATACCCTTGAAGAAGAGTCCTTTTAACGGTGAATTGAAATGTTTCAAAAGCACCAAAATGCTAATGAAGAGACATACCCTGCTTGGTGTGCCCCGCCACGCCGGCTGCAAAACAGAGGCGTTTGCTCTCTTTTCCCACCCTCGGCAAGCCTGCAGCGGGTGCTTCCCATTTAAAGGGGCTGTGCACAGGGGGCACTGTGCATGAGTTTGTGGAACCAAGGGGGCGGTTACCAGAAAAAGTTTGGGAACCACTGGCTCAGCATGTTGTGGGAACCATTCCTAACCATGGTGGCCACATAACCACAACTTAAACATACTCACAAACCATTTCCTGCAAAAGGGTTAGTGGCTTAACCATGGCTTAGCGTGTCGTCTGAACAGGCCCACTTTGTTTTGAAGCCGTCCCAGCGGCTATTACCATGTTACCTAATCCTGGGATAAAAACTTAACAACTAGGCCCCGTACCTTATGCCATGGCTTTCCAGGTAATAATGTCTCCTGTAGGCAGGCATTGAACCAAGAGACACTGAAAACCTTGTCGTCGTTGTACAATCTTGTTCTTGGGTGTCTGGGTATTTCTTTAGCATCCTTCTCCATTTGACGTGGTTATTTCTCAACTAAATTTCTTGTCAGAATGTCTTCAAGACACGACGCTGAGGTTAAAAGCTATGACACAGATGAAACAGCTGAGGTGCAAATTACAGCAAGCGCAGCCCCGAATGCTGGATGAGATTAGAGTATTATTATAATTATGATTTTCCGTGAAGCAAAATCTAGAGTGCAGTTAATGCACTTCTTTGTATATAAGCTCACAAATCAATCCTATAGTTTACAGAAGAGTTGTTAAATAGAAGGCCAAATTAATGCATACGTGGATTGTCTGCATTTATTGCATCTGTACACCTGTAAGTGCATATTTCCAGGGGATAATAACAACAACATTCTTATACCACATTTTAGTAAGTATTTGTAGGTCAGTTCAATAACAACAATTAACTCATTTGTGTACCACCCTTCAGTCACATAATAATAATTATAATAATAGCCAATGTGGTGCAATAGTTAGGGTAGGGTGACCCTATGAAAAGGAGGTCAGGGCTCCTGTATCTTTAACAGTTGCGTAGAAAAGGGAATTTCAGCAGGTGTCATTTGTATATATGGGGATCCTGGTGAAATTTCCTCTTCATCACCACAGTTAAAGCAGCAGGAGCCCTGCCCTCTTTTAAATCTGGTCACTCTAGTATAGCTCTTGCAGCTTTAACTGCGGTGATGAAGAGGGAATTTCACCAGGTTCTCCATATATACAAATGAGAGAGAGCTTCGGCTATTGGGCGGTCTAAAAATGTAATAAATAAATAAATAAAAATAAAATGACACCTGCTGAAATCCCCTTTTCTATGCAACTGTTAAAGATACAGGAGCCCAGTCCTCCTTTTCATAGGGTCACCCTAAGTTAGGGTGTTCAACTTAAACTTAGGAGATCCAGGTTTTAGCCCCCACTTCACCATGAAGCTCACTGGGTGACTTATTTATTTATTATTTAATTTCTATGCCGCCTAATAGCCGAAGCTCTCTGGGCGGTTCACAAACTTTGGTCCAGTCACAGACTTTCAGCCCAACCTACCTCATAGGGTTGTTGTTGTGGGGATAAAAAATGGAGAAGAGGACCACGTAAGCCGCCTTGGGCTCCTTGCAAGAGGAAAAAGGCGGGATATAAATGTAATAATAATAATAATAATAATAATAATAATAATAACTTAGGAGATCCAAGTTTTAGCCCCCACTTCACCATGAAGCTCACTGGGTGACTTATTTATTATTTAATTTCTATGCCGCCCAATAGCCGAAGCTCTCTGGGCGGTTCACAAAAACTTTGGTCCAGTCACAGACTTTCAGCCCAACCTACCTCACAGGGTTGTTGTTGTGGGGATACAAATGGAGAGGAGGCCCATGTAAGCCGCCTTGGGCTCCTTGCAAGAGGAAAAGGGCGGGATATAAATGTAGTAGTAGTAGTAGTAATAATAATAATAATAATAATAATAATAATAATAATAATAATAATAATAATAATAATAATAATAATAATAATAATGTAAATGTAAATATTATTTATATAATAATGCCGCCTCTCGGCATTGCCCCCTCCCCTCACAGGCCTGAGGACGCGGGGCCCGTCTCCGCCGTTGCTATGGCGACGCGGCCTACTCTCCTCCCTCGATCCCTCCTCTCAGCCACTCCTCTTCCGCCCCGCGGCCGGTAGCAGGAAGCCGCAGCCGGGCCGCCCTCCTTGCCTCGTCCAGAACCTGTTTGTTTACTAGCCGGCTGGGATGGCGGTTGCGGGAAGGCCGCGGCCCGACGAGCGGGGCTCGCCATGAAGTTCCGGCCGCGTTATGAAAGGTGGGTGGTGCGGGGGCAGAGGAAGGGAGATCCTCCCCCGTTAATAAGTGAGGGGACGTGTGTGTGGAGGGGGGGGCATTCCTATCAGTAATTATATTTATACGTGTAATTCCCCCCCTTTTTTTTTTCCTAGCAAGAAGAGAAGGCGAAATAGGTTCCAGGTGCCCATTTCTCCTCGCAGTAGGTGCCGGGGCTCAAGCTTTCCTGCCAGCCTTTTCAGCTGGGGTTGGGGGAGGTGGGTTGTGAGGCCTGCGTAAGGCCCCTGCAAATTAAACACGGTGATCCTATGGAAAGGAGGACAGGGCTCCTGTGCCTTTACTGTTTTACTCTGTACAGCACCATGTACATTGACGGTGCTATATAAATAAATAAATAATAATAATAATAATATTAATTAACACTTGTATAGAAAAGGGAATTTCAGCAGGTGTCATTTGTCCCACAAATAAAAGGAAGGACTTCTTCACACAGCGCAGAGTTAAACGATGGAACTCTCTACCACAAGATGTAGGGATGGCCACCAATCTGGATGGCTTCAAAAGGGGGTTGGATAAATTCCTGGAGGCGAAGGCTATCCACGACTACTAGCCCTGATGGTTGTGTGCTATCTCCAGTATTCAAGGCAGTAAGCCTGTGTGCTTACTGTGTTGCTGGGGAACATGGGTGGGATGGTGCTGTTGCACCATGTCCTGGGCCAGATCTACAGTACTGCTTTAAAGCGCTTTATAACAGTTTTGACAACTGTATATGGAGTGTGTCCTGGGCCCCAACAGTTATTATTATTATTATTATTATTATTATTATTATTATTATTATTATTTATATAGCACCATCAATGTACATGGTGCTGTACAGAGTAAAACAGTAAATAGCAAGACCCTGCCGCATAGGCTAACATTCTAAGAAAACCATAATAAAACAATAAGGAGGGGAAGAGAAAGCAAACAGGCACAGGGTAGGGTAAACAGGCACTGGGTAGGGTAAAACTAACAGTATAAAGTCAGAACAAAATCAAGTTTTAAAAGCTTTAGGGAAAAAGAAAAGTTTTTAGCTGAGCTTTAAAAGCTGCGGTTGAACTTGTAGTTCTCAAATGTTCTGGAAGAGCGTTTTTCCAGTTGTCAAAACTGTTATAAAGTGCTTTAAAGCAGTAGTGTAGATCCTGCCCAATGGCTGGTTGGCCACTGTGTGAACAGAGTGCTGGACTAGATGGACCCTTGGTCTGATCCAGCATCAGGGCACTTATGTTCTTATGCAGGCAGCACCCGGTGAAATCCCCTCTTCACCATAAGAGTTAAAGCTGCAGGAGCCCTGCCCTCTGTTGCATCTGAACAAGAGGGCTTGGCTTCTGCAGCTTTAACTCTTGTGATGAAGAGAGAATTTCAACAGGTGCTGCATGCATACAAATGGCACCTGCTGAAATTCCCTTTTCTATACAAGTGTTAAAGATGCAGGAGCCCTGTCCTCCTTTCCATATGGTCACCCTAAATTAATAGTTAAGATTCGAAGGCTGTAACTAGACGGTCCCTTGTGAGAACTCGAATGAGAGAATGACTGAAATTCTCTTGATAACAGACTTGCCATCTGCCTCTCCCTGTATGTTTTGTGGGGTGATTTTAATAATAGATATTTGCTGCTCTTGTTCTGGGAAAGCTCTCTGGAGAAGCATACATGAATAAATGTGATATATTAACCGCCACCATGATGTTACTTCTGTTTGCAAAACCTACATCTGTCTCTTAAAGCTTGGAAGGCTGAACTTTCCAGTGAACACATTTGGGAGCCACAATTGTATATACTCTGAGCCAGGCTCTGGTTGTATGGGGTCCTAAATAAGTTCTGGAATATCCCCAGCACATTAGGGCTGGCAGGTCCTTGGGATAGGGCTTTTTCGATACCTGGTATATACCATTTAGAACAAATACCTCTCATTTCCTACTCATGCTGATGCTCTCCTTTTTTAAAAAAAATCTTTTTTTAGGGTTCATCACGCCAAAACCCAAGAATTTGGAGCAGTTCGCCTTCAATTTGATGCCATGCAGCCTAACTCTAATAATCGCCACACAGAAAATGGCTCCTCCTCGTCCTCCCAGTGCACTCACGCAGCAAGGTTGCCAGGGGAAGGATCTTGCCAACATGGAGCGGATGTTCACATCCAGCTAAGCTCTGCTCTGGGAGAAACTGGGGAAAATCCTGACTCCAGGACTCAGAGACACTCCCACAGTGAGGCGAGAGGGCTCCAGGATGGCGGCTCGGATTTGGAGGAACAAAGCAGCAACTCTCTTTCAGAGCTCAGATACCTCTTCCAGTGGCTGCAGAAGAGCGTCCCTTATATCCTGATTCTGTCCATCAAACTTCTCCTGCAGCACGTAACTGGTAGAGTACAAGGCGCTGTGGTGCTCTGGAAACGATGGCGTTTATTGTGATTAAAGAGAAGCAACAGGTCAGATCTATTTCAACTCTGTACCTCAAAGCCAGGGGAATTGACAAATTCCAAAAGCAATGCCAAATCTGGTGTGAAACGAAGCTAAATTGTATGACCTGTATAAATTATGCAGATATAATGGATGCGCATCTCGTTTGACTAGATTGCATCATTCTGGTTTCTCAAGGCATTGTCCAGGCTACTGAAGCTGCACCTCTTGTCTCGAAACTGTTTTTCTGGCTTCTGTGATTTCACCAGGCATTGCCCGTGTGCTTTCAAACAAATCCCAGCAGTCATAAAGACTAGAAACTTAACTTTTTGAAAAAATGAAAATAAGCTGAAGTTTTCATGTGGCTGATTGCTGACCTCAGTAGTACCACATTCTTGTGCTCCGTGGCACAGAGTCACAAATGCTAGCATGGGGTGAGACCTGTTGCTTCTTGTACCATCTACATTAAGCAAGATGAGCAATTATTTCCCCTCTCCTTTGTGATGGGTTTTAAATTGAAAACTGGCAGCTTATCTCGCCTTATCCTTTTTACTGGGCTAAACAAATATGTTCCTTTAAAGTGCCCTTGCAAATTTGCCTTGCTAGACCCTCTATCATCATTCTCCTCTGAATAATTTCCAGCTGCTTGCATCTTTCTTGGACTGTGGTAACCCAGACTTGAGCACAGAACCAAACTATTGCTTCCAAATATTGGAAATTGTAGTTAGTTGAGCCTCAAATAAAGCTGCCCCCCCTTTTTTTTTTTTGCCAAATCATTCCACCCTTGAGTTTCATTAACCTTCACCAAAGAATGTCAAATTTAGTTTCCTTCCAGCTCTGTCTATATTGAAATTCCAAACCCCCAAAATGGTGAGGAGGCAGAGCCTCAAGCTGGTGCCGGAAACGGAAAACTTCATTGAAATTTACAGTTGCCCAATGCGTTTTATTGCGCGGCTGCCTTTAGGGCCGCTGAAAAAAAGGTAACAGAACTATATTTAGGGATGCTAAATACTAAAAAAAATATGTTATCTTTATATCAAATTGCGGATGGGATCCATAATCAGAAAACCATTAAACAAATGGGCACACGCAAATATATGCATTATATAGAAGAGTAAAACTGCAGAGGTGAATCCTAAAAATATACGGTCAGATACTTGTTCAGTTGACAAAACCTACTGGTGTAATGCTCTTTTAATCCGAGTGATCAATGTGCTTCAGTTTAGACTACTTGGTCTGGTTACTCTGCACTTATACCTCTCACTACTATGTGGTCTTAGCAATTGATATATTTGCCTATGTAGTGATGTGGGTTTTTTTATTAAGATAATATGCAAGCTTCTACATTTTAAGCCAACCAGGAAGTGGTGGGGCTTGCCCACTCTGCTTTTTGGCTCAGGCTTTTGATCATATTTATTTATTTTTATTTAGTTATTACATTAACATCCCTCCTTTCGTCCAAGGAGCCCAAGGTGTGCCGTGCATGATAACGATGATCAAACTCCTCTCCATTTTATCCTCACAAGAACCCAGTGGGGTTGGTTAGGCTGAGTCAATGCTTGTCTCAAAGCCACCCAGTGAGCTTCATGGCTGAGTGGGGAATAGAACCTGGGCCTCCGAAGTCACAGTCCAACACTCTAACCACTACACCACACTGTCTCTCTGAATGCTTGTGATCATAATGAAAGGTATCTTCATACATTTTGCTTCTCCAACCCCAGCATCATTTTGAAGCTTTGCCTCCTGGCTTTTTTTTGGGGGGGGGGGGTTCCAGTTCCCTGGGTGCCACCCCCTTCTTCCTCCTGCTCTGCTTAAATTCCTCCACTGAGAAAATGCTAACATACACCTTAGTTTTTTTTCAGTTTGTTCTTTTGTTATCATATACACAGGGACCCTTGGTTTACTGCAAGACAATTAAAAAACAACAACCCTGCAATGTCAAAATCTGTTAATTCCCTTCAAGTAGGATAATTTTTAAAAACTTTTAATTTTATCCACCCCTTCCTCCTCCAGGACTGATCCCATAAGATTCAAGACTTAGAAAATATACAGCAACAATACAAAAGTGTGATGTTACTTGCTTGTGGCACATAGGATGCTATGCTAGATCCACACTAAACCCCATTGAACATAGTGGGATATTTTTTTCTAAATAACTGTGTTGTGCTGTCAGACCACCTAAGGGCACATGCTTAAGACAGAAAAAAAGTCCTACAATGCCTAGCAATGACCAGTACTGGGGAAGGTGGGATATCAATAATAATAATAATAATAATAATAGCATGCCGGCTGGGCAATGCTGGGAGTTGTAGGACTTTTTTGTGTCTAAACATGCATAGGATTGTAGGACTTTTTGTGTCTAAACATGCATAGGATTGTAGGACTTTTTGTGTCTAAACATGCATAGGATTGTAGGACTTTTTGTGTCTAAACATGCATAGGATCGTAGAACTTTTTCTGTGTAAACATGCAGAGGTTTGTATCCTAAGACACAAATTAGAGAACTGTCTCTCTTAAATTGACACAATCTTCCTGCCCGTTCATCTGATCATTTTTATTCACTACAGGCAGCCAGAGGAATGCCTGTTGACAAGCCTGATACCAATGTATACAAAAGACCTTGAGATCAAATTATAAGACCGCAGAACTAATCCTGCTGTGTTACCAAATTTTAAATAACTATAAAAGGGCTGTTTCTTTGATGTAATCATTCCAGATGGATTTATTTTAGACGCAAACTCTCCCCAACATGTTAAAGGGTTTGTTTGAAATTCTGCCACCCATCCAGTGTTTTGTACTGTGTCCTAATTGCATAATAGTGTGACAGTGGGGTGGGTCTGGGTGGACGGGGGATAGGATTGAATATTTGTGGGCAGAAAATTATGCTGCAAGCATCTCTCTGTAGCCTGAGGAAACCCCTCAAATCTCAGCCTTTAGCAATTTACTACATTGCCATATTTAAAACCTCTCCCTGCACCAATGAGAGCTAGAAACATGCTCTTTATTATTTAAGCATTAATTTGGATTCTCACTAATTTGATTATTTCTACAGGGTATAGTACAATAGTGCCCCTGTGTATATAGTGGCTGGTTACTTTTGTTCCATTCCCTAAACAATTACAAGAAGCATTATTAGTATGACTGCATGTAATCCCCTTTTGATTTTGCCACTTTTAAAAAACTTCAGTTCAATGCATTTTTTTTGTTCTTTTTCCTTTTTTGCTTTTATAATTGACCCTTTTTTCCTAATAGGCATTTCTCTGGGAATTGGGCTGCTAACAACTTTTATGTATGCAAACAAAAGCATTGTAAATCAGGTTTTCCTAAGAGTAAGTATTGACCTCTCCAGCGAGGTTGTAAGTATTTTTAAAGCTTAATTTCACCCAGGAGATCAATACGTTCTTGACAGAAATGTGGAGTGCAGTGTTAGTTTTTGCTATACATGGCATGGGATTTTTTTTTTTAAAAAAGAAATGTTTCTCTGCTAAAAACAAAAAACACACATTAATTTTCTAAATATCGACATGGGACTTCTTAGATTAACATTCTGCAAGGTTTCCAAGTAAACAGACAGACCACGATTTTATTTTAGGACTGATGTTCAGGGCTCCACAAATGTTGGGTTGGCTAACTAGCCAGATGGCTGTTTGCAGTTGCCACTGACTCCTTTGCTAGTAAATAAATAAGCCAAGAGTCCTATGCTAGTGTTTGTTCTTGGCCTATGACTAGTGTTTGTTCTTGGGAGAGCCAGAGAGCCTGGTTTGGATGTTATGCTAAACAAACCATGGGCGAAGAATCGGTGGCTTATTCAGCGAGTCCCAGGAGCATTCTTTAGAATTCTGGCTTATTGTGATGCCTGAGCATGGCCAATGAGTCCTCCATTAGTATGGAGGATTTCCCCTCTTGCCCTATTCTGCTATTCGTATTTTATGTGGCTTTATTTTCCTCCTGTTATGTTGTTTGTTTTACATTGTTTTCATAGGGTTATAAGCCGTACCTGTTACAACTTACTAGAAAGGGAACATATAGTAATGTGCCCAAATAGCCCATAAAATTCATATTGGAAGTTTATTCCTTGATTACAGAGATGGGGGGGGGGAGAGTGGGGTTGTTGTTAAGTATAATATAACACCTTTGAAGACATGGTTTTCCTTAAGGATCAGCATTCCTCAAGAGCGTCTTTAAATGTCATTTGTAACTTAGCTCAGGGTGATTTTTGGGGAGCCGCGCTCTTCTTCACACAGTGGTCCCAGGGGAGAGTTGATCAGTTTCATATTAAAGTTGTGGTCAGTTCGTATTAAGGGTTTCATAGTTAATGGAGCACATATGCTGAGGCATAGCACACGTACAGACATGTACGTTTCCGTATCGTGTATGAAATCCCAAAGACGAATGTAACAGCAAGTGTGGGATCTCTTTCTCTCTTCTTGCAACTGTAAAAAATAAAATGGTAGGACTACCCCTAATCGTCTTCTGTCAGTTTGGCTCCTCTAACTTAGGGTGTAATCTTATGTATGTTTAGACATGAAAAAGTCCTACAACTCCCAGCACGTCCCAGCTAGTTTTAGGACTTTTTTCCTGCCTAAACATACATAGGATCCTGAGATAATAAAGGTTGCATTCTGACTGAGGGGTGGGTGGGTGTTTTTGTAACCTATAAAAGCTCACTTAGAAGTCCAAAGACTTTTGTTTGAACTCTGAAGTCTATTTAAATGGTCCCTTTTTGAGAATTAACAGCAAAATAGTAGTAGTCTAGCATCTTGTCTTTATAACTGGAAAACTGAGCAACGTTAAGCTACCGAGCTAAAATTCCTTTTCTCTTGCAGGAAAGATGTTCCAAATTGCAGTGTGCCTGGTTATTGGTGTTCCTAACGGGATCATCCCTCCTCCTATATTACGCCTTCTACTCTCAGTCACTTCATTACAGGTAATTTTTCAGCGCAAGTTCATTATTATTATGGATAAAACTTCATTCTTTAGTTGGGGACTTTTTAGCTTTAGAAAAACAGCAACTAAGGGACAACATGATCAAAGGTTTATAAAAGCATGGACGGTACAGAGAAGGTAGATAGCAGCAATTATTCTTCCTCAGTCCTAGGATTCGAGATCACCCAGTGAATTTTACGGGCAGGAAATTCAGGATGATGAACTTATTTCTTAAGGCATGCTACAGTTCTGGGATTCACTTCCCAAAGATTTGGGGATAGCCCCCAGCTGGCTTTAGAAGGGGCTTAGGATAGGTTTGCCAGTGGTTGCTAGCTAAGTAGAAGCTGTTGCCAGGGGACCAAACAAAACAGGGACGCTGTTTGATGGCATTTGTATACTACCCAATTGCCTAAGCACTCTGTGACATTCACTAAGCAAGATGTAAAACCATAAAACACAATAACATCATCAAACATAACTTGATTGACGCAGAGAGCATCTCTGTGCTAGCATTTTAATGCTCAGTATCATAAATTTTGTTTATACACACAGGGGCAGCTACTGTGGTTTTCCAGGTGCACATGGGCACCCAGGAAAGCCAGGCTCAAGGCCCACCGGGAGTCCATTGGACTTCCCCACCCTCCCATCCACTCCCCCTCCGCTCACGCCTAGCCACTGTTCCACCCCCAACCTGCCTGCCCGCTGATCCACTAGACTTACCTGAGACCTCCACACACGCTGGCAAGCTGCCCGGACTCCTCTACACTAAACCTCCTTTACAATAGTAAATGTACGGCAGTGCAGAGCGGAAGCCGGCCAGCCAGCTTGCTGACTCACGAGGAAATCTCAGGTAAGTATCGCAGCTGGGTGAGCAGGCGGAGGGCTGCAGCAGTTGGGCTGAATCTGCAATGGTATATTTCAATGCCAGCTGTATCAACTATTTATCATGTTATTTAGCAGCGCAACCAAAGTTCTTCACATAGCTTAGAACCTCCAGTATGCCACACATTGACGTAGCATTTTATAGAGAGCAATTAAAAGGTTTACAACAGAATAAAATGACAATAAAAACCAAAGGACAAACCAGCAGTAGTGCAAAGGTTGTTAAACCCGCTAAGGGTGCAATCTTATGTATGTTTAGACTGAAAAAAGGCCTACAATTCCCAGCATGCTGGGAGTTGTTTGACTTTTTTCTGTCCGAACATGGATAGGTTTGCGCCTTAAATTCTTTGTGTGTGTTTTTTTAAAAAACACAGAACCTTGAAGGATTAAAAAGCTTGGGAGAATAGAAAGGTTTTCGCCTGGGCGTCCTCAGGGCATCTTGGTGTCCACTTTTGGAAGCAGGACAGTGGATTTGACAGTCCATTCCAGGAGGGCTCTTTTTATTTTGGGTACTGCCTTGGGCAAAATGAATTATTTAACTACCCTGGCCTCGAAAAGCCATATTCAAGAACTATTCAAGTAAGAATGTGTGTGTGTGTGTGTGTGTGTGTCCTCACAGCTTTGAACTCCTGTAGGAAAATCTGAGGGAGGCAATTCCTTGGGAATTTGGGAGGGTCGCTGTAAGAGCAGATTATGGGTGCTAAGGACAGTCATAATTTCTTAGGCCATTGAACGATGGGGGTTTCCCTCTACCCTCACCTGTTGAAGCCTGGATAAATTTTAGTGGCTCTATGCTGAAGGCCAAAGAGTTGGAGTCACTCAGATCCCACCCTACCAGGCCAGATGGAATGAGCAAGAGAAGCCGGGCCCAGGTCTTTCAGGACTCACAGATAGATGACAAACACGGGGAATTAGTAAAAATGTGGAAGGTTTTCATGGCAGAACTTAAAGATCCAGAGGCTTTAATGCACAAAGAATTCTTCTTCGAACGGAGAGAAATAAATCAGTGATTGGCTTTGTGTTCTACTTGAAATGACCCACTAAAATAGTCTGCTTTAAGCATTTTAAATTAAACAAGAGGGGCAGTGCATAATGATATTGCAGTGTAGACTGCTTCTGTTCAGGATTCCTACCAACATTCCTTTTCCATTTGGGAATATTTTTTTTCTTGGTGGGTTAGCATGCTTTTGCTCAATCCCCACTGCTTTAAAACCATTGATTTCTCCATTCACGTCTATCAGTAACTCTCACCTCCGCCCCTGGGGACATTTTAAAATAGTTTCTCAGAGTAAACTCAGAGTGTGATCTATCCAGACAATAAGACGGTTCTGTCTACCCTTTTTATTTCTGTATCTCTTTGTCTCTCCGCCTCAACTACTCAGTTCTCAGTTTTCCACACCTCTCAGTCTGTCAACATTTCATGGCATTGAATTATCCTTTAGCTGTTTTACAGGGTTTGCCCACCTTAGAGTTTTATATTCATACACCTGCGAACCTGCTGATACCTTACTCTTGTATATGAGTGGCACTGTTTTGCCTACATTTCCACAAGCGCAAGGAAACTTGAATCGGTATTAGAAGGAATGATAAATAGTGTGCTAATCTTTAAAATGAAAAAAATACTACCTATCTAATACATTTTGATGTGGTTGTTTTAAGCTTGATCCTCTTAAGTCCTACTGTGGATTTTATGAACTTCTGGGAGGTCCTTTGGATCGTGGGAATCACAGACTTCGTTCTGAAGTTCCTCTTCATGAGCCTGAAATGCATCATTCTTCTGCTGCCTTCTTTTATCATGTCTTTTAAGTCCAAGGTAAGAGACCTAGTTTTTTAAAAATATGTTAATATTTAATGTTAGAAGTAGCCGGTTGTTGCATAGTCATGTGCATACTTGCAAATTCGGATGCTATTTTGTGAAATTGGTGAGAGAAGGTCTTATCCCTGGTAATTCTGGGAAAGGATTCTTCTCATCAGATGAACATGAGTGTGAGTAATCATTAGAGTTGAACTGGAAGGGAGAGCATTTGTCAGTGTCAGGAAAACGTCCTGTCCTGTCCCCCCGAGACATTTCAGGGGTTGCAGCTAAAGTTGGACTGTTTGTCAGTAATTCCTGATAGTCAAGGATTGCCCATGTGACCAGTATAGGAAGCTTTATACTTACTCTAAATAGGATTCCTTTGGCCCTTAGATCATAGCGAAAACTGATTGGCTATGTAGTGTCATTGCATCTAGTGTGTGATCCCTGATTGGCTATGATCATTCAAGTAGTCATGAAATGGGGCCGTAGCAGAGGTGGGGAAATGGTGGCTTTGAAGATTCACGTAGAAGCCCAGGATTAAGACACTTTTGTTTTGTACTAGATTAAGAATTTAAGAAGAGCCCTGCCGAATCAGCAATAGCCCTCATGACATCTTGTGGTAGCAAATTCCATAGTTTAGCTATACGCTGCGTGAAGATGTCCTTCCTTTTATCGGTCCTGAATCTCCTACCAATCAGCTTTATGGGATGACCCCGCTGGGTTCTAGAAAAACTTCTCTATATCCACTTTCTCCACACCATGCATAATTTGATAATTGTCTGTCACGTACCCCCTTTACTTACCTGTTTCCATAGCATGAAAATAAGACCACTGACGTAAGAGGGGCAAATACTGACCTTGTTTCATAATTAATGGCAGCATGCACTTGCTAAAGTGGTCTTAAACAGCCATTGGCCAAATGTTAAATTTTATGCTTTAAAAATAAATATGCCCAGTTAAATGCCTTTAGTAATTAGCAGTAGAAGGCATTTGATAAAGTAATGACAGTTCAACATTAATGCTGACTCCTCGTAACGTGTTGAAGTATGATTGAAGAAGAGCAAGTATTTCATCTGGCTTAAACAATTTAGGCGAGAGGAGAAGGGTTTAATGACTGGATAAAATCTGCTTTGCTTTCAGACAGGGGGCAGCTGAACAAAAATAAATCATTAAGTATTATCTTTTTAGAAGTGAATAATGAAAATTCTGCCAGATCAGCAGAGATGCAAATTATTGATCGGGTGAAAAAAATGTCTGAAAGCTTTGCCGGGTAGAAATTCCTGGCATTGCTTCTATATTAGAGAGAGACTTGAAAGGTGATCCCATAAGACCTGTTTATCTACATGTGAAGTTATTTTGAATACAAAAATTGAATCTACCTCTTGTCCAGTATTATATCTAACAACATGTTAGCTATAGAAAAAAAAATGTGTTGCTCCTACAGTGTTGGACATGAGAGACCAATAAATAAACACTGGCGTTTCCAGTGCATATCCCATTGACAGCAATAGGCCTTCTCTTGAACAATTGCCATTCACTGAGATTGTGTCCCGGATCAGAACTGAATTACATAGCCATGAATGGAAGATTGGCTTTGAATAGTCCTGTATGTCCAAAAATACTGTTCTGCCTATGTTGGGCAGAAGGTCTCTGGCTTAGGCATTTCACTGACATGGTACCTTTCTGGGTACAGGGGACTTCGTTTGTTTTTATTGGGTGGGTGGGGGGGACATTCATACACTTGACTTCCCCCCATTCTACTCCCACAGTGTGGTGTAGTGGCTAAAGTGTTGGACCGGGAGTTGGGAGATCCGGGTTCTAGTCCCCACTCGGCCGTGGAAACCAACTGGGTGACTTTGGGCCAGTCAGACTCTCAACCTAACCTACCTCACAGGGTTGTTGTTGTGAGGATAAAATGGAGAAGAGGATTATGTATGCCACCTTGGGTTCCTTGGAGGAAAAAAGGTGGGATATAAATGCAATAATAAATGAAATAAATAAAAAGATACCGTCCAGGAAGGATTGGCTCCTATATTGTTTCTGAACCTGAATTTTGGATCTTGGGTATATTTAGAGACGCACTGAATAGAATTCCTCCCAATTTCTCTTCTTGAGTATCTTCTTTTTCTTGGTCTTCCGCAGGGTTACTGGTTTATGCTGTTAGAAGAACTCTGCCAGCACTACCGTAGGATTGTTCCTATACCGGTTTGGTTCCGATACTTTATTGGCTTGAGGGAGCGTGACAGTATGCTAGGATGGAGTCTGGGCATATTGCTGGCTTTGTTCTATCTTATCCTAAAGGTAAGCACCAATTTTCTTCTGAATCTACTGTACTAAAAGCAGTGTAGCAACTGATGAGACAATAGTGTCACACCTCATAGCCCTCGCCTCTTCATTTTAGGCTTCTGCACTCCTTACTTTTCCTTGAGTAACTAAGAGGCATTGTTGGGATTGCCAAGACTTTTGCTAAACTTCCCCAATTCTAATTTTGTAGGCATAAGAAACTTACATTCTTTATTATTCTCTCCAATAGTGGACACAGGTGGTAAGTGCCGACAGAAATGCAGCCAAATTGGAACTCCAGCTTTTCTAATATAAAGACGGTCATGTTTGTCTTTATTTCTGTCCTCTGCCTGCTCAGATACCTGTGTGTCTCACCCATTTGCCCCGGAAACTGATACCTGCAACACCTACTGGTGGCTCAGTCACTATTTCATTACTATTTTGTAACTGAGCCTATTCTGCAGACCTCATGGGCACAAGAGGCCTATTTTTTATTAAAAACTTTTCTGTTACTTCCTCCATGCCCTTTTCTCATATGCCTCCTAGCTTGTTGAAGAGTTCTGGATAATTTAAAAGCTCCGCTTTGTCATTTTTGTTGATCCCAATAAAGATTCTGCCTAACTGTGGGTTTTGGATCCCCCCCCACAAAACTAGAATTTGGATGTTTTACTCATGGAGCAGCATCATTAATCTTGTTTTTTTATTTGCTTGAGAACTGTAGAATTTAAAAAAGTGCTTTTACTGTTAAATGCCAAGGTTCAAAAGTGTACTTTTGGGTGTGTGCATGTGGGAATACACAAAATGATTTCCCTTCATCTTGGTTTTTTCAGCTTTTGAGCTTTTTTGGACATCTGAAAAACTTCAGACGGGTCTTGCGGGTATTTTATACACGACCAGTGAGTATTCACATCTTTTTAAAAATAAAAATGACACAATGGACTTATAGGCATCCCCCCCCCCTGAAATTGCCTTAAGTCTGCACATGAATTTGCAGCTTCAGAAAGTAATCCGGTTTCTGCTAGCAGAATACCCATAAGAGCTCTCAATGTCGGTGTGGGCCAGTTTGTACACAGTAGATTTGTGCTACAGCCACTAAGACATTCTGGGATTTGCTGTATTCCTCGGCAGTGTTGATGCTTGTACAGTAGTCTTCTGATCCCATAAAGTACTCACACAGCAGGGAGTATACCTCAGCTGTGAGCGCGTGATCTCGTACTAAACGGAGAGGCGGGCCGCCTGAGATCCCCAGCTTTTTAGAAATTGAATGAATCCTGCCCTCACAAGTTGCAAAGGAAAGTGTAGAAATGAGCTGGCAAATTGCCTGGAGTGCCTTCAGATGCGTGCAGAGAGCTTTGTACCCACAGAGACCGTTCTGCTCATTTCGGCGGAGGCTGCAAAGCAAATGAAAAAAAGAAAAGAAAAAGGATCCTGAGCAGCAAATGATGGGAAAGAGTTTGCTGTCTGCTAGAGACACCCTGGAGAGCTGCTGCCAGTCAGATGGGGAAATATTGGGTTAGAGGGACAAACTGGTATAAGGCAGCTTCGGATGATTCGCGTTGATCTGAATAGGGGACTCCTTGCAGTAAGGAAAGGATGGGCAGGAAGGAGGTGCAGCAGCAACATCCTTTCAGCGCCTAAGAGAGGCATTTTCAACCTTCTAGAATGTGGGGATAAAAAGCATACGAAAGCCAGAACTCTCTGCATGTTTAGACAGTAAAATGTTCTACAAGTCCCAGCATTTGCCAGCCAGCCATGCTGGCTACCGAACGTTGGGAGTTGTAGGACGTTTTTTCTGTCTAAACTACGCATAGGATTGTGCCCGAAATCTCCAAACGACTGGCAGTCAGGGAAAGGGGCGTGGCTATCTGGGGACCCTAGGTGGGCCGGATTTGTCCCGTAGACCTGAGGCTCAACACCCCTGTTTTAAAAGGCTATGTACTGTGACTTGTGTGAAGACCAGGCAGCCCTGCTCCTCCACCCGATTAGAAAACGGTTCTGTAATTTTGACCGCCACTGTAGCATAATGGCAAAGGGAGTTAGCCCAAACCGAGAACCAGGAAAAACATAGTTCAAATCTCCCCTCTGTCCTAAACACACTACATGGCCTTAGACCACCACCCCCCCATCTGCAATATCATGGTAACACAACAGCCCTCTCAGGTAAGGCAGTAAGAATGACTGAATATGTATGCACCCAGGATCCAGTGATAACTTGTGTCACCATCCCCTGGAATTCTTAAGTTTCCAAAAGCCTGAACTCTAAACTGTGGAACTCCCTGCCTCTGGAGGTCAGGCAGGCGCCAACGCTAGGCTGCTTCCAGCACCTCCTGAAAACAACGGTTTTGAGAAGCCTTCCTCATCTGACCAGCCACTGTTTTTCTGGCCCCTTTTGTTTTCAAATTGAACAATTTTAATTTGCTTTTTTAAGCTTCCTCCTTTTACCGTTTATACCTTTGTTCACCGCTCTGAAATCTATGTTAGATAATTGAGTGGTATATACGTATCGTAAATCAACATCAACATCTTTATCTTTGCCAGAACTGAACTCCTGCGTTCTCTCTCTAGCTCCTCTGACGTATTTTAACCTCCTCCTCACCTTTGCAGAATTACGGCGTGGCAGCCAGCAAGAGGCAGTGTGCAGAAGCGGATGACATTTGCTCCATCTGCCAAGCCGAGTTCCAGAAGCCCCTTCTTCTCATCTGCCAGGTAACTCTCCGGCATCTTCCACCGGCTCAGGAGGACGCTTGGCGTCTGTGAGCTGCGCGGTGGGGTACCGCCATCGAGTAAGAAACGGCTGTTTGAAACTAGAATGCTTGGTGTTTCGTGTACAGGCGCCTATTCACCATAGGGCTTTTTAAAAATTTTAATGGCAGTTCTAGAGAGCAAGTGAAACAACTCTCTTAAAATGACTTGAGATCTCCTGGCTTTCAATCAACACAGTATTCTTACTAGCACCCAGTCCTTGGTGGCTAGTGAGTCATCCCTTGTAAAAGGAAGGAACTGTGTCCCTTGATTGGATTAACCCTGTGTTAACATTCGCATAGTGAGCGCTTCTTTCATTTCAGCCCTCTGTAAATGCAGAGCTGTAGAAGGGGAGACATGATAGAGGCGTACGAAATTATGCCTGGTGTGTGGAGGAAGTAGATAGGGAGACATTTTACTCCCTCTCACATAATTCCAGAACCCAACGGGGTCATCCCATGAAGCTGATTGGTGGGAGATCCAAGACAGATCAAAGGAAGGACTTCTTCACACAGCACAGAGTTAAACTGTGGAACTCACTTCCACAAGATGTAGCGATGGCCACCCATTTGGATGGCGGATAAATTTGTGGAGGAAAAGGCTTTCAAGGGCTACTAGTCCTGATGGCTATGTGCTCCCTTTTTTAAAACGCACAGACACATACTCTGCTGTGGTAGTTCCATGTGTTAAATTGCTTTTCTCATGCTGTCCAAACATGCATAGGATTGTCCCCTAAATCTCCGAACAGTTGGCAGTCAGGGAAAGAGACATGGCTATCTGGAGACCCTAGGAGGGCCATGTTTCAGTGATGCATGGGGCAAAAAATACAAGATATTCTAGAATATTTTAGCTTAAAGCTCTTTCTGCCAGTTGCTAAGCCTTTCAATCTTTTAGAATGGGAAAAAACCCTGCACAAAACCTGGGAAACCACCCCAGAGGTTTGGATTGGGACCCTAGGCCTGAGGTTGCCCCCCCTTTTCTTTTTTGTGTCCCCCCCCCCGATTTTCTGAGAATTTGGGGGTTCCTAGGACGTTTTACTAAGAGTTCTTGCGTGAGATCGTGAAGGGCAGACAGTGTTCCTCGAAAGACAATTTGCCAACGTCTACCATTGCTGTTCTTTGTTTACTGTGCCTCGTCCCACGAGAGGGTGTTTAGTCTGCCTTGTTTGTGTGAGGCGGTAGCAGCAAAGCCAGACAGATCTGTGTGGTTGACACCAGAATCCTCTGCCACGTCTATGTTTCTATGCTGACGGAGAGGACTCTTTAAAGGTAGAAAGTGTGCAAATCCTTTGCCTTACACCAGTTACCGAGAGATTTCAACGAAGCCGAAGTTGTCAAATAACTGGTCCGACTCAAGCTTGTACACCCTTGTAACCCGTATAGTCTTTCTCGTTGCAGCACATATTTTGCGACGAATGCATCGCCCTGTGGTTCAACAGAGAGAAAACGTGCCCACTTTGTAGAACAATCATCGCCGACCACATCAACAAGTGGAAAGATGGAGCAACTTCCACTCAACTACAGGTCTATTAAAACCCTGCCGACCACGTGCTTCGCCGTGTAATCTCATTTGAACGCTGGGTTTACGGTTTTAGAGAGTAAGATTTTAGGGTGGGTGGGGAGAGCAGAAGAGATAACTACTCAGGGCTTCAAGACCACACTGTTCTCTCAACTGCTACAGCACTTGAGTCCATTCAGATACAAAGCAGCAGTTAAAACTGCTTTTCCGTAGCAATTTTTGGAGTCAATTTCCACATAGAATTCACCCTTCTCATGCTGGTTGGGTGTCAGTTAATGTAGAGAAATTCTCAAGCTTTCGACCGCGATGACCGTCCAGTAGCAACAGCTTCCATTCAGTAATTCACACACGGCTCAGGCCTACTACCAAAGCAGCAAGGCTTCCTTGAGACTCTGAAATGCAAAGCTTAGATTTTGAAACAGATTGATTTTCGCTCTCACAGATCTGTACTTCAATTATGTACACACAGATTTTTTTTTCCCATTCTACTTTTGTAAGCCAGAATTTTTATGAAGCAAAGTATCGAGTACTATATTTTGTCATAAGCAGCTAGATTTTATTAAAGTGGGGGAGGGATCTATTTTAGGGATACTAAGGGTGGAAAAAAAAACTGTAGTACATACCATACAGATGGTGAAAATAAATGCAGTTTGAATCTCTTCGCCTGGAATATCTGATTACCCTTTTCTGTACTTACATATTTTTGAACATGGCAACGGTGAAACTGCCTACAGCATGACTGCTAAGCTTGCTAAGGAACTTCTTGGCCATAGTCAAGGGTGACAATGCGTTACTGAAGCTTTTCCCCCAACCTGGTGCCCTGCAGATGTTTTGAACTTCCGTCAGCCTAGCCAGTAGGGGCAGGAATCCCGAGGCATAGTTGAAAACATCTGCGGAAAGGCTGGTCTAAAAGCAAACATGTTTTTTAATTTCAAATTTAAGTCTGCTTCGACTTGCCTTTTGACGCACAACGTTTGTAAGATCTGTCAAGTACTTCAAAAAAGGAGTGCAAGTTGAGTTTCGTGGATGAGCAACAAACAGAAGCACTATTCATACATTTGTTCAAAGTTGCATTTAATTGCTATTTACATCCATTTGTTTTGAAATCAAGTATATTTCATTACAGTAAGTAGTACAGAATGAAAATGCAGGAAGGGTGTTAATCCTCATACCATTCCCAGTAAGGCAGCTGGAGAGTCTGATTCGTTACAGATGGTCACACAGCCAGCTAAAGTCTGGCAAAAAGAACACTTTCTAAAAACAGAGAGATGAAAGCCACTGCACGCACGCACCCCTTTACCCAGCCCCACCCCCACGCCACTTCCTTCCTCAAAGAATCAGACACTGTGGTGCAGAAGTGTTAATTTCACAAGCTACTTGCACGGTTCAAACCAGATGTGACAAAACTCGCACTTTCTTTTTGCCCTTCTTCCGAAAGCCTAAGAGCAGCTCGCTCACACCCTACACTATACGAGAGATGGAACATGGATTATGCTGGCTTTGAAATGACCAATGATCACTCCCACACTACAGCCGTTCAACCGCCATTCATATCCGCGGGGCTCGCAAACCATTGCCCTTAGTGAGTGGATGCTTGAGGATTAATGGTGTCTGGTCGATTTCTACCTGATTTCCCATAGAGGACAGGGCAAATATATGGCAGCTGATGGGTTCCCCCCCCCCAAAGCGTAGAACAGTTATTTCACCTTCTGATGTTCCTAAATGGCAGCCTTAGATGATCTGGAATGGGTAAGAACAAGGAACTTGTTCTCACTCACACACCTGGGAGCTGTCTATGTGTGGGGAAAGCCCTGCGTCCTATCAGACGATGCAGGTGCAGGTCCACATTCCCCACGATGCTGCGTTTAGAAGTCAGGGATTTACCCTGACTTTTTCAAACATGGCGTTTCCGCTGTGTAACTGGGGGGCGGAGCCTGGTGGAAGGCGACCAATCCGGGGGTGGTTCTGGGTCCAGAAACCCCACCCTCTCTCCTTGGCATCGGGATTACCAGATGCCACCTTGGGAGACGGAAAGAGGGTGGTGGCCCCAATCCCACGCCATCAAGACAGCTCCCTGAACAAGGATCCTTCCCTCCCTCACCAGCACATAGGTGCTACGCAAAAACTGGGCCTACAGGACAGAGCCCCATGGTGACTTTTACATTAAAGGGGTGGGGATGCACCACGCAAGTCCACTTAACACGCATTCCGGATTCTTGGCAAAAGTGAGAGCATGAATACAACCTTCATGTAATGACCCGCTCTGGCATCCAAAGAATCATCCCTACATGCTATACAAACCCTCGCCTACTGCCACTAGCTAGACATCTATGAAACTGAAGATGCTCAGAACCGCAACGACAAAAACGTGAGCGCTGCAGGTGAGGGTCTCATGAGCCTGGCACAGAAGTGGCCCGCAAGACAACACTGTAGACAAGGATTTACTCGTCCATCAGCTGTGTTAGAACATGCGGGTTAACACGCCAACGCACTCTAAGGTCAGTCGGTACCCCACAAGAGAAGGGTCCCACCACAAATTCCCACAGCTTACTAAAATGTAGTACAGTGAGAGCGAGTACGCCACATGTTCCTGGTTTTAACACCTCCCCGCCCCCTCCGCAAGTATATCTCGTGGAGAGGGATGGCTCTTGGCTGACCAATTTATTTCCTTATGCTTCAGCATAGAATTAGCACTGCTTTCATTTCAATACCATGGATCTAGTGGAAATAAAACATGGTTCAAGTTATCAAGATTGTAATACTTAAAACATGTAGTTAGCCTCAGCAGGTATCAATCCCAGTTATTATTATTTTTAATATAACGGTACAAAAATCTATAAAAAATCAAATTATAGCAAAATCCCGAGATAATTAAAAAAGCACAGCTTGTACAAAATAAATCTTAATTACTATACCCTAATGAAAATTTAAGACATCTTTGTTTTAAAGAAAGCACTTAAAGTGTTCCGATAGCCACTGCATTTCATATGCTACCATTCTTTCTGAAGTTGTACACTCCCTATTAATTAACACGTAACAGCTATATACAGAGTGTGGAGAATCAAGGTTTGGATATTTATTTTTTATACAAATAAATACAGGGTAAACCATATTGCATAGTGTGTGCTTGCTGTCTTAAGCCACAATTCCAAAAAGCTTTTCACAGTTAAAAGATGGAAACCACAACATGACATCGAGTGAAATGATTAAACTGGATGAAGCAGATTCAAACACCCCCAGCAGATAGTTCAGCCTGTGTCCCGTTTTAGGGCAAGGAGGGAGGGGGAAATCAAACGAAACTCCTCAACAACTCTCAAATGACTCCTTATTCAATTCCAGTGGGGCTTGGATAGTGCCCATCTCAAGGGAACAGGGCCTCCATGATTTCTCACTTTTGCAATCAAAAGAAAACTCCAGTCACACTTCAGAACGAGACAATCTCTCAACAGACTGAGCAAACGACAGCTTCTGTTTCGTTGCTTATTACGATACTGGAGACAGACTTTCTGCTGGTTAAAGAACCCTTCCTCAACCTGGTGCCTTTCCAGATGTGTTGGATGACGTCCGCCATGCTGGCGGAGGATGGAAGCTGAAAACCAACACATCTGGATGTCCCCAGGTTGGGGAAGGCAGGATCTAGAGGCAGGATGGTTTCAAGTGGACTCAACAAGGTTTTCCCTGTAGAACTGGAGTTGGGGGGGGGGGGGAAACTTCACCAAGGAGTTCTCCAGAACCAGTATCACATACAGGGCACAATCCAACCAGTCAGGAGACGTGCTTGCTCAGTAAGTGACAGTCATGACATGGTGGCAGCAAAACAGTCAAGCACTCCCCCACACCCTTCACATCCACACGCAATGAACGACACTCCATATTTAATCTGCACCAGCCTTGTGCAAATATTCCCCCTTCAAAGGGTGTGTGTGTAGGAATCACAATAGGTGATTCCTACACAATAGGAATCACCACACACTGCGTTGTGCTTCACAAAAAATGTTGAACCTCAGGGCCCGGTTTGACCTTGCCTTGAAACATGCTGCCTCCTGTTCCCACAGTGAACTCCACTGAACTTTGTATATCCATATCATATTGGTGACGTTACATTAAGCAACAGCCCAATTTGGGGGGGAGGGGGGCCCCTCAGTTTTAGGTGGGTGGTAGATATGATTCACCTCTCCCTCGTGATTCAGACATATATTACTGGAATGGAGTGACTAGCACACCAGGAAGCCAATCCCATGCCCCCCCTCCCACTTTCACACCCAAAGTCCCACTGAAATCAGGGAGATTTGTTAAAATCACCATTGAGTCCCCTCTTCCTTTTGCTGGACTGCCCACTTAAAAAAAATGGGAGTCGGGAGAGAAAGAGTGGAAGCATCACGTAACGGTTGAATCAGACAATTGCAGATGGTGTTCTGTTTCTAGTTGTCTCACTGCGGCCTCCTTTCTACCAGAAAACACACATGCTTCTGCGGATAGGATAACCCCGCTGGAACAGCGCAGGATGTGGGCCAGAGCGGAGCAACTGGAGGGTGGGGGGAAACCAGAGCAGGATCCAATCCACTGAGCCCTAGTATCAGTAATATTTCACTCAATACTACCTTGTGGAAGGCGGAGCGTCTGACTGGCTTCAAATAAACGAACAATGTTAAGAGTTATGGCTTGGATCCTATGGCTCTAGAACCAAAAACAAGAAGCAACGAAAAGGAAGGAGCAGGTTTGCACAGACAGAAGGACGCCACGTGTAACGAGGAGGAAGACTTGCACGCTACGGCACAACCATGCAAATGCTCTCGCGCGGACACACGCTCGCTCACGCACACACTACACCGGCGTAAAGCTCTGCAGACCGTCATGAACCCTTTCACCAGCTATGTCCATGGAAATGCTTTCTTTAAGGCAGGAAGGATTTTTTTTTTTATTTAAAGTTAAGGTAAAGATACCTTTATTTAATTCTTTGCACCTGTAAAGTCATCTGTACAGATTTCTGTCTGTCTGTCTGTTGCTTCAATAACAATCGCAGAAAACATAAATAGTAAACCCTTTTGAACGTTTCCTAAAATTAAGTTGCAAAAGTTCTCTGGAAGACATTCGTTGAAGGCCATCTTAATTCTTTGTTTTGTGTTTTGTTTTCGATACAATCAGCAGGTGGATTGCCCCAGCGTAGGAGAAGACAGTGACTGTAATTTCTCATGGAAACATGTAATAGAGCAAAGATGGGATAAAACCATCTCTTCCAAGCATGACCACTTAGCTGCAATAACTGTAAAATTAAAAAGAACAATAACTGATAACAGTCTGCTGTAGCAATGTGATTGCTACACCTGTTTGTGACACTTTCAGATACGTTTATTATTAACCCCCACTTTTTCTGTTTCGGATGGCTTAACAATCTGAACATGTTCCGTTGTCTTGAGAGAAATTATAAAACACTTGTACCAGCAGGGTTCTGCTGAGAAGGATGAAAATTCAGGACAGCACTATAAACCCGCGGAAACAACCAAGGCCCCGGTGGACTCTGATGCATTCACACAGTTCTGTACTAGCAGGGAGGAGACCCTGCTTGCATGGAACTCCATGTGAACACGAGAGGCACTGGGTTGGAGCACATGACTTTCACGTCAGCCAAGGTTTTAGCACAGACAACTCTCGCGGTATTATTCATTTCTTATAGCAAGAGGCATTGAAATAAGATAGGCAGGGTGAATTCTCACCCACCTCCCAATCCCAGTAACATAATTAACAGTGATTCATTTATTTCTTTACAAAAAACATTATTTCACTTGGAGGACAAACAAATTCGGAGTCTTTTTTTTTTCTTCTCCTTTTCTTTTTTTGCTGCATCAAACCGATAATTCTGTATTTTCCAAGTCTGGGATACGTTCCATTATGAGCCAACTTGAAAAAAAAAAAGGAAGAAAGGGGAAAAAAAACTATTTGAAAAATATATATATTTATATTTTCTTTAAAAAAAAGATTCGTTTAGTTTCTGCACGTGGAACACCAATGGCTGGAGCTTGCCTCGGGCCTCCCATTTCACACCCGCCGCAGGAAGCCATCCGAATAAAGCCTGCATGCGAATGAATCCTCGGTTGCCACAGTCAGAGGCGGCACTCCGGACGCGGGCTAACCCCTTCGACAGAAAGGTTTGGGAAGCAACATCCTACCCTCAATACTGCCAGCTTCAAGCGATCGACCTGAAAAAAAAAATCCTGGAGAGAGAGCAGAGAGGATGCCGCACGGCATCCTCTGTTAGCTGCTGCGCTTTAAGAGTTATACAAATACCATTTTGCTGAAGTCCTTGCTTTATGCACCATTGATTCCAGGGAAAGAGAGAACGGGAGGGGAAGGGATCCATGGTTTTTGCTCTCCTTTCCCAGTCCATTATTCTGTGCAATGACCGACTTTGATACCGTCACTGAGAGGGGGGGAAAAAAAGCCTCAAGAGCCCTCGTATTCCGGCGTGATGGGCGGGAGATTCGCCTTTGCGCTCCGTCTGCCGCCCGAGCAGTTTGTGTGCGTGTGGGAAATGATTGCCGTCGATTTTGTCATAGATTCATGCGCAAGTGCTCCGGCCGCTTCGAAATCATGGGGAAGGCTTGCTTTTTGTACGGCCCGGTGTTTGGCTGCCGGATTGGGAGCGGAGCCGAGGCCTCCCCGCAGACCGTCACGTCCATCTGTTCGATCCCGCCCGTCTCCATCGGGTACTCTACCGGCGCCTGAGCGTTTGCCACGCTGGAGGAACTACCTCGTCCCCAGAAGTCCCCAGGAGAGAACTTTACCGGGCTTTGAAAGACAAGAAGTGCCCGTTAAACAGGTTTTAGATTAAAAACACACACACACAAAAAAACACCACACACATGAAGCCACCACCTTCTGAACTGTAGAAGCGTTGCATCTGAGAGGTTGAATTTTGGGTGCCTATTTCTGCCTTTGGAACTAACTCCCATCAATAGAAGCCCACAATATATATACCATCAATGAGGTGTTGTGAACAGGACTTGAACAAGCTGGGGTCGTATACCACCCCTTTCCCCCCTCTTTTGCACTGCAGAAGGCGGATGGAGCATTTATGACTGGTTTTAAACATGCCTCACTTCCACATTCAGGGAGAACTGCAGTTTGTTTAAACTAGTGGTTTAAGAACCTGGCTTGTTCTCACTAGCCATAGTTTAAAGCAACCATAGTATTCCCATTTCAGATGGCACCGATAACTGTGGTTTGCTTAAACTTAGAAGCCAACGTTTCCTATTTCTTCCTCACAGCCATGAAAGAGGAGAGTGAATGCAGGTGTTTGAGGCTTACCACAGCTTTTCACAAGGTGGGAAACCATGTTTTGCTGTTACCTCTGTCTGAACTGGGCCTGCCTATGTATCAATTCTCGGAATCACACCTTCTAGAGTTTACGTAGTGCCTGAGAATGTTGGCAACACCTTCTTCAGTCCTGGTCTTCACAGGCAGCAGAATAAGGTGGCAGAATTTCAAGAGACAGAATGGGATTATACCAGTTCAGGAGGAGGCATGTTTCTGAATAACCCTCTTATATTAGAAATAAGCTCCTTCCAAGGAGAAAGCCAGCCTGCAGGCTGGGCTAGAATTTTGGAGCATTCAAGAATGGTATCCAACATCTACGGTCCTCCTCCAGGTGCCTACTCCAAGAGAGGCTCGGAGTGTGGCAACGAGGGACAGGGCCTTTTTGGTGGTGGCCCCCAGACTATGGAATGATCTCCCTGACGAGGCTCACCTGGCGCCAACGCTGCTATCTTTCCGGCGCCAGGTTAAGACTTTCCTCTTTGCCCAGGCATATGGCGGCACATCCTAATTACCCACATGTTTAGTTTTTAATCGGTTTTTAATGCTTTATGTGTGTATGTTCAGTGTTTTAGAGTTTTAAATTTTGTATACTTGTTTTTATCTCACTTTTAGAATTTCTGTATTTAACGGTTTTTAATGCTTTATGTGTGTATGTTCTGTGTTTTAAAATTTTAAATTTTGTATACTTGCTTTTATCTCACTTTTAGAATTTCTGTAAACCGCCCAGAGAGCTTTGGCTATGGGGGCGGTATATAAATGTAATAAATAAATAAAATAAATAAATAAATCTGCAGTTTGTAGTGGTATAGCCCATTCCATTACTCTGCCCACATTTCATTCTGCTTGTAGGTGTAAGACAAGAATCCTTAAAATAACCCTGAACCGTGGCCTAGACTTGAACTGGTTGACCCACCAGGGAACTGGAGGGCTGGACCTCATTATCTTTAAGCAGGAGGCCAGACTACCTGATTTTTTCTCCCTTTCCAACTCTACAACGAAAGAAATATGCCTCCATTTTGAATCGGCTGAAGCCCCAATGTGTAAGAGGCAAGGGCAGCATGATGATACAACTTCTGTCTCTGGTAATTCTAAAGTTCACAGTTGTTTTAGAAAGCTCCCGTGCTGGAGGAAGTGAACAAGCGCCACACTGGATGTGCCAAAGGTATCAGCCAGAGTTCCAGACGCACACATGCTTCCTTCCCCATAAGCAGGGGGGCATAGGAAGCAGCCTTATCTATCAAGTCAAACCATTGGCCCACCCAGCTCAGAACTGTCTAGAGTGATTAGAGTGGCTCTTTTGCTAGCCTCTACCTGGAGATTGGGGTCTTCTAACTCAAAACAGGGCTCTACCCTTGAGCTACTATCATCTCCCAGTGGGACATTAACGCACGCTCCTCAATCTTTCGGATGAACCATTCAAATCCCTCATGGAAAAGACCCAGGCTCTCGATATCTATGAAAAGCAAACCTTTCGCTGCTGTTTTCCAAAGCTGGGGTGGGGGGGAGTGGGGGAGGAGAAGGGGAGAGAAAAATACCTGACTGGCGTCCTCGGGCTGCCAATGAATCTGCGAGGCGATCGGATTTTTGGTTCAAAGGAAAACTTTTCTTTTACGCTTTCAAGTACGGATGGAGCCACGTATGTAAAACCCTAGACAGCGGGAAAGCACACACACCACAACAAAGAACTGGAATGAATGCTGCACATTATGAGGGAAGCAAAACTGGAATGATCAGACCCAACTCCGCCTCTCCAATACACCAACAGGAACTAATGTAAACCCGGGGGGGGGGGGGGGGGAGAATGATCTCAAGCCTATGAGATCTACTTGGTCTTTCACCTAGTCTGGGAGGGTTAAGCTGTATGGTTCTAGCACAACCCTAGGGATTTTTATTTAGAGAGAAGTCCCGCATAAGCACGTTTCAGATTGCAGCCTTGGAAATTAAAAAAACAAGGTCGCTGCTGAGGTTTGTTTAAACACTGAAATACAGCTTGGCTCTCAAAAATCCAAGCCTGGTTTGCTTCGAAACTTGCTTTGTTTTGGCAGCCTAATTTCTTTTTTTCTTTTTTTTCTTTTTAGGGTATTGGGAAGCCTTTTAGTTGTTCCGGTTGCTGAACTGGCTGCCCCTTATGCCTGGAACGCTCTTCCAGAACATTTGAGAACTACAAGTTCAATCGCAGCTTTTAAAGCTCAGCTAAAAACTTTTCTTTTTCCTAAAGCTTTTAAAACTTGATGTTGTGCAGACTTTACACTGTTAGTTTTACCCTACCCTGTGCCTGCTTACCCTACCCTGTGCCTGTTGGCATTCTCTTCCCCTCCTTATTGTTTTACTATGGTTTTATTAGATTGTAAGCCTATGCGGCAGGGTCTTGCTATTTACTGTTTTACTCTGTACAGCACCATGTACATTGATGGTGCTATATAAATAAATAAATAAATAATAATAATAATTCGACTGCAAACCATCCAGAGATCCCAAACAACCTCCTGCCCGCTCCTGATGTGCACGCAGAAGCCCCAAAGCTACCTTATGCAGAGAGTCCGGCCGTTTGGTCCATCATCCCCAGGACTGCCGGCTCTCAGGGAGAAATGTGCCACCTCAGCAGCCGCCTGAGCCTGGAACTCTCCGCATGCAAGGTGTGCGCTCTAACGCTGAGCTATGGCTCATCCCCAAAATGTATGGGAAAAAAAGGCACCAGACATGTTGCTGAACTTTGGTGAACACACTGAGCGGAGCCCATAATCTTTGGCCTACACCAGGGGTGCACAACCGACGGTCCCCAAACCCACCAGCCACCGCTGCCAAAGACTGTGGTGCTGCTGTTGCCACAGAGGCCACTACTTCAATGCTCCTGCTGACAGCTTCCTCCTTCCTCTCCTAGTGACCCCATCGGCAGTGGCAGCTCCACGTTTTTGGGGTAAACACCCCCGGTGGGGCCCCTCGCTGAGTGAGTCTACCGTCTCAGCAGCTGCCTTCGCTCCTCACCCTCTCTCTCATCACTGATATCGCTTACTTAAGAGGCCAGGGATCAGGGGAGCAAATTGGCAATGGCCATCTCCTGCTCCTCCGTCCCACTCCCACTGTCACCTGGGCCAGAGCGAGAGGCAGGTGAACAATGCTGAAGAGGAGGAGCAAGTCCAGGGGGCTCTGGTTAGCGGGCCTCTGCTAGGATGTGGGCTCCCTGCAAATGCCCGGCCATGCCTGCCCTGGTCCTCCTCTTCGCTGCTGTCGTGTCACTAGTATCGGTGCAAAAGCACTGATGTGGACTGCTTCAAGTCACTGGGAGGGCGGGGGCTTTAGCTGTGGGTGTGTCTCTGTGGGTGTGCATGCGCACATATCTATATGCAACGCCCGGAATTCCCCATCAATACCGGATGCGGCCCCAGGGCCAAAAGGTTGTGCACCCCAGCCTACACCTTTGTATAAAATCAGTTGCAGCCCAGGCGTACAAGACACAGGCGGCAACATGGGTAGGGGAACAGAGCAGAAGGAAGCCTTGAAGAATTTAAAATTGTTCAAGCAGCTAAGAGAAATTGAGAGAGCCTGAGTTTCAGAAAAGAGGCCTGGCAAAGAATCTCTCTCGGGGTATTTGAGAGTTTGCCCCGTTCGACCAGCCTTCCGACTCTTACTGCGGTCTGCAGGACAGGATTGCGTTGGCTTCCAACAATCCCGCATTCAAGTCTCACGCTCACTTACCACGAAGACCTGGTTGGCACTTTCGCTGAGAGTCGAGTCATCGGGGCTGTCGACAGGAGTCTGACGAGTGAACTTCGCATCAAACTGGCTCACGTCCTCTTCGGATTGCTTTTGCAGAAACGAAATGGAACACAAAACCAAATGAAGGGGGTGTAGGTTAACAGATGACGAAGCCAAACAGCTTTAGCTGACGAGAAAGACGCTCCCAGGTGGAGAAGCGTTCTACAAATGTAAAATTAAAATTCCTGGAGTCTTCCTGATGCCAGTGAAGTCCCTGAAGACAACTGGACAGGGTAGTTAAGGCAAGCGGGAGAGATGAAAGAAAAGGAGCGCAAGGTTTAAGAAGAGGTGATTTACAGGCCAAGACACGCGTTCAGAGGAGGGCAACGAGGATCCCTATGAGAAAAAACTGGGCATATTTAGCCTGGAGAGGAGAAGACTGAGGGGAGACATGATAGCACTCTTAAAATACTTGAACGGTTGTCACATAGAGGACGGCCAGGATCTCTTCTCGATCATCCCAGAGTGCAGGACAAGGAATAAGGCGCTCAAGTGATAGGAAGCCAGATTCCGTCTGGACATCAGGAAAAACTTCCTGACTGTTAAGAGCGGTATGACAATGGAACCAGTTACCTAGGGACTTAAAAGGTTGTCACACAGAGGAGGGCCAGGATCTCTTCTCGATCATCCCAGAATGCAGAACACAGAATAATGGGCTGAAGTGACAGGAAGCCAGATTCCGGCTGAACATCAGGAAAAACTTCTTGACTGTTAGAGCAGTACGACAATGGAACCAGTTACCTAGGGACTTAAAAGGTTGTCACACAGAGGAGGGCCAGGATCTCTTCTCAATCATCCCAGAATGCAGGACACGGAATAATGGGCTGAAGCTACAGGAAGCCAGATTCCGGGTGGACATCAGTAAAAACTTCCTGACTGTTAGAGCGGTACGACAATGGAACCCATGACCTAGGGAGGCTGTGGGCTCTCTCACACTAGAGGCCTTCAAGAGGCAGCTGGACAACCATCTGTCAGGTGTGCTTTAGGGTGGATTCCTGCATTGAGCAAGGGGTTGAACTCGCTGGCCTTAGAGGCCCCTTCCAACCTTATTATTCTATGATTCTATGACAAAAAAGACTCTCTTCCTGTGACAAACACCACAGTTACGCTCAAGTGCTCTGTGAAGTGTAGTTTACACGCTCATGTAAAAGAAACGCACATTGAATACTGCAGGTTTTATATCACAGGCGGACGCATCTTTGAGCCCCCCAGGCATCAACGGAAATGGCCTGACTGGGAACATTCATAAGCCGCCCACACCTTGGGATCAACACACACACACACACACAAAAAGCAGACAAGCTTAAATGGAGGCTTCTGGAAGCAGCCCGACAGTACTCTGGCCTTCCTCAGAGGTGGACTGTTCACCTTAACCCACTCTTCGTTGCATTTCAAAGTTGACTTGAAGCATAGGCATGGTCTCCAGGAAATCTCCCTTGTGATAAAAGCAATTCTACAGGTAAAAATCAGAGGACGGGTCAGGAAACCTGCCCACATTTCGATCGACGAACCACGGTGTGGGTGCTAAGATTATACAGCGAGTTATGATTCAAAACCACAGGGAAGTATTCCTGATACATACCAATAACGGTTTAAATGGAGGCTCCACCTTCCGAGCGAGCAGTTCTTCCCAGTTAATGTGTCTGAAGAAAGGATGAGCCTAAGAAAAAGTACGCCGGTCAGTAGCCAGCCCAGGGAGGCAAAACAATAGAAAATGGCGGCCTTCCCCCCAACCCCATTGAAACGGGTTTAAACCACCCTTATCCTTGCAGACACCATGGCACTGTACAAGAATACGATTAAAATTATTGTATGGAAGACAAGAAAAAAAAATCCTAAAATGGTGGTAGCGTGATAAAAGAAGGCCTGCCTGGCGCCAACATGGACCTGGTTTGCACGACGCACCAGGCTCACGCTGTTATTTAACTCATGAAGAGTCCATGGCATGCGCTGGGCACCATTTCGAATATGCAACACCCAATGGGGTTGTGGTGTAACGTCCCAACTTGGCCCTTTGGGGTGGGGAGTTATAGGAGGATTAAACACAGCAAACCAGTCCAATGTCAAATTTTTGCCTTATTATTATTATTATTTCTTCTTCTTCCCATCTTTTTCCTAATACTGGGACTCAAGCCAATTTACAAGATTAAAATATATACAATTGAATCCTATTGTACAGTTAACTATTCCTAACTATTTAAAACTGTTTCAATGTTATTTTTGGCACGTTACTACGTTTCTATTATGCGACCTTTGAGCTTTTCATTTCTGTGAAGCAACCAGCCGTTTTGGCTACTGAGCAGAGTAGAAGTGAAACGAAGGAAGGGACGAGAAAGGCGTCAAAAACACAACGGCGGGGAGAAATCGTCCCAAAACGCCCGGGGAAACGGAAGGATTTGGGCTGGCACAGAACCATCTGCCGCACCGGCGCCATTCACAACTCCCATTTTGCTTAAAACGTTCAGCAAAACATACCTGAACTTCTCCAGCATCTCCAGGACCGGCTCCTAGACGTGAGGCAGCGTTTCTCTTTAGCAGCTTGAGGGAAAAAGAAATATATGAGAGAGAGAGAGAGAGAGAGAGAGAGAGAGAGAGAGAGAGAGAGAGAGAGAGAGAGAAATTGAGGATCCAGGATAAAATTTTGTAAACTGAAAACAGACCATTGGTTTGCCTGGGAAATGCCAAATATTCATCACGGGATCTTCTGGGCACTAGTATAGTCGGTCAATTCTGGGCTCCTGACTTAGAGTGCAATCCTGTGTGTGTTAAGACAGGAAAGAAGTCCCACAATTCCCAGCATGGGAGTTATGGGAGTTTCCCCCCCTGTCTTATCATGCATGGGATTGCACCATTAGTGGTGTTATGGCGGCCTCTCCATTCTTTGACTGTAACATGCATTCTTTTACTTCAAAATGTAGCAAGCCAGCCTTATTTCATTTAAGGGCCCTCCTTCACATTTTTCAGAGTGGGGTCCCGGGCGCCTGCCCCAAAGTCCTACCCTGATGGCACCGCAGTTCCTGGGCAAACCCACCCACTAGACTCTAGCGTAAGGATTGGGTGGGAGCTGAATGACCCCACTCCACATTCTGGGGGCCTGATGCCATCAATGGGAATAGTCATGACCCTGATATTACTCAGGGCATTTCCCCAAGCCCGAGGGGGGAACTGACTTACACACTAGGCTTCCTTTCCCCAGGCCCAGGGACCCATGCAGCAAAGCCGTCCTGGTCAAGGCACTAGCTGTAGGAGCACTCCTCTACCCCAGGCCTTGCTTTGGGCGGCTTTGCCTGTCCCACACCTTCACCAATTGGTGGGCATACAGGGCAGACAAAGCACATAGCAACATAGGAAGCTGCCTCATAGAGAGTGAGGCAGTCATTCCATCTAGCCCAGTATTGTCGACACTGACTGGCAACTCTCCTGGAATTTTTCCAACCCTCCCTGGAGATGCCAGGGATTGAACCTGAGACCTTCTGCATACAGAGCAGGGGTTCTACCGCAGAGCCACGGCCCCAAGTGGGAGGACAAGTGGCGTGCTAAGGAAGGGGATTCCTCTCCCTGCCTCTTCCCCAACTCCTCGCTAGCCTCCACGGAGCAGGGCCTCAGTGGAAGCCTCACAGACAGCATGGGTTCCCTCCATCCCTGCTCCAGCTCTTCATAGACTTGACAGAATTCAATACATTTTTTACTTGTTCTGCATGTCTTCAGGCAGAGCAGTTTGGGCCGGCGGGTTTCACAAAGCCAGAATTCATAACCGATCCCTGGGGATTAAGATCTAACAGCGAACAAGTGAATGGATTCGCATCAACGTCCATCTTTCTGTTTCCCCTACCTTTTTAAGCAGATCTCTGGCTTCTTGTGTGAGGTAGGGAGGCAAGTTGAGTTTACACTTGAGAATCTTGTCAATAGTTTTCTTTCGGTTCTCCCCAGTGAACGGGGGCTGGAGAACGCCATTGTAATGTGGGAGACAAGAGAGAAAAAGAGAGCAAGAGAGAAGGGAAGGAAGAGAGCACCATAAAAATAAAATTTCCACATAAAAATAAACCACTCCTATTCAAACAATTTCCAAACAAGGCTACGGTGAAAAGGGGCCCCAAATGCACAGCTCAGGAAGTAGCGCAGGCGAGAAGCGAGTTCGATTCCTGGACTGCCAACCAATAAAAATAGCAAGTGTTGTTTTTTAAATTAATGTAGCAGATTGTAAGTTTGGATGCCCTTCTCAAACGCAAAGCTTGCATGGTAGCTTTGGGCGGGTCGTTTGCCTGCCGCTCAAAGTCAGTTCTGCTAATAACAGGGGGAACTGGGAGTGACGACATCACACGCTGGAGGTGGAGAAGGCGGTTTTGCAGCCGCCGTCACACATCTCCAGCCCCGTGCCATCCTGCCTTTCCTTACGAGGGTAAAGAAGCCGTTTGCATATTGAAACCGCTACTACAAATGACAATTTTGCCACGACAAAGTCAACATCAGGATTTCGAGCCAGGAGGCAAGAGGCCGGCAGACCTGCTCTCTCTCCTCCCCGCCCAACCGTGCCTCCCTCCAAATAAGAACATTCTATTCCATCACCACTGCGTGTGCTCCCCACCCCAGGACAAAATGAAGGACTAAATCTGACTTCTCTAACCTGTTGCCTTTCCAGATGTTTTGGACTACACCTTCCCTAACTACAGGGGCTCAAAATATCCAGAAGGCACCAGGCTGGGGGGGGAAATGGATGAAACCATTGTCCTGTTCTTGGATCCCGCAAACTCTGGCTCAAAGGACTTTCAAAGCATCCAGAGGCACCAATGCAGCCGCCTGGGCCTCACAGGTGCTGGCCACACATTCCAAGCAACAGGGTAGCCTTCCCTGATTTGCTACACTCCGGATGTGTCAGATTGCAACTCCCATAATTTCCAGGTTGGAGAAAGCAGCAATAGGGGCTCTGAGACAATCTCTCTCTCTCTCTCTCTCTCTCTCTCGTGGCACAAAACGTCTTTAAAATGCATGCAGTTCATAAGTGTGCACCTACTGCTCCAGTCAGCATGTCATACATTAATGCCCCCAAACTCCACCAGTCCACAGCACGGTTGTGGCCGCTCCTCATCAAGATTTCAGGGGCCCTAGAATGACAAAAGAGACCAAACACACACACACAGAGCAACATTTTATACAAGAGATAACCAAGACAACATTGAGATGTATTACAGTCATGCAAAGATTCTGCAGGTACAGCTTAAATATATTGGTGTACCTTTTTTCACTCTCAGAAAGGCTTGCCAACAACCACTCACCTATGTTGAGTAAAAGTTGCCGCCAGGTGACTAGACAATAGCTCTTGTAACCTGACATTGCTGTAGCCACGAATCCAGGTTTAATATCAGACTCTCCTACGACATAAAGTTGACCTGTTGCCAACATGACCTTAGTTTAATATAACCTGCAGCTGACCTCAGGTCAGTGAAAATCAAGTACTTGACAGGAATGGAGAAATTCCAAACTTAGGTATTTGGAGCCTCTGGGTCTTGCATGTGCAGTTGCAAGGTTGCACCAGATAAACGGGTATCACATTTTCGAGAGAAAGCAGCTACACACTTTATGAGCCATAAAGCAAACCGCTGTGTAACGTACAAAAACAGAGCTGTTGTAGGATCATGTGCGGGCTTAGCGATATCACAAAATCAGACCAAGTCAAATTTTCAAGCTATGCTGCGGGTTGTTTTGTGAGTCATAAAACACTGCTACTTCTAGATCCAAGGGGCATAAGGTGCAACACCTGTTGACCTGGTGGAGCCTTAGAATTGGATGAGAAGAAATTCCTAAACTCAGGATTGCTAGATCCCTATCAGGTAGCTGGTTTTCGCTGAGATGCAAGCAGCATAAATGACTAACAGGAATCTGCAGGAGGGGGACCTATTAATTATCGTTAAGGGCAAGTTAAATAGAATGTATAGATCGATTTACAAAGGCTGAGAGGCATAGAGACAACTTAATTTAAACTCTACAGCAGGAGTTCCCAAGCTTTTCAAGTTGGAGGGCAGATCTGGAACGCTGAGTGTTGTAAGCCCTCTCACAAAATGGCTATAATGGGGACCACTCCCCATTCGTAAAATAGCTACCATGGTAAGCACAGGCAATCACAAAACATCCATTTCCCAGGAGGCAAACTGAAAGAAACGTAAACTGCCCAAGGACCTGAGAGCGACACAGAGGAGGGGATCTGCACTCCAAAATACAGAAAACTTCTTTAGAAAACAAATCAAGACGGCGCTTTGCGGCATGCCCAGCCTCCCAGTTAGAAAGAAAACATTAAGTGACAAAAATGTCTTAAGGAAGAGCATAAAAATCAGGAGGGGTCGTGAGGCTGGAGGGCGCAAGCGTATAAATGCTTATGGGAACCACGTTGGGAGACTCCAATCCTATGGTGTCGGCCTCCTCCTCTAAGTGTAAAACTGTAAATATTTGTGTAACTCGCTTGGAGCCCTATGGACAGGCTAGGCCAAAAGAAAAAAACAACTACTGAGCCAAGTTTTAAAAAGGTGAAGTTTAGCCATTACCCCCAGACCAGAGTAATACTTTTCTGTTTCATCATGCGGGCTCACATGTATTCTATTGTTCCACAGAACGTATGCGTGACCGTTCCATCATGAATGGATTCTTTGCAAAGTCCAAAATCAGTAAGCTTAACGTGACCTAAAAAGGAAAGAAAAGGTTTGGGGAGGGGGTGGGGGGAGAGAACAACTCATTGTTATAACAAGCAGAATTTGAGAGTTAAACACCATTTCAAACCCAACAGTTGACATACTTCATTTACAACCCACCTTTCGGCTCAAAGGTAGATAAAGCAAGCTGTCACTTTTATATAAATATGTTAGTGTGCTTTAGGTCAAAAGAAATGTAGGCAAGCAGAGGAGGGAGAGTATTCCGTGACACAGGGGCTACAGCGGAAAAGGCCCTGCTCCCAACAGAAGATAATCTAAATTTCACAAGCAATTGAATTCCACTCAGGGCCGTTGGAGGCTCCAAGCACATGAGGTGGGAGAACTCATAAAGATGACAATGCTCTTTAAGACAGCCTTGACCCAGGGGTTTCAAAGGTTAACATCAACACATCGAACTGAGACTAGAAACTAACCAGAAGCTCCTTCAAAACTAATAATGGGTTATGATGACAAGCAATTCCCTCATAGAATACAAAGCTCACACAACAATGCTTTTTGTTGTAGCATTTCACACCAGGGTTCTGTTAAACCTACACAGAAACAGCACTATAAGACAAGCCAACGAGAGAGCTCACGGTTCTGTTTCTAACCTTGATGATTGAGCATGATGTTTTCTGGCTTTAGATCTCGGTAGATGATCCCCTTCTGATGCAGATGTCCCAAAGCCATCGAGATTTCGGCCAAGTAGAAGCTGCAAGGCAAAAGTGTTCTTAGGAGATAAATGCGGACGGCATCTCAGTGCAAAAAAAAAACAACTCTGTGCAGCTCAACATGCAGGCATCACCCCAAAACGTGGTTTGCACCAAGCAGAGTATACAAAAGGGCTCCCCAAACATTTGGGGCTGGTGGACGCATTTGGAATTTGGAGGGAGTGTCGTGGCTTTTCCCATAAAAAGGCTGCCGTGAAAGGGGGGGTGGGCTTGGCCATTCATAAAATGCTGCCATGGTGGGCATGGCCAATCACAAAACGTTCATTTCCCAGAAAGTGAACAGGTGAGGCTGAAAGAAAAGCAATTTGCCCAAGTACAAAGTAGAGGTGGGGTCCGAGCTCCAAAACACAAAACCGGGCTTTTGAACCCAAATAAAGATGGTGCCGGGAGAGTGGGACGAGCCCTGTGCTTCATCGACTTAAAGAGGAGGGACGGACCCCACCTTGCCCCAAAGTTCAGGCGAAGCCTCAGGTTTGCATCAGTTCTCCACAGGCAGGGCGCAAGCACAGAGCCGTAACAAGCTCCACCTCTGGTCTCCATTGCCCCAGACATACTCTGAGCACCGATCATGCGCAGAGGCTTAGCTCGATGTGCCGCTGTCTTTTCCTTCCACCTCCAGGGCTCGGGGTGGGTGGAGAGGTGGAAGCAAGCACCCATGCCACTCCCCTGCCCCCATTCCAACTCTGAACTGTTCGGGCAGGGGCTTGTTTTCTCCTCCCCCTCAGCTCCAAGCTAGACAGAGATCTTCCCTTGACCTCGTGCTGCGTTTCACAGATCACAGCCCAAGGTCAGGGACAAGACGGGAGGGAGGGGATAGCAATAACAAAATTCTTTCGGCCACTCAAGCGAGCCAGAGCGCCAGGGAATGGCTGGTACTGCTCCTGCAACAGTGATGAGGCAGACAGGCTCTTGCGTGTTATTTTTCCCTGTGTTTTTTTTGCTAGGGGGAGGGGAGCAGAGAAGCTCTAATATACCCCTTGGCTGTCTACTTCCGGACTGTCCTTCATAATCTCTGTTGGCAATTTCACTTGAGGGCTCCAACATTTTAACTGCACAGCAAGTCGCAAAGTTTTTAAACCCTGTGGTGTCAAAGCACTGTGCTCCATGAATAATAAATTAATGGCCTGTTGGGCGGTATAGAAATGCAATAAATAAATAAATAACATTAAGCCATGGTCTGTTTTATTGAAATCTGCCTTGTCATTATGTCTGAACCCATGCCCGCAAACAAACCAGCTGCAAACCACGAACAGAAACCATGGTTTCTTGTTGTTTAAGCCATGGCTTATGATGCCTGAACCCGGAAGTGTGGCTTATCCACGGTTTGTCTGAGCTCTCGTCCACCCACCCAGTAAGAGCAGCCTGAAAATGAAACCCCCATAAAGGCTGGCAAAAATGGGTGAGAGGAAAATGAACCAGAAATAGGGAAAACAAGCAGTAATTTGTTTGCTCGCCTGCAAGACAATTCATGGCTAAAGCAACAAACCATAGTTAATATAAACCATGGTTTAGCATTATGTGTGAATGCAGCCAACCACTTCCCCCAGGAAGGAGTCAAAGCCTACATGATGCAGACCAGAGGGCTGGGTTCACAGAAACCTTGGCGAACATTTACAAAAAGTGGACACTTGAGCTACACGTGAGGGGAGGATAGGAAGGCACACTGCTTGGGCTTCTTGCTACATCAGATGCTGATTTAAGTGTAGACCCTTGCCTACAAAAGCCTGTGCCACAATAAACAACTTCTCTCTTTAAATGAAACCCTGGAAGCCTCCTGCATAGCAAGAGCAGCCTCTCTAACGCCATTCGGCTCTTTTTCCGGGGGCGGGGGCAAGGAGGGAGGAGGAGAGAAGATGCTTTGGCAAGACATCATCCCGTGCTACTAACTTCAATGGAACCCTCTTTCTTACAAATTCTCAAAGGAGACCTTGTCTCACTTACCAGGCTGTGTCTTCCATAAATATCCCTTCTCTCTCCAACTGCATGAACAGTTCTCCTCCTAGAACAAAAGGGTGGGGGAGAAAGACACGTAAGAAACAGACCATATTTCTGCCACACTGCTAGTAAATTAATATGAGGGAGAAGCCACAAGAGACAGGGATGTGAATCACTGCATTGGAGGAAGATTATAGACTAGCTGTCCCAAAAAAGAATGTTGACTCAATGGCTGCATTCAGAATAGTTTGTCCTGTTCCTTTTACGAGGCAGCCATGATTGCATTAAACTCATGAGCTGTTTTGAAAAAGTAGCCAGTGGAAGTTGATTCTGCTGGCTACAATGATGTAGCTATTCTGGAGTTTTTTCCTGTTATCAATTATGCTTCTACTTTGTATGTTTGACTTACATTTAGTAAACAAAGGTGTAAAAGTACGGCATGTTAATTTTACAGGCTATCAACTATCTCAAAGGTATGGGTTTTTTCCCCCCAATAGCCAAAATCACTTGGAACGATTTCATTAGGGGGAGAAAAACCAATAAAGTGTATTTAGTGTGTCTTCAACATTATATGTAAACAAATTCAAAACTTTACTTGGAAATTATTTTTAGTGGAATCCAAGTATCTACTTTTAGACATTGCACCTCAATAGCATACATGTCCTTCCCATTATTTAGATTTTAAGGAAAACTTTAAGGCACTGAAAACTAATTATAGCATGCTGGAAGAGCTGTTGCTGTAAATACATAGGGAAGTACCCAATATTAGTCCGGCGTAGAGAAAACCCATTAAAATTAATGAGACTTGAATTACTTATGACTAACTGAAATACAATTCATTTCAATGGCCCTACTCTATGGAGGATTAACAATGGATTCTACCCGTATTTTCAGGATAGCCACATGGAAAAAGAATTTTACAACTTTTATTTTGCATCCATTCATCCGTTATGTTACTAATTCATTTTACGGAACAATGCATTTCTAAGGAGTAGAAATCTTGCCGTGGAAAATTTTCTGCAGGGAAGATTCCCCTCCACCTTGTTGGCTGAATACAATAGCAGAATCTCCCTTGTCAATTCTCAGTTGCATCCTTACCACTGAGATACTCAAGAATGAGGTAGAGTTTTCCACCAGTCTGAAAGGCATAAATCAAGTCAACGATGAACGGATGCTTGACTTCTTCCAAGATGTTCCGCTCTGCTTTCGTGTGAGCTGTATCTTTTGCGTTTCTAACAATCATTGCCTAAAGAACAGAGACGTCAAGAATAAAGGCCGTGTTCTGAAAACGGCTCCGTTATGGAATTATAGGCGCCTGCAACATAAACTCCCCGAAACAGAGCCATTAATAGTTGCAGGTATCAGCAAAAATTGACAGAGACAATGGATCAATTCACATGTAGCCCAAACTACACTCGCTCCTTCATCCCTGGTTTACAGAAACCTGAATTTAGACTTTACCTCCAAGCCAGGCAGCCTACGTTAAGAGCAAACGATGGTTTGCCTGCCAGAATCGCAAACCATGTCTTGAAGTGGGTTTCCAATTTTTGGTTATGCAAGCCATGATTTGCCCAGTTTGGAAGTAATGGTAAATTACTGTTTGATGTGAACCAGAAAGAGTATCCAAGTATGTGAAGGGAGAGAGGAAAGGAAGTGCTAATTCCTGGGGTGTGGATTGGGAATTACGTGTGAAGCAAGCCTATGCCGTAGAAGAATACGATTTCTAGGCTGACACTTGCCACTGGCAAACAAATCCTGAAGACAGACAACAGTCCCTTGATTGCTCTTAATATAAAATCTGAAAATCTCACCAGTACGTGAGAAGATACTGGCCCTGTTCATACAACACCCTAAGCCATGGTTAGGCCGCTCACCCTGTTCCAGCAAATGGTTAGTGAGCATGTTTAAATCATGCTTACGTAGCCACCATGGTAAGGAACAGTTCACACGACACGCTAAACTATAATGTTTTGCTCAAAATGCTTAACCACCGTGACTTAGCATGTCGTCTGAACAGGGTCACTGCCTGGAAAACTCCGATTGCTCCTCCAAATCTTCTCTCATTTAGCTAGACTCCCAACTAAGATTCTTCTTTCTTCCACTATAAGTTCTTTTTTTGTATTTCTTAACCCTTCCCCCCTTTTTTTTTTGCTTTTTGCACTTCTCTTTTGTATTCCTTGTTAGAAAGCAACTGATTGGCAAAGGACACGATCCAGCACATAGTTAAATGTGTGCTTAAATCTCTTGTATCTCAAATCAATGGGAGTAAGTGGTTCACCTTGGCTGGATTGTGTCCAGAGTAATTTCTGTTTCAACAGATTGATGAGCATTGGACGACATATAAAAACGCAAGTCAAAGATTCTACAACTTGCAGACTTTGCTATTCTACAATATTATGATTATGGCAACCAATAAGTAAGAAAGCTTGTCACAATATCTAACCGATTTTCCCTCACATAATCATGTATGTGCAAACAAATGAAGAATTTTGAAAAGCATTTAACAGATAACACAGCGACAGTTACTGGTAACTATTCTAAAATGAGGGCTAGAACTGCAGAGTTTCAGTTATACAAAGCTGCCTTCTTCCATGACAGACTCCCTCCTGAAATTGCCCAATATTATCTCCTCCAGCCTTCCCCAACCAGGTGCCCTCAAGATGTGCTGGACTGCAACCCTCAGCATGCTGGGAGTTGTAGTCCAACGCATCTGGAGGGCACCAGGTTGCAGAAGGTTTCTCTGCTCTGAATGGCAGTGCTACTCCAAGGCAGAGAAACGCCTTTCTCAATACCCACTACATGGTCCTCTTTTTAAATTGAAGATTTTGGGGATTAAAACCAGGACTTTCCACATGCAAAGCAGAGGCCCGACTCCAAAAAACCAGCAAAGGCTATTCCTTACATTTTATAACTGAAGCCAACTCACCTTTTTAAGCACCTTCATGGCAAAAATCTGCCCAGTGTTTGCTCCTGTTACTTTTCGAACTTGAAAAACCTGTCCAAAACATGAGGAATTAAATGCAGTATTTAAAAGGTTAGAAGTCACTGTAATGGTAGGCATTTAAAGCGGGCAACAAAAATGAGTTCTTAGATTTCAAGTCACGCATGAAATATCACCAATCAAAGGCATTGCCTCCTTGAACCCTGGGCTCGTGTCACTGAGCAAGCTACTACTGTACTGCCTGCACTCTTTAAGTAATAAATATATTTAAGGCACAATCCAATGCATGTTTAAACTGGAAAAAAAATCCTACAAGTGCTGGTTGGGGAATGCTGGGAGGCAGAGAACTTTTTTCAGCTTAAACATGCATAAGATCGTGTCCTTCTATACGTTTCCGAGCCCAATTCAAGGTGCTGGTTTTAACCTATAAAGCCTTACACGGCTTGGGACCACAATACCTGATGGAACGCCTCCCCCGACATGAATCTACCCGAACACTACGCTTAACATCTAAGGTCCTCCTCCGAGTGCCTACTCCAAGGGAAGCTTGTAGGATGGCAAAAAGTGAGAGGGCCTTTTCAGTGGTGGCCCCCAATTATGGAATGATCTCCCCGAAGAGGCTCGCCTGGCACCAACACTGTTATCTTTCTGGCGCCAGGTCAAGACTTTTCTCTTTTCCCAGGCAGTTAACAACATATGCTGAGCTTTTAACTGACCCCAGAATAGTTTGTTTTAAATGGATACTCTGCTGAACAGGATGAGCCGTGACATGCGTGGGGGGAGAAGGATGGATCTTCCGCAAGCCGAACCCTTTCTCTCATGGAAAGCAGATCTGAGGCCCAACTCAAAAAAAGTCTTTTAAAAAGTGGAACACGAAACTATTACAACTACATAATTAAAAAGAAGTGTTGCATGCTTTTTAAAAGCCAAGAGCAAGAGGGCCAACCCTAGTTCTTCTGCTATTTGGGAACGACGCAGGAGAAAGCCCTTTATCTTTTAAGCTGCCCAAAGAACTTCTGCTATATGACAGCCTATTAACGGTGTGCCTTAATGAAACTGGTAATAGGCAGAGAAAGAACATTCACAAGATTGTTGCGCAGGAAGGTAATGCAGAAAAATGCCCTATACTGAGCCAGACCAATGTTCCACCTAGCTCAGTATTATCTATGTCAGTGGTGGACTATCTGGTGTTCTCCAGATGTTCTGGGCGATCAAAATCCCTCCTCATTTGCCATGCTGCCTGGGGCTGATGGGAGTTGTAGTCCAAAACACCTGGAGGACACTACCAATCCCTGGTTTACACTGAATAGATGTGGAGCTCCAGGGTTTCAGGCAGGAGTCTTCCCCAGGCCTCCCTGGAGAGGGAACATGAGACATTTGGCATGCAAACTATGCACTCTAACACTGAGCTGTGCCCACCAGCTAGGAATCACAAAGAAAAATTTGAGAAATGCTCCATCACAGGAAGCTCTCAGGAAAGTGCAGGACGTTGCCTTCAACTGGATAGGTTCTTGAGCCAAGGTTTCTTACCTTTCCGTAGCCACCTTTCCCGAGAACACGTAGCAGCTCAAAGCACTCTGGTCGTATCTTTTCGGGGCCTCTGTTAACACTCGTTTCTGAAATCTCAAATTTTTCACAATGCTCCATGCCACTTAAAAAAAAAAAAAGAAGTCACAAAATTAGGGTGGCCCTTAAAACAATACTAAAGGCACGATCCAATTCTGCCACTGTGCCCCCACTCAACCAGTTGCGCAATGGGGAGCTAGCAGTTCGAAAAGCAGCCCTGGAAAAACATGACTGCAAGATTGCATAGTTCAATTATTATGCCCCTCTATTAACAGCGCATGCCAGGTGGAATCTACCTGGAAGAAGAGCCTTCAGTGTGGTGGCCCCCTTTCTTGGAACTTCCTGCCTCTGGAGATCAGGCAGGCACCAACATTTGGTACCTCCTGAAAACATCTTTATTTCAAGAAGCCTTTTTTGGTTAACCAGCCATAGCTTTTAAAGCTTTTAATACAGAGGTTATATACATATATTTACAATCTTTTTATCTGTTATTAACGCTCCAGAATCCATTTAGATGTGGAACAGTATACAAATGTTATAAATAAATAAATGCCATGGTATCAGAGAGTTGGAAGGCACTTAGAGGCCATCCAATCCAGCCTTCCTGTGCAATGCAGGAGACGTCTACAGCATCCCTGACGACAGGGCCGGCTGGCCAGCCTCCCGAGGAAGCCTGTTCCATTGTCAAAACAGCTCTTCTTACCATAAGGAAGTTTACTGTCAGTGCTACCGGGCCTCATGCATCAACTTAGAAGAACTGTTCTGTGTTTTTCTCTTCCAACTCTACCCAGCACATGGATTGAATTCCAGTTTATGAACTTACAGCTCATATGCGCCGACTCCCCCATGGTCCATACTTTCACTTAAGTGACCCTAAAAATAAAACATAAAAATAAAGTAAACAGGAGTGGTTTTGAAAGCACAACAACTTTTTTGCTTAAACATTAACCTCAGGTTTTGACAGCACCGCAAGGCTGCATACAGCTCTTACATAAGCACCGTCAGCAGCAGGGTATGGTAATTCCTATGCTGTTTTTTGTGTGAAACATCCACAGTGTTCTACAGGAGAGTTGCCAAAACCTCCAAATAGCAGCACAGGGACTCAGCACTCTTTAGCCAACTGCACTGTTACCCCATTCCACATGAAGCCTGTAATCACAGATTTAACTCCAAAAATGACCCCCACAAACCTTACAGAGAAGCAATGTTTTCACATTTTTATTATGTGATAAACGAACATCTGTTTTACAGTAAAAGTTATATAATGCCCACTATGCACACATAGGGCTGGTGAAGGCTTTATGGGTTGCATCGTGAGTTGCGTGAGATGACTGCTCAAGCTACAAAGCTTTCCTGTTCCTCCATTACCCAGTGAAGCCCCTCTGTGGGTCTGGGAATCTTCAGGAAAGGCCTGCATTGTGGCACAAGGCGCTGCAATGTGAGTGGAGAAATCACTGAAAGTCAGATGGAGGAAGGCCATCTCTTAACTATGTGACCATAGTTAACTCCAAAGCCTGGTTTAAAGCCAGAATTAACTTCAGTAACAGACATATATCATGGTTATCTCTGAAAAGAGAGAGGTGAGTCTGCAGGTGCACCTGGCATCTTAACCATTTGCAAGAAATAAGAAAACTTGTTTGCATTGGGTCACATAACAGAAACACAGGCATCTTTAGGAGGCAATAACAAAATTAGATGAGAGTGTAAAAATGAAACCTCTGACAGCACCCCTCTGCAATTTTTTCATGTTTCTGCTCGTTTAGCTCCCCTAACGCTCAAATGGAAGTTCGTTGAAATGTATCATGTCTACAGGGTTGTTTATTGTATGGAGCAGCGTTCACTGGAAGTCTGAAATGGTACAACCTCCCGAAATGACCCCCTTGCTTGTGAAAACTAGGCCTACTATATCAAACATGAACAGGAGACTACAGGAAAAAGAACAGTCTAACCTATGAATATTCTTTGGCTCTCAGCTTGTGGACAATGGGTTTGGGTCTATAGTCTACCACAACCTGTGCTTGATGTAGCTCATGCACAATGAAAGATCAAGTTAGTTTCTTCATTACAGATGCAGATACATACACACACACACACACACCCCGCTCCTCATACCATAGATAACGGAATGATGCTCAGGTTTCCCTAAATATCAAGAGAATCTGTTTGTATAATTCTATTGCCTTGCGACCAGCATTGTAACACTCCTTCATGCAGCATAATTACAACTATTATCAAGAGTGCAAGACTCCAAGTGCTCAAAAATAAATAAAGGTACATCATCTGATATCTGGGTTAAGGTAGAGATCAGGAAGAACGTTTCTTGCCCTATCTTAGGAAAATCTTGCTAGCTCTGGAGTTTTGCGAAAACATTTGCACCCAACTTCTGCTAACAACTAGAGCAGTGCTTGATCACGTATTCAAGACACACTGGAACTAGACATGCGTACATCACGGTGGGATATCTGCCTGACCAACAAATTGGCCATATTATGTGAGGATCTAGAGGCTGAAAGCCTATTTAATCCTGATATGGGGAAGCCAGCTCTGCTACAATGCACAGACAGAATAGATGATTCTACAACTGCACACACACACACAAAACGAGAGGCTGATGAGCATAAAACAACCTGTTATGTAACCCAAGAGCAACTTCATGAAGCACAAGAACCTTAAAAATCCACAAAACCAAAACTGTACTTATAGGCTTTAAAGAAAAATGTGAGTCTATAGTGGTACAATAAAATAATTGGAGATATTTTACCTTTGCAAGGTAAAGCACAGCTTCAGAACTCTAAACAAGCATATGTCTTACTTTATATAAGATGTGTTATATCATATGTTGCATCTGACATAGATGCTAGCCTGTGATGGCACAGTATATAAATACAGCCATGTAACATCCACTCACAAGTAGGTTAAGTAAGGTAATTTCCACTGTTCTATTGCACTCGAGAACAGTCCTAGGAACTTGTCTCATTATGGAAACTGCATTCAACTACAGTCTTTATTTGCACACTTGGGAAAACCAATAAGCCTCCTACACCAGGGTTGGGCAGAAAGAAGATCTCCAGGTGTTTTGGACTTCAACGCCCAGCATTCCTGACCATTAGCAATGCTGGCAAGGGCTTATAGGAGTTGAAATCCAAAATATCTGGCAAACTACCTTCTGTCTACCCTTGTCCTAAAGTACCCTGTCATGTGACCAAAAAAAGAGGCAAGGAGACCAGCCTACACAGCCTGACAAACTCAGTCTGGCCTTATGCATGTTTACTCAGAACTAGGTCCAAGGGGACTTACTTCCAGGATAAGTGCATATAGGATTGCAGTCCCAAGCACTCAAAGTGGGACTCCGTAACACTCTTTGCACTGCCGGGAATAAACATGTCTCAGAGTATATGAAGTTCATTGATGAACTTAAACACCCAAGTGGTGTGACACTCAAACTTTTAATAATGTGCTGCTTTTAATAATAGATTAGTTTTAAATGTTTTAATTATATGTATTTTATGGCATTTGCATTTATGTTGTACCCCGCCTCAATCCAGAGGGAGAGGCAGGTTGTTGTTGTTGTTATTATTATTATGCACCAGCATCCATCCTTAATAGGCCCAAAAGCAGCAGCAAAGAAAAGAGGTCTCTAACCCAAAATAAGTACATCCATTCCCCAATATTCCAGAAAGCCCTTTCCTCATATTTAGCAGCCTGTTGAAATGTACTTAAAAAAAAATCACTGTATAATCTTTCACCATCCCTTAATATGAACAGTCAAACTATAGCAGCTATGCCAAAGAAGTCCATTTAAAGTTACTAGCTCACAGCATTTTTAGCACTAGCTTTGCCTACACATATCCATATTTTTGAAAAAAATTGTATACTCCCACTACTAAAACAGCATTAAAACTAACTGGGCATTACTGAGGGCACCACTGGCTCACTTATTAAAGCATTTTATTGTTAATAATAATTCCAGACGGGAGCTATGCTGCAACGAAAACAACACCTTTCGTGTGGCACTTTCAAGACTATAATGTGTCTAGAATTTCAGCCTGCCTGGGAGTAAGCCACATTGCAATCAAATGAGCGTTACATCTGAGGAGACCTGCATAAAATGACACTGCACCAGATTTACTGCAGCATCAGCTTCCATGGATTACAGCCCACTTGATTTCATCAAGCATATCAAGTAGAAGGTAAGATTCCATGCAATCATTACCTAACAAAGTGGACTCCAGACCCACCAAAGTTGATGCCGCAATAAATCTATTGTCTTTCTCATGATAACATTTTATTTATGCCACCATGTGCTTTTTGTAAAAAGATACAGCATACGTGCCCTTCTTACATGCCTTTAAAGAGGGGATTAGCCAAATCACAGGCAGGATAAATCTATCACAGTGAAACAATAAGCAACCCCCAGATTCAAAGGAGGGTGACTTCCCCTTGCCCACCGCTGAAAGTATACTATATGGACCTCTGGTTTGATCCAGCAGTTGCTTTTATGTTGTGTTCAGTGAATTACCATTAGGAATTACAAGTAGTAGTAACTATTATTATTTTGTAGTAGTAGTAATAAGCTATACTGCAATAACTACAAAGCATGAAGCTAATAACCGTAATACACAATTGTGCTACAAGAACAATGCAAGAGGAAGATGACAGTGTTAATAATAATAATAATAACACAAGTGTATTAAAATATTAACTCAAGATGTAATGCCATTATTCCAGGCGAACACCAATAGACAATTATCAATAAAGAGCCAGTGTGGAGTAGTGATAATCAGTAATGGTACAACAAGCCCAATTAAGGGTCTAATCGCAACACTTTAATAACTACAAAGCAGGAAACTAGTATGAGTAATTATGAGACATGTCACCATAAGAAAGCAGAAATCTATTATTAGCAACACTGAAATAACTACGAAGCAGGAAACTAGTAGTAGTTACTATAAGCAATAAGAATGCAGGAATCTATTATTAATAATAATGATAAGTAATGGTGAAACAAGCCCAATTTGGGGTTTATGAGCACCACAGAAATAACTTCAAAGCGATGATGATGATGATGATGATGATGGCGCCATAAGACTACTGCAGGGGGGTTTGACCCTCCTCCTCCGTAGCAGTTCAACAAGCCCAATTCGGGATCTAATAGCAACCACGTTAACAATAATTGTTACTCGATGGCAGCGCCCGAAGGGTTACAGGCAGGGGCAGCGGCCCATAGCGGTGCACGAGGCCCAATCCAGGGCTGGAGCCGGCGCCGGCCTCGGACTTTCCCCTCAGCAACGCCTCAGTCCGGGGCGGGGGAGGAGCGAAGCGCTTCCCCCGGCGCGGCCTAGGCGGGCCTACGTCTCGTCGCGCGTCGCCTCAGGCCTCCCGCCCGCCCGCCCGCCGTCCCGGCCTCTTTCCCTCAGGCCGAACACGTCTCACCCCTTCCTCCAGCTCCTCGTCAGAGGCCGCCTCCTCGGGCTGGTCCAGGTCGATGTCGAAGACGCCCGCCATGGCCTGGGTGAGGGCGAGAGGTGCCTGGTGCCGAGCGCGCGCGGGTGAGGGCCGCAGGGCCGCCTCATGGGCCCGCAGCGCCAACCCCGACCGCCGCCATGACGGCCGCCATCGCCCGGGCTCGCCCAGGCCCTCCCCTTCGGCGCCACGGCGCAGGCGCACGCCGCGCGGCCCAAGCCACGGCGCAGGCGCAGAAGCCCGCCACGCTGAGGCTTCTGCCAGGAGGCCCCGCCGACAACCGTGACGAATGCGCACGCGCACGCGGCAGAGCGCCACCTGTTCGCCCAGTAAGGGAATTTTCCTTCGTCTCCATGGGCCAGTGGAGGCTGGTGACTCCAATTTCGGTGGGGCTCTGAATCCATTCTTGTTAGAAGCCCTGATGTTGCCAAAAGAATTGGCTAATTTGTCTACAAGCGAGCTGCCATAATTGGAGCTAGCCCATTTCTCAGTATTTGAATCCACCTTATGAAAAAGAAGACTTGGAATTAGCACAATAACTCAAAGTTTTCGAGAACCCAGAAAGATGGGATTTGTTACCCCTGATGTGCCAAGAATCATCATGAGAAACCAAATGCACAGTTACAAGATGGGGGACACTTGGCTCAGCAATACTACAAACGAGAAAGATCTTAGAATTGTTCTTTCACCCAAGGACGAGATCCAAACAGCCCTTAAGCACGACTCCACCATTCCAGCGACATTCTGGCCTGGGTTTTTAGTCAGAACCAGCCACGACTCTAAAGATGCCATCCAAAATGCTGAACCCTATCCCCAAAACAGATTCAGCACCTTGGTTAGCTTCTTTAGAGTTCTGACTGAAACCCAGAATGGATTCAGAGCCCCACCGATATTGGAGCCACCAGCCTCCACTGCCATTGCTAAGTCTGTATTCCCAGCCCTGTGTTCCCTATTGAGCAAGCGCAATAGGGAACACAGGGCCGTATGTTGCGCCTGCGCAAAGGGCCGTATGTTGCGCCTGCGCAAAGCTAACAGCTGACGCCACCCTCTTGCCCTTCGTCCTCGTCTCTCCCACCAATTTTCCCGCCTGAGCGAGCGGCGAGAGCGGAGCATGCGCAGAGAGGGTTTAAGTCAAGGTTTGAAGATACGGCGGCCGTTAGCAAGGTGGTCAGTAGACGAGGAACAGACGGAGGAGGGTAAGCCTATGCGCATGCGTCTTGAAGGAGAGACGGCTGTTAAAGGGGAGGGGGGAATTTTGTGGGGTGAAAGAAAATAAATAAAAAATAAAATTGCACAGGATTTTGAGAATACAATACTCTTGTTAGTAATATGGACCGTGGGATATAAACACTGGCATAACATATCTATTAACTTGAATTATTAGGATATATGGATTATTATTATTAGCTTCATTATTTGGTAAGTAACAGATGCTTTAGTAATTTTATTTATTATTATCTTTATGTACAGTACCATGTACACTGATGGTGCTATATAAATAAATAATAATAATATATCCTGCAAGGAACCCAAAAGTCACCTAGTAAACTTCATGGCTGAGTGGGGATTGATATTAGTCTAGCATCTTGAATTATATTTAGCCATTAATAGATGCTTTATTAATCTGTATTAATAAAAGCATTGGCCAGTTGCAATGTTTAATCAATATTTAATCAATATTAGACCCTTAAGTATTATTCATAGGATAAAATATTGGAACGCTATATTTATTACTGTCGTTAGTTATGATTTTTGGTCAGTATTTGATCCTTAAATATCGATAATGGGCTAATGTATTAGAATACTATCTTTGCTACTGTTAATAGTGATATCAGGTCAATATGACACATTTTATTGGTTCATATTAGTCAAGTTATCATACCAATATTTTAGCCTGTTGTTATTAGTTTTCATATTTAGTCACACAGTGCAATCCTATGCATGCTTACTCAGAAGTAAGTCCCATTGAGGTCAATGATGCTTGTGCCCCAGTAAATGTATTTAGGATTGAAGCCTTCTTAGTGATGATATGCTAAAATATTAAGATATTGTCTTTATAACTTTGGTAGACTTATAGTAAGACTGATCGAGCCTACATGGATTCAATGGTATTTACACATGGAAAAGTATACATTGGATTGCAACTTAAAAATACTGCCTGATACATGTTTAGTCAAAAGTGAGCCCCGATAAGTCAAATGCAGCTTCCTCCCAGACAAGTGAGGTTAAGATTGCAAGTTAAATCAGTGACCACACTTAAAATATTTGGTACAGTTCTGGTCACCACACCTAAAGAGATGGTAGAGCTGGAAAAAGTGCAGAAAAGGATAACTAGAGCATCAGCTGGGATTGTTTAGCTTGGAGAAAAGGAGGCAGAGGGGAGACATGATAGAGGTGGACAAAATGATGCATGGTGTTGAGAAGGAGACATTTTTCTCCCTCCCCCATAATACTAGAACCCTACAGGGGTCATCTCATGAAGCTGATGGGTGAGAGAATCCAGACAGATAAAACAAATACTTCTTCACACAGCGCACGTTAAACTATGGAATTCACTATGACATGATGGACACCAATTTAGATGTCTTTAAAAGCAGATTGGATAAATTCCTGGAGAAGGCTGTCATTGCCCTTTTGACAATGTACTTCCTCCAGTATCAGAGGCAGTAAGCCTATATTCACCAGTTTGCTGGGGAACATGGGTGGGAGGGTGCAGTTGCACCGTGTCCCGCTTGTGGGTTCCTGGTCCACAGTGGATTTGACACTGTGTGAACAGAGCCCTGGACTAGGCGGACCTTTGATTTGATCCAGCAGGGCTCTTCTAACGTTCTTAATTTGTTTTTGGTTTTCAGACTAAAGCAGGTAGAAATGTCTATTATCACAATACAACTCGGTCAGTGCGGTAATCAGATTGGTCGCGAAGTGTTTGATGCCATCTGCGCGGATCTTCACAGCGGGCACGGACTGTGTTCCAGGAAGGAAAATGAGTCTTACATAGCAGCCTGCAAAGAACGGTTCTTTACTGAGGAGAAATCTGGAGGTATTATATTGAGGGATATAAATATTTCTCACCATCTCCCCCACATACCCACCCCGAATCAAGACAGCAAATCAACAACCAGAGAAGTTAACTTTTGGCGTGTAGAATAATCGGATTTCACAAAATGGCAGGGTGTTTGTCCGGATCAAAGGATATCCTTGTTGGCGTTCAACACTCTTTATTTTTGGAAGCCTAGAAGAAGGTCCTCCTCCGGGTGCCTACTCCGAGAGAGGCTCGGAGTGTGGCAACGAGGGACAGAGCCTTTTCGGTGGTGGCCCCCAGACTATGGAATGATCTCCCTGACGAGGCTCGCCTGGCGCCAACGCTGCTATCTTTCCGGCGCCAGGTTAAGACTTTCCTCTTTGCCCAGGCATATGGCGGCACATCTTAATCACCCACATGTTTAGTTTTTTAACGGTTTTAATGCTTTATGTGTATATGTTCTGTGTTTTAGAGTTTTAAATTTTGTATACTTGTTTTTATCTCAATTTTAGAATTTCTGTAAACCGCCCAGAGAGCCCTGGCTATGGGAGCGGTATATAAGTCTAATAAGAGCAATTCTTATCTAAAGTGGAACACTGGGGAAAACTAGCCTCTAAAACAAGGATGGGTAACCTTTTTCCTCTGAAGGCTGTCAGAGGTTGAATGACAGTAGTATGTCGGGGGGGGGCACTGACGGCATGTGCCCCCCCAATACATTCTCTGTCTCGCACACATACGCACATGTTTTGCATGCCAAACGTCTCCAGTTCGATTCCTGACATCTCCAGGTAAAGCTGGAGAAAAAACTTGCTTGAAACTCTGGACAATCACTTCTGGTCAATTTAGGCCATGCTGAGGGACTTGAACAAATAGTCTGACTCAGTATTGAGCAGCTTCCTGGGTTCCTTAACCCTGGGGCTGCGTGCAATGAATTGGGAAGGGTTGCACATTTTTTTATGCTCACCACCGATTGTCTCGCAAAGGTGCACAGAGAAGAGATGCGAGATTCCTAGTAAAAAGCAGAGGTAGCCATATTATCCAGAAGCAAAACTCCCGACACCCATATTAGTGTCATGCCTTTATTAGGCCAAACGAAAGATCGCAAAAAATGTGCACGCTTTCCAGATCTACAGATCTCTTCATCTTGCCTGGTGAAGAGATCTGGAGATCTCAGAAACTTGCACGTTTTGCATGTGCGCAGTCTTTTGGTTGACTTAATAAAAGCATGGCACTCATGTGGGTTTTGGATGAGTCCCAATTTTGTACCCATGGCCACAAGGCGACTGATACCTGTGGCATTCCCAAAAAAGAGCCACGTAACTAACCAATCAATTCTAGGCATGGCTACTGAGAAGGAAATTCTACTGAGTTCCGTGGCGCTTACTCCCTAGTAACACGGGATATTGATACAGCCCAAGCAACTTATCTCATTGCTGAGCAATAGCTAATGCTACTTAACATGTTTCAGGAAAACGATTCCTCCAGTTCTTACAGCATATACTATAATATTTGAGGGGAGAATACATGCATGTGTTACATGGGAAATACACACGCAGGAACATTGCAAAGTTGTGGCTTCTGGGCGCAGTAAATAAAAAACGGAGTTCATCGCCATCTGTTTTAAGTAAACGCCTTTGACATTTTTGTCTGTTTTCGTCAGGAAAGCACACTGGCAGATTTGGACATCTTTTATCATGCTTCTTACTTTCTTTTACTCTTTTTAAGCGTAATACGTCATTTGGCTTTTATTTTCTTCCTCTTCAGTTCCAGCTGCTCGGGCCATTCTTGTCGACATGGAACCCAAAGTGATCAGCCAGAGTTTATCCATGGCGTCAAGGTCTGGTAGCTGGAAATACGACCACAAGTCTCAATTCTGTCAAAAGCAAGGATCCGGAAACAACTGGGCTAACGGGTATGCGTGATTTCTTCGATCAACGCGGGCAAAGAAATTGATATTTTTATTTCTGAGATTAATACCCCACCAGCTACGAAGAACTTCAAGCTGACGTAGAGTTAAACAGAAGCTTTTGTTCAGATATGCCAAACTATGGTTTGTGGTAACCGGAGTTTAGAATCCAAACCGTGGTTTGAACGTTCCAGCATACCAGTAAACCGTGGGTTTGTCTGGTTTATTTTCTCATCTTCTCAGTACTCGGTTCTCTGTGCAACAGCCTCCGGAAGCAGAACAAACAGCAAAACTATACTTTAACATCCCTCCAAATCGCATAGTCTGAAAACCCATGTCAGACTATGTTTTCTAGTTCTGGTTGGCCAGTTGATCAGATATTACAGTTTGTGAATTCTGACATTCCTATACACACTTACTTGAGAGTAAGGCCCAATGAACTTTTTTAAAAGCCTGCCCTGAAGTCTCAGCCCCATGGATTAAAATTTGCCTCAGTAATTAAGGGTGCAATCCTATGCCTGTTCAGACGGAAACAAAGTCCTACAACTCCCAGCATTCCCTAGCCAGGCTGGGGGATGCTGGGAGTTGTAGGACTTTGTTTCCGTCTAAGCAGCCATACGATTGCGCTTTTTGTAACATTTTGCGTTCTTTTGTGACGGTACTGAAGGAAAAACATAGCTTCCTTCTAAGTGTGAGATTACTTACAATTTCATAAACCATCAGCCCTCGTTTACTGTTAGAAGGAATAATGCAATTGTTAGTATTTCCCCCCGATTTGTGCCACAGTTACTGCGTTCATGGGCCCAAGCACCAAGAAGCGATCATGAACCTGGTCCAAAAGGAGGCTGAGAAATGCGACCGACTGAGTGGATTTCTGACCGTCATGAGTATGGCCGGTGGGACAGGCTCAGGCCTGGGGGCGTTTGTGACGGCGGGCCTGAGAGACGCCTACCCAACCTCATTCCTGCTAAATGACGTGATTTGGCCCTACGGAACTGGAGAGGTGAGCGTCACGGCTCTGTGATGGTGGCGATTGAACCTGGTACTTTCTCAATTCAAAGCATGTTTTCTTATATTGAACTATGGACAGCCCCACCCCACCCCTGTTGGTGAATAGGAATGTAGAGTGAAGGCACCCAAGTTGCATCGTTACGTTGTAATCTTCCAGGACCTTCTGTATGCAAAGCATGTACTCTTACATTGGACTATAGATGGAGAAGTTAGGGACTATCTATTGGTGAATAGGAACATTGAGTGAAGCCATCTGCGACGGCACTGACCTTATACAGACGGCCTTGCCTACCACACCCTTCTCAAGCCAAGCGCTACCTCTTGAAAAGCCCGAAGAAAGGGTAAAAACAACACAACCTCTCCCCTATATGTGAGGGAACAAGGTAAAGGGTTTTGGCAAATAGGTTCTATTACTGAGGTACAGAACAGCAGGTGTATTTTTAGATGTTTTTACACTGTGTAATATAGCAGGTAATCACTCCGAGCTGACACGTGGTTTGTGGTAACAAAACACAAAGTAAAGTTTATTGAAATTTAACACATCTTTAGTATTTCAATTTGGATCAAACCTGCATATTTTTATATTCAAAATAACAATCCCAAGTCCCTTAAAGTTCTCACTCCTCACTCCAAACACTCTCACGAAGCACAAGCTAGACGAAAACTCCCAGACTAAAACCAAATCTCCCACCACACAAACAAAACTCCCCACTCAATCCCCTCAGCCAACCTATTTAGACTCCTCCCTCTTCCTCTCTCACTGCATCACTAGCCACACCCACTCAGTCAAACATTCCGCATTTGCTAGGCATACAAACCGCAGACATACCTAAGGGACAGAAAGGTGGGTATCGCTACACCATCCAAGCTGCATTCTCCCATTTCAGCCTTCTAGGTCCTTCCGGAAACAAATAATGTGCTCTACCACTAGCAGTGGTCTCTCCCCTCTGGTGAGATTACCTTCATGAAGAAAATGTAGAACTCTAGAACTTAGCCACACCTCGAATTTTTTCCCCTTTCCAGGTTATCGTCCAAAACTACAACTCGGTCCTGACTCTCTCGCACCTGTACCAGTCCTCCGACGCCCTCCTGGTTCACGAGAACGACGCCCTCCACAAAATCTGTTCGCAGCTCATGAAAATCAAACAGATCTCTTTCCGGGATGTAAATCGCGTCATCGCCCATCAGCTGGGGAGCGTCTTCCAGCCGGCTTACTCCTCTGAAGGGGCCACTCAGTACAGCAGAAGTCCCCTAGGTACCTGGTGCGAACTCCAGTACTTTGCTGCTGTTCTCATCATCATTATTATTATTATTATTATTAGTAGTAGTAGTAGTAGTATCCCGCCTTTTGCCCAATGCTGGGCCTCAAGGCGGCCTTACAAAGTTTAAAATATACATGTGGGGGGGAGGGAAACAAAACCATAAACAATTAAAAAATACACAACAGAATTATAAGACATTAACATAGATGGAGGGCCGGATTATTCTCCAATAATTTTGTTCAAGGCCTGCTTGAACAAAAAAGTTTTAGCCTGCTTCCGAAAGCCCATCAAGGAGGGAGCCAGCCTAGCTTCCCCGGGAAGAGAGTTCCAGAGCACGGGAGCAGCCACCGAGAAGGCCCTCTCCCGTGTTCCCACCAAGCGTGCCTGTGAAGAAGGTGGGACTGAAAGAAGGGCTTCTCTAGAAGATCTCAAAGCACGGGCAGGCTCATACAGGAGAATACGTTCTTTCAAATAACCTGGACCTGAACCATATAGGGCTTTATAGGTCATAACCAGCACTTTGAATTGTGCCCGGAAACAGACCGGAAGCCAGTGGAGCTGTTTTAACAGGGGAGTTGTGTGCTCCCTGTAACCAGCTCCGGTCAACAATCTGGCTGCAGCTCTTTGAACCAGCTAGAGTTTCCGAACACTCTTCAAAGGCAGCCCCACGTAAAGCGCGTTACAGTAATCCAATCGGGATGTAACTAAGGCATGTGTCACCCTTCTCTTGATACCTTCAGCTTAAAGCAGCCTTGCAAAGTAGTTTATTTAAGTTACTGGTCCACAAGCTTTCTCATCAGTCTTCTTGCCCATGTAAACTTCCGTTAGTCATTTCTGGCCTAGGAAACACGCACGTGTAAGATTGCACAGTTCTTTTTCATTCCCGTTTTCTTTCTCTTTCAGGGGATCTCATGGAAGCTTTAGTCCCCCACCCCGAGTTCAAGATGTTGGGTCTGCGGAATATTCCTCAAATGTCCGAAAATTCCCTTGCCTACAGCACCTTTGTGTGGCCCGGGCTTCTGAAACACCTGAGGCAGATGCTCATTGCAAATGCTAAAATGGAGGAAGGTAAGGGCTGCAGGTGTACCTGGAGCAGGGCCTCCGATGACGAACAGAGCGTGCATTGGGGGCGCGTACGGAAGAAGATGGGGGTTAATATGATCTGGTCTTGACTAAAATTCGGCAGGGTTCTGTGTTAAGCTGGGTTCTGGTTCTTTCGGTTATCGGGATGAAACAAGCCACTTGTGCAGAAAGATGACAGTTTGAGAGAAAATGGATGCAGAATATATACATGCAAAGAGAGTTCGCACCTTCTTCCAGCTAATCAAGCTTTCATAGCTGGGTGTCCATAGAATCATAGAATAGTAGAGTTGGAAGGGACCTATAATGCCATCGAGTCCAACCCTCCGCTCAGTGCAGGAATCCACCCTAAAGCATCCCTGACAGAGGGTTGTCCAGCTGCCTCTTGAAGGCCTCTAGTGTGGGAGAGCCCACAACCTCCCTAGGTCATTGGTTCCATTGTCGTACTGCTCTAACAGTAAGGAAATTTTTCCTGATGTCCAGCATCTGGCTTCCTGTCACTTGAGCCCATTATTCCGTGTCCTGCACTCTGGGATGATCGAGAAGAGATCCTGGCCCTCCTCTGTGCGACAACCTTTCAAGTATTTGAAGAGTGCTGTCATGTCTCCCCTCAATCTTCTCTTCTCCAGGCTAAACATGCCCAGTTGTTTAAGTCTTTCTTCATAGGGCTTTGTTTCCAGACCCCTGATCATCCTGGTTGCCCTCCTCTGAACACACTCCGTCTATCAGGGGACCCACGATAGACGGAAGCCATCCCTTTGAGCCACAACAGGTTCTGCAGGCCGGTTGCGTAGTACCTCCTGAAGCGAGGCCAAAAGCATGAAGCCTGTGGATTGGATCTTATAGGCTCCTCTGCTAGATGCCTGCTTCCCTCCCTCCCTCCCAGGATCTGACAGGCGGCAACCCTCCCCTCTCTCTGAAGAAGCAGGGGGAGCTCACTCTCACGGGTTTCCAAAACATCTCAGCTTGGGAAACTAATTGCCTTTCTAGTGCCTGGTTAGGAGTGAAAACCTCTCAGCTTATCTTGAGACAAGACTCTATGAGAAAAGGATGGCATAACTATGAGAAGCCCATCCAGGGAATGTGGCCTGCTAAAATCTACTCGCTGTGTTAGGCTACACAGGTCTCTTAGCCAGCATTTGGAACTCTGTGAAATCCATATTTCTACTCACTAACAAACACTCTACCGGCTGCCAGGATCTGGCCAACACGTCAACAGTTGGGCCATCCTGACCAACAGGGCCGCACACAAGGGAACGCAGACCGAAATACCCAAAAATGACAAAAAATTTTAGCTTAATGCTCTTACTGCTAGCAACTGAAGTGCTTGGTCTTCTAGAATGGGGGCGGGAAAACTGGGTCAGGAAAAGGGAAGTGTTGCAGAAGTGAGTCCCCACAACGTCTGACTCCATGTGTTGGAACGTTCCTCTTCACGATTTCCATTTACAGGTATCGACTGGCAAGTACAGCCCCCAGCACCTGGCCTCCCAGCACCTCAGAAACCGTCTCCAAACAGGACAGCTCGTTTTAACACCTCTATCGCCAACCTGGTTACCCTGCGAGGGAAAGACGTCCAAAGCGCAGATCTAGGTGAGAAATTGGGCTGTGACAGAGCTTTCCTTTTCCCTGTGACCAACGCCTTCCTTGTCATGTAGTTCCAAAGTTAACTATAGCGGATACATTTTTAAAAAAACATGACTTAGTTCAACGTTCTCCGCACAAACATTTTCCAGACTCCAAGGCTAAGACAGCCACTGGCCCAGGGCCACTGAATTGACACCTGCCTGTACCAAGGCCCCACTTTTTAAGTAAAGGGTCTTGAGAAAGGAAGGAAAACGGTTCGAGGCCGTGGTCCAGTTTTACACCACCTAATCTCAATAAGGCCACCGTGCTAAAGCTTCCTGCCGCTGATGAGTTTAAAATGTATTATTTTTAAAAATGGCACATCACAGATTGAAACCCAGCTGGAATAAAAGAAGTCAAAAGGTAGAAACAAAGAGGGAGCATGGCGAATCCTCAGCGGAAGGGAGTTTCACAATGGGGGAGCCACCACCGAGAAGGCACTTTCTCTTGTATATAGTGGGAATAGGTGGGTACGTCGCCATGAGCTCCTTGAAAGGGGCAAGACAGGAGTGTCACGGATAAAATTCGGTGATTTGAGTTGTTGCTTTTTGTTTTAACACCTCTACGCTACTTATAGGCGGTTTCCGAGAGCCCGCCCTGTACACTCCTTGGACAAACGCACAAGATGCCTTGACCGTCTGGAGAACCCCGAGAGCCTTTAATAAGTATGAGAAGTCCGCATCTTTGGTGAGCAACAGCCAGTGTTTGCTGAAGCCCCTGGACGCCGTGGTGGGGAAGGCTTGGAAAATGTTTGCTTCCAAGTAAGTGGGAGAAATAATCACTTTGTGTGCGTGGGGTGCTTGCTAACACACTTTCGTCTCAGACTTTACAGTGTGCGTGGAAAGTAGAACGAGTGCAAATAATACCAGCCGTTCCAAACCCACAAGTGGGAGAGATAGTTGTAAACAGGGCTGTGAACACCCTACACCAGCGGTGAAGAACCTGAGCCCCTTCTGGAGTTGCAATCCGGCCTTCTTGGCTTCCCCTAGAAGCCCCACCCACTTCCCCTGACCCCGCCCACTTTTGCCGACCACAAATCATTAGTGGTTTCCCAGCGTTTGTGGCGTTTCCCCCCATCCTGAAATGTTGGCATGCCTCTCTAAGGCTTAGTGATTGACAGAGCTTTAAGTGAAAATCTCTGCTATCTTGGCCCCGCCCCTTTTTGGCTTTGGCCCCGCCCACCACTGGAACGCAGCCCTTGAAAGCTGTTCCCACATGGATTTCATTCCTTGGGGTATAAAAAACTTCTGGAGCCCTGGCCTACACTATTTCTTCTTTTAAAAGAAATCAGAATAAGTTGCCTTTTGCGACACCAGCAGGCTGTATTCTGCACCCTGTATAAATCATAAAAATGTTAGTTATTTTTATTTTAAATTATTTTTAGGTGGCCTTAAAAGGTAGAATCCTCGCAAGGCAGCATACGTGATTTTTTTTAAAAAACATACAAAAGTATGCAAATAGGCAATGAATAAATATAGAATCATAGAATTGTGGAGTTGGAAGGGGCCACAAAGACCATCTAGTCCAACCCTCTGCAATGTGCAGGAAAACCAATTAAACCATTCATGAGAGGTAGCTGTCCAGCCTCTTCTTAAAAACCTCCAGAGATGGAGAACCCACAATCCCTACATAGGTAGACTGTTCCACTGTTGTACAAGTCTTACCATCAGGAAACCTTTTTCTTTTATTTCAGCTAAAGCTTGGGTAGCTGCAACTTATACCCATTATTTCGGGTCCTAATTTTTGTGGCCATGGAAAATAGTTCTTGATCATCCTCTCTGTGGAGCCCTTTTACGTACCCGAACACTGTTAACATGTCTCCCCTCAGTCTTCTTTTATAAAATACTATAAAATGCTATAAAATAGATGACACCAATAACATAGGAAGCTGCCTTGTACTGGGTCAGACCCTTGGTCCATCTAGCCCAGTATTGTCGACACTGACTGGCAGCAACGGCTCTCCAGGGTTTCAGGCAGGAGTTTTCCAGCCCTGGGGATAGAACCTAGGACCTTCCGCATGCTACGGCCCCTTCCTAACATCTGCAACGTACATGTTATGAGAAGGCCAGCAAGAACAGGTGGGTCTTCGGAGCCTTCCTGAAGGCCTGCAAAGAACGGGCTTGACAAGCCCCTGATGGAAGCTGATTCCAGAGGTAGGGGGCCACCAGCGAAAAGGCCCCGTTCCTCTTAATATGCATAATCCATTTTTTTTGTTCTCCTTTACACTCATACCCTGCTCCTCAGCTTCCCATGTGGCATACCTAGAACCCTGGTCAATTACATTAGTTATAGGAAGTGGTGTGGGCACCAAGAATGGGCTGGGAAGGGGCAGGAAAAGGCACAGCTGCCTTATTGCCGGCCGAACTGGGCAATGCAAAGGCATTTGGCCAAGTTACTCACATCTGACTGAAGTCATATTCATTTGATTGCGGTTTAGTCACAGCTCAGTTTGACTGGATCGGAGCCTCTTGCTCACCAAAACTCCCCTTGTTTGTTCCACGCAGGGCTTACGTTCACCAGTACACAAACTTTGGGATCGAAGACGATGACTTCCTTGACTGTTTCACGACGCTGGAACAAGTGATCGCCAGCTACAACAGCCTCTGAGTTCAAATTCAGCACAGGGCGGCAGATATGAAATTCTGAAGATGGGGTGGAGGGGTCTTAAAATCCACAGTGGGGTGCGTGGGTTTCTTACATAGACAGTAGGGGGCAAGTTGGAGGGGCCCAAAATCTGGACAGACACAACTCCCATCACCCCTAACTAGCACAGCCAATAGTGAAGGATCATGGGAGTTATAGGCTAAAACATCAGAAGGGCCACCAGTTTGGATTTGGATCCAGCCTTAATGTTTAGTAAACCCACTAAAATTGATGCAACTTAAGTTTATCATGACATACTTGTCCCATTGATTTCAGTGGGTCTGCTCTAAACATGATGGAGTCTGGTTCCAAACCTAGCTATTTCAGAACTGATCAAGGAATGCAGTGAAGTGGAGCCTGAACACAGCGTAAGAAGAGTCTGGAATCGGCAGCCCATCCCAGACAAGCAATCTTGCAAATGCAGGAGCCTCTGCACACACGGAACTTCCTGCCAGCACTGGGAGGAGCTCCACATTTCAGCGGAGGCAAGCAGATTCAAAGACGCATTCGTGCAGATCTGCGCTCTCTGTTGAAATGAATGTAGCATCCCCTACAAACTGAAGAGCACTCCGAACTGGGACAAAAGTCTTCAGGCGTAGGTCTACGGATTGCACCCAGATTTAGAGCCGTGCAACTGGGTTGGTGGAAGTGGGTTTCCCTGCCCCCTCCTTCCCACAGCGGCTTCTCCAGGGACCTGAAAATGATCCAGGGAGTGTCGGGGGGACCCTGCTGAATAGGGAGAAACCCCTAAAAATCAGGCCGGGACACCTTCCATGAGGGAAGCCCTTCTGTCCCCAGATGCAGGATCCCAATCCAGTAAAACTAAACTGCACACTTGACTTCACCAGCAGATCTGTTTTGCACAGTCTTGGTTGTATGTATTTTGGATATAAAATATGTTTATTTTCTACTGGTGTCGTCTGCGCTTGATTGAAGAGCTCTGTATAGATTTGGAGGCTTGCTGCTTTAGCAAGATGTCCCGAGTTCGCTAAAGATGGGTAGCTTTCTCTGATTGCCGGGTGATCCTCAGGAGATGCTAGATGGAAGTCTACCACGAATGGGTTACGCTGTTCTTCGTTGACTGATGCCTCCCTTTTCGCGGAGAAGAGTTCATCCATGAAAGATTCGCCCAGAGAACACTGGTTATTGGGCAGATTGAAAATAAAATAAGTGAATAAGGTGGATGTCCGTCAGATGTTGCAGCAGACATGTGCAGAAGGTGTTCTTAATATTAAGATCGTTGGTTCTTTGGTCGCTTTCTTTGTTGTCCTAGAAGTGTTTGATTCTGTGAGCCAATCTATAGAGCAGCCAAGCTGGTACCCTCCAGTTGGACTACAACTCCAATCACCCCCATCCAGCAGTGCTATCTGGAGGGCACCAGGTTGGGGACGACAGCTTCAGATGTTCATCTTGTGGTTCTGGACGCAGGATTTCAGATTTATGAAGGTGTGGGGATTATACATAACCACAAGATGGCGGCATTGCCCAGCCCTATGCCAACAGCTGCAACGCAAGGTAGGGCTGTACCAGAATTCCATTTCAGGTTACAAGAATTTCAATTTGGTTCACAAATCATCCGGACCTGTCCCCTCGGAACCCCGAATGCAAATAGCAGCAGGTTACCTTGAAAAAGGTTTTCATATTCACGAACTTGCGTTTGCATTCGAAAAGTTCTTAAACGTTCAGTTTGAAAGGCACAGTTTTCAAGAAATGTAGTCAAGGGGGAGGGGAAGTGCGCACTTTAAAAAAAAAACGCGCACAGAAATGCACACTTTTCCTATCCAAAAATGTGCACTTTTTCCCTAATGAACCAAAAAGCACGTTGTAAAGGAAAACAGGAGCACGTCGAACTGAGTTTCGGAGTGAAGTTTGGAGAACTTCGGCAAGTTAAAATGCCCCTGGTTCTGCTATTCCTGCAACAGGGAGTTCCCACACCGCCTTGACAACTGGCCAGGAAGTGCGCGATGGCTACAGGGTGCGAGAAGTGATCTCAACGCTTCTGGTCTGGCCCAAGGTATTCCATTGGGTGCCTCTTAACCACTTGAGCAAGCCCCCCTGTACGCATGGCACCTTACGGACCAACATCAAGTAAAAATGTCCTTGCCCTAGTATACATTTCAAGCACGCGGAGGGGAAGACAGCAACGAAACTGGCCCAGGGTGCAACGGGTTAATGTATGAAGAGACAGTCACATTTTTCTGTTGGGGGTGTAGACTGAGGACCTAAAGTAGGGGTTTGGGGTGAGAGAGCCCCCCCCCCCCAATAGGGCAGGGCAGGTGGCTACTAAGGTTGAGGGCCCTTTTAATGCTTACTGGAGAGGTTCACCTGGCATCTACACTGTGATCTTTTCATTTTCCCAGGTATTTTAGTCCTTCCGCTTTGCTTTTTAATATGTCATTTTGTTTTTAGGGATCTTCAAATACACTGATCTTGGCTTTTACTCTGTTGTTGTTTTTAAAAAAACTTTGCCGTTATTCTGTTTAAACTTTTACAAGCTTTTATCATTTGCCATGTTGTACTTGCGGGGGTTAGTTGAACTTTCACGAACCGCCCAGAGAAGTATTGGGAAATGTAGGAAGTAAAAAAAAAGAAATAGTTTCCTTCTCCTGTATAAAATGAGAGCAACTAATCAACCAATTAACATTGAGGACTGATAAAAGGTTCAAGGAACAGGTCGTGCGCTTTGGAGGTTGTGGCCAAAAGTCATGAGATTAATCAATGTTTTGCGGATTGATTTTTAATTAAAAAGCCCTCTTCAGGAAGAAGTGTGGGCATTTTTGTATTGTGTGTCTGCCTTCAAATTCATTTATTTTTCTCTTTTGGAGGTGGTGATTGTCAAATAGGAAAAGCAGAGTGAATAATGGAGGTTTCTATTTGGAGCTTATGGGCTGTTATACAAATGGCTTATAAGATGAATTTGTAGGAAGATAAAGACAGGTCTTTCTTGATAAGTAAATGTGCCTCCATGTTTAGAGTACTTTGAATCAGCAGGTGCTGGGGTCAAACAAGAGGCATTTGTGTGCCCACTGTTGGAAACAGGATACTGGGGTGATCCAGCAAAGCAGTTCTTATTGGTTGTGATAACTGTGAATGGGTCATCAGTGTTCTCGGAGGTAGTTTAAAGAACATCAGGGACAAACAACTGGGATGGCTGTAGTTGTTTGCTTCCTTGCTGTCCTCTGTTGGAAACAGGACGATGGTCTAAATGGAGTATCGCTCATTAAGTTCAAAAGCAAGAGGGCTATTCTTGTCTGGGCTCAGTAGTCCCACGGTTTCAAAGTCGCCCAATGAGGTTTGTGGCAGAGTAGATATCAAACTGGGTCCCCACTCCAAGGGCATAATCCTATGTATGTTTAGACAGCAAAAGAGCCTACAATCCTATGCACGTTTAGAAAGGAAAAATCCTACAATCTTATGCATGTTTAAAGTCCTGGCTGGGAAATGCTGGGAGCTGTAGTCCCCCCCCCCCGGTCTAAACAGGCATAGGATTGTGTCCTAGGCGTCCCCCAACCTAGTGCCTTCCGGATTATTTTACTACAACTCCTATCATCCACAGCCAGCAGGCCCAAAGGTCAGCCATGATGGGAGAAGGACCCACAGACACGCTACATGATAAATTGCTGTCGTTAGCCACCTTCAGGTGTCTGGTTTTTCCACTGCTGTCCTCTTTGCTCTCTTCTGAACAGCCTGCCCGCTTGCGGCCGACGAAACCGCACCCTGGGAGCAGCTGTTTTCCCTTCTGGGAAGAAGGTTACCTGCTTTCTGCTGAGTCACAGATCCAAATGACTAACTTATAACGCACCGTAAGGGAAGGGACCGGAGGGAGGCAGGATAAGAAAGCCGTGCCTAGGGTCAAAAGCAGATAAAACACCCCATGGGGAAGGGTGAAGCAGGAGGCAGGATAATGCAGTCTTTTGTGGAACTCTGAAGAAGAGCCATCCACGCACACGTGCAGGCGTGCTTTGGAAAAACGTCTCCCTTCAGCAATACATGAAGCTGACGAGTAGGAGATTCAAGACAGATCAAAGGAAGGACTTTGCCACGCAGCGCACAGCTAAACTATAGGATTCACCACCACAAGATGTAGTCATGGCTACCACTTTGGATGGCTTTAAAAGAGGGTTGGATGAATTCCTGGAGGAGAAGGCCATCAATGGCTACTAGTCCTGATGTCTAAGTAAAACCTCCAGTATCAGAGGCAGTGTGCCTACGCACACAAGTTGCTGAGGAGCATGGGCAGGAGGGTGCTATTGCACCCATGTCCTGCTTGGGGATTCATGGTCGACAGCTGGTTGGCCACTGCGTGAACAGAGTGCTGGACTAGATGGACCCTTCGTTTGATCTACCAGGGCTCTTATGCTCTTAAAATGCCCCCCTTACTTTGCTGCCTTTGAATGGGGTGGTGACATGGTAGGGGGACATTTTAGCTTGGTCCTTGAATTCCCTGCCCTTGAGAAGATGACATATGAAGAGGAGCAAGAGAGCTTCGGCTATTGGGCGGTATAAAAATGTAATAAATAAATAAATAAGACACACAGGGGGGGGGGAATCCACATGGGTGTTTGCTGCAGCAACCACAAAGAGGTCTGATTCACACGTAAAAACAACCTAGAGTATGGATTGATTACCATATGGGTTGTCGTTGAATTGTGGTTTGTTGTTGAATCATGGGTTAGCGTTACCTGTGAACCTTACACTATGGAGTTGTTAACCACAAACAGCCCAGGAATAACCCATGGTTTGTTGGGTTGCGAACTCTGGGTTGTGGTTAACAACCCATAGCTAAGCCATACTGAAATTTCGCATGCAACGACAACCCATGATTCATAGAATCATAGAATAGTAGAGTTGGAAGGGGCCTATAAGGCCATCAAGTCCAACCCCCAGCTCAATTCCACAACAACCCATACTCCACCTGTACTCTGGATTGTTGTCACGCCTGAACCAGGTCATATCCTTATGGCATCTTAAAGACTAACAAATTTATTTTGGCCTCAGGTTTCATGGATACCATCCACTTCATCAGATACAATGAAGTGACAACCTCAAACTGGCAGATTTCTACACATGCTGAGGGTGTGGGTGTAAGCTGTGTTGTCAGAGGAAATTAACATGCAAGAAGTACAGACAGTAACACTTCCCTTGTGTATGGGAGACAGGCAAAACAGTAACATGACCAAGGCCGCCGCAGCAAGTCTTTGGCAGAGAACAAGGAGGTCTCCTTCTCTTAACCACAACGCCGGCGCAAGTCTGCCAAAAGCTACACCAGTTGAATGCCCACCTGTCCTGCAGCTGCCCAAAGGCACAGGGGCCTTGCACGCACGCCCCATCAAAATAAAAGAGAGATGGCAGTTGATCCTCCCACGTAATCCTCCCACGGCCATCTGTATAGAAAAACGGCTGCAGGTTGTAGTGACTATTTCAATGGGCACCTGTGACTCAAAAAGAAAAAGGGAGGGGGGGAACCAGCCTCGCCTCAGATAACATTGTCCCGGACGTTTGTTGCTTGTTTTTTTTTGTTTGTTTTTTTATTGCTCAGAACTTTGCATAAAAACCGGCCTCTGGGTTTTTCTTTCTGTCCTCCGTGTGCATTTTTCTTTTCCTGTTACTCATTCCCCACCCAGAGTCCCTTACGCAAGGCACACACCCCGTCCTTTGCACACGCAAAGGGGAGGGGGTTAAAGATAATGCTGCCAGGCAAAGAGGTTCTCTCAGGCCCTGGGGGAGGAAGTGGGAAGCAGAAAAAGAAAAAAGCCCGTTCTTGTGCAAACAACCAAGGCCTCAAAAGCGGAATGGAGTCCTCCGAACGGGGCAGGGGCCCAGCCAAATAGGCCCTGGGTGTACTAATTTAATCACGAAGACTCAGCAGTGAGCCGGTTCAAATCTTGCATCTAGGCAAGTTTCTTGACTCATTTTTCAACTTTAAAACCAGGGCTGGTGTCAAGGACATGCAAGGTCGGGCATTTGCCGAGGGTCCGCACCTTACCAGGGACCCCCTAACAAGAGCCACCGGGACCTGCTCCTCGTCTGCACCGTTGTGACCTGCTTGTTTACCTGCCTCTTGGTGAAAAGGATTTGCCCCTGACAACTTGTTCACCGGCTCCCTGCCTGCTAAGCAAGCAAGGGCGCCAAAGCCTCCGAATCCCAGCACAGTGTAGCTTAAGGCATTTACTGCTTCAAGTCTTAGCAGAGGCATTTCAGCCTTTTAGAATGAGAAAAATATGGCACAAAAGCCAGGAAATTACCCAAGAATCAACTGTCAGGGTGAGGGGGGATGAAGCTGCTGTGGCCAGGAACTAAGGAGGGCCAGATTGGGACCTGGGACTGAGCTTCCCAGCCTCTATCATAGAAGACCAGAACCATCCTCAGTTCTCTGGGGAGCTCACAAGCAGGTGACGAAGGCAAGAACCCTTTCCTGTGATTTGTCCCCAGCCTGTGGCATTTGAAGATGTACTGCGTCTAACCATGGAGGCTCCATTCATGGCTGCAGGTGAACCCTCATTCAGGAGGGAACACCTTGGAACTACACATAACAAAACAGGGAACAACTATGCCCATGTTTTCAACAGCGCACTTTATGTGTGGTGTGGTTCTGCGGTAGCGCAATTAGATAATTTTAGACTCTGGACATGGGGGTTGGATGGCTCTTTATTATTTCAAAACCAGTTGGTTCCCTACAGAGTTTGCAGAGAAAAATCTAATCTAAGGAAAGGTTTAATCTAACTAAAGGTGTACAGATACTTTTAAATATTATTTTGTTAAATTTAACAGATGGAGACTTCCTTTCTGAGCAATAACTAAACTTTGACTTGGTTGCTTTTAACTCTAGGTGTCTCTTAATCCCTTCATGATTCATTTTCAGGCCATAAGTATCATTGTACTTTGGCCTGCATCTGTTTTTTTATAAAATTGTACTTCTTTTGTGCTCATACTTCATTTTGCTTAATTTTGCAATTATGTTCGTTTAATTATACTTCACATTTTTTGATATTAAAATTAAAACTTTAGAGTACATTTTTAGAAAAGATCGCCTAATTCTTGAAAGAAAGAAAAAAGCTTTATGGACATAAATAAACTCCTGTCTTTGACTTATAATGAAAACCGTTGCTATTTGTGGGATCCCCATGTCAAGAGTTTTCCAATGAAGTATGTTTCATGAGAACAGGAAGGCAGTCAAAAAGGAATGACTTAACTCCTGACTTTGAATAATACGTATATATGAGATGTGGTAAGCCACATGTTGTGTTCAGGGGTGCCTCCCGCTCAGAAGAGACCTGGACGTCATCTGCCCCTAAGTACCTACCATAACGGTGCCATAGAAAGTGGTGGTGAATGCGAATTCTCAATATCCGTACAATCTAAGCTTTTGTTCCAAAAGAAAATAAGCTATTTCCTGGCCCTAACTGCCTATGGAGATATGTTTGGGGGTATATGCCATATCTGCTGATGTCCCAGAAGTCAAGAAAAGCAGCTAAACAGGATTTCCAATCCTGTAATAGGGCTTCAAAAAATGAAATTGTCCCTTCCGGAACTCCATCCCCCAATGCTAGCAAAACCAGAATAGTGTACGCAATTATGCCTGGTGTAGAGACAGTGGATAGGGAGACATTTTTCTCCCTTTCTCATATTAGAAGGTAACAGGGTCATCCCATGAAGTTGATTGGTGGGAGATTCAGGACAGATCAAAGGAAGGACTTCTTCACACAGCACAGTGGAACTGTGGAACTCACTTCCACAAGATGTAGTGATGGCCATCACGTTGGATGGCTTTAAAAGGAGATTGGACAAATTCTGGGAAAAGAAGGTTGTTAATGGCTACTAGTCCTGATGGCTATATGCTATCTCCAGTATCAGAGGCAGTCTGCTTATATATACCAGTTGCTGGGGAACATGGGCAGGAGGGTGCTGTTGCTATCATGCCCTGCTTGTGGATTTTCCGTGGGCAGCTGGGTTGGCCACTGTGTGAATGGACCCTTGGTCTGATATTCTCCTGAATACATAGATGTGGATTTTGTTATTTAAAGCAAAATGCTTGGAAAATCAGATAAATTATGCATCCTTTGGCCTAAGTTATACAGGTCATAGAGTCCAGCTTTTCACAGAGCAGAATTGTGGAGTGCCAGGTGCAACCTCTTGGTCCTAGATCTCCCTGGGAGACGTCCAAAATTCCTTCGAACCTGACAATCTCACAGCTTTGAGGTGTGTCTCCCCGGAGGGCAGATTATGAAAACATCACCAAAGGCGGACATGAACAAAATTCGCCTCTTCTCTTTTATCCACAAAAAGAGCCAGAGGGAGGAACGTTCTTGCTTATCAGCACTACAGAGCCACTGTATTGCTGAGAGGGACAAAAAGACATTTATATTACGCACGAGAGGATGTACAGGGAGGGGGCAGTGGACGGAATGAAGGAAGCGCATGCTGTTCTCCCAACTCCACGAAAAGCCTTCGCATGCCGGCTGTTTCGTCAGGGAATGGGCTCTTAAGGTCTAAACAGGGCGAAACGGCAGCGTGTTCAGAAAGTGGCGACCTTAGGGTCACTGCTCACGTAACTCCAGGCGCTCCCGAGACGGGCCATCTCGCAGGCCAAAGGACGCCAGTTCCGCGAAAGACATGTTGACACACGGCCGGGCCAACCATTTGTCAATCCGGTTCCTACAAATTTGTTTACACTGTTAAGACTTCTCTCTTTCTCTCTCTCTTTCTTTGTTTAAGCTTTTAAGTGCCCGGGAGGGTTGCCATCTTTAATACATTTGGCAGGCTGTAGCTTGGGAAATGGGAAGCCAACTCAGGTTCCTCAGCTGCGAAGAACCGCTTGATTAAAAGCGATCAATTTTCAAATCCTCTTTCCTGTAAAGGCACCAGGAATGTCACACTATTATTATTATTATATTTATTTGTATCCCAGTTTTGCCCAATACTGGGCCTCAAGACAGCCGTACAAAATTTAAAACATATACATTTTAAAACCTATGAAAATTAATATACAAAAGTTAAAAGGATATTAAATATATTACAATATTAAAACATTAAACATTTAAAATACATGACAATTTTAAAAGTTCTTAGCATAGACGGAGGCCCAGATTATTCGCCAAAGGCCTGTTGGAACAAACAAGTTTTCGTCTGCTTCTGGAAGCCCATCAAGGAGGGAGCCAGTCTAGCTTCCCCGGGAAGAGAGTTCCAGAGCAGTGGAGCAGCCACCGAGAAGGCCCTCTCCCATGTTCCCACCGGGCGCACCTGTGATGATAGTGGGACTGAAAGAAGGGCTTTTCCAGAAGATCTCAAAGCATGGACAGACTCATAAGGGAGAATACAGTCTTTCAGAGAACCTGGACCCAAGCCATACATTAGGGGGTTATCTAAAGGGCTCAAAGCCCTGTGCTGGCTGCAAATTTACACGGTGTTGGTTATGTGACACAGCTACAAATGTGCAGCCACTGCAGGGCTTTTCCACGAAGCTGCACAGTAAAATGTCAGGGACCTACCCACCTCTTTTGTTTTCCTGGTGGAAGGCAACCAGCGATTAGTCCCTGGAAGAGAGCGGGGAGGCTCTGGTAGCCAGATGACTGCAGGAAACCTCATGCTTCCTCCTTGGCGTGGGGATTACCTTAAACCATGGGGTTTAGGGGAGACGCGGTGCCAGCGCGGCACCGTGAAGACAACCCCATGGATCCTTTGTTTGATTTGAAAATTGTCGTTCAAATGCAGAGTGAGGAAATAAAGCGAAAACATCCTTTGAACCCGAAGGACCACTGGTTTCAGAAGCGCCTCTTTCGGCGCTTCTGAAACCAGAAGGTTTCAGGAAGCGCTTAAGCATCCTGCGGAACAAATTGCCACCAGGTTTTAAAATAAATGTCTACACACAATGCCAGGTACAAACAGCATCTGGACTTGGTGTCTCCAAGAAGAATAGAAGATCAGAGTAAACCACTTGCTGTTAAAAAAAGGAATTGAAATAAAGGGGGTAGACTACAGATGAGAAGGGCAGGGGGGTGGAAGACAAAAGAGAAGGGGAAGAGGAATTTCTTCGAGGATCCAGACCACTAATTCCCCCCTATTTTCAGCCCCCCAATCTGTCTATTTCACAACAAGCGTCTTTTCTCATCTAGGACCTGAAATTAGTCTCATTTTCCAGAAGCCAAACCAGTGAAATTAAAAGAAAAGTCACTTGCCCAAGAACTTAAGCAAGAGGCAGAGGTTGGGGCTGAACTCCAAAATGCAAAACCGCTGTTTTGATGGGGCTAATAATATATATTTGTTAAAAATAATCTTAAGAAATAAAATCAAAATCAAACAGATCTCCCTTAGAAGACAAGACCTTAAAGATGCACGATTTAGATAAGTTCATCTGCCGTTACTGGTCTTCTCAACCCTGATAAGCTTATGCAGACACGCACAGACAGAACGGTGCGCTCCCAGTATGGCTGTAAACTCTTCCATGGAACACATCGTCCTTGTAAATGTTGGCTGCTCCAGGAAATTCATTGCTATGGTGTTAATTCAGTTCTACCATGCAGGTTTTTTAAACGGGAGACTTGGCTTAGAGTGGTAATAAGAGCCAGGTTAAATTTCAAATCCAGGAATACCCAGAGGGATTATCTCACTTGTAGATCTTGCTGTTTGCAAAAAAAAAAAAAAAAAAAAAAAAGGTACGCTTAAAAGCGACAGGTGGATCGTACGAACACACACACACACACCCGGGGCAGATTGCGTAGTTCCAACGCAGCAACAGATCCTGGGGATGAAGCATGTTAGGTGGTTTCACAGCCAACTCAGAGATGGAGAGCTTCTCTACGTTAAGGGAAATTGCATTGTTTACCCAGGGCTGTTGTGCTTTCTGGTTCTTCGGCGCAATTGTTATGGGCTGCATTACATGGGAGAGGGCTGATGAGGCGGCAGATCCTGCTCTTTCTCTGGGCTCATTTAAACGGCAGACACATTTGAATCGAGGGAGCGCCTCCCCTTCCTCCCTGGCATGTCTGCAAAGAAGCAGAGTGTGTGTCTTGTTTTCAGCACACTTACTTGGGAATAAACCCCATTAAACACAATAGGATTTATTTCTGAGTAGACACATGAGGGAACTACTAGCACAAACCAACAGAAAGAAGAAATTAAGAGAGATTACTTTGGATTTAAACCTAGCACAACTATAATCTAGCATAATGAAAGGTCTTGTTCTTGTGGTTTTATAGAATCCTCTTATGTCTCCTGCGGCTAAAAGTTATCTGTGGCCCTCCCCACCTCAAAGGTTATTCCCTCTCCCCTCCTGTAGAAGATGGAGGCCATGTTGATATCACAGCTCACAAGGCATTCTGGGGAACATAGCCCCATGGCATTCTGGGAACATATTCACTGTGCATGTTTTCGGGCCCAGAGCTGATACTGGCTGGAAAAGTGGGTGAAAAGATTGTTGGTATTAATGGTGTTACCAGTAAGAAATCAGCTGACAGGGAGGTAATCAACACGGTTCACCATAAATTCATATGATTTTGACATTTTAATTGAGGATGTTCGTCTTTTGATTTGAAATGCGTGTGGTGGGGTTTTTGTTGTTTTTTAATCTGAGAATATTGCATTTTCTACTTATAAAGTGTTTTTAGCGCTGTATTTGTGCTGTATTTTTAAAAAGGTTGCGTAGCAAACCGCTTCAACGGGGCTTTTGAGGTACAGCCAAGCTGTTCACAAACTGATGAAATAAAGAATGAATGAAAACAGTTCTCTAATCAGATGTGGCTGAGCAACAAATTCATTTGTCAACGGTGGGAAATGTCTTCAGGAACAGAAGGAAATTTCCGAGACAGCTGTTTTTGCTAGTTTCAAGACAGTTGTGTTTCCGACTCCTGTACCTACGACCCCAAACCTGTCTCTTTTCAGATCCCTCTTTAAAACTCACATTTTCCATTGAGCTTTTCAACACCAGCTACAAACAGGTCGAAGTACATATAAGTGCTTTTGCTTTCTCCTGTTGTAACCCGATCACACTCAGGATTTAGACTGTAAGCTCCTTGTTGGCAGAGACCTGTTTGTTTTACCTCCAGTATCAGAGGCAGTATGCTTATGTACACCAGCTGCTGGGGAACATGGGCAGGAGGGTGTTATTTCACCCATATCTTACTTGTGGGTCTAGATTGGACTAGATTGATCCTTGACCTGATTCAGCAGGGCTCTTACGTCCTACTTAGAGCAGATCCACTGAGAACTAAGTCGTGATTAAGTACCATTCATTTCAATGTGTCTACTCTAAGCAAGACTAACACCTGATACTACCCATGGTGACCATCGCCAGGTTCCCCAGGGAGTGTCCAAAAATGCAAGCAGCTGCTAGATCCATATCAAGAAAACCAGTTCTAGCAGTTTTCAGCTCCACCAAGAGCAGGACTTTCGTGAAGTTGATAAGTCTTGATTGCCCATTCAGGACCAAGGCAGCTCAAAATACTTTGCATTGCAACAGGAATGATTCAGAAGAATATATTGTTGAGAGGAAGGGGGGAGAACAACCCTACTAGTCAGAGTCCTGGCGCCTGGACCTAGCAAATCCTGGCTCCATGATGCCACCGATTATGTTGCTTTTCTCCCTTTTACACACAAACGCACATGTGTCCAGATAACCTATGGCCTGGAAGGAAACGTTGATTCAGGAACAGACGTCCTCACACATGGGGAGAAGGAAACGCAGTGAAGAAAAGCTTCAAAACATGAGCCCTAAGATCATGGTGCTCTCGTCTGCAAAGATGCTATGGGGTGTGCCACTGGAGGCTACGGGAAAAGCCGTACAGATGGGGCTGACCCCACTTTTCACTCCAGTTGCCAGATTGCCCTGACGTCCCGTGGGTGGTCACACCAGAGTGAGCTGTCGGCACATGTTGCAGCAGGCCTCGACTGAAACTCTGCGCTTGATTTGAATAAAACGAAAATGCCTGTCTGGAAATGAAGGAAAGGCACTCTTTGCATGCCCAGGAGCACTTCCACTTTTGCTAAAAATTAACTCAGCCGCTGCTCCAGGAGGGAGACCTGCTGACTGCAGTTTTGCTTTCAAGTGAATCCAAGCTGCTGCTGAGGGCCTTTAAGTAATCGAAGCTCAGAAGAGCTAAAAGGCCGCTTTCTACCCGCTATGATCGTCAGGACCGGGAATTCTCTCAAGCACGCCATAGAAAATCAGTTCCTCCACTATGTGGAGCAAAGAACCCAGCTTTGAATCCGCCCCCCTCCCTCCAAGACATGCCAAAATTTGACTCTGTGCATCTTCCAGAAGTGGTGTGTTTTTATTCACTAGCACTTGGTAGCCAGGAATAGGACAGGACGGAATACAGTAACCTGTGTATTGTTATCCACGTTGGGCTCTTATATAGAAATCCAATATATAAAGATTTGGGTAGCAACCTGGATGGTGAAACCGGTCAGATAATAAGGATTGTCAATATGCAAAGGTAGAATCTAAACACACTTGAAATGACTCAAACCTTGGTACCGAAAATTCAAATTTCTTCTTTTATTTGACCAACCAGCAAGGCAGTTATTTGGATTTTTTTCTTAAGTTTTGAATCTTTTACATTTTGACTTGGTTGTAAAGTAACACTTGTTCATTCCTGCACTTGACCAGAAAACATTATATAAATTCAAAAAAATAGCATCAAATAAAAGCTAATACTTATCTGGGAGGGGTTGGTTTACACACGCATACACACATCTATCAGAAGATGGATGGATGGGTTGTTCTGAACTCAAGACTTCGGGTTTTTAAAAGGGTGTCAAAGTATGTTTCAGGATGCTTAAAAATGACGTGCTGTAAAAGGTGAGAGGAGAAAAAAGTTGTCCTTGCTGATTTATGGCTAACAATAAAGTGGAAGCCTTAACTTTCTAACGGGTTTAATTACTCTGACTGTATTGCCATTTGAGCATTAACTTCCTCTCTTCCATCAACCCCCCCAGATCCAGCTGAAAAACCTGCAAATGGTTTCGCACATTAAAAAAGCTGGGTTCCCACATGCCCCAAATCGACAAGCCTGAGAATGGAACATGGGAAACTCAGGACACTGTGTGTGTATCTACCTATAAAGCTGAAAGTATGTATACGGGTTTGTATATCTGGAAATGTTTACCCACTTCCAGATAAGTTAGAAACTTGAAATTTGGCACGCTGATAGGTCTGGCCGTTTTAAGTATTCTTTAATTTAATAAAAAAACATAGGCTTACGCCAACAACTCCCAGCATGCCTTGGATGGAACTCCCAGCATGCCTTGGGCCAGACTTACTAGCCTTTGGTGGCTGTTGTGAGATAGAAAACACTTTGTAAAAAATTCTCAAGGACTGAGGCACTTCCCCCACAGTGGCTTGGCACGGGAGGCAACCAAGGATCTAGCGTCAAGCCAGCCAAAATCCACTATCATCTAGTGCTGTAATTTTTACTTCATGTTGGTAAACTGGATTGCAGGCTGCTGCAGTGGGAAAAAATGTTATATCCCTTTAAAATAAAGGCAGATGTGAATCTCTGATGTCCCAATGATGCCTACACAACCAGCCGACATGGAGTATATTAGCTAGAGTGTATATATATATAGCATGCGCGCACACGCAGAATAATTGAGTAAAAGCTACTCAACCTACTGTGGTTTTCTAACTGAGGCTAGAATGACAACTTACGCCTGCAAAACACGGCTTTCCCACAACTCTGTGTTTGCTGAATAAAGCGAATGTTCTATTTGGGGATTGACAGGAGGGGAAACAGGAGGTTTGATGTTTAATTCTTCTGCCTTGGGCCATTCTTCCTCCAGCACTGGTGCCCCATTGGGTAGGGTGACCCTATGGAAAGGAGGACCGGGCTCCTGTATCTTTAACAGTTGTATTGAAAAGGGAATTTCATTTGTATATATGGGGAACCTGGTGAAACTTCCTCTTCATCACAACAGTTAAAGCTGCCCTCTTTTAAATCTGCTCACTCTAGTATAGCTCCTGCAGCTTTAACTGTTGTGATGAAGAGGGGATTTCACCAGGTGCTTTTCTATGCAACTGTTAAAGATACAGGAGCCCGGTCCTCCTTTTCATGTGGTCACCCTACCATTGGGGTTTATGGAGAAAAGATTAAATGTTTCCCTCCTGACTTGCCCCTGCTGAACCTCCCCTGCTTATCTGCTATTTGTCAAAGATGAGGTTGAGAATTAACGCGTTCTGGGTTCAAAGGTATCTTGAAATAAAAAAGGTTGAGATGTTATTGTGTGTCCCTTAGTTGTAAAATGAATTTATGTCTGGTTTCAATTCATTAAAAGTCAACGCATGAAGTAGACACACCAACGCATCAAAAATCACCGTGTTAAGATGTTCTTTTTAATAATAATAGTAATAATAATAATAATAATAGGCATGGTTTAAAAATATCACTGCACGGTTGGAACTATGCCTACCACAGCGGCGAGTGTAGACAAACAGGGCAAATGGGGTCACTTCAGAAAACCGATGGCTGGGTTGAAAGCTTGGGTGGAAGCCTGTCAGAGGTCCCCAAACAAGTCAATGTCTGGGAATCCTCAACACATGGGCAACAATTTGGGATGGCATGTTGAGCAGAAGGAAGGCAAGGTCCAAGAAGGCCGGGTGGAAGCCTCACGGGATCTCATGGGATCAACTAGCAGGTCAAAAGTTTCCACAGAGGTATCCACGAAGGATCTTTATTTCTTTCAGTAAATTAAAGCCAATGGCTTGGACACAAAGGTGGTGGAGAGCGAGTGTGGTGTGCTGCTGCTTCTGCAAACCAAAGGGGATTTCTAGGACTTTTGGGGACCACGCCTTCCTGTTGCTGCCTGCCCCCCCCCTCCCCCAGATCACATGCCATTCTATTCCGGAGGGATTTCCCGTCCTCCAGAGCAGACCGTCCATGGATGTGCTGAGGATGCAGAGGGAAGGGAAATGTGGGGAAATCCCGTCCCGTGAACGGAGCTCTGTTCTGTTTGTGGGACAGACATTACAAGATCCAAGCCACAGGAAGCTTTGTGGTTGATTTTGTTGAACTGGAACTTCTCCCACGCCTTGGAAATGTGGAAGGGATTTCCCCCTCCCTTGCTAAAAAGCCTTTGAGAAATCCTACAGCACCCACCATATCAGCCCCAGTTTTTTGGTCATGTTTGAAAACAGACCTGCAAGTAGCAGCCTTATAAACGTCGCCCCTGGAAGCAATCCTACCGCACCCACCACAACAGCTCAGGTTTGTTGACTTTCTGAAAACATACCTGTAGGAACAGCCTTAGAAATGCTACCCTGAAAGAAATCCTCCGGCACCCACCACGTCAGCACAGTTTTTTAGATTTTCTGAAAATATATCTGCAGAAACAGCCTAATAAACCCTGACCGAAACACATCCCAGGAAACAGGGGAGTACCACAGAGGGGAAAGGTTGTTGTATCATCATCATCATCATTATTATTATTATTATTATTATTATTATTATTATTATTATTATTATTAAATCCATTATCTGAAAGACATTGGCGGGTGTTTGACGAAGAGCTTGACGATGGATGAACAAAAACAGTCAGGATGAAAGATACCAAAATGTCAGACAGCCTACCGACTGTTGTTGCCATGACATCCAACAGTCAACATCAGTCTGATAAGCTATCCAACAGAAAGGTACAAGCCATGGAGGTGTCACAACAGGAGGTAGGTAGGCAGGCAACACGAGCAGGAGCCAACACAACACAACACAAGAGTACAACTCGCTTGACGGGAAAAGCGGGTTAACAAAACGCAAACCTGAAAGAAAGCCAGCCGGTATCCAAAAGTGATTCTGTAGGCAGGGCACTCAAAAGAAAGAGTTAAGAAATGTCCTGGGAACTTCACCCAAAAGTGGAGTTGTTGGGAGTCAAAGCAGCTGCTGAACTCCGTTCACTCTGAAACCTACCGACAACGCCCTCAAAAAGGAAATAAAAACCAACCAACCCAGATTGTCCCGGATACGGTCTGAGAAGGTCCTCATTCGCCGGGGGCTGGAACCTCACGTTTTAAGGGATGGTTAAGGCAAACCAGACGTTGGACAGGCTGTTCTCGCTCTTGTTCTACAGCTTGGAAAAGGGAAGCTGAACAGTGTGTGTGATTTAAGGGCACTGGGGAAGACTGAAAGCCAATGAAAGAGAAGGCACATGGAAGAAGCAGAGGCCTGCCTCTGCATTACTGTGCTGGGTGTGTGTGTCTGTGTGTGTGGGAGCAGGATTATCTCTACATATAATCAGTGCACGGAAGGGGGTTCCTCTTTAAGGGCCACTAATGGAAACTATCAGCATTTCCTTCTTCATTTGGACCCTGGGAAGCTAATATATACTGAGTCAAGTCCCTTGGTCCATCTAACACAATAACACCGACACCAGCTTTCCCCAACCTGGTGCCCTTCAGATGTTTTAGACTTCAACTCCCATCAGCCCCAGCGGTCAGGAATGCTGGGAGTTGTAGTCCAAAACATCTAGAGGAGAAAGAGGTTGGGAAACGTTCTATTCTATACCAACTCTCCCAGTTTCAGGCAGGCTCTTCCTTCCTTCCTTCCCTCCTTCCCACCTACCTGGAGATTCCAGGAATTGAACCTGTGACATTCTACATACAAAATAGGCCTGCCAGCACTGAGCCTCTATTTATGGAGGGGAGCAAAGTTGCGGGGGGGGGGGGGGGAGAGCGGGAAGTGATGGATTTTCTTCAGGCGTAAAAACAAAAATCTAGAAACACACTGTATTGTCAGCTTTGCTTTTTGTTTTTTTGAAAAAAGGCATCTTAAAAGATATATTTGAATGTTGTTTATTCCAGTTTACCTTTCCTGCACCTTAGAAAAACACCTTCTTGTGCATTTCCCAACGATGCTCCGTGAACATCGCAAGAGTCAACGGTTAAAAAACACACAATGACGAAATAAAAACACAAACGCGTCAGGCAATACGTGTCAGTTAAATCAATAAAAATCAACTGAACCGTGTCAAGGGGTCCATGCTTTCTATTTCTTTGGGCTGAGTAAGACTTCCTTGAGAAAATCCAAGAACAAAAGGCCCCAAAGAATCATAGCAAGCATTCGACACGAAGGGATAAACTTTGCAAAGAAACGGAATAAGACAGCAATCAATAACGCAAAAGTGGGGAGGAACCGGGACAACTTTAAAAGACCAGGACAAGCAGGTCTGGAATGATCCAAGGTGATTTTATATATATATTTATCGTCTTAACGTCATTCTAAATGTACAGTATTTAAAAAAAAAAAAAAAGGAAAAAGAAAACAGAACTCCGGCAGTTAGTCGGAACCCATTTTTCTGCTCACAAATGTTATGAAGTTTAAAACGTCTGTATCCACCCTCCCACCTGGCTGCACACCTGAGAATGGGGCACAATGCATGTCTATCAGCCAATCTAAGACTATTCGGGTTAAAGACTGAGACAGACCTGGTGGCTGAAGGGAAAAGACAGAGCTGCCAACCTCAGAGGTTAAACTTGCTGGCAAACGGGACCGTATGTTTCTCGGGGAAGTCTGGAGTTGTGCTGCTGTTGCTTCTGTTGTTTTGTTTTTAAATAAATAAAAAACAGTGATTTGGGAAGTCACTTCCATGGAAAGCACCTATGTTAAAACAAAGAGTTTATCGTCCCCCCGTTATGTCCGAACTGGATGAAACTTAAAACAAGAGCACGCACATTACCTTGAACGTACAAACGGCGGTCAATGAGAATCACTTACTAATGGCAGAGTTACTCTAATGGCAGAGTTATTTTGGAAAACAATAATAGTAATTCCCCCCCCCCAACTACCCCCTCGACCCACCCTCTCCCACACCCCATTTTTCAAATAATGCCATTTTTTTTTAATGCGAGGCTGGTCATCCCAATTAAGTGTGGGGTCCCTCTTTCCCTCCATAAACTCATTTGGTTTTCTCCTCTGAGAACATCTGCTGCTGGAGGCGCTTGGCGTAACTCTGAGCCATGGAGTTAATAATGGACAAGATGAAATAGCACACCATGACAATCACCAGCTTTTCAAATGTCCATGACAACCAGTTTTCACCCTGCAGAAAGCACAAAAGCAAAGAGAGAGAGGGGAGAGAGAGAGATCGTGGTTAGTTAGAATACACTGCTTAAAACATTTGCTCAGACTGATAGGGAAGGGTTAAATCTCTCCTCCTCCCCCCCTCCTTCCCAAAGTTTTTGATTTCATTTGTCCTGGAGTCTCAAAAGCATTCTGGGAAAGGTTATAGGGTTGCCTCTTGGTTCACATGGGGCGCTAGGGCTCACACCACGGTGACTGGCATGGAACTCTAGCTTAGCAGAAGAGCAGGCGATTTTGCACACACTGGCCATCCCAGCAACTCGGTTTAAAAAGACCAGGCGGCCAGCAACAGGAGAGCCACTGCACTGCCTGAGCCGCTGCCGGCCAGAGCAGACATCACTGGCTTAGATGCCTAAATCGCCTGCCCTGGTCTAACAGCATCTTCCTCTGCGACTTAAGAGATGAATCCTCCTCTGAAGGGGAGAATCAGGAGCGGCTGGTTGCTCAGAGAAGTCCACCCGCCGTTGCTCGTTTCCTCATCGAGGAATAAGCTGACAAACTGCCAAAGCATGCCCGCGGTTCACAGGAATCGCAGGAAACCGCTCTATTCCAGGTCAGATGATTCATTCATCTCGGCTTGTCTGCTCTGGCTGCGGTTTCCCGGATCTCAGGCAAACAAGGGTCTTTCTCCACCACCGGCAACCCGCTCTGTTGAATTGGAGTTGCCGGGAATTGAACCCCTGACCTTCCGCACGCAACGCAAGAGCCCAGCTGCTCAGCTTCGACAGAAAAATACACACGCTGGATCCCGACCAACCTGGGTTGCCTCTGCCTCTTCTGGGCTCTGAGAGCTGGAATTTGGGAAAAGAATGTCTCCAGTGTGTAAGCCCATAGGGGGGTTATTAAAGGCGAGTTTATTTATTATTGCTTTTATTGCATGTTGACATTCTGCCCCTAAATTCACCCTACCGCTGGACTTTGGGATGGATTCAATGAGTTCCTACGAACAAAGCAAAACAAAACCAACGTGCAATGGAGTTTTGTGAAAGAACAGCCCTCGCTGGGGACGTTTCCTTGGCTTCTGTTCCGCTTGGCGTCAGGTTGTGCAATCAGCAATTGACGCAGCAGGGGGAAAAAATAATGTCTACTGAAACTTTTGGTAGGACGTGTGTTTTTGAGAGAAAGGGTGGAGGCTTGGGCAATTCCCCCTTTGGGTCACAGGAGGGCAGCAGTGAGTGGCAAAGGAGATTTCACACTTTCCCTTCCTTCTCTAAGATCTGTGTTTCCTTGTCCCTCTGTGGCCGCCCACCTTTCTCAGATGAATTAAGGCGGGCAGGGAAAGAGGGGGGAAAGTTTGGGACAGCCAAGGCACAGGAGGGCTGAATGTTCTTTATCATGCCCAGTTTAGGGTCAACAGGGCGTTTCGGTCTTTTGCAGAGATCGGACAAATCATTAGGCTATTCTGATCGAGGGTTCCTGGATTTTCTTATGCAATTGCCAACGTTTCAGTTTTTACAAGATTTCTTTCCTCTTTTTCTTAGACAGCTGATAGGAAAAGAGACAAATTTGAGGCTTCCTAACCTTTTAATTCTGCCGCCCTGCAAGAGATGCTCATTGCATCTTCTAACAATCAAAGACAGCAGTTTGGAAGCGTCCTTTTAGCTAGGTTTCGAGAGGGTCACTGCTGAAATGCCAAATGGTCATTCAGGTGTATCATTTCAAGGCCTTTCCCTGCTCATTTGACAGCCTCCAAAATTTCGTCTGCGATTCCAAAAGTTCGCAGGTTGCCTTCTATCAAACTGGGAAGTCGGATCCTAGAAAATGGGTTTGCAAAGAGGGCGGGCAGGGGGGAGAGGAGGGAAACGCGAAGACATCTGGGCTGAAGGGAAAGACGCTGAGATTTCTTACCTGGGGTGCTCCATCTGCTTTGTGGTGGAGCTTCATCCGCTGAGCTTCCAAATATTCTTGAAAGGGCTTTTGAAGAGACGGACCTACGCTCGGGACAGCGCTGGTGCCAGGTTGAATCCCAAAAAGCAAGGAAGTTTGGAAAGGGGGGGTGTTTTGGAGGGGGGGTGCGGAGAAGAGGAAAGAAGACAAGAAGAAAAAGAAAACGATTTAGGGAGAAAAGAAGAAAAAACTTACCGCTGGAATTCAAATCACAGCTAAAGGGAGGAAAATCAATCCCAAATGAGGCTTGTGGAAGAAGGGCAGATGGGGGAGGATATTAACACGTGCTACTGGTTTTCTTGTATGTGTGGAAGCACTGAGGGCTCCCCCCAAAAACAGAAAGACAGAAAGAGACAGGACAAAGAGACAGACAGACAGAAAGAAAGAAAGAAAGAAGAGAAAGAATACAGGAATGGAAGGGAAAAAGAAGAAAGAAAGTCAGGAAGGACAAAAACACAGACAGGAAGAGAGAGGAAAAGAAAGAAAGAGAAAGAGAGAGAAAGATAGAAAGAAAGAAGAGAAAGAATACAGGAATGGAAGGGAAAAAGAAAAAGAAAGGAAGTCAGAAAGAAGGACAGAGACAGAAGGAGAAAAAGACACAGAGAGAGAGAGAGAGAGAGAGAGAGATGCAAAAGAGAAAGATCACAGGAATGGAAGGATAAAAGAAATAAAGGAAAGGAAAGGGGGGGAGGAAAGAAAAAGAAAAGCCAAAAGAATTCCAGATGCTTTCTGGCAGCCAAGTGCCTCCTCTCAGCAAGACTGGAGGAGGCAGCAGCGTGGAGAGTGCAAAGCTTGAGGTTTTATGCCAGCTGTACTTCCTGGAAGCCCAAGTCTCAGCTGAGCTGGGTGAGCTCTGTGCACGAGGGGCACTGCCGGTTGTTCAACAGAGTGACTTCTGAGAAGTCCCAACAATTTATCACCAAGGGTTCCTGTAAGAACTGGTTTGAACCGATCCAGCAAGGAAATGACTTGGGCTTGTGTCATTCGCCCCAGTTTAAAAAAGAGGCTTGCCCCCGCCCCCCCTTCCCCATGTGACTGCCCCCATCGTCTCGAAAGGGGGCGGCCCCTGGCTTAAACCAAGTCCTTATTAGGACAATTCCTGCGTCATCCTCTCCACCCCAACGCCACCTTGTCCGAAATAGAAGGCATTAGCCAATTTCAAAAAGGCACCTCCCATCAAAAAGCCAAGACAAGAACAAAAAATAAAAAAAAAATAAGGAGAAAGAAAGAAAGAAAGAAAGAAAGAAAGAAAGAAAGAAAGAAAGAAAAAACCAAGAGAAAGAAAAAATAGAGGGTGATTAACAAGGAACAAAGAGGAGTTGTGAAGCCTTGCTTTTGACTCATGTCATGCTTTATGGCTAATGACTACGCAGAGAAACTACAGTTAGCAGACACACCTTACTCAGAAGGAGGACTAAAAAACACTGATAACACTTTCAGAGATCGATCGATCGATCGATCGATCTCTGGTTTCCCAACTCCAGAGTGTGAAGGTTGGGGCAGAGGAGATGACAGCTCATGTCTCCATGCAAAATGGCTATTTTGTCTCAGAAAGTGGCAAGCAAAGTCGGATCAATGCAATACCTTTACAGGGGAGTGTGTGTGTGTGTGTGTGTGTAAATGTAAATGAAAAAGAGAGAGTGTGTGTGTTCGTCCATTATCAAATAATCATCACGCACCCACTAGACCCAGCCCAAAACCTGATAGCATCATTATTACCTGCCGCCACATATAGAGCAAAAAATTAAAAAAGTTCTCCAAAGGACCCAAACTCTTCCATTTAAGATTCTGTAGAAATAACCCCCGCCTGAGGGGAAAATGCAAGAGAAGTCAGGGGGAATCACAAGCATTTGTGTCCTTTTAGGGTGTGCTGGGCTCTCAGTTGAGAGCCACTGTGCCTGTAATGGTTAGGGTGTTGGATCTGGTTTAGGAAGTCCTGGGTTCGAACGTGGATCAGCCGTGAAGCTCACTGGTAGACCTCTGCCAATTTGGTACTCTCCGGATAGGTTGGACAGCAACACCCATGATTTCCGGCCAGCATGCCGTGGGGATTATGGGAGTCACCGCCCGATACATCTGGAAAGCACAAAGCTGAGAAAGGGTAGGGAAGGGCATTTATCTCTCTACTTTAACTCTACGGTGGGCACAAAGTAGAACTCCAGAGGTTTTGGGATTCAATTCCCTGGAAGATTCTTGCCAGCAAGGACAGCGGTCTAGAAGGTGGGCAGTTGAAGTCCAAAACCAGCCGTAGGTCTCCTTCTTTCCCATCCCGAGCAAACCTACCTCGCAGGGGTGTGCAGAGGATAAGATAGGGATTGCGGGGAAGGAAGAAACTGGTAACTAAGCCCTGCGCATCCCTGGAAGAAGGCAGGATGCAGAAAATAGAATGAGTAAATAAAACGAGAAATCCAGTCACTTTCCTCTGTCAAAAAAAGCATTTAAGGGTCTTCTAAAAACCAAAGAACGCACAAACCAAAAGAACATCCCATCTTTTCCTTCAACGTAAGACAGCATAAGCAGAAATAAGAGTTGTTGCACAATATGGTCAATAAATTGTGTTCCAAACTTGGAATATATCCTCGTTTCTTTTTGGGGGGGGGGAGGAGAAAGGTTCTATGTTTGTTTTTTAATGCCCATCCACTAAATTTTAAATATTTTATCATTGCTCTTTTAATAATATACATATACAATTTTAAAGTACAAGCACTTCTTTGTCATAAATTCAGTTTGGCCCTACTAATCTTCTGGGAAGTTTAAGACCATCAACTCTATGTACATGTACTTTCCCTTGGGTGGGGGGAGGCATTTTTTTTTAAAAAAACAATCAACCCAAAACCTAGTCCCCAATTTGTACTGTATGCTATAATTTTTAAAATTTAACACACCATGAAGTAATTTTTTTTTACAAAAATAAACTCTTCAAGAACTAGATGATGAACACAATTCAAATGGGAGGTACCAGCTTTTTAGAACTGGCAAATTTTCCTTTTAAAAAATAAAAAGAGAGGAAGATTTCTTTCAGGGTAATGCAATTAAGGTAAGTGTGATTATGTCAAGCATAAGAAACTCTGTAACCTTTATTGGCAAAAACCAAACCAAGAGTCATCATCATCAGATCGCAATTCTCGAGAATGACTCGCCTAGCAAATGACTCGTTTTCAGAAAAACTTTACTCTAGATTTCAGATGACCCAGAGCTGAGGGAGAGAAAGCAGCTTTTGAAAGGTAACCGTTTATAGATAAGAACTGTTTAGACAAGTGAGAGTTGGATGACTTGCAAGAACTATTCAGCTCTCTTTAATTGCAAGGGCTAAACTCATTAGCCATCAAATGTCAATTGCTGAACAAAGTTCACGGCTTTCAGGATTGGGTAGGTTTCTTATTGATGCATCAAGATTTCACTTTTATTCTCTCTGCTTCTTGGATATTCTTTTTCCAGTAATAGAAAACAGCTCAGGGTAACAACCCTTGTAAATCTGTTGCGCGGGTATAAATTTTAATAAGTTATTTTGCGGTCTTCGGGGGGCTGTTCATGAAATTACTCAACTATTGAAAACTTACAGCTTGTCCAGGAAATGTATATCATACGCTTTTAATACTTAGGGGAAAAACCCTGCTTTAAAAAAAAAAGTGTTAAAAAGCTGTGTGCTTCTGTTCACTCAACTTAATTATTTTAAACTTCTGTGTCTGGCATTACGTTTGGATTATTTAATAGCAGTCTAAATTTTGGATCCCTATTCCTCATCGATGTCTTAATGCCCAGGGTGGGTGGGAATAATTAAGCAGTTGGAATAAGATTTCCATCATCCAGTTAATGGAAAACAAAAACACATTGATGAAAGTTTCAAGATTTTTTAAAATATGTTTTAAATAGTCAGTTGATGGAAGACCTCAAAGCTGGTTCTGTCCCAACCATGAAAAGATAATTCCAGAGTGATGCTGTTTTATTATTATTATTATTATTATTATTATTATTATTATTATTATTATTATTATTATTATTATGCACCATCAGTGTGTATGGTGATTTACAGAGGACAAGAGGACAAATCTCTACCCCATGTCTATTGCAGCTATGATTTCAAGAAATCTTCCTATTGCCGTGTGCAGATAGGACCAGCTGTATCGTCATCAAGATCTTACATCACCAACTTGTGCATTTCAAGGAGTTACGGAGCACCAATGCAGTTCCAGCTTTCTGGACGCAAAAAACACGGAGTTTGCTAAGCACCCACCTGAACCAAGTATACAGATGGGAGATAAAGCGTCTACCTGGGGCTATCCAGCCGTCCAGTTCAAAAAATTCCCAACTTTTACCAATAAGCTAATCCTTTCCATCTTCAGAGCAAAGAAAGAGAAACAGAATTTTGTGCATAGAATAAGTTATTCAGATTCAGGGAACCTTAATTTTAAAAATGCAGCAAACTCAGCTATTATTTGAGGTTGGGGTATTATAACAGTTGTTAAAACTAGAAATGTACCCCCCAAAAGAATATTTTTCTGCATCTTCTTAAAATTACTGAACATTCCTAGAAATCCCAAAAGATTTCTTTACTTATTTTTTATTATCATGGGATTTATCCCCCATCTTTCTGTAAAGAGAGCACATAGTTCAGTAACTGTATGGACATAGTTCAAAATAAAATCATGAAAACCTAAGTAACTTTGAATTATTTATTAGCAATATTAATATACTGCTTCTCATAAATTTATATTATTACTTGTACAGGGTGCTCTAAATTTGCCTTGAATTTCTCTTTACAAGAAACTAAGCGCAAAGTAGTTATAATTTTTCAAGATATATGCCTTGTGCCTTCAAGTATCATCATCCTGGGTCAGTATTAAAATGACATTTGGAGGAAAATTAGTGTGATCTGCCCTCAAAAATGTAGAGAGTTCAATTTTATCTACCGAATTCCAAGTGTTTTCTGTGTGGATTACAAACAGTTAAAAGAATACAATACAAATAGTTAAAAGGATAAAAAATAATTCAGATACATGAATAAGGCTTAATTCTCTCTTGTTTCAGCCCTGAAGTACAATCTATAGACACAACCCAGGACAGAGTTAAAAATGCTGAAGCCACTGAAATTAACTGTCATGTTTAAAAGTTTCCTAAAAAATGTTTTCTACAAAAAAACCCTAATAAAAATAGATTTCTTAAAAATCCTTTTGATATGACCCTTATTTTACAAAGACGGATCAGGGGTATAAATAAAAACAAAATACAATTTGCATTCAAATTTCTGAATTCTTCTGGCTATATATTTGTTTCAGGTCTAATTCAATTCCATTGACAGAGTAAAATCCAACAGAAGTCCTACTTAGAGCAAACCGACTGAAATGAAGTCCCATACATTTCAATGGGTCTACTCTGAGTAGAATCTTTGTTGGATTTTATTCATGGAATCCAGCAATGAATGAGAAGCAACTGTGCAGTTTGCTCAAATTACATTACATTTTATGAAATGTTTTGATTTTAAGTATACACATATTAGAATCTGCTTTTTTTATGACAATACCTGATCAGATTTATTTTTGAGAAGAACAATTGCTTTGAGAAGTCTGAAAATTTTGATTTTTCTCTAAAAAAAAAAATTGCTTCATCCTTTCTTTTGCCATAAAGTTCTGTTGTCTCTGTATATGCAGAACACAACACATCTCACTCTGTGCTGCTTAGCTTGTCCTTTGGTATTCGTCTCTAATTTTGCATGCAATTAAAACAGCTTCCTAAATGAAAAAGTGCTATTTACAGTGTTTAATATCACTCTTTATAGATCCCAATGTGAAATATCAACACTAATCAACATTAATCACTTCTCATGTCCCACTGATCAATTTCAATATGATAGTTAAGCATATGCGTCAATTCCTCCCATTTAAAGCAATGGGGGACTTGAAAGTGCTTAACTTTGGCAGAATGCCCCCCCCCCCCATGACCATTCTTGTAATTGCTACATTTCTATCCTGCCCTTCCTCGAATGAGCTCAAAGTATCATTCATGGGGTGCCAATTTTATTCTCACAAGAAACCTGCGAGGTAAGTTAGGCGAGGAGGAGGCAAGGAGGAGAGACTGACACAGCACAGTTTAATGCCGAGCAGAGATTTGAACCCAGACCTCCCTGGTCCAAGTCAATGCACTGGCACCACGTTCCACAAAAACACATTTAATGCGTTTTTGGATTTCTGACCCTGCGCTGAGCAAATAATGCACGTGTTCTTGGATTTTTCTTCAGCGTCCATCCCACCACCGCACATGGTATAGATCACCCTCTAATTATCTCGCACAAGCTAGTTTTCTCAGTTTACTGGGGAGTTTTTACAACAGAAATTTCCTCTGCCCTTCCAATTCCATTTCCTCTTGTGTTGTGTCTTTCAGACTGTAAGTGTGAGGGCTGGGATTTTCTTATTAGTAATTTAGGTTTGCCACTTTGGGAGTCTTGCTTTTGGATTTGATTTTTGGCTGAGGTTAAAATGCTGTAAACAAATAAATGCACATTTTGAGAAAGCCCCTAAGTGATTTTGACCATTTCCATCACATTGGGAGGAGGGCCTTCTCTGCTGTGGCGCCCCAGCTGTGGAAGGAGCTCCCTAAAGAAGTTCCCCTGGCACCTATACTACACTCTTTTAGACGCCAGGTTTTTATTTTCTCAGCATTTTAACAGTCTATCACATTAATTTAAACTTTGCTGTTTTAAATTTGTATTTTAAATCTGTATCAATTTCTGCATTGCTACTTGATTTTATCCTGGTTGTGTTTTTATATTGTATTTTATATTATGCTTTTATGCTGTTTGTTTTATATTTTGGTTTCTATGGTTCTAATTTTTGTAAGCCGCCCAGAGAGCTTTGGCTATTGGGCGGTATAAAAATTGAAATAAATAATAAATAGGGTACCCAAATGGCAGCTTCGTCAGACACTCTGTACCCTGAGAGTCAAAACGTGTATAGCCATGTGCCATGCACACACACACACAGAAAGGCAGAAGCCCCCTCAACATTTCAATTTCAGAAGTGCCCCAGATATGGGGACGTGCGTGCAAAACTTCACGTGTATTACAGCGTTCTGCTATTTCTTAGCAACATCTCTAAACGCTTTGCTGTTAGGAATTTGGAATTGGTCACTGTCTTTTTGGCTGGTGACTGGGCACCGCTCTTTATTTTAACAGCCAAATGGGTCAATGATCTTACTTTGCCCGGAGTCCCTTTTCCAAGTGAGCAACAGACGGGAACCCGTTCCAAATTGGTTTAATAGCACAGGCCTATATCCGAAGTCCAGTTAAATTTGCTGGTCCTTTCTTCACAAGCCAGGTGGTCCTGCCCTGCCGGGAACTTGCCGTAGGGCTGCCTTTCAGAGATTCTTGCCAGTTTTCACTGGCAATGGCAGACGCATTTCACTTAAATACGGTAACATCCCTCATGCCACTGTTCGCAGAATCTGGTTTCACCCACACTTCTGGGGGCTGCAGCTTTTTAAAAGTTTATTTAAGAGAATGTTTCTAGACCTCATGAGAGAGGAAAGCTTAATGACCTGGCAATTCGTATCCACTCAACACTTGGGAGTAAAAACAATGCTGGCTTTGCTGCACTAACTACTAGGTGGGATTTGCTCCTATCTACTGCCTATTGTATATTCTCCAAGTCCCCTTAACTTATATCCTGAAGCTAGTAGTTGTCAACCTTTCCAGACTAGGGAATGATTTTTAACTTTTTGACCCGTTCTCTCTCTTCCTTGATCTCTCCATCTTCCCCACAGCCTCCCAGGCACATATATCTTCTCTACCTTTTTGCTTTCCTTGTCTTTTTCCACTCTCCTGTGTTCTCATCCTCCGTCTGTCCATGTTTTTCCCCCCTGCTCTGGGGGAAAACATTTTTTCTCCTGTCTGTCTCTCCTCCTAGTCCTCTCTGCCCATCTTTCATCTTTGCCTCTTCCTCCACCTCTATCCGTCTTTTCTGTGCATCTTTCTCCTTCTCCCTTTCTCTGTCCCACCTTCCTCCTTCACCGGGGGCTTAGAATCCCCGGATCACCGATAAACGTGCATGGGGAGCATTTGGTTTTAGGGATACTTTAGCTCGCAATCCACAATAGATGGTCTCTTGACTCTGCATGGCAATACCTATTAGGAAAGAAGTACCAGCAGATTTTAACTAGGGAACTGAGAGGGTGGTTAATACCAGCTCCTTCCCCAACCAGAGAAAACAGATCTGGAAGTGATTTTTAAGGGCAGAATTGTCACCATCAGCAGGGGGTAGAGATGAATGAAGGGGGTACCTCCCCCCCCCCCCCACCCGCCACAGTGTAACTATGAAGAATGGTTATGTGTAAGGGAACCAGATTGTTATCTGGACTTTTTAGTTGCTTCCAAATGGAACTACATCAAGAAACTACCTTACATTAAATCAGAGCATTGATCCCTCTGGTTCACTTCAAGTTAAAATATACAAGACATACATTCTGGTGGAGCATGGGAAAGTGCTTTCTCAGCGGTGGCACCCTGGTTGTGGAATAACCTCCCATTGGAGGACCGACTGGTGCCGGCACTGGTGTCATTTCGGCGCCAAGTTAAAACACGGCTTTTTGTTAAAGCCTTTGAAGGCTACAATTATCCAAGGCGGCGCATAGTTTTAATTGTTTTCATTTCTCTCACTGCTTTTCAACGGGTTTTAGTTTGTTAATGACTTAATGCATTTTTGGCTGTGGATTCTTCGCGCCCTCTTGACTGCTGAAAGACGGATACTACAACGTTGGGAAGATAAAAGTTCACTGCCGATAATGCAATGGATGGATAGCAACGTTTGAAAAAGTGGTATACAGGCACCATTCACGAACGGACTTACACTTGGATATTTGGTCTGCCTTTACTGAAGTTTACGTGTAATTTATCTCCACCCCCTTTCTCCCCCGTTTTTCATTTAGAACATTGTAATATTTGAAAATGAGGCCTTTGAAGTATGTAGTTACACTTGCATTTTTTCTGTTTGTTTTGTTTTATTTTGTTAAAACTTATAATAAAAATAAAAACGGCGATGTATTATCTCCAGTATCAGAGGCAGCATACTTCTATACGCCAGTTGCCGGGGGATATGGACAAGAGGATGTTCTAGTTCTTGGACTAGAGAGGCCTTTGGTCTGATCCTGCCGGGGCTCTTCTCACACCCTTAGTGCTAGCCCCACTGGAACATGCCCAGCGCTAACAACGTGAGAAGCCGTCTGCCGCCAGAACGGGGCAGCGTTAACCATGCAGAGAGAGCTCTCCGCGTCAGGTGAAAGGATTTCGCAAGGGCATCCCCCCACATGATGGCACTCCAGCTTTTATTTTCGATTTTAAAAAGCATTAGAAAAAAGCACGGAAGTCAGGCCTTGCTGGGACTGCTAGCCGTCATAGGCAAGATGGAACCTCCAAGTTCTGTAACAGTATACCTGGAATCGCACCCTAGAAGCAGTCGAATTTTGGAAAGACAGCTGAGCTAAAGGAGCCTTTGACCTGATTCAGCAAAGGCGGTTCTCTTGGTTTTTAGCTCGTACTTCACCACCCAGCTCTACTCCCCCCCCCCACTCCCACCACAGCATTTTCCAACTTAAATCTGAAAGCCATGATGGATAGCAACTCAGCAAGTGCAAGCGGGCCACAGAAAACGTGTACAATGTTGCTCACCCCTGGGCCTAGGAATCTGCTGCTACAGCCATTGCCACGACAGGACTAGGGAATTTGAACTCGCAACCTGAGGCTCCCTTTTTGATGGGGATTTTTTTGGGGGTGGGGGGGAACTCTTGTTTCTTTGAATGAGTCAGGACTGGAGTCCTCAGATGTGGCTAGCCAAGGAACGTTGTTCCTTTTGAAGCTGCATCACAGAAACGGTCCGTTGAATTCAGGTTGCCTCGAAGGAAGGACGAAGGAAGGGAAGGATCCGGGGACATTATGCAAACTATACAATCACGGTTTCCAAAGAGGCATGTATTCATGGGTGATTTAAGTCTGAGTCACCCAGCTTTTCTCCTCCTCTCCCTGAATAGGCTCTGTTAATCACACATCCTTGATGTACAAGCAAGAAAGGGGAGTCTGTGCAGGCTGTTAGGAGCTACAAACCTGCCCTCGTTCTGGGAGGATGCCAGGGCAAGAATGGCACAGAGGCAGAGATCTGGATGGAAACAGCAGCCTTGGCATGCAGAACGGCCCAGGTTCAATCCCTGAGGTTTCCAGGTAGGGATGGGAAAAGCCCCTGTCTCCTATGGCCTAGGGCAGGGGTGAGCACCACGCGGCCCGTGGGCAAAACGCCATCCCACCCCTGCCCCTCGCTGCTGAATTTGCAGTGGCAAACCCCCCCCATCCCCCAAACCCACCCACCCAGCGATTTTGCAAGGGAACACGGCGGATGAGAAGGGGGCGCTCGGTCTGCGAGCAGAATTGTGCTCCTGGAAACTGCATGCCTTGTTTCTTGGCAAGATTGTTGCTGTTTTAGTTACACTGCGGCCAGGAATCTGGCGGGCATGGGGCGTGCCCCTCTCCGCAGTGGGTTCTGGGGAGGGCAAAGTGGCCCCCAGCAACCCCTGGATGTCACCCCCCCTTGACTTGGGGGAGTGGAGGACTGTGCAGTGGTGGAGGCCCTGTTTTGCAGGCTGAAGACACCAGGTTCAATCCTTGGTCATCTGCAGTTTAAAAGCTTAAGCTGATGAGAAAAACCCACTGCCTGTCCGACGAGACAATTCAGGACCGGATGGGCACGTACGGCAGCTTCCCATGTTACTCTGTGGTGTGTCAGGCTAAGTGTTTCTAGACATGATGGGGGGTGGTGGAAAATTTAGGCGGCGAACTCATGCCTGCCGTAAGGTCTGCCTCCAACCTGTTCTACGGCCTCAGCAGAAAAGAGATCCTATCGCTAATGTGAATTGCCCGGGGTCCCTCTCTCCATACGGGGTATGGCAAAGGGTATGCCAAAGGTATTCCCCATGATGGTACAGGGCCTTTGTTATCACTCCACGGCAGACTTTATAAAAATGCCCAGAATAAAAACAGTTGCCCGGGGACAAATCACTGACTGTCGTCTCTTTGTGGCTTTTTAGGTTTTGTGCTTTGGGGGTGGATTGTGGGTGGGTGGGAAAGTCCTGGGTGGTGTCTTTTAGTTTTAAAGGTAACCCTGTTGTGGTGTGTTGGACTGGAAAGTCTTAGATTCAAATCCTGCCCTAGGCCTGAAGCTCAGTCGTACACAGATCAGCCGATCTGAACCCCAAAACATTATTGTGGGGTGTCACAGTGGTGGGGGACCGTTCACACATGCTGTTCTTCCTCAGAGCTTCACAACAACCCTGCGAGGTAGATGAGGCTGAGAAAGAGTGGCCTCAAGACCACCGAGATTTGTGGATGGAGGGTGGGGGAGTCCCAACACGTCACACACACACACCTGACCACAAATACATACATCCTTATCATGTACAATTCCTTTGTCTACTTTATTGAGTACAACTCCTTTGTCTATTTCACACTCCCATAGAGAATTTCTCCCAGCCCTTTTTTGCTGTGCACATGACCAAATTAATGGACTGGGCGTGGCATACCACTCTGTACAAATACACGGCTTTTAAAAGAAGAAAAATAAGCCAAGATCACAGCTTTCTTCAGAGGAGAACCGGAGTGATGGAGGGGTGAACAACCACGCCTTCGGGAATGCCAGAAATGTGCAAACTGCCCCGCACACGGCGGTCCCAAGGACATGGCGAAGGAGTTTCATACAAAGGTGATTCTCCTAAAGCCCTGTAAAACAGATTCATTGCAAGAAAGGGAAAACCCTCCACGGAACTGGGAAGCTAAAACGCATATAGTTTATTGGTTTCCATAATATCTCGAGAATATTATGGATAATATTTTCACTTGCCCCATGGACTCCTTCCACCTGGGTGATATGACCCAAGAAGAGGTCCATTTCTTACTCTGCCCCACCTCACCAGACGGTGATGCAAACAACTTTAACGGTCAGTATTTATTTACTTTTATGAGCAGTCATTTCCTGCAGCGATAAAAAATGCTTGCCGCATTAAAACACACACACACACACCCTTTTCCCTGACTCTCCACTGATACCAGGCAGACAGAGTGTACGGTGATTCAGGACAAACCCAGAGTTCCCCCAGAGTTTGAATCAGTCATAATATATTACATTGCAGCAGAAATCCTGGAGCTGCTCCAAAAGGAAGCATTGATGCTGCACCTACCAAGGGCACTTTGGACGAGACCAGCACCATCGCAGGATCTACCCCTTGAAACTGTAGATTATCTTTCTGTTCCAGCATTTAAAAGCAGATGGAGTGGCTGGTTTGAAAAACCACTTTTATCTGATATATGCAGTTGAAAGCAGCAAATAATAACACTAATAATGAGAATTTGGGAATTCAGCCGAGAGGTCAGATTGGTTTTAAATTGTTAAAGGCTGCAAACCTACGCGTGTTTACGTCAGAGTAAAGCCTACTCAACAGAGTGGGAATTACTACTAAGTAAGACATATGCAGGATTTGCACTCAAAGCTTATGAAGCTGTTTCAAGAGGGTTTTTTTTAAGGAATCGAAATCAACTCTTCATCTCAGCTGATCATGAAATTCAAATTATTATCATCATAATTATTATTATTAATTAGGAATACTTGTATACTACTTGATACAACAAAATCTGTAAAAGCTTTACATGCCAAGGTATTAAAAACACACACCTTCTGTCCCTCTCAATGGCTGCAGATTTCAATATATGAGAACCCAAATGTAACCTCTTGCAAATGCTTTTTATGATGCTATTTCTCCCCTGCTCCTTCACAACCCTTCAAATCTCTCCCCAAATTCCAATTTTTCTTTTGGTTTAGCCTCTTAGGCCTCAGCCTAAACTGAACCAAAGCACAGATCTAGTACAGCGGAAATTGTTCATCTTTACGTTCCATAAGACTGTAATCTACATGGGGCAGGGACCTGCCGTTTCCTGAAGTTACTCCATAAAGCACTTCCAGCAGCATTATATAAATGTGTGTGTGTTTGTGTTGAGCACTTATTTTGATTAGAAGTTGACGAAAACTACCGACCCCCTCTTTTCACGCACAACGAAGTCGGGATTTGAGTTTGTACATGCCAAGCGCAATCCGTCCACCTGCACGAGAGCAAGCCCCATTCAATTCAATGGAGCTTCAGGTATTACGCCCTGCTAAACCATCCACCTTTCCAACACTCACTGGCTCATGTCGGGTTAAATCCTTGTGGGTCTTCCTCCGCCCACTTTTACCATGCTGTTATGATCCATTTAAAAGGGTTTAAAGACGTACCCGTCTAGAATTTCCTTCACATCTGTGCCTCCTTTTCAGAAAACGTCCTCGTTTTTTTTTTTTTAAATAAACTTCCCCCCACCTCCCCTTCTGTCAGAGTTGCCTTATTGTCTACGGGGCTGTATTAGGAACATGTAATTCCGTCGGTTTCGGATATACTTTGTGGGAGGAGATGGTTTACTTTGCGGAGAGAAAGGGAACAGCTCCGTTACTGCAAGATTTCTGGAACCACTTACACTTGGGAGATGTTTGAAAGCTATTCCTTCGTTTCTAACCGAGTGTTAAGACCAACCCAAGTTAACACTCATCCAGTTTAAATCTTCCTCCTTCTTTGCTTCCAAGTGCTCCTGAGGCCTTGTGGGCTAACCGTTAAGCCTGCGTGGCTACCATAATTTCTTGCCAGAGTAGGGAAGCTGTATGCGTCCAGAAGTTTTGAACTCCCATAAGCCCAAGCCAGCATGGACAGGGATGGATGGGGATGATGGGAAGAGAGAGAGAGAGAGAGAGAGAGAGAGAGAGAGAGAGAGGAAGAATCATAGAATAGCAGAGTTGGAAGGAGCCTAAAAGGCCAACCCCCTGCTCAATGCAGGAATCCACCTTAAAGCATCCCTGACAGATGGTAGTCCAGCTGCCTCTTGAAGGCCTCTAGTGTGGGAGAGCCCACCACCTCCCTAGGTAACTGGTTCCATTGTTGTACTGATCTAATAGTCAGGAAGTTTTTCCTGATGTCCAGCCGGAATCTGGCTTCCTGTAACTTGAGCCCATTATTCCATGTCCTGGACTCTGGGAGGATCGAGAAGAGATCCTGGCCCTCCTCTGTGTGACAACCTTTTAAGGATTTGAAGAGTGCTCTCATGTCTCCCCTCAATCTTCTCTTCTCCAGGCTAAACACGCCCAGTTCTTTCAGTCTCTCCTCATAGGGCTTTGTTTCCAGACCCCTGATCATCCTGGTTGCCCTATTCCAAACATGCTCCAGCTTGTCTGCATCCTTCTTGAAGTGTGGTGCGCAGAACTGGACTAAGACCCCAGTTCAAATCCCAATTCAATCATGAAGCTGACTGGGTTACAACTCTGCCCCCTTTGCCATCTCTCAACCAGACCCACTTTGCCGGGCTACTGGGAGGATAAAACGGGGAGGGGGGTTGCAGAAAGGCAGGATTATGTATGCCATCTGGAACGCCTTGGCAGAAAGGCAGGATAAACACGAAATTATTAATTAATTGATCACGTTTCTATACCGCCCCATCGCCAAGGCTCTCTGGGCAGTTGACAAAGATTAGAAACATTAAATGTTTTTTTTAAAAATACTCCAGTAAATATAAATAAAAGGAAACTCTTTTCTAAGGAACAAGCTTGTTTGTACGGTGAGAGCTGACGTTGCCTGTCACGAAATGGCCAGTGGGGCAAGTCACGTAGCCATCAGAATTAAAAGGCCACCTCACATTTGCACAGGTCCGGATCCATTTTCGGTTAATGACATGCCAACTATCTACAAGAGGCTGGGGTTTGGGGCCATCCCCGTTTGCCTTCAGCTCCTCCCACTGCTGGTATGTGGCCCCCGAGAGCATCTCTGAAATGGAATTCGGCCCTCGGGTTGAAGGAGGTTCAACACCCCTGTGCTACAGGAACATAGAAAGCTGTTTTGTAGTAAGTCGGGGTAAGTCTAGCCCAGCATTGCCTGCTGGGAGGGACAGCGTCTCAACAGAGAAATGTCTTTCCTTCTCATCTGTTACTGGGGAGAGAGTGGGGACTGAACCTACGCTGTACCACTGAGCTCTGGGCTTCACCTCGAGGAGTGTCCAACTGCCCTCCATGCAGTCGGGCCCCCTGAGCAGTGCAAGCGTTAGCCCTGCTGCTGGGTGACCCACGTCTGTTGAAATCCATGGCAACTACAAAATGCATCCTGGAGCATTTAATCAAACCGCTTTACGGACTCCTTGGCGTGGAGCTCCTTTTTCTGAGGCCACCGCTTTTCTGCCTAGCGTCACGTGACACGTAATGAAAGTTCGGAACGACTGGACGTGTTCCCCGGTGGAAATCGAAAACTGCTGTAAAGAGAATATCCTCACCCCCGATAACAAAGCACTAGATATTCATTAATCATAGGACAACAGAGAGAGAGAGAGAGACGGGGGAGACAGAATTTGACAGGGCTACGGTTTGCCAAACCTAGCGTATGTTCAGCTTTTAAAAAAAGTTCACTGGGAATCCCTCAACCCGCTTTGAACAAACATCACTTCCCCGGCCAAATGTTAAAAGCTAATACGCGTCGCGATTTCACACAGTCGTGTCGCTAACTGCTAAAATGAAGCATTAAACAAAAGAGATAAAGGAAATGCTTAAAAAATAATTCCTCACAAGTATTTATTAATTAAACCTGCCTATGTTTTTTTTAAAAAAACACACACCATAGAATAAAAGGAATGCTATTCATCATAACCTTGTGACAGAATTCTCCTGACTCCGGTTAGCGGGCATGGAAGGTAGCCAGAGAGCAACCAAGGTTGTGACGCTTAATTTCTATGTGTCTGGAAATGAATGCATGTATTTTCATGCTGGGTTTTGCAAATGGGGGATGGCTGCAATTACAGCACCTTGAAGATAAAACACTACGCAAGACTGAAACTCAGTTAAAAAAAAAAAGCTATTAAGAGTATATAGACCCTGTCCAGATGACACACTATGCCACAGTGTTTAAAATTTTGAGCTAAAACGTATGCCTTAGCGTGTCGTGTGAACCACTCCCAACCACGTTGGCTACATAACCACGGTTTAAACACGCTCACAAAGACCCTGTTCAGATGACACGCTAAGCCATGGTGGTTAAGCCTTTTGAGCCGAACATTATGGCTTAGTGTGTCGTGGGAACCATTCCTAACCAGGGTGGCTGCATAACCACAGCTGAAACACACTCACTCACCATTTACTGATCAAAGGGTTAGTGGCCTAAAAATGGCTTAGCGTGTTGTCTGAACAGGCCCATGAATAGGGTCCACTCATAATATTAAACAGAGGTCAAGATCCCAAGGGTCCCATGTGGGAGCGTAAATCAATCCCGTACATGCACAAAGAGTTTCTCTCATCTCTACTTTCCGTTATGACCCCCTCATGCTGAATGAGGCACCCTTCTAGAATAATAGAATACTAGAGTTGGAAGGGGCCTATAAGGCCATCGAGTCTAACCCCCTGCTCAATGCAGGAATCCACCCTAAAGCATCCCTGACAGGTGGTTGTCCAGCTGCCTCTTGAAGGCCTCTAGTGTGGGAGAGCCCACAGCCTCCCTAGGTAACTGGTTCCATTGTCGTACTGCTCTAAAAGTCAGGGAGTTTTTCCTGATGTCCAGCCGTGATCTGGCTTCCTGTAACTTGAGCGCAGTATTCCGTGTCCTGCACTCTGGGAAGATCGAGAAGAAGATTCCCCCAGGTCCTTCAGGAGCAATGTTGCGAAGTATACTGATGGTTTCACTTGAGAATAATATAAAGCAGTCAGCCCACTTGATAAGATTTCCCTGTGCATACAAGCCTAAATGTTTGGCCACTGAACAAGACTTTCTGGTCGAAACGCAACTGTGCAATTGAAAGAGAGCCCTTTTTTTAAAAAAAGTAATTCATTGTATGTACAATTTGGAATCACAAGTGCGCCTATGTTAAAATACTGTTGTTTTTAATTTATCTGTTTTGTATTAAATTTTGTACATTTCATTGTCCTTAACTTTGTTCTTATCTTTAATTTGTATTCTGTTAAGACTAGAACCTTTTTGTGTGTGTGCCAATACAGTATCGTGCTTGCGAGCAGTGGCTGTTTAGAATACCTTCTATGGGCTTCCTTTGAATATTTGGAATTATACTGTATATTGTGGGAAGTGACATCTGATTATCTATATTGTTTGGAACTTTTAAGTCAGTCCCGAGAAAAATTAGCCCACGGTACTAATCAACTTTGCACACTAGCCACTGAGGAGTCGAAACGCATCTGGCCAAATTGATTAAGTCTACTGAGCATTTTCTGTTTATTTATTTATTTAATACATTTCTATACCGCCCAATAGCCGGAGCTCTCTGGGCGGTTCACAAAAATTAAAACCATTCAAAGTACAAAACAACAGTATAAAACCATAATATAAAATACAATATAGTTTGATTGTTTTGTTGTATTATTGTACATGTGAAATGCTCTGTGTATGTTACTTTTAACATTATATTTTAGTTCATAAAATTGCATTTTTAACCTGTTTCCTATTTAGATCCGTCCTTTATTCAGAATTATCATGAGGACTAGAATTTTACTTTATTTTTAGGAGAATGCTCACAGCTCAGTGAATCCAGAGCACCTGCTTTGAATGGAAAAGGTCCCAGTATTAACTTCCAAGTAGGGCTGGTGAAACTCTAAAGTTTCATTTGAAACTCTAAAGAGCAAATCAGCGTAGATAATGCTCAGCTAGGCGGAGCAAAGATTCAGTGTAAAACAACTTTCTAAGCATGTCAGGAGGATAGAAAATCCCAGTATTTGCACTGGGTCCTGTTGGATCCAGAAATATTTAAAAACATTTGCTGCAGAATAATTTTTACCCATCTGCAATTTTAACTGGTAGATTAATCGATGGAAAAGGAATGAAATCTGAACCAACAAGCACTGTTATAGATGATATACATTTCACTAGAACCTGTTTTCGGTTCCTTTATGTTAAGCTTAATTTCCCATTTTAGCCTCTCTCTAAAATGTAATGAGATTATTTGATTTAAGCCTTCTTATTAAGGCCACGTTTTGGCAGAGGAGAGTGAGGAATAGAACACAAGGTTGCACACAGAACACACTTGATTAAGTATTTAACTGAATTCAGTGGGACTTAAAAGTGCTTAAATCTGGATAGAACAATGCCCATGTTAGATCAATGTTCTTTTCACCCAAGGACGAGATCCAAACAGCCCTTAAGCACGACTCCACCATTCCAACGACAGAGGGTTCAAAAGCACTTTATTGATTAGTAATCAAGGCCTGGTCTCTTCAAAGGGAGCAATCAGACAAAAGCCTCCATTTTTTTTTTGGAGGTGGTTCTGCTAACATTTCCCCCCCTTTTTAAGCAAGGGGGGAAATGTTAGCAGAACCACCTCCAAAAAAAAATGGAGGTGGTTCTGCAAACATTTCCCCCCCTTTAAAGCAATTCAAAGGGGGAATGTTAGCAGAACCACCTCCATTTTTAACACCCAGACAGTCTTAAAATTAAATTTTATTTATTTATTGCCGTTGTATACCGCCCCATAGCTGACGCTCTCTGGGCGGTTCACATAAGATAAAATTAAACTGAAAATAAAGCAGCTACTGGGTAAACCTTAGCAAAAAACCTTAGCTTTTTTGCAACTCATGATGACAAAGATATTCTGATTCTAGTGGTGTTTACATGTGTTTTTTATATGCTACTCTGGAGAGAAACTGATGAGGTAATGGAGAGGGGGGAATTTAAAGTCAAAAGATACAAGGACATTCCAAAAAATTTCCCATCTCTGAGGAACATTTTTGAAGTCTGACATCAACCATCTTATAAAGTCCTGAATCTGGCTGTGGTTCCTTAAAGACACGAAGCGACATAAAAGGTTGTCAAGACGGTTCCCTCAAAAGCTGATGAGTAATTCTGAGGGAAAATGCTGCTACTTTTGATCCGCGTTTGAGAATGTACCTCACTCAGCAGACTGTTGAGAACAGCCATTAATAAATGTGCACTAATTGACCTTTTCTTTTGTTTTGGGAAGCGACAACAAAAGATTCATTTTGAAGCTCCAGAAGTTATAAAACCCAGATTTGTTCCAGCACTGAAGCATTCAAGAATGTGACTTCAGACACTCCGGCTTCTTTGTATAACGCTACCCATGTCAAGTTTACATAGTTCCAGAAGCAATTATTTCCAGACATTCCAATCAGGAAAACTCTCCCCGAGACAAGACGTTCCCCCTGCCCTCTGCTTGAGAAAATACCAAGGGTGTAAATCATAGATATTTGCTAAATCAAGCTATACATTGAGCAAAAAACCACACACCACTGTTTAGAGCACTGTTTAGAACCTCAGGTTGTGGGTCAAATCTGGGCCTCTGCTGCTGGATCAGACCGAGGGTCCATCTAGTCCAGCACTCTGTTCACATAGCGGCCAACCATCTGTTGACCAGGCACCCACAAGCAGGACACGGTTCAACAGCACCCCCGCGCCCATGTTCCCCAGCAACTGGTGTACAGAGGTATTCTGCATTAAACCACCAGGTGTAGTAGCCATTGATAGCCTTCTCCTCCAGGAATTTATCCAATCCCCTTTTAAAGCCATCGAAAGTGGTGGCCATCACCACATCTTGTGGTAGTGAACGGCAAAGTTTTAACTCTGTGCTGTGTGTAGAAGTCCTTCCTTTGATCTGTCCTGAATCTCCTACCAATCAGCTTTATGGGATGACCCCGTTGGGTTCTAGTATTATGGGAGAGGGAGAAAAATGTCTCCTTGTCCCATTCTCCACAACCATCCATGATTTTGAACATCTCTATCATGTCTCTCCTGATTTGCCTTTCTTCTAAGCTAAACTATCCTTCTGAGTACAGTTTTGAATTGGGCCCAGTATGAAAGCGTACACAACTGGGCAACGCTTACTGTGTCTCTCTCACTGAGGGGTGACCAAGGGCCACCAACACACCAAGGCCAACCCTGTCTCCTTTAACACATCAGTGAAGAACATCAGTGAAGCCCACAAGCGTATTCGAGCAAAACGCAGGATCCATCTTGATTATGTCAGAAAGATCAGGATAGCTTTGTAGGACCTTGTTGTGCCCCCCCAAAGAACCAGGTTCAAGAGCAATGGCAAGGCGTTACCGTTGCTACCTGCGGGCAGAATTGCATGCTGGGAAATAACGGGTAATTCAGAAGGAATCCTCATTGTTTTTGAAATAGACATAAAGTAGTTAAAAAACCATAAAGTAGTTTTATGGTTTCATGCGAGGTCACACCCAGCTGCTCTCCGGTTAACGCATTTGCAAAGTGGACATTCCATTACAATTTGGGGCGTGGGGGGGGGGGAATTGCGGGAAGGTGTCCTATTGTCTCTTTCTAGATGGGGATAGTACACACAGCCCAAAGATTATTTTAAAACAAGAATAATTGCAGGCTCGTTATCTACAGCCTTGCTCTATTTCCTGCCCATAAGAGTCAATAAATCCTTAGTTTTAAAACGAGTCTGAATCACTTCCTAACACAGATGGACATTCGCGGGAGGGGAGGGGGTCGCAGAGGGGAATAGTAAACGTTTCTCCCTGAAGAGTGAGCAAGTTTCTCTAATGAAATGACACGCTGGTAATTCATCCCATCCCCATTTTGCTGATGGGAGCGGAGCGCCTTCGACAGTTTCGAACACTTTCCAAATTCTAGCGCTGGGTCACTCCCGAACGGAGATGTTGCATTTCAGCCGTCTTTGGATACTGCATTGGGCTAAACAGCCAACTGCTGATTTGTTTTGCTACTTAACCTTAAGTAGCTTAAACTAATTAATAGTTGGATGTTAAAATCTTAAACCAATAAACCATACTGTCAAGTGTTCTGCTAGCAGTATCCAGAATCCACGACAGTGATCTTGATGACAATGAGACATCAAACTACGGCTACGATGCTAAGCGCACTTACTCGGAAGTAAATCCAAGTAAAGCTTTCCATTTCTTTTCATTGCTTGGTTTGTTTAGTTCAGGGGTACAAAACCTCAGCGTCCGTGGTCTAAATCCGGCCCTCTAGGAACCTAATTCAGGTACCCCTATTGACCATCCCCTCTTTCTCCTTTTCTCCCCTTCTTTCCCTCATCCACGGATCGTTTGGGGGTTTCCTGACTTTTGCCCCCATTCTAAAAACGTTGAAACGCCTCTCCTACGGCAGTAAGAGCTTTAACCTCGAGGCTTGATTTTGGGCCTGCCGGTATATCTAATTCAGAAACGCCAACTGGTGCAAGGTATGGCAGCCAGGTTGGTCTCCGGGACATCCCCTGGAGACCATGTTGCACTGGTTTTAAAATCTTTACACCGTCTGCCATTTTGTTTCCGGGCAAAATATAAAGTGCCTTACATGGCCTAGGTCCTAGGTAGCATCTCCTCGCCTTTATCCCAGTCCGCCACTTAAGGTCCTCGGGGGGTTATCTGCTGCGCGGCTGCCTCATGTGAGACGGCGGTCACACGCAAGGGGAATGTTTCCTTTGGTGCCCCCACCCCCCAGCTGTGGAATGACCTGCCGATCGAAAAGCGCCTGCTGACCTGTTTGAAACTTTTAAACTGGGAATTAAAGACTCGGTTATTCCGGCAGGCCTTCCCTTTTTAGAATCCGGATTTTTCTTTGCCGATTGTTATATACTGCTTCTGGGTTGCATTGTTTTGTTCTTTGTTAAATAGTTTTTAACTCTGCAGGCCACCTAGAGTACCTTGTATTTAGGTGGGTTATAGAGTAGTTGAGTTGGAAGGGGCCTATAAGGCCCTATGAAGAGAGACTGAAAGAACTGGGCATGTTTAGCCTGGAGAAGAGAAGATTGAGGGGAGACATGAGAGCACTCTTCAAATACTTGAAAGTTTGTCACACAGAGGAGGGCCAGGATCTCTTCTCCATCCTCCCAGAGTGCAGGACACGGAATAATGGACTCAAGTTAAAGGAAGCCAGATTCCGGCTGGACATCCGGAAAAACTTCCTGACTGTTAGAGCAGTGCGACAATGGAATCAGTTCCCTAGGGAGGTTGTGGGCTCTCCCACACTAGAGGCCTTCAAGAGGCAGCTGGACAAGCATCTGTCGGGGATGCTTTAGGGTGGATTCCTGCATTGAGCAGGGGGTTGGACTCGATGGCCTTGTAGGCCCCTTCGAACTCTGCTATTCTATGATTCTATGATTCTATGAGTCCAACCCCCTGCTCAATGCAGAAATCCACCTTAAAGCATCCCTGGCAGATGCTTGTCCAGCTGCCTCTTGAATGCCTCTAGTGTGAGAGAGCCCACCACCTCCCTAGGTAACTGGTTCCATTGTCGTACTGCTCTAACAGTAAGTTTTTCCTGATGTCCAGCCAGAATCTGGCTTCCTGTCACTTGAGCCCGTTATTCCGTGTCCTGCACTCTGGGATGATCGAGAAGAGATCCTGACCCTCCTCTGTGGGACAACCTTTCCAGTATTTGAAGAGTGCTGTCATGTCTCCCCTCAATCTTCTCTTCTCCAGGCTGAACATGCCCAGTTCTTTCAGTCTCCCTTCATAGGGCTTTGTTTCCAGACCCCTGATCATAAACTGAATAAATAAATAATCTAAAATATGCAGGCATTTGTTTTTGTAGCCCCGCCCCTTGTGCCTCTGGTTCGACCCATTGCTGGAATGAGCGCCCATTTCCCCAGGAACACTACCGAAATGGAATTTGATCCTCAGGCAGAAAGAAGCTGTGCAGCCCAATCTTAAATTTAGGCTGTATGATTCTATGAATGTTTTATCGGTGGTGTTTTTTTTAAAAAAGTTGTGGACCACTTTTGAAGTTAAGTGAAAAAAACAGAATATAAACGTTTTTTAAAAAAAACAGGTACCGCAGTTGCCCTTTCCCTAGCCTTCCTGTCCCGCTACTTTTTTTCTGACGCAGCAAAGCTCTCTGGACAAGGACGGAGCATCACTTGGGCATCGGGCGCTCGGCACTGTATACTGCTGGCATTCTGTGAGGCTTGAACAGCAGTGCTTCTCAGCAACCTGAGACATACGGGGAAGCTATAAAGTTACTCACCCAATTAAGGACACCATCTGTTCCACTATGTGTTTGCTGAATGTAATAATCACAAAAAGTTTCTGTAGGAACAAAAACATGAGTCACGAGAGATATTCATCCAAAGCGGAAGCCAAAACAATGCAAGGATTACAGCGTCTGATCCAGTGCAAATAATCACCCCCTCCCAGTTAGAACATAAGAAGAGCCCTGCTGGATCAGACCAAGGGTCCATCTAGTCCAGCACTCTGTTCACACAGTGGCCAACCAGCCATTGGCCAGAAGAAGCAGGACATGGTGCAACAGCACCCTCCCACCCATGTTCCCCAGCAACTGGTGCACACAAGCTTACTGCCTCGAATACTGGAGATAGCACGCAACCATTAGGGCTAGTAGCCATGGATAGCTTTCGCCTCCAGGAATTTATCCAACCCCCTTTTAAAGCCATCCAAATTGGTGGCCATCACTACATCTTGTGGTACTGAGTTCCATAACGTAACTATGCGCTGTGTGAAGAAGTCCTTCCTTTTATTTGTCCCGAATCTCCCACCCATCAGCTTCCTGGGATGACCCTGGTTTCTAGTATTTTGAGAGAGGGAGACAAATGTCTCCCTATCCACGTTCTCCATACCATGCATAATTTTGTCCACCTCTAACATGTCTCCCCTCAGCCTCCTTTTCTCCAAGCTAAACAATCCCAGTTGATGTAACCATCCCTCATAGGGGAGATGCTCCAGCCCCTTCATCATTTTAGTTGCCCTTCTCTGCACCTTTTCCAGCTCTATAATATCCTTTTTTAGGTGTGGTGACCAGAACTGTCCAGTTCTTTTGCTACCCCTTCACTTTTATGTTTCTTCTCAGTGTTTGGGCCATTCTAGACATTACGCTAAACACGCAGCTGCTGCTGAAAATGGCTGCAACTTCTCTTCCTGCTCCTGTTCTGTGACAACTTAAGTCATGTCTTGATGTCGTCGTCCAGCTCATCTCAAGCACATCTGGAATTTTGAATGTGTGTTGTGGGCGCTCTCGCAAAATGACTGTTGGGTGGGTGGGTGGCCCATTCATAAAATGGCTGTCATGTTGCCCATGGCTCATCACAGAACACTCATTTCCCAAAAGCCAAGCTGATGAGACTAAGAGTAAGTTGCCCAAGACTCCAGGTACAGGGCAGAGGTAGGGTCTGAGCCAATAGGAGTGTGTGAGGGAGGGGGCAGGGTTGCACCACATGAGAAGTTCGGAGGGGGAATTCACTATGCATGAGTCATATTTGTGTTATTCATTAACCCCTGCGTGGAAAGGGGGCTGAGAGCTAAAGGAGAATGACTAGTCGTGTCCAAGGCGACATGGGCTTTATACTAGTGTATCAAACAGCTCATCGCATGGTAAAGCTATGCTTGGACTCTACCACTTCAGAGGGCATGAAAAATATTCTTACACATTAAAAAAAACCCAACGAAAACACCCTAGCACAACAACGCAAAGACGAAAACTTCTTCCATGCCATCTAGATTTTCATTTTTAAGTGCAGGACATTTTTTTTTAATATGGGGAAAACATTCAAATATATGGACCCCACTCGCCATCTGAAATGGTACAGTCCAGGAGAGGCTTTACCCCGCCCCCCCCGAGGATGTGCCTGTCCAAACAGCCTCTCCACTTAGTTAGCTAAGTTTTTGTTTGAACTCCTTTGTTTTTCTTCCCTGCTCAAGGAATTAAGAGAAAAACAAGTTTTTTTAAAAATGGGAAAATAGTGTGTCAGTGACAGATGAAACCACAAAAAGATCAGACCCCATAAATCAAGGGTGAGCAATCCATTCCGTGGTTTGGGCCTTCTCCTGGTCTGTTCCCACCCCCCCACGCCTGGCTTCATTAAATCGGGGGTGAACGGCTACATGGAGTGTAACTTAGTTGTAAGCACTGCAGCAGTTTGTAAGGTCAATTTGGAAGAGAAATTGGGGCTTTTGGTGCAAAGTGTTACACTAAAGCATGTGTGTTTTCTATGGAGGGGAAGAACCAGAAGATGGTGTAAAGTGGGACTGTGAGAAAATATTGCAAAGAAGTGCTATGCCCTTGTACAGAATACTCCATTCCATGGCCCAATCCTTCAAGTTCCCATTCCTTGACTTTTCTGTCTCTGAGCATGCTCAGCCCTCAAGTGGGCTGGTTCTGTGGTCTTCTCCTCCCCCCTCCCACTCCACACCCTCCGGTAGAGTTTCGCGAACAAAATCTTTGGGTACTTCTGCAAAACGTGGGGCGTCCCCAGCCTGCTGGCACCTTCCTCTTGGTGTCATTTTGTCTACATAAAGGATCCCCGCTCAGAGAAGGTCGCCATTAGCATCTAGGACTTGATGTTGCGGTGAAAATTAAACGACCAATTAAATGCAACAGTAAAACGGACTTCTGGGACGGGCCCAGCGGCTTCGTACTTGGCACGGAGAATAGGGGATATCACCGTAAATCTTCGACGCCGACTCTACTTCCTATAGCTGTCCTCAGCTACGTTAAGAAGCAAGCGCACGGACAGAGTAAAAATTTAGCATGTTGCTGTACAGTGTGCTTGAAAGGAGTGATGCAAAAGATTGGTCCGAATTGGCTGGAGGTGGGGGGAGAGAAAGGCACCCGCTTTTATAACAAATGTAGGATTTTACCCAACGTTGAATAGACACCAAACCACATGTGGGTGTAGATCATTATAAATAACACGCTAAAACAACAACTACAGCACAGTACGTCCTCCAAAGTTTTATCTTGCCCAAGCTGTGATTTTTCAGTCTGCTTATCTTCAGGGACGCCTACTTAGATTGGGTTATCCTATATATATATATGTACACACACACACTAAAAGAGAACTCATCCTCAGGATGTGAATCCTGATGCAGCAAAAATGGAACCACCCACGCCCAAGGGACGGTTTTTGCAGAAACAGAATCCCCCACGAGTGCAGAAGTAGGAAAAGTCCATTCACTCGTTCACTGATGACATTTCTATACCGCTCAATAGCCGAAGCTGTCTGGGCAGTTTGCAAAGATTAAAACCGTAAAAGCACAATATAGGAATGTCATGTGAAACTAGTGCGTGCAAACATTAAAAAAAAAATTTTTTACGCCGTCAACAATTAAAATCCCAGGACCCGTAAAAAATGAAATGAAAAAAAAAACACTTGTCATTTGCTGTCAAATGTGTGGGAGTAAAGTCTTGACTTGGTGCCAGGTGGACCTTAGTGGGGAGAGCATTCCATGGTTGGAGGCCACCACTGAGAAGGACTTCTCTCTCTTTTTGGGGGTGGGTGGGAACCCTAAGGAGTTACCTCCACTCCAATTAGTATCAAGCTTGCTCAGTGGCCATGAAATCATAGAATCATAGAATAGCAGAGTTGGAAGGGGCCTACAAGGCCATCGAGTCCAACCCCCTGCTCAAGGCAGGAATCCACCCTAAAGCATCCCCGACAGATGGTTGTCCAGCTGCCTCTTGAAGGCCTCTAGTGTGGGAGAGCCCACAACCTCCCTAGGTAACTGATTCCATTGTCGCACTGCTCTAACAGTCAGGAAGTTTTTCCTGATGTCCAGCTGGAATCTGGCTTCCTTTAACTTGAGCCCGTTACTCTGTGTCCTGCACTCTGGGAGGATCGAGAAGAGATCCTGGCTCTCCTCTGTGTGACAACCTTTCAAGTATATGAAGAGTGCTCTCATGTCTCCCCTCCAGGCTAAACATGCCCAGTTCTTTCAGTCTCTCTTCATAGGGCTTTGTTTCCAGACCCCTGATCATCCTGGTTGCCCTCCTCTGAACAATGTTAATGGTTGGGGAGTAGTAGAAGGGAAAACACAGAAAATTTGCAGAAGGAGAACGGAATGGAGTATTTTGAAAGTTTTCTCTTGCAGGTCCCTACTTATCCACTACAGAATCGTTACGCATTGTAGAGGATTCCAGGAAGAGGGGAAGAGGCTATTAATGCCTACTAGTCCTGATGGCTCTGTGCTACTTCCAGTATCAGAGACGGTGTGCCTATGTACACCAGCAGCTGGGGAACATGGGCAGGAGGGCGCTGTTGCACTTGTGTCCTGCTTGTGGGTTTCTCATTGGGACATCTGGTTGGCTACTGTGTGAACAGAATGCTGGATTAGATGGACCCTTGGTCTGATAAAAAGAAAATATATTTAGGGTGCAATCCTATGCATGTTTAGACAGAAAGAAGTCGTACACAAGTTCACCATAGCTGGCTGGGGAATACTGGGAGTTATAGGACTTTTTTTTTTGTCTAAACATGCATAGGATTGCCTCCTGATTTTATTTACCGTATTTCTTTGATTCTAAGACGCCATCGATTGTAAGACGCACACTAATTTCAGTACCACCAACAGAAAAAAAGCTTTGATTCTAAGACATAATAAATGCACCCGCGATTCTAAGACGCACCCCGTTTTTAGGGATGTTTATATGGGGGGGGGGAAGTGTGTCTTAGAATCGAAGAAATACAGTAAGAGATTGCTGTATCACCCTCCTTTAATCGATTCCAACTCAGCTAACAATAAATTAGAATAAAATACGAACACTAAAAAAAAGGGGGGGAAGGAGAAACTTTACACACTTATTAACATATGTGTTATGCTATCAGGTTTACAGAGAAGGCAAAATATATAAATATAATAAACCAATCTCAGGGAAAAAGTAATGATTTGTACTGTCGGTTCCCTCTCCTCCCCCCCCCCCTTTTATGGTAAAGGCCACCTTCAGAGTAATACAACGAGTGTACAAATACGCTAACCAAATATAGATGCATTATGACTGTGCAGGCTCTTTTTCCGTTTGGGCGAGGTGGAGGGGAATATTTAAGTTGTTTGTGAGCAGAAATTATCTGGTAGTCTTGGTATGAATCCAATTTCAACAAGTAAAAATTTATTGGGGGTGTTGTGTTTGTGGAAAACCAGACAACATTATCTGGACATTACACACATGGCCGACATATTCTTTGCCATGATGATATCCACCTCTGGATGTAAAACAAGGGCTAGGAAGCTTTCTTTCTTCCTTTTTTTTTTTTGTAGTCATAGGGTATTTTAGATGCACACACTCAGAATAGAAAATCACACCTGCCCTTCCCACCAACGCAATGTACTTTCTGGGGCTGTTCAGCCCTCACCCACGGGAAGACAAACAAGTTTCTGGATTACATCAACCTTCCTCAAAATGGTGCCCTCCAGATGTTTGGGACTCCAACTCCCAGGATTCCCGGTCATTGGCCATGCTAGCTGGGGCTGGTGGGAGTTGACCTCCAAATCTTCAGGATGGTTAGGAAAGGCACACACCAAATGCTTTGGACTCAAACTTCCATCTGACCCAGCCAGCATGGTCAAGGATTAAGGGGGTTGTGATCCAAAACATCTGGAGGTGGCAGAGGAGGCGGGCCCAACCCACAGAACTTTGACAAAGTGCCAGGCTGCAGCAGAGGGCTACTCGGGAGGAAAGGGGGCTCCTCGGCACGCAAAGCAACCAACTGCAGCTGGGGCTTGGGTGGGCGTCTTATCAGCTCCAGGAGAAAAAGCCAGGTGGATGTCCACAAAAGCTGCTGGAAATGGCCTCTACATTGGACTCCAGCTCCAGCTTTCTGTCTGCCTTCCGTTCTGTAAGTGACCTTGGCCTGGACTTGACTCCTCTTTTTGCCTTTTGTCTACATTGCCTGGCTTTGTTCTACGCAGCTTTGGATCTGAGTAGAACTGTTTGTGGACTCTGGCTCTGCTTACCCCCTTTGTTGTACCTTCAGCTAACTCACCAGATCTCAGCCCAGCCTCGACACCAGTGGGGAAATAGGACATAACCATTACGCTACGCTGCACCCCTCTCAGAAACGCACCGACGAGATGACAATCTGTGTAATTAGTTATGAGCATGTGTACAGTTCATTTCGAAACGCTTCCCATACATTCATCACAGTAACTCTTACAACAGCCCTCTAATGTAATCCAACTGCAGGTGGAAAAGTGGAGTGAGGGTGGTATGACCTCAAGCCACTGAAATGATTTCATAGCAGAGAACATTTTGTACTTTTAGCCCTTAGGCTACCCCCTAAAGAGGTAGCAGGGACAAAGAAATTATGTGCCTGGTAGGTGACGTCACAGGCACATTCCAATCAGTGCCCAACATTAACACAACCACTGCCATCCAAAAGAAAGCTGCACGTAATATTAGGGTGACCATATGAAAAGAAAAAACAGGGCTCCTGTATCTTTAACAGTTGCATAGAAAAGGGAATTCCAGCAGGTGTCATTTGTATGCATGTCGCACCTGGTGAAATTCCCTCCTCATCACAACAGTTAAAGCTGCAGGAGCTATACTGTCACCAGATTTGAAAGAGGGCAGGGCACCTGCAGCTTTCACTGCTGTGATGAAGAGGAAATTTCACCAGGTGCAACATACATACAAATGTCACCTGCTGAAATTCCCTTTTCAATACAAATGTTAAAGATACAGGAGACCTGTCCTCCTTTTCATATGGGCACCCTAGTAATGTTCATGCTTGCCAGGGCAAGAGTTGCTCTCTCCCAGGAATGGCAAAGATTGCCAGGAAACAATGATTCACAGAGAGTAAGAGTCCTGTCTGGGGCCACATCATTCGAAGGAATTTGTGCTGATGAGGAAAAAAGCCTGTGGGGGGAAATGGCCCACGGAGATGCTTTGGCATTTTGGGAAGAGAGGCAAGCGAGAGTTACCTGTATGTGCATCTTGATTATTGCTTTTCCGATCAGGGTGGCGCCGAAGAAAGTCCAAAAGGGAACGAGGAAGTGGCCGCATGTTATTCCCGCTAGGTCAAAGAGAGGGTTTGGAATCTGGAAAAATAAAGGGTAGGGGGAATAAAAAAAAAGGAAAAGTGAGATGCAAAATTCCAACAATTTGGTTAAGGATAGACAGCGTTTGGGGATTAGACAAGTTCATAGAGGAAGTCAGGACTGTCAACAGTGGTCGTCCATGTGGGAAGTAGGAAAGACAGGTCTTTTCTGTGTTGGCCCCAAATTGTGGAATGCCCTTCCTGGCACCTACCTGATTGACTTTTCAGCCCAGGCAAAGACGTTCTTATTCTCTCAGGGCTTTTAAACAGCAGCTTGCTTTATTTTTTAATAGGGGCACTGCTATGGTTAAAACCATCTTCTCTGTTCTTAGCTCTGTCTCTTTTAAATGGTGCATTTCTGTTGCTGCATTTCAAATAACACTTTTTGATGTTTGTTTTGGGGGTTTTTCTTTTGCTTTTATGTCGTACCGAGAGCGACTCACAAACGGGACGAATGAATAAATATAAAGAAATGTTGAACTGGTTCAGCCTTCCCGAATCTGGTGCTTTCCAGATCTGTTGGACTACAACACCCATTATCCCCAGCCAGTTCTTGATTTTACCCAATTCTAGATTTTAGGACATCTTTCTCCAACCTGGATTCCTCCAGGTCTGTTGGACTACATCTCCCATTATCCCCAAGCCAGCTATGCCAGTTCTTGATTTTACCCAATTCTTGATTTTAGGACAGCTTTCTCCAACCTGGAATCCTCCAGATGTGTTGTACTACAACTCCCATGACTCCCCAGACATCTGGAGGGCACCAGGGCGGGGGCTGATGAATGGTGTGATCTAACATGGGACTTTTTAGGTTCTTAACCCTTTGGGGTGGAAAGACAAATACAGGCTCTCCTTTCTTACAAACTTTAAAGACTTGTGCCAAAAACTGTTGGTATTACAGCACATAAATTAAGTGGGGGGGAGTCAGGGAGACCTCAGCTAGACAATGTCCCAGACAAACAACAGATCTTGCCCGGTTCCCTCTTTTTATCCCTGGATTAGAAACAGCTAACAGACGTCTCCTGTAAGAAATGCACCCAAACCACAGTCAGCCATCTTAGAGGCATCTATCAAGTCATCTTCCTCAGCAAGTGCTTTGGCCCAGGGTGAGTCAGTCTCCGAGACTGATTCTTTGTGAATTGTGTCTGAAACAAAAGGGGGGTTGGGATGATAAACCTGGTATTTATTGCTCTGTGTGCGCGCACGCTGCCTGGAGAGAGAGAGAGAAAAAAGCAGCAAAAAAAAAAGCTTTGCTGTACCTTCGAAGAACACAAAGAACTGGTTGCAAAATGTAAGGCTTTCATAAGAACGTAAGAAGAGCCCTGCTGGATCAGACCAAAGGTCCATCTAGTCCAGCGTTCTGTTCACACAGAGGCCAACCAGCTGTCAACCAGGGGGCCAACAAAGCAGGACGTGGGTGCAACAGCACCCTCCCACCCATGTTCCCCAGCAACTGGTGTATATAGATAGGCTGACTGCCTCTGATATTGGAGGTCGCACACAGCCATCAGGACTAGTAGCCACTGAGAGCCGTCTCTTGCTTTTAAAGCCATCCAAATTGGTGGCCATCACTACACCTTGTGGTAGCGAGGGCCACCATTTTGGATGGCTTGGTTAACCTCTTTCCCGGATTTGGACTTGGTTTGTACAGCTGCATGAACATGTCGTCAACAATTGAGATAAGCAGCTAGGGACTCCAAGAACAAACTTGGCTGAAAAGGGAAGATAGACTGACCCAATGGCTGTAGCTATGGGGACATGACAGTGGACCTCTTTGGGTGCTGGTCCATCACCATTTCTTTAAAGTGCCCCTCCGATAAGAACTAGTTGCTCCCCATGAAGAATCGCATGGGGTCACAGAATTCCCGTTACACCACAGTATGCACTGGATCCCCTTGGATTTTTCTACATCTACATCTTAGGGAACGTATGTGTCGTTTTGAAAGTTTCTCGACGTCAGTGTCGCAGAAAGGGACCCAGATCCAAACTGGATCTGGAACATCCAACAGGTTGTGTACACCCAAGTTGGGTTTTGGAGCTCCAACCAGGCATTTTGGTAAAGCAGGTCTGGTTTGCATACTGCAATAAGTCAATTTAAAAAAAAAATCTGGCTTGCTGAAATGACACATTTCAGGATTGATCATTTCCACTTGGCGTCTCCATTCCTGGCTTGTTTAGTGGGACATCCATACCAAAAACTGCTAAGCCAAGCGAGAACAATCAAACCTGCTGTAAAAAAATCTGGTTTACCGTGATGTCTGACATCAGCGTATAAATGCCATACCAAAGCCTGCTTTTGAAATTCACTTCCATATCATAAGAACATCAGAAGAGCCCTGCTGGATCAGACCAAGGGTCCATCTAGTCCAGCACTCTGTTCGCACAGTGGCCAACCAGCCATCGGCCAGGGATGAACAAGCAGGACATGGTGCAACAGCACCCTCCTGCCCATGTTCCCCAGCAATTGGTGTACATAGGCTTACTGCCTCTGATACTGGAGGTAGCACATAGCCATCAGGACTAGTAACCATTTATTTATTTACTGCATTTCTACCCCGTCCAATAGCTGAAGCTTTCTGGGTGGTTCACAAAAATTCAAACCATAAAGTACAACTTAAGTATATAACTTAAAGCGCAATATAAAAGTACAACCAGAATAAAACCGAGCGGCAATGCAGAGATTTAAAATGAAGATTTAAAACAGCAAAGTTAAAAGACTAGGATGGTAAAATGCTGAAATACCGGGGAAATATAAAGGTCTTCACTTGGCGTCGGAAAAAGCACAATGTCGGCACCAGGCGAACCTCTCTAGGGAGCTCATTCCACAACCGGGGGCCACAGCAGGAAAGGCCCGCCTCCTAGTAGCCACCCACTTCACTTCCTTTGGCAGAGGCTCATGGAGAAGGGCCCCTGAAAATGATCTACCCTGGTTAATTTCGGTGCTGCTGCGAAGTCATTTTAGACCTGGACTTTCAGACCCTGTTCTTATGGGAAAGGGATGCTTCAGATGGCTGTGTGTATTATTTCATCTGCGAATCGCACGACTGACATTTCAAGAGCAACTCTGTTCTTTACAATGGCATCTACGTTTGCATCCATAGCCTTCTCCTCCATCAATCCCCTTTTAAAGCCACCCAAAGCGGTGGCCATCGTTACACCTTGCGGAAGCAAATTCCATAGTTTAACTCTGCCCTGTGTGACGAAGTCCTCCTTCTTGTCTGTCCTGAATCTCCCACCCATCATATTCATGAGTTGAATCCATTGGGTTCTAGTATTTTCGAGACGGAGAAAAAATGTCTCTATTTAAAGAGGGCTTACTGGGTTGGACTAGGGGTGTGTGAAGAATTTCAAACCACAACTCCCATCTCAGTATGGAAGTAATGGCAATGGGCCGGCCTTACAGGGTTCTTGTGAAGCTTCCCGAGAAGATGGCCGTGAAGGCTTTGAACCCTCTATTTATTTCTTTATTTCATTTCTATACTGCCCAATAGCCGGAGCTCTCTGGGCAGTTCACAAAAATTAAAACCATTCAAAGTATAAAACAACAGTATAAAACCATAATATAAAATACAAAATGCTAGATATAAATAGTAAGCGTTGTTATAGGGCAGCAACTTTGTCAGCCTTAGCTAAACGCCCCGTAAATAAAATACGACCTGCCACAAAGATGCATAAGAGTTAACAAATGCATTATTACAGCATATTTAGAATGAAACTCTTTATCCCTAGTCTAGACAAGGTATGTCCGAAAAACACAACAGCCCGGACTTGGTCCAGAATAACACACATTATCCATAAAATAGAAAAATCTATCTGGAGTTACCCCATCGCAGGGGATTTTTTCTTCTTCTTTAGGAGAGAGGGATATGAGTAAATACTCAAACTGGTTTGTTTATACACTCCGCTCTTGCAATTACTACACTCAAGGTGGGATTGCGACAGATCAACGTCGTCATGTGTGGTTTTTTTAAAAAAGAGAGAATAATCAAAATTGAACCAAAATGATGAACAAAGGTTTCCAAGGCTCAAGACAATACTCAGTGCCTAACCATTCATTTTGCTTGAGTGGGGCATTTGTATTTTGACCTACAACTCCTATCAATGGAAGCAATGACATAGGGAGGTGGTGGGAAATCCCACACGAGAGGCCTTCAAGAGGCAGCCGGACAGCCACCTGTCAGGGATGCTTTAAGGTGGATTCCTGCATTGAGCAAGGGGTTGTACTTGATGGCCTTATAGACCCTTTCCAACTATATGATTGCTCATCTCAAGTCCTGTGTCCAGTTCTGGGCACCAAACTTCAAGAAGGATGCAGACAAGCTGGAGCATGTTCAGAGGGCAAAGAGGATGATCAGGAGTCTGGAAACAAAGCCCTATGAGGAGAGACTGAAAGAACTGGGCATGTTTAGCCTGGATAAGAGAAGACTGAGGGGAGGCATGAGAGCACTCTTCAAATACTTGAAAGGTTGTCACCCAGAGGAGGGCCAGAATCTCTTCTTGATCCTCCCAGAGTGCAGGACACGGACTAATGGGCTCAAGTTACAGGAAGCCAGATTCCGCCTGGACATCAGGAAAAACTTCCTGACTGTTAGAGCAGTACGATTGCCAGGAAACAATGGTTGTATAGGATGTCATCTTTAAGAAAACAAGAGTTTTGCTGGGCCGGATGCATGAACTTGTTAAACAAATGTGGAGTCGGTGAGCCTGTAAGATAGCGTTACAAAGTAAACCAACCATAAAACGCTCCAGACACCCTTGAGATATGGAAGAGATTACTCTCCCAGCGCTTTCAGAACCCTTTATATAGCAGATTCCTGTTTTATTTATTTGTGCGACTGAATGGCCCTGATGCTGCGGAGGACACGCTAGAAGATAGTGTGGGATTCACCGCAGCTGAAAGCAAAAGCTAGAGAAAAGAGAGAGAGAGAGAGAGAAAGATGGGTGTTTACTCGTATCAGGCAGAAGGAGCACAAAATGTTCTAGAGATTAAACTTAGGATGTCGCAACCTACAGAGGGAGGGAGGGAAGACCAGGGCATGTTCAAAACCAAAATCGCTTTTTTCAAATTAAAACACAGGCACACCAGCATTGCACAACCGGCAGAGCAAACGCTTGGTCACGTTCCCCAGAAGCGAGATAAATTACGCTTATTCTTTTCCAGAGAAATCTCGGGTGGCCTCCCTTTCACCGTGGCGTGCCGTGTGGGGCGCGTGCCGTGAACACATTAGCCTCAACCTACAATCCCGTGTCCCAAGTCAAAACTGAGCGAGAAGGTGCGTCAAACATGTTGCCTGCAGTTTTGCTCCTAGCTTACGGCCGTCAACTTAAGACCCCACCTTTAAGACCCCACCCCACCCATGTGCGCATGGGACACATTAAAGGCGGCTCAGGGAGGATGGGGCATTTCCGGGGGCAAGCTACCTGGGCTAGCTTGGGAGCTACGGTGGCCACTTGCACGCTGACAAAAAAAAAAAGAGGAGATCCTTTTCATTTATTAATTATTGCATTTATATCCTGCTTTTTTCTTCTTCTTGCAAGGAATTCAGGTTTGGGAATGCTGAACCAACGCCTCCCCTCCCTTATGTACCTGCCCGGACCCTAAGATCATCTTCAGGAGTCCTTCTCCGTGAGCCCCTGCCAAAGGAAGTGAGGCGGGTGGCTACCAGAAAGAGGGCCTTCTCTGCTGTGGCACCCTGGCTGTGGAATGAGCTCCCTAAGGAGGTTCGCCTGGGTGGTTTAACATTTTACCACCCTAGTCTTTTAACTTGCTCTTTTGAATCTGTATTTTAAATCTATATTTTAAGTCTCTGCATTGCTGCTTGATTTTATTCTGGCTGTACTCCTACACTGTGGTTTTATATTGTGGTTTAATTTTTGTGAACCACCTGGAAAGCTTTGGCTATTCGGTGGTATAGAAATGCAGTAAATAAATAAATAAAAATGCTCTTGGGAGCTGCATTCCAGGGGTGGCTGAGACTGAAGCTAAAAGGGAGCCAGATCGTTATAGCATAAGGGTACACCCTTTGCATGTTTAGGCAGGAAAAAGTCCTACAATCCTATGCATGTTTTGACCGGAAAAAGTCCCACAATCCTATACTAATTTAGACAGGAAAAAGTCCTACAATCCTATGCATGTTTGGACAGGAAAAAGTCCTACAATCCTATGCTAATTTAGACAGGAGAAAGTCCTACAATCCTATGCTAATTTAGACAGGAGAAAGTCCTACAATCCTATGCATGTTTGGACAGGAAAACATCCTACAATCCTATGCATGTTTGGACAGGAAAACATCCTACAATCCTATGCATGTTTGGACAGGAAAAAGCCCTACAACTCCCAACATTCCCCAGCCAGCCATTCTCTTACTGCTAGTAACTAAGCCTTAGGAGAGCCTTTTAGAACAGGGTGGGGTGGGGGACCACACAAAAGCCGAGAAACCACCAAACAACTAGTGATCGAAAGGGGCAGCCCACCTGGGGAACCTCAGAGGGGCAGACCGAGAACCCAGGCAGGACGGATTTGGCCCATGGGTTCTGCACCTCTGATTTTGAAACTGAATGCTTCCAATTCCCTAAATTTAAGCAAATGGGCATCTTATGCAGCAGGATGCAAGTGGAGATATGCCTCATTCAGGGTAGGGTGGGGGGGATGTATGAAAGCAAGCATTGACTAAAGCGATTATTTGAACTGTAATTCAGGGAGAGAGGGGAAAGAGAGACACAGGCGGGCAGGTTTACAACTCTTTTGCAGCCCTGTGATTTCCAGTTATTCTGTTCTTCGCTTCGGCTCAAGTCAGCTTATTCAGAGCTGGCTCACAAGAGGCTGACTGAAACATAGTGACTCAGAGGCAGCAACAAAAATGCCATGGAGGTTTCAGTTAAATTGAGCGACTCAAAAGGAGCTAGACAATGCAGATCTGTGCTCGGAGCAGGGTTTGAAAAATGAACAACAAGGAGAAAAGTAAAGAGGAGAAGTGGCAGCAGAAGGCACAAAAGAATAACTTTTTTCCAAGGGGACATTTTTGGACGTTTCAATTTCACGTTTTTAATCTCTTCTGCCGCGTGGCGAAATTGCGTACGTTTGCCCTGGGAATCGGATGGGAGAGAAAGAGGGAGAAATCCCTAAAAGAAGGGAAACAAAGATAAAATAAAGCTGAGAGTTTCGGCCAGCTGGGAGACCAAGAGAAGGTCGGCGGAATTCGCCTCTGCCGTCGACCCTAACCCTGTATGGCAGGGTTAGAGAACATTTGGGGCTCCAGATGTTGGACTCCAATTCCCATCTGCCCCAGTCAGCATGGCCATGACACATGGCCATTCGTATCTGGTTACTCTAGCTTCTGCAGCCTTAACTGTTCTGATGAATAGGGAATGGTATTGACATTTAAAGCCCTAAACGGTTTGGGGCCAGGTTATTTGAAGGAACGCCTCCTCCCATATGTACCTACCCGGACCTTAAGATCATCTACAGGGGCCCTTCTCCGTGAGCCCCTGCCAAAGGAAGTGAGGCAGGTGGCTACTAGGAGGAGGGCTTTCTCCGCTGTGGCACCCCGGTTGTGGAATGAGCTCCCCAGAGAGGTCCGCCTGGCGCCTACACTGTACTCCTTTCGTCGCCAGCTGAAGACCTTTTTATTCACTCAGTATTTTAACACTTAATTTTAACTTAAATTTAAATTATACTGTTTTAACTCTGTATTTTAACCTTATATCAATTTTGCTGCGTGGTTTTATCCTGGTTGTGCTTTTTATATTGTATTTTGTATTTGTATTTTTAACTTGTTGGTTGTTTTATGATGATTTTAATTTTTGTGAACCGCCCAGAGAGCTTCGGCTATTGGGCGGTATAAAAATGTAATAAATAAATAAATAAATAAATAAATAAAAATTTCACCAGGGGCTGCATGCATAGAAACGACACCTGCTGAAATTCCCTTTTCTATACAACCGTACAGGAGCACAGTCCTCCTTTCCATATGGTCGCCCTAGTCAGGTAGATCTCCAGATGTTTGGGACTTTGAACTCCCAGAAGCCCCTGCCTGCACAACCAATGGATGCCGAGTTGAATTCCAAAGTATCTTTCTTCCAACCTCTGGTCTACACTAGCCAGCAGGAGCTATCCAGAGTTTCAAGAAGGTTTTTTTCTAGCCCTACCTTGGATGAGACTTGAGACTTTGTGCGTGCAACGCAGGTGCTCCATCACTGAGCTGCGGTCTCACCCTAAACCTTGGTAGCAGCCCCTTCATTGAAGGAAATGGGGGAAGCCCACAGTATACCCGAAAAACTGTGTGGTAGCAATCTCCTGATTTGCCGAGACTGGAAGGGATCAAAGTTTTGGTAGGAGGGAGCATTGCTCAGTGGTTATGACGCACTCATTGTACACAGGAAGTCCCAGGCCCAGCCCTCGAGATGTCGTTTGGATTTCAACTCCCGTCAGCCCCAGGCAACAGTCAGGAATGCTGGGAGCTGTTGTCCAAAACATCTGCAGGCCACTTGGATTGGGAAAGCCTGGGGTAAAGCACGACCAGTGTAAAAAAAGCCAGAGATTTGAGATTTTAATTGCAACAAATCAATTCGTTCATCTTTATTTCCCCCTACTCCCATCTCTTTTAATTGGCACATACCATGTTGGGAGGGGTAGACAAATCTAATGAAATAAATCATAAATCGACTTAAAAAAACCAAAACCAAAAAACACCTGTGCCTCTCTGAGCTCCCGATGAAGAAAGAATGAGCTTTATATACATGACACCCTTCAATCCATTTCTTTATTGGAGGGGACTTACTGAAGCACATGCCAAGATGCCGAAAAAACCGACTTTTTGCACGAGGTTCTGGACTGCCAGCTTAGCACGGGAGGCGAAATCCTGTGAACAAAGAAAAACAGCAAATGAAGTAACTAAAGAGGGTGGGGGGGGTATGGAGGAAAACGCACACGCACACGCACAGCCACAACTGGAACTTATTTGCCAATTCGGCAGAGTGACATTTTCTCACACCTCCCTCCCCACCCTGCATGGTGCAAGTGAGGTTAATTAGAAAGCTTTCATTGAGCTCGGGGGGCGGAGGGGTGGCATAAAACTGTCACACTTGGTGATCCAGACATCCGGCACGCTGAATCAAACCGAAATCCTGAATGCTCCCAGCTGCACATTCTCAGCCTTTCCTGCTAGCATCGCCCGCCCAAAGTGCTACAACACAGGTAACGCTCATCGCTCAAGGAAACAAAACAAAAAAAACCCAAAATTACACCCCTCTCGGCATTTCCCCCTTTGGCATCACTGCACCGAGTCCACAGAGAGTCATAAAAAGCCGATTAAGTCCAATTAGGCACCGGTGATTGTGTTGCTTGGAAGGGACCAGTGTTTGTCCACCAAGTGGCCCATAGTTTCGACTAACCATTGCTAACGTCACTGACGAACTCCGTGCGAACTCCAGACTGGCGTAACCCAATGATCCAGGAAAGGGCTGTGGTTCAGCGGTAGAGCATAACCTTGGCACACAGAAGATTCCAAGTATTTGGGATCTCTGTTGGAAAAGATTTTAGGTACCAAGTTCAGAGGAGACAGACGCTCCCCAAACACCCGGCGAGCCAGGGTCGAAGGCAATGCGCTTGTTTTCTGAAGCTTTCTACCCACAAGAGGGTGCTGAATTTTTTCCGGTCTGACGGTGGAAGCTTTTTGGGGGGGGGGACGCATTCTGAGGGTGTCCAGGGCCGAAGGCAAAATGGACGCCCACCCACAAAAAACACCAGCCAATTGTAGGAAAGGAAGGACTTCTTCACACAGGGCAGAGTTAAATTATGGAATTCGCTACCACAAGATGTGATGGCCACCCATTTGGATGGCTTGAAAGGGGGGGTTGGATAAATACCTGGAGGAGAAGGCTATCAATGGCTACTAGCAGCGATGGTTGTGTGTGACCTCCAGTACCTGAGGCAGTAAGCCTGTGTGTACCAGTTGCTGGGGAACATGGGAGGGTGCTGTGGCACCATGTCATGCTTTGTTGGTCCCTTGTTGACAGATGCTTGGCCACTGTGTCAACAAGGGACTGGATGGACCCTTGGTCTGATCTAGCATGGCGTTTCTTATGTTCTTAGTCCGAAAGCTCTCCCTGCCACTATTTAAACCTTAGGAAAGGCATTTCAAACTTTTAGAATGGGAGAAAAGCTGCACGAAAGACGGGAAACATCAAACCATTGGCAGTGAGGGGGGAAGGTGTGGCCAAGGGATGGGGGTGTGGCATCTGGGAACCCTAGCGGGCTGTGTTTGGCCCCTAGGCCTAGGTTTCTGCTACCCTGACCTTCAAGGAAGCCTTTTCACATATATGTTTGCAGAGGAACTGTGTCAGAAGAGAAGTCCTCTTGGGGGTTGTTCCGGGGGCACAGACTTGGTTCGTGAAAGCTAACGTCCCGTCCTATTCAATTTCACTGCCTTGTAAATCAGGAATTCATGGAGCAATCGTTTGCGGTCGCACATCACATGGAAAGATTAGCAGTGGCAGGTGAACTGGCCTTCGGGGAAGATTGCCTGCCATTATTAAACAGGACACAAGACGACCCGAAAGTGACTTCCAAACGACAATGCAATCAACCCCACAAAACGCACACACGACTCAATTATTCAAAAAGGGAAATGAAATTATGACTTATTAATCAATTGCTAAAAAGGGAAATGAAACGTCAAAAGCAACTGTAATCTACTCAAGCAATGCCTTAAAGGCTTGCTGGGGGGAAAAGGCAGTCTTGATAAAACACGGAAAGGGAAGAAAGCCAGATGAGCTTCCTGGGGGAGGGAGTCTCAGAGCTTAGGTGCCACCACGGAGAAGGTCATGTAACCTCAGATGGCGGGGGGGATACAAGGTAGTGCCTCTCTTGACAATCTTCCAAAGGGGTGGTGGTGCAGTTATGTGGCAGCGAACAATTCTTCAGGACTAAATCAGGTTGTGCCTGCGGCACAACCGTTTCGTTTTCGCTCAGGAGAGGGCGAAAAGGCGGCTGTGAAAGTGAGGAGAAAGGTGGTCATATAGGACACATTCAGATGTCACGGTAAAACCATAGTTTACTGTGACATCCATGAGCCGTGGTAAGACTTAGGACTCGCATATTCCCCTCTCATGCAGTTGAGAGGACAACTTCGGAAGCGTTTACTTCTAGTTTATTTAATTGCGGTTTGTACTATTGTCTGGCGGGATGAACTGAGACTGACACGAACTTTGTTCCAAAGAAGCTCAGCGTCAAACTATGGGAAGCCAGGGAGAAGAACATGAAGAGCAGCTCAGCACCCTCCTGATCACGTTGGGATGATTGGATTTGTAGTCCAACGTTGTCGGCACACATGCACCCATCTATACCAAATCCACTGAGCGTGTCAGAATGGCGGGAGTTCCATATAGTTAATTTATTAAAATATAGATTTATAGCCCAACCCAACCCGAAAAGTGCTCAAGGACTGGTGCTTACATTCATAAGACACAGTCGTGCTACAAAGGATGTTAGAATAAAAAGCTTCACGACAAAAGCGTAGCTTGCATAATACGAAATACATGCGTCACACACACTTTTTAAAAAGAAGTATGAAAAGGAGCTGTTAGTAATCCCAAACGTTACATTTTTTACATCGCCTCTAAAGACGTTCAGGCTTATTTATATTTCATTGTATTTACACCCGGCCGCATGACTTGATGGGCCTCTGCAGGGCGGATTACAAAAGCACAGAAAGAACAAGATAATTAAGAGCATCAATTTCAATAAAGCAGCTACACAATTAGTCATCGAGTCAAACCCACTTAAAACTGCAACCAGCCAGCAGCACAGTACTCCAAGAACAGCTACCGAGTCCATTAAAAAAACTCCAACCTGCCTCGGCCACCTGGTGAAATAGCTATTGCAGCTATTTTTTCCAGCTGTGAGGGCAAAGCTAGCCCGACAGGCTTTCTGGGGAGGAAGCAGTCGAAGAAACATGGGCCACCACCAAGGAAGCCCTGCGATGTGTCCCTATCGATAGCTAATCTTTGAAAAAGAAAAAGCTGATAAGGGTGAAGCTGTTCCCATAGGTAAGTTGGGCCCTGTTGAATACAGAGCTTTGATTGATGCTCAGAAACTAACCGAGCCAATGGAAGTGTTTTAGCCCTGGAGTAATAAGTTCCCTTTGGCCCATGTTTTGAAGTAACTGAAGCTTCCGGACAGTCTTCCAAAGCCAACGCCATATAGAGAGCATCACAGTAGACCAGTGTTACTGAATTTTAATTAGGCATATGTATCAGAATACGCAGGGCATAATTTTCTAGGAGTGGCCACCAACCTAAGCTAGTAAAAGGCATTTTTTTAGAGCGACCACATCCCAGGGCAATTCTGGGACCAACAGTCCTCTCCAATCTCCGACACAATGAACTTGATTCTTCATGGGGAGTGCGGAGCTCAAAGGTTAGAGAGCCCCAGAGCAAAAAAGCCACCAGGCCACCCTTGATTTTCGAAGGTGGAGCACTGATGGTATATGGAGAAGGACATTCTCCACTGAGCTCGGAGGTGATGTTGAGAGGTCCACCAGATGAAGAGATGCCCACCAATTTGGATGGCTTCAAAAGGGGATTGGACAAATCCATCACGATTAATGGCTACTACTCCTGATGGCTCTATTCTCCCTCCAGTATCAGAGGCAGTATGTCTATGTACACCAATTGCTGGGGAACATGGGTGGGGACGTGTCCTGCTTGTGGGTTTCCTAGGGGCAGCTGGTTGGCCACTGTGTGAACAGAATACTAGACTAGATGGACCCTTGGTCTGATCCAGCTAGGCTCTTCTGATGTCAATACAGCAAAGCAGCCTGTCCCAAACTCGTGCCTTCCAGATGGTTTGGCCTAAATGCCCACCATCCCTGACTGTTGGCTGTGCTGGTTGGGGCTGATGGATGTTGTAGTCCAAAACACCTAGCAGATACCAGGTTGAGGAAGGATGAACTTACAGATCGCTTATGACATAAGCTTCCGACAAAGTGGATTCTTGACCACAAACATTTCAGCCACAATAAATCAGTTAGTCTTTGAAGGTGTCACAAGGTTCTTTGTTTGCCTTCATTAAAATGTCACTTTGGGAACTTCTGTAATAACCAGCCAAGTGGTAACAGGACTCGCATGCAAAATTCCTAAAAATCACACGAGCCTGAATCCCAAATACAATTCTTATTAATATCTAATTGCTACCATAAAAAAGAGAGTTTAATCATCAAAACGTGCTATTGCTAATAATTCTTGACAACCTTATATTAAAGAGCAAGCTTCTGACATTTGAGCAAATTTATCTGATTTCCACAGCACCCTATAAATCTTCTCTCATGTGCCCAGTTGTATATATTTGTAGCACCAAATACATACATTTTTGTATACATGAAAGTGGATTCTTAATTCGTAAATAAACACATTGAACACCCACAAACATGACGACTGAGATGTGGAATAAGAATCTTATTTTTTAAAGTATAAAAATGAGTCTAAAATGGAACATATAAATATGGGGCCAAATACACTTTGAGCAAAAAATTATCACACAGCAATCGCAATGATTCTATTTAAAGGTGTTACAAGTATAAAAATCAAGCAGGACAGTTGTTGTTTAAAGTAATCCGTTAATAAGGAGTTGCCACAAATCCTACATTCTAGGTTGCCTCCAACATTATTGGCCTTTAGATGGCTGGTAAAAACTATGCTGTTCCACCGAGCTTTCAGTAATTAATGCTACTCCTTGATTTTGGGATGTTTTTCTCATTTTATTTGTTTTTCAGGGGGGTCCCTTTCAAATTGTTGGATTTTATTCTTTTTTATGGTTTTAATGTAAATTGTCCTGAACACTCACAGAGTATAAGAATGATTCAGAAATACATCAAATAAATAAATGGGGTTGGGGGAAAACACTTTTACAATATTACCCCCTCCTACAGACAGACATACACACACAAATACACACAACCTGAACCTGATTAAAATGTCTATATTTCCCATTAATGGATGTATAATCAAAGCCATTTTCATGACTTTTATTATACATGACTAAACATACAATATAAAAAGAAAAATACTAGGGCAGAGGCAGTATCCAATTTGATTCTAGCGCTAAAGTAAATTACCTTGCGCTAGTTTTCCCCGGAAAATCCGCCACGCCACCAAACGCTCTGGCCATGCCCTAGAAGTTGCTTACGCTAGTGCAACGTCATTTACGTTAGCACTAGTACCAAAGTAGATATTCCCCCAGGTTATTAAACTGAACAGCTGCATAAATACTTTAAAATCAACATTTAAAATTTATTCATGAACACATCTTATTTTTTATGATCCCCTTTATATGGATTTCTGATGTAACATTTTCTCCTCTTGCTGTGATAAAGATTCATTACTTGTGAGAACAAAAATTGGAGGTTCCTTATTAATTTGAGGTTAATATCTAACCCTGGAGAATCAACAGCCAATTCTTCCAAAAATTACCCCAAGGTAATTTTAGATATAAGCAAACTGATAGAAAATTTTGATTCAAATGGTTTAAATTTAAGCTGATGGTAAAAAAGTTTTCTCATGTTCATTTCAACAAAAATTCTTTTGTAAAGTCCAAGGGTTTTATAGTTAATGGGAAAGGTGCTTATGAAAACACAATTAAAGGCTGTTTTTAAGAGATATTCTCCCACATAGTCTACTTCGGTTTTATACATATTGGTGTATTTTATGGTTTTAACTGCTGCAAACTACTCAGAGAGCTTCAGCTATTGGGCAGTATAGAAATATAATTAATTAAAAAAAACTAGATTTATTTTCACAGAAAACAGATTATTTTTAAAAAAAGAACCAATCTTACTCTCTGAGTTACAAATCATTCAACATGAATTCTTTAGGTTTTAACACAAACAGAAAAGCAGAACTATTTTTTTCCCCTTTTCATAAAAGTTAGGCTTTTCGCATGACACTCAACAAATTCTGCCTGATCAAACCTTACTTATAGTGCTCTAGAAGGGAATGTGTTGTATGCACATAGTACTATTTCTATTAGTAATTTCGGAGATTAAAGATAACCACAAAAGATATCGGCTTGATAACTGAACCCGAGTCTATTTATGTAAATTTTGTCAACATGTTTTATAGCCTTAGTTCATGTTCGTGTGATATATATATAAAATAAAATAAAAAATAAAATAAAATGTGTTTATTAGATTTCCAAAAGCAAAACCGCCTGTTTCATAAAATGAACCCCACTCTTCTTAAAATAGCTGCAACAGTTGTGAGAATTAGCAGTTTTATCACACAAACATCATTGCTGTTATTATTATTGCTGCTGTTGTTATTATTATTATTATTATTACTATTATTATTATTATAATAATAATACAAAAAAAGATGTGGGCACTGATGGTTTTTGATGTGATCTGGGCAGGCATTTCTTATCTAAAGATGCTAAAATGGAATATAATTCCATATCCACACTCTGGGGACAAAAGTTTTCATCATTTTGCATATGTGTAAGCCATGTATGTATAATCATCTCCAAGTTGTTCATTTATTGGTATTAATGGCTTTTAACTGCTAGTTTTGGTGTAGGTCAGAAAGGTTTTGTTCATTCCGTCACGAGCATCTGAAAAAGACTGTATCAGTAGAATTTAATGGGCTGTCTTACAGAATTAACTGTTGCTGACATATATTTTAAAGTGAGGAATTTAGTTTAAGTCAAGCTAGGTGAGAGAAAGGTTGCTGTATGCTGAGATTGAGATATGTATATGTTTGTGTGTATCTATCTATCTATCTATAGCTGTGGGAAGTATCCTATTCGGCACTTGCAGTAACGTAAATTACGTCACACTACGTAGCCGTAACACAACACCAATAGCGTTTGCTAGTGCAGCGGATTTTCCAGGGAAACCAGTTGTGCCAGCAAATGCTATTTTACGTTACTGCTACTGCAAAATAGGATACTGCCGTATATCTACATGAAAGAAAATAAAGCTTAAATGATGAAGATATGACAGAGGCTTAATTAGAATACACACTTCCCTTCTATTCAAATTCGGAGCTATTTAGGAGTGAACAACAAGATCATCTTTGGTATCATGCAGCCGTTATCGGGAGTTACTAAAGAGATAATATAAATTAGCAGGGGCAGCCAGTTCTAATTGCCTAATAAATGCCAGTTGGAAACAAACAGAGTCCGTAATTCAGTGGAAGATACTAGATGCTGCAGAAAGAATATGGTTTGAGAGATACAACTAGATTTCTCCCAACCAAAATTTAACACAGAGATCTTGAAAACTAACTCAATTACTGTTGAGAGGTACAGGTTGTGTTCCCAAAAGAAAATGTAACACCTAGGCAGACAGGAACTCGCACAATGCTTTCAAGCGTGGGGATGGGGGGAAGGAATACCTATAGATGCCCCCTTCCTAATTATGAGACTCAAGGCAAAGGGAGACAGAAGGTTTTAGGGCTACAGCTATAGATCTAATAGGTGCTACTAGAAGTTCAGGATCTCGAATGCACTTTTTGCACCCCTTGCTGGGTTGAAACTTTTTTTTTTTTTTAAAGGAAAAGAACAGGAGAAGAGCAAAAGAAATAAAGGAGAAGTGAACAACAAAAGTATTTCCTTCTGTAGAAGGATTTCATAAGTAGTTCCCCCACATTGCTTTCACTACAATGCTAGATTTTAGCATTACATTTTCAGTTCCTATTTTGCCAAGACGATTTCACAAGGCACATGGGTTATTGTAACATTTTCATTTTTTATAAACTGCTGAAGGTTTTCTTGGTTTGGTTGTAAAAACAACGACACGTACACTTAAATGCCAGGTTTATAGCTTTTGAAAACTAAACAGGTATGAGCTACAGTACTCTGAAAGCAGAGTGGGTTTTCTTTGGACTGTTACGTAGTTTAAATATAACCTCCTTGGCAAGGGAGATGAATGCAGGTAGCATATAAAAAAAAGATTTGGAGAATTACCTTGAAAAAACCTGAGGATGTAGTTACCCCAAAACAGAAATAATTACATATTTACATTTCACTACATTTTGAGAAAAGCTCCTATTTCTAGATACTTTAGTGCTTAACATTGATTTTAAGGAGAATTTAGTCCCATGGGGAAAAGATCAATAGACAAATATCTATACATCAAGGCATGAATTGAAAAGTCACATACTTTTTATTCCAGAAATCCTAACTTACAAGGGAGATAAAAAATGCCAAATTAAGAGAGATAGAAGTTTACTATTTGTCTGAATAAATGCAAATACCAATTCTTCGCAAACTGTATCACTTTAACTTTTCTGTTTCTCTGTCTGCCCTCTGCTTTATTAATATATTTTAAAAGTTTCAAATATTCTAGTGCAGTAAATTTTCTATACTAAATTCTAAGTAATAGTTATATGAATGATTATATATTAAGAAAATTAGAAATGTCAAATCATCTATGTAAGTTATCTTTCCATTCACCCTGTGCTTTTCTCGTTACTTTCTAAAAACATTGAACAAATGAATATTGTAGTAGCAAAAATAAACACGAAAAGCTGATAAGTTAAAGGACTAAAGACACAGCGATTCTAAAAATTAGAAGGATAGAAAAGACAAAATGAATAAATAGAATTATAAAAACCCATTAAAATTTATTTGGGTCTCTGATTGTTTGGATTTCTAGTTTCAAATTCTTGCCCTACCTTTTCAAAACGTAACTCTCACCTAACTCTGATTTTGTTTTCTTAATGAGAATTTTCTTGCTTTAGTAAAAGAAGACGAAATCCATCTGCAGCAAAATCAAAAAGACCTTTCTCACTTTCATTAGCCAGATGACCTTTTTCAAGGTCAGTTTCACAACTTTTTGCTCGATTTAAAAATGCAAAGAGGTTAAAATAAATAAATAATAAGGCTTTCGCTTTGAGAAATGGGTTCTTCAAACTCTTTACACTTCAAAAATAGCCTAAACTCAAATATGACCCTGGCTATCCCCCCTCCCAAAGAAAGAAATATATACATATGAGATTTGAAAGTTACTTACAGGCAAAACATTATTTTCCCCAAATTAAAGAATTTAGACTTTCTTCTCCTCTCTTCCTGGCTACTGTGATTCATTTTCTCTATTGTAAAGTGTATTATTATTATTCTTATTTTGCTCAACACTGTTCCTATCAAAAGGATGACTGATGCAGGCCTGGAAAAGCGTTTCCTGCCACTAATGCTGTACCGGCCGGGAATAGTTAAATGATTAGTTATTACTTCACTGGATTAATCATCGGATCACAAGAACAGTGCCGGGAATTAGACACGTCCAAAAAATGAAGAGGATGTCAAAATAAAGACCAATTCACAAGCTTGCATTTACAAGGCATAAAAGCTGTATTTCCTAGAGGAGGTCTATCCGCCTTTTGGTATCGTGGGATCAAAACTAGCTTAAAAATAACAAGAAAAAGAGGTCGGGGGTAGAAGTTAATCCCACTTATATTTCTTTCATGCAATGTCATTTCTAAATGTGTTTTCTGAGATGAGAAAGGAGCCTCTGAAGGGGATAAGCTGGGTATTTTATATTTATGGCTGTTCCCAGCCTCGATCAGGATGGAGAGGCGGGTAAGAAATAAATTTAGTATTATTATTATTGGGGACGGAGCTGCTCAATACAGCGAGGTGTCTTTTGGTTCACTGGGATTTCGACAAGTGGATCAGGGTCCCCCATTGGGTTACGAGTCAACCTAAGCAGGGGACACTGAAGACACAAGCGACTTTTTTAGGAATGAATCATCATTATGTTAGCCTGACTCAGTACAGATGTTAACTTAGTAACGCTGAGATAAATGTTGTTCTCACGAATTACTGCTGTTGTGAAGGTCTATTAAGCTTTAGGCAGGACTGCAGTTTCACCCCACTGGTTTACATTCTATTCTCTGCATCCATGTATGATATATGGGCATAGTTAAACTATGGAACTCACCACCACAAGATGTAGTGACGGCCACCCATTTGGATGGCTTTCAAAGGGGGTTGGATCAATTCCTGGAGGCGAAGGCTATCCATGGCTACTAGCCCTGACGGTTGTGTGCTATCTCCAGTATTCGAGGCAGTAAGCCTGTGTGCCCCAGTTGCTGGGGAACATAGGTGGGAGGGTGCTATGGCACCATGTCTTGCTTGTTGGTCCCTGGACGATGGCTGGTTGGCCACTGTGTGAACGGAGTGCTGGACTAGATGGACCCTTAGTCTGATCCAGCAGGGCGCTTCTGACGTTCTTATGTATTTACGTGTGTGTGTGAGTCTAAAGAAATACATACACTCATGATGAAGCGGACACAAGTCCCTAAAGCTTATGCCATAATAAATTTGTTAGCCTTTAAGACAGCGAAATAATCCGGAATTCTAGGTGCAGTCAATAGTGCACTGGAGCAGATAGATGTAGTCCAAAACATCTGGAGGGTACCAGGTTGGAGAAGGCTGATGTAATCAATCCATCAATGTGTTGTATTCCCATGGGCGAGGTCTGAAAAGATCCCGAGAAACCGAGTGTGTACGTGGGGATGAGAGACGTGTGTGTGATTTCCTCCCCACGTGTGTGAATCTAAAATTCGTAAGGTAACCCCATAACTAGCCCTCCCCACAAATAGTTCCTCTCCCTTGCTTTACATCCAAGGGTACACCCCATGATGCCAAAGAAAATGGTGTCATGGGTGAAACATCCGGATAATGTGTCTGTGGTCCAAAGAAATAAACGTGCAAGATGACTAGGGGAACTTTATCAAGGTCTCCTCCAGGAGAAGAACAGGAATGGTGGACAAACTGGAACATATGAAGGAACTTTACACCAGGTCAAAGCATGGGTTTACTCCAGCCAACACTGGCTCTTCAGGGTCGGGAAGAACCATTCTCAGTACCTGTTACCAGACCCTTCTAACTGAAGGTGCAGAGATTCAACCTGGGACCTCCTACGTGCAACGCAAGTGCTCTATTACAGAGCTATGGCCCCAACTTGCCTAGAAGACAGCTTTGCCCGACCATGACTCATTTTTCCTTGCAAGCTGCAACTGCAGGGGAGTTGGAGGGGGGGAACATGCTGGGGCACATGGTTTATTGTAGGCAAAGCCCTGAGGGCTGAGTTGGCTCCCCTAGCCTACGCACTGGCTGTGCACCCTTGAACACGCCCCAGGATCCTCTGGAGTTCCACAGTGGGCATCCAAGGGATGCGACTCGGCAGACGCCCACATTTTCATCCGCCATTTTAAAAATGTATCTCTGACTTCCTGTCTGCCTAAGAGGCCCTGAGCTATTACCCGCACCAGGTGCAAAAATGCCTGTAGATCCGAGGCAAGCCCGTTCCTGTGAGCACAGAAGCTAAGACAGCAGCTGGGGAACATTTTATCCACATATTTAACATAGTGGAGCCAATTTTAAGAACAGGGCATGGCACGGCATTAAAGAAAGAAACACACCTCATGATAAATTAACAACGACTACTAATTATTATTAATAATAGTTGATCCGGCACACACACACAGAACGTCTTCTGGCTTTACCCACAAATATCTCAACTGCACGGCTCTAACATCAGGCAAGGAGAAGCAATGTCCCAACATGGCACACCATAACCAATTTTAAGGGATTGTATTTTAGGATGAGCACGTGTGCTGCGTCCCTTACAGCCCAATCTGATGCCTATTTACTCCAGGAGCAAGTCCCATTAATTTCAGTGGGGCTTATGCCCAAGTAAGTGCATGTAGGAATGCAGCCTCATTGGGTAAAATCCAAAATCAGTCCTAATTAGAGTAGACCCATTGAAAAGAATAGGACTCTTAATTAAGCCCCATTTCTTTCAGTGGGTCTATTCTAAATAGGGCTTAGGTTGGATTTTACCCACTGACTTTGCTCTTGTGTTCAAGAGCACAATTCCAATACGTTGGTTATGATCTGTAAAGCCCTACATTAGAACAAGGCAATTTGAAAGACTGGTGGAAATGCAAAAGAGGGCTTTCTCGGTGGTTGGTCCCGGGTTCTTGAACTCCACGCCTAGGGGAGCTAGATATTCTCCCTCTCTGGTGTCCTTCTCCTTGAAGGGAGAGACATTTTTATTCAGGGAGGCTTTGGTTGTTAAGCAACCTCATTGGTGAAATTAATCTTTTAATCACTGGGTACTGTTTGTTTCTTATTCCCTTTAACTTTTTAATGTGATTTTTAGCCTGTGTGTTATTAATGCAGTTGTGCGTTTTAATTGTGCAACATTTTATCCATGTTTTATTACTGTGTGCACTGTTTTTAGGGGAAAGGCGGCATGGAAACCCATTAAGAAAATAAATAAAAATAAGAGCCTGGCTCAAAAATGGTGAAATACATGTTTCGAGGATATTTTTTTAAGACTGGGATGCCTGGAAATAATTGCTTCTGGAGGTATGTAGACTAGACGGGTGGGTGGGCTCTCCCTCACTGGGGGTCTTCAAGCCAAAGACTGAGAGTCATCTACTGGATATGCTCTAGCTGCTAGATTTCATGCACTGAGAGTGGGTCAGACTAAATGGCCTCTTAGGATCCTCCTTCCAATTTATGATTCTATTTCTTTTCGTGGACATTTGTGGACATGCAGCCACCAGCCAAAGTAGCCAGGGATGGGAAAAGCACGACCACTCAATCATGCCGGATACAATGAGGAATCGATCACTGGGAAGTCATCCACCCAAGACTGAAGAAGTATCTCCTCTCAAATGTACCTGCACGGACCCTAAGATCATCTTCAGGGGTCCTTCTCTGGAAGCCCCCATCAAAGGAAGTGAGGCAGGTGGCTATGAAGAAGAGGGCCTTTTCTGCTGTGGCACTCCAGTTGTGGAATGAGCTCCCCAGAGAAGCTCAATAGGTGCCTTTGTTGTGCACTTTCTGACCTTATTATTTTCCCAGGCATTTTAGTCTTTTTGCTCTGTTATTTTAAATATTTTATTTTAAATCTCTGCATTTCGGCTAGATTTTATTGTAATTTGTAGTTTTATACTGGAGTTTCGAAACTTTTATATCCGATATTGTGCTTTATGAAGTATTTTGTGGTTTTAATTGTTGCAAACCGCCCGGAGAGTTTTGGCTATTGGGCGCAAGTAAATAAATGCCCGTAAGTAAATAAATAAAAAGCCCAAATAAGACGCTGCAATAAAAGTGGATTTAAAATTCACCAGGTGTGGTGTATGTCTCCCCTGACCCCTTTTCGGAACCAAAAGCCGGAGGCGAGAATAGAAAAGGGAAGAAATATGAAAAAGGTGCCGGGAAATTATTTCATGGACACACACTGGGGAATTTCAAAGTAATGGAGATAGACAAAGGCAGCTGATGGGGTTGTGTGTTACGTTAAAGAGAACAGAGAAGTGACAGGTGAGGAAGGAGGAAAGAAAGTCCATAAGGAACAACACACACTTTGAATGCCAAGTTCAGACCCTGGCATGTCCAGTCAAAACAGGTCAGGAAGAGGGAAGAGACCTCTAATTTCTGGAGAACCACACAGCACACAATACTAAGTTAGATGGATAGGAAACCCAAATGTCCAATGTGCAGAAACTCACGCCCCTTTGGGACCGGGGGGGGGGGGGAGATAACAGAAGTGGAGAAGATTTCCGTAATTATTTGAATTTGGGATGCCTTTCGATCCTGGGAGAGCGAGCCCTCTTTGAAAAGGTTTCAAGGTCTCCCCAGGGGTGATTTGGAGATCGCCGAATCCCCGCACATTCCCCCGCGCCGGCTTGCACAGCCACGATTTCTCACGGAGGACAGGAAAGAAAAAAAGATTGTTAGAACGAGACCCAAGCAGAAGGGCTGTCCGCACGTTCTAAGGGCGGAAAGGGAGAGAAATGCCCATGGAAATTAAGAAGAAGAAATCCCATAATGTGTGCGGCGAGGATTTAGAAGTCCCTCTTTTTTCAAACAGGTCTAACAAAGGTAACCTGACACCACCCACCAATTTTCTACTTGGTTTTTTTCTCCTCGTTCTTTAATACTGATCAACAGGTGTGCGAGAGAGTTAACGGAACATGACTGGCTTGGGAACACCGTGTTCTCTTACTGACAGCCAAAGGAGTCTGGGAAGGAGAGGACGGGGTGGGGTGGGTTTACACACTCATTACTCAGCACTTCTGCCGACAACCGTCTGGCTTTTTAACTCGTCACTTGCCTGTTTCACTTGGGAAAGCAAACAGATCCCGACCTCAAAGACGTGACTCATCAAAAAAATTAAATCAATACAGGTGGGGGGGCTCATTCCTCACACATCCTAAAAAGGCCTCTTGAAAAGAGTTGCCCATGATCCTGCACTTAAAGAATAGGGAGAATTGGAAAGTCTAAAGCCTGAGCTTAAGTCGCGGAAACGCCCGTGCGTTTAAATGGACCTCCTTCAAGCCACGGAAGTCGTAAAATGGGATTCCGTTACGAAAAACAGAATGGCTGGTTATGATTATTAATATTAATATCCAGCCTTTCATCCAAAGTGCTCATAAGAACACAAGGGCTGAGGCTGGTCGTGTTTTAAACTAGTCACTTTCAGCTCCTCTCATCGTCGATTGGGGAGGGGGGGAAGACCGATATACCTTACAAGATATAAAGAATACTGACAGAATGTATGTGAAAGCCTTCTATTTTCGAAAGGTTTATATCGGGGACACAGAATCTCTTTTTAGCCCGAGGGCTGAATTCCATTTTGGAGAGGCTCTTGGGGGGGGGGGGCGCATTCCAGTGGTGGGCGGGGCCACGGCTTTTGCCTTTGGCCCTGCCCACCACTGGTATGCGGCCCCCGAGAGCTTCGGCCCTCAAACAGAAGGAGGCTCAACACCCCTGTCTTAGAGGCAAGTTGGTTTCAAATGAGAGCCAGTGTGGTGCAGCAGTTAGGGTGTTTGACTTAAACCTAGGAGATTTGGGTTCTAATCTCCTCTCGGCCATGGAAGCTCGCTGGGTGACTTTGGGCCAGTCACAGACTCTAACTACCTCACAGGGTTGTTGTTGTTGTGAGGATAAAATGGAGAGAAGGAGGAGGATTATGTACACTACCCTTGGGTTCCTTGGAGGTAAAAAGGTTGGGTTAAAAATGCAATAAATAAATAAATGGGGGAAGAAGCAAGAATGAGGCAAGCTGATCTCATACAGAGCTGTGCCCCAAGGGGTGAAAGAGTTAAGATAGGCCCACCCATGCATGCATTAGCAAAATGAATGCTTCAAGGTCCTGGAATGTACAGTATGCAAATCCATCTCCCGGAGGCCACCCATTGAGCCAATACAAGGTAGATCCAGAGAACAATTAATAAAAGAAGGGAAACTGATTGAGGAGGAGGAGGAGGAGGAGGAGGAGGAATAGAAAGGCATGATGGGAATACCCTTAAGACTGCTCCGGAAACTGAAGCTAGTGCAGAATGCAGCAGCTTAGCTGTTGTCAGAAGCTGCCTCTTTTCAGCATATAACTCCTTTGCTGTGGGTACTGCACTGGCTGTCTATTGGTTACTGGGCCAGGTTTAAGGTTTTGCTACTAGTGTACAAAGCCCTGAACAACTTGGGACCAGGATACCTGAGAGAGCGCCTCCTCCTTTCCCAACCTGCCCGATCGCTGAGGTCATTGGAGGGCACGCTCCTGGTGGTTCCATGTGGACCTGTGGCCCGATTGGAATCCACCAGGAGAAGAGCCTTTAGTGTGGTGGCCCCTTCTCTGTGGAACTCTCTGCCCCTGGAGGTCAGGCAGGTGCCAATACTAGGCTGCTTCCGGCGCCTCCTGAAAACCTTTCTCTTTCGAGAAGCCTTCCCCAACTGACCACCCACTGTTTTTCTGTCTCCTTCGTTTTTAAGTGGAATAATTTTAATCTGCTTTTTCAATCTTCTTTCTTTTAGTGTTTATATCTCTGTTCACTGCTCTGGAATCTGTGTTAGATCATTGAGCGGTATATAAATGTTGTAAATAAATAAATAAATAAATAAAACTCCAAGACAGCACTTGGCATTTAGAGTTGGGTCCAAATTGATGCCTTCTGAGCAGAGGAGGGGAGGGAAGGGCGGGTGGGTGGGTGGATGGATGGAGGAGCTGAATATCAAAATTTCTTCCACCTCAAATATGGGACCTTCCCAGTAACTGATCAACTCCCTCCTTTGTGAAACTGGCCTGTGAACTATTTTAAGCCTGCCTCGTTGCTGGCTTGCAATGAAGGAGTCACAGCAACGAAATCGCCCTGTCTGGCAACCCTGAAGGAGCCTTTTTATAAATCAGATGCGGAGAGAGAATTCAGGAGCCAACTGGAGCAGATTTGTATGCTGACTGAGAAGTTTGGCAGCGGGAGGAATCACATACAGCAAGAGAAATGCCCGGCAGGGAAGGAGAAAGGAAAGGGAGGGGGGGAAGAAAAAAAATGGTCAAGCCAAGATCCAACGCATCATGTAGCTAGTTCTGCGTGCCCCACAGGGCTTTGAATTGCGTTTCGCTGAGTAGCATGTACGCGCAAAGATCCACAGCCAATCAACTTCCTCGTACCTCCAGAAGTACTGCATTAGAACTTTCAGCTAGCTGGGGATGCTAGGAATTGTTGTCCAATACCTCTGAAGGGCGCCAGATGCCTAACCGCTTGAAGATTTTATATATATAATTAAGTGATATATAAACATCATTAATAAATAATAAAGAAAACTCTCCAAAAGGAAAAAAAACAGTGCCGATGAGTCTATGCAATAGCCCTTGAGGGCTGTGTGAAAAGCTCTTTGGATCCTGGCCTTGGAGGAATGGAACGCCTTCTAGGGATGTCTTTAAATGTTTATGGGAAAGAAGAAAGTTTTAGAATTTAACTTTCTTTCCATTCCGGCTATCCCCACTTGTCCTTCTTCCCTTTGTATTTCGGAATCTCTTTTTTCTTTTCATTTCCAAATACCACCTTACAGGACGCAGGTACGAGGATCAAACTAATAAATTATCTGAATGATACTCTCCATTCTGGAAAACAAGTATTTCTTCTTACTGGCTTCTTTTTAAATACTTAAAACAGGCTTCCTCCTGTCAGAGAGGAGTTTTTTTCCTTCACTTTTTTCTACTGATCTGCTTCGCACGTAACGGCAAATCATGGTTTAACTAACCATGGTTTGTAGAATTGTGGACTGCCGTTACAGGTGAACCCAGAACTAAAGGTTAACTATGGATTCATAACCACAAACAACCCACACAGAGAAACCATGGTTTGTTGTCGGGTTGTGAACTGTGGGTTGTTTAACCCACGGGCTGTCATGTGCGAACCCAGAATCGTGGGTTGTTTTGCCAGGCTGCAGAGGCAGCAGACAGGAGCGGTAAAAAAACAACCAGCCTCTTTACATGCCAGTACTGCAATTGTGCAAAGGTATTTAGGATATAGGGAGGGAGGGAGTGGGCGAAGGAGGAAGGAAACAAACAGCCCAGGGCCTAAGAAAACGAACCTTGTTTGGTTGTCTGCCAGAAAACGTTGGGCAGGGCAACAAAGCATGGTTTAAATAAATCATGGGTCAGCAGTACGTGCAAACCAGGCAGGTATAGCGATCCGTTCCCCTCCCAAATTTTGGAAAACTGGAAACCGTTTAGCAGATTTGTAATTGGCAGTATTGAGCTGCGCATTACATAAAACAAAAACAAAAAACCAATCCATTGAAAAGAAAACAAACCACCCCAAATTGTGGCCACTAAAAGTAATTCCCCCAGGTGAATATGCCCTGAAATTGCATCCATTGCAGGTTGGCCCACATAAAGAGGGGCGCCCGACCTGCCAAGTGGTTTTTAATCTGCCGTAAAAATAAAGAAATACGCGCAAAGCCAAACGTGGTTTGGGCTGTTGGGAAGCACACACGCTTCCTCCTCCGCTTGCGTGTGCTAAACCACAACCTGAAGTGGTGTCTTCTAATTCTGGTTCGGAAGGGGGACATGAATTTCGATAGGAAGTCGGGGAAGGAAGGACGAAGCGTGCGGGTGGCCACACCGTGGGGTTGGCGTTTGCCACGGTTCGGGCGTGATCAGGTCTACCAGGCACTTTTCATCCAAGGAAGTGAAGCCCTGGGGCGGCGTGAGATTCTGAAGAGCTACTCGGTCCAAAGAACATCTTGTCGCCTGGCCCCTGATAATCCCCAGAACTTGCTTTGATTCTTGATTTCCCCCCACCTCCAAGTCCCAGGAGATGGGACAGTGGCAGGCCGGTGGGAGATCCAGAGACAACGAAGGAGGCATGCCTAGCTGCTTGGAGGTGTCACTATCAGAGGTCTACTCTGGAGAAGGTAGAAACCAGAGACGGGCCATGTATACCACACAAGCCAGCAAATAACCAGGAATTCTCTTGGTCTCTGCTAGACCTGTGCAAGGATTAACAACTCCTTAGAGATCTCCTTCGGGCAGTTCTAGTTCCAGGACTTGCGGACCTTCGTCTCGGCTCCTGTTTCCAACTCTGTTTTCCTTTCCAGTTGTTGACCTGTCTCCCTTGGCTTCAGTGCCCCTCCATCATGGGTACACTCTTGGTACAGATCCCGCTGTCATACAGACGACTCCCTTTCCGGGCTCCTGCTCGAGCCTCCGGGGATGAGGAAAGGATCCTGGGCAGCGCTGCATGTTGAATCGTCCCGATATGCCGTTTGGTGGACATCAGTTGAACAATCGTCTGATACAGCGGCAGGGCTGTTTTTCACTGACCGTTTAGAGAGGGAGTTTCAGACCACATGCAATTACTCTTCAGTAGCAGCAACCAGAACAAATCCTCTAGAAAAACCACACTAGCTTCTTGGTCATTCTCAGGTTGAATATTCAACACCAGGATCCCGTCTTGCCGTGAATCTCCTCCCCAACCTGTCATGGTGCCCCTGATTTCTAATTTCCCCACCATTACTAAAGGTCGATGATCCACATATATGTGGTTTCATCTCCCTACCTTGGGTGCAAAACTGTTTATGTCAGGCTTATCAGCATAAAGAAGTCGCCGCAGAAGCAGCTATTAACGTAATTAAAACCCAATAAAAAAGACGAGTTGTGCAATAATTTTTTAAGCAAATTCATAAACTTTACAAAAGTTGGTAAAGACCTGCCTTTTTTGTATTGTCTCTTAAAGGAAGGCTTTCGGTTTGTAATCTCTGGGATTATTTTTTTAAATCCATCTCTGGTTTTTGAAGCATTAAAATATTATGCGTGATGCTCCGTTTTTAATTCTCTGCCGCTTTTTTGTTCCGTTTTAAGTGGTAAAAGGATATTTTTAATTGTCAATGTGTGGGTTTTGGTTTGTGCGTTATTTGTTATTAACCGCCTTGAACTCTTAGGAGCAAAGAAAGGATATATATATATAAGGTTTAAAATTAAAACAAAAACGATGAAGCCAGAAACCTAACGCCGCTTCGGCTTACAAAAATGCTTTGGAGCTACACCTGCTACCGGGCAACCGTTAAATCTTCCTGATGGTTCACCTACTGCACTTTGAGTTCTTGAAAGGGAAGGCGGCAAGGGTGTGCCTGATGTACTTTGTACTCTCTGTTACAGGAAACAAACACAACACACACAAAAGAGAGAAGAGAAAACTCCACTTGGACAAGGTGGAAAAAGGAACAGGCTCCCACAAAAGCTTGGAGGGATTGGTCCGCGATGGCCACATGCGCCGGACTTCACTGCCGTTTAACTCATTGCAAAACACGGTCCATCCCATCCCGCTCTCCTGGGCAGGAAGTTGTTCCGCTTGAAAACCGTGATGCAATGTCAACCCCAAAGAGGTACAAGTTTAAGTTGGATACTATACACACACACACACACACAGAGAGAGATATACATATACACTCACTCACTCTCATGTACACATACACCCTGCACCCCCCCCCCCTCTGGAGTCCACGTTGACAAATTCTCTAACAAGTCTTGTGGTTATAGGGAAGCTGGTTTCATTCTGAGTCATCCCTGTTCAAACAATTTACTGGAAATGGGGAGGAGGGGGAATTTTCAGAGAAATCATGTGATGGCCAGACAAACCACAACCAGCAAAAGGTTCAGAAGAGTCAAAGAAAGAAGAAGAAGAAGGAGGAGGAGGAGGAGGAGGAGGAGGAGGAGGAGGAGGAGGTGGAAAAGACCCGGAACTGCCCCCAACCCCGGGTCTTGGTAGCGACTGCCACTTGATCGTTCCCTTTGTTTAATTTTCCCAAGCTTTCGGCTGCCTTGACCCCTTGGATCCCTCGAAAGGAAGAGCCGGGAGGGAACTGAGTAAACAAAACAGCAGGCCGCCGATAGTAACACGGGGCAACTGCCCAATATTTTTTATTTATTTTTGGGCCGGCGAGGCGGACGGCACGCGAGCCGAGCTGGAATGCTGAAAGTGTCCGGCGTGAGCCCTGAAGAGGACGAGACGCTTTAGGGCGGCTCCTCCTGCTACGCTTTGCTGCCTCCAGGCAATCCCTGCTAGCTTTTGATTTTATTTTTTTAACCAGGGGCATTATCTGCAAAGGCTTCTTCAAATGAATGAATGATTTAACGCATGTGACTGGCTGCCTGCCTGCTTGAGAGACCTGTAGAAGCGCAGCCGGAGGCCAATGTTCCTTGGAGGCGGCAAAGCAGCCACCTTAGTGCAGGGATGGGCAACGTGTGGTTCTTCAGGTGCCTTTGGCCTTCAGCTCCCATCATCCCTCACCCTGCTGGCCAGGGCTGATGGGAATTGTAGGCCACCTGCTTCTGGAGGGGCACAAATCGCCCACTCCTGCCTAGAGCGGCGTTGTGAGACAGAAAAGATTTGGGGTGAGATCCAGCAAAAGTCCTACTCAGAGAAGATTTATTGAAACACATGGGACTTAAGTTAAGACATGATTAGCTTGAGTCCCATTCATTTCAGTGGGTCTAGTCTAAGAACATAAGAAGAGCCCTGCTGGATCGGACCAAGGGTCCATGTAGTCCAACACTCACACAGTGGCCCACCAGCCATTGTCCAGGGATGAACAAGCAGGACACGGTGCAACAGCACCCTCCCGCCCATGTTCCTCAGCAACTGGTGTATATAGGTTTACTGCCTCTGATACTGGAGGTTTTACTTAGACATCAGGACTAGTAGCCATTGATGGCCTTCTCCTCCAGGAATTTATCCAAGCCTCTTTTAAAGCCATCCAAATGGGTGGCCGTCACCACATCTTGTAGGACTTCTGTTGGGTGTTATCTCTGGAGCTCACAGGACGCAAATCCGCATAGCATTTGCACATGTTCATCGATGTGCAGATTTAGAAATAAATCACAAGGTTTAATTTAAATTTCACAGGAGGCGAAGCCGGCCGCGCGATCCAAATCATCTCAAATAAACGCTGTCATTGATATGTACCCACCCCTGATCGTCTCAAATCAGTAGTTTCTGTTCACCTTTTCCTAAGCGCTTTGCAGGGTGGGGGGAGAGATTTGGGAGGAGGTGTTGCAGCTTGTGCCGCAACACCTCCTCACCGCCCCCAGCTGTAAACCCTTGTTGAAAGTTGCCCTTGGTACAGCAATTAAGCTAGGGGTTAAACCCTTCCATTGGCAGTAAAGGATCCTCAGAATTCTGGGAAACAGGTCACTCTCCCCAGCCCCACCTACAGCTGCTGTCCCATGATGCCTTGTTCCTATCCCACTTCCTTCCTCTGCACTGCCGCTAGTCCTACAAGGAAACTTCTAGAAATGGGAGGTGGGGATGAAATGTTCACATTTTGCAGTGACTTGAGTAAAAACGGCATTGGCCTAATGGAAGAAAAGATTGGTCTTGCAAACACTGAATCTCGGGCAAGGAATCTAAACCGTACACTTCTAAAGCCTTGCAGAACCTACTTTGGTTTTTTGCTAGAACCCTGAAGGAGAGCAGCCGGAGCCAGGTGCGAAACAGCGATCCGGGCGGATGGACGTAGAACAGCGGAAGAAGGTGCCTCTGAGCTTACGCTCAGGCCAGGAATTTGTTTCCAGTCCCGGAACTAGAGCTCACATGCAGATTCTTTCACACACAAATCGACCCTCCTCAAACCCCCCCCCCCAAAATCTATCTGGATTTCAGAGGCTGAATTTGGGAGGCGGTGGAGAGAAGGAAGGTTTGCTATTGGTAAATCACTGGGAGTCAGAAAACCCTTTCCGATCAGCTGCGAATCGCCCAGAGTTCTCCCAACAGATTTAGATCCCTGCCCTGATCCAGACGAGGGAATTAAATTACCTCCCCGCTCACCGCTTTAATCACCATCGCTTCCATTCCCAACCACTTTGTGCCATAGCTCCTTTTCCTAACTTCAGGGTTTTTCTTAGGTTGTAAGACTGTGTGCATGGCAGTAAAGTACTCCGTTTTTAATAGTAGCAGTAATGTTAGTATTAGTAACAGTAATCGTGGTAATGTTAGTAGTAGTAGTAGTACTAGCAATAATAATCTTAATTATCATCAGCATAATAATAGTAACAATAGTAACATTAGTAATCAGAGTTGTAGTAATACTACTACTACTAGCAATCAGCATCATTATTTATTTGTAACATTCATATACTGCTGAATATAATAAAATCTCTCAGCGGTTCATAATCATAGTAACAATAGTAACAGTAGTTGTAGTAATAGTAGTATTAATAGGAATACTACTAGCAATAACAATAATATTAATAGTATTAAAGTAATTAAAACAATAGTATTAATGCTAGTAGTAATAGTAACTAGCAGCAGCAATACTAGTAGTAATGCCAGTAGTAATACTACTGCGACTAGCAACAAAATTAATAACAACAGTAACTATAGTAATGGTACTAATAAGTAATATCTGCCCTATCCGAATTCTAACAGGCTGATCTCCAGCGGGCAAGCACACACTACCAGCTGTAATATTGGGGTGCCCTTACCTGTGCGGTCTCTGCATGTTCCAGCATCTCCTCAAATTCCTGATACTCCTCGTCAGGCTCTGCTCCGGAGAGACGGGCGGCTCTGGCCATGAAGTACGGAGGCAGCTCCCCAATGGCTGTACCAGCACCCTGGATGAGGAGGAGAAAAACACAACCACAAAGAAAAAGAAAATCAGCATTTTTCAGACACGCACCTCCCCACCCTTAGGAATCTTGCTTTTTTCCTTAGTAAATGCTCTGGATCACTTAAAAAAACAAAACAAGAAAACCCCAACAACTTGTTTCACTATCTTCTCCAATCAGCAGGATGTGCTAAAACGACCAAACTGTATCACCGCTTGATTTCCATGAGAAAATTAAGCGTAAGTTGGAGACTGCAATCCTAAACACGCTTCCAAGGCAGAAAGTCCCAGTGAAATGAAAAAAATAGGCGTACTTAGGATCGCACTGCCCCGAATTCAATAGAATTAGAAATGTGCCGCTTTGATAGGATCGTGCCGAGACTTTTAATCATTCTATTTTTAATTTAGTGCAAAGGTTTGTAATGTAGGTAACAGCCCAGATCTTTGAAAGCAGATCATAGAATCATAGAATAGCAGAGTTGGAAGGGGCCTACAAGGCCATCAAGACCAACCCCCTGCTCAATGCAGGAATCCACCCTAAAGCATCCCTGACAGAGGGTTGTCCAGCTGCCTCTTGAATGCCTCTAGTGTGGGAGAGCCCACAACCTCCCTAGGTCATGGGTTCCACTGTCGTACTGCTCTAACAGTCAGGAAGCTTTTCCTGATAATAGAATCCTAGAATAGTAGAGTTGGAAGGGGCCTCTAAGGCCAACCCTGTGCTCAATGCAGGAGTCCACCCTAAAGCATACCTGACAGATGGTTATCCAGCTGTTTATCCAGCTGCTTCTTGACGGCCCCTAGTGTGGGAGAGCCCACCACCTCCCTAGGTAACATGTATTTATCATATTTACTCCCTGCCCTCTCTCTACCGAACTTGGTGTGGACAATGGAGCGATTAGCCCATTTTATTCCTACAATGAGCCTATAAATTAAGATGGAAGGTGGCACCTTGCACAACGCTACCCAAAAAACCTTCGCTGGATCTTCCTATGAAGGCATGCTGCATCTCCAACAAAGCTTACTGAGAGATAGACTAATTTCCCCTGAACGTAAAGGTTGCAATTAGCTATCAAGGGCTGATAACCACAGATAGATCCATCTTCTATGTATTTGTCTAATGGCCTTTAAAAACGATCTTCGCGATCTAAAGGAAGGGGGCATACGGGAACAGAAGGGTTAAGTCTTCCCTCCTTGTACATCAGCACTCCCCATGAGTGTGTACGTGGGGTGGTGGGGTGTGAATTAATAACTGTGTGTATGAACAGGGGAAGTCTGTGTGTGTGTGTAACAGAAATAACAGAATACAATTTAATAGAAACAAGTGCAAAGTTCTTCATGTATTAAAAAGAAATCAAATGCAGAGGTATAAGATGGGGCGGGGGGATACCTTTCTTGACAATGGAATATGTGAAAAAATGATCCTGGAGCTGTAGTTGGTCATAAGCTGAATATGAGCCAGCAGTGTGATATGGCAGCAAAAAAGCCAAATGCAATTTGAGGTTGCATCAATAGAATTTGTGGTTTCAAAATCTCGGGAAGGACACTCTACTCCGCACTGGTCAGAAGACACTTTGAATACTGTGTGCAATTCTAGACACCACACTTTGAGAAGGGTTTGGCTAAATTGAAAGAGTTCTGAGAAGGGCAACAAAGACAATCAGGGGTCTAGAAAGTAAGTTCTACTGGATATTTTGAGCCTTGAGAAGAGAAAAACATGGAGGGGATATGACAGCACTTTTAAAACACCTTAAGGGTTTTCAAACAGAATGAGGGCAGCAACCTGTCCTCTATCATCAGACAACGCAGGATATGAAATAATGGGCTTTTAAGTTACAAGGCGGCAGATTTCGGTCGAACATCAGGAAAAACTTCCTAAAAGTCCGAGCAGTCCAACAACGGAACCCACTGCCAAGGGAGGTGGTGGGCTCTCTGTCGTTGGAGGTATCCAAGCAGAGACTGGGCAGCCATCTGTCAGGGATGCTTTAAACTGGATTCCTGGAGTGAGCAGGGGTTGGACTTAATGGCCTAAATGACCTTTTCCACGTTTAGGATTCTATGATATTATACATGTAGGCATCTAAGGAGGATGCGGTCTCTGGCCATATTCACTGCCAACCTGAGGCATGTGGTCCCCAGCCGTCCGCGGGTGCATGTGACCCTCCAAGGCAAAAAGTCTGTTCACCCCTGTTCTGCATCAGCGTTCCCCTTCCTCCTGCAAAACACACCCTACGTGAAATTTAAGCACTTGAGTTTAAGCGAGGCAATCTGAAAGACCGTATTCTCCCTTTTGAGGCCACCCATGCTTTAAGATCTTCAGCACATCCCTTTCTCTCAGGCACGCCTCATGGGTACACAAGAGAGGGCCTTCTCAGGGGCGGCTCCAAGGCTCTGGAACTCCCTTCCCAGGGAAGCTAGACTGCCTCGCTCGTTACACTTTCGGAGGCAGGCAAAACCATTTTCCGTTCCGGCAGGCCTTTGGGAATACTCTGGACCTGTGTTGATGCATTGGATTTTCAAACTGTGATTTGCTTTTTACTTTTTTAAAAAAACGTTTTTAATATTCCAGGGGTTTAATTCTATTTTAACTTTTGTAAATTTATATTTATATGTTTTAATTGTGTATGTTTTAATCTTGTGAACCGCCTTGAGTCCCAGTATTGGGGAAAAGGCGGAATAATAATAATAATAATAATAATGATGTCCCAGCATGTGCTCTATCAATGGACAGATCAGAGAAGTCGGGAGCAGTGAGAAATCACCACAGCTAAGCCCAGGCTGTGTTCCTGCCGCAAGGGAGACGCGGAGGGTTGTTCCCTCAGGACAAAAAACACACAACCCGATTCCCTAAAGTCGTTTCATCCAGGCGGGCGAAAGCACACCTCTTGGGGCGTTCACACCCAGAGAGTGACCCACACTGGCCATCTGGTTCATCGAAGGTTAACGGAATAGGAAGTTTGGATCGGATTCAAGCGGAGACTTAAAAATGCAGGAAAGGTACAGAAGACAATAATTGGGACAGCTGGCGAGAGGAGGGCCGGCCGCCGGCAGATGTCTTTGCTCGGAGCCGCTGCCGAGTGACAAATTGCTTTTATGGAGCCCTCTTTTCAAGCAACTCTATCACTGTTTGGTTTCCTTTGTTCGCCGGCCGCAGGCAGCTGCCAGGAAGAATTGCAGCTGCCTTGCGGACTCCAGCAAAATCATCAGGTCGGCCTTAAAACTTTAAATTTAAATTTAGCTTTTTTAAAAAAAGAAACGCTCAGCTAATTGTCAAAGCCTGCGTCCTGTTAAAGAAAGAAAAACACGTAAACACGTACCACACGCAACACCCCCGCGTAGTTTGCTTTCCCATTATTATCCAGATGTGGGCAAGTCGCTTCGAGGAAGGGGGTCGTGCGTACAGATGTCCCGAATTCAAATCTGCCTCTGGATTCGGCTTGCAAAGTGGGGTTTTGAGTCAGGTGTAGAAGCAAGAGATGACAAGGGACAGTTCTCCGTTCACTAGCTGAGGATTCTGTAGGGTCGCCTTCCTAAAATGGGGGGGGGGGGCTCTGGGTGTTTTGGGACCCACCAACCTGACCATTAGCTAGGACTAATGGGATCTGTTGTCCAAAACATGTCAAGTGTACCAGGTTGGGGCAGGTTGCTCTAAGGTAGTGGTCTTCAACTGGTGGGTCCCGCTCCCAAAGTGGGTCATATTATGGGGCGTGGCAAAGCTCTTGCTGCCATGTTGGGCAACTGTGAAAGTGGGTCCCATTTTACAGGGGGCGAGTCCGAGGTGGGTCTTGGGTCTGGACCAGTTGAAGACCACTGTTCTAAGTTGCCTAACTGTAGTTTCCTATAAAACTTATGCAAACTGTCCAGAGAGCTTCTGCTATGGGGTGGTATAGAAATGTAATAAATCATCATTATCATCATTGGAGAGCAACAATGCCACAGGCTGGATAAGAGTCCAAACTCAGATTGCGAAGAATCTTAAAAGATGAAACACCACAGCTGCGCTTTGAACTTCCCTGATCCATCCTGCAATACAGATCACCACGCCTTTCACTCTTCCACCTCACGGATTATTTTTCACCTGCATGCTGGGGGATGGTGGGACACATTTTCCCAAGACCCCTGGAAGGTACAGAGTTGAGGAAGGCTGCAGAAGGGGTTTATGGAGGGCAGGGAGGAAGCAGGGAAGGACAGGTGGAGACCCATTAAAACATGTCCAAATTAAGGTGTGATGCGACCTGTGCGCGCGCGAATGCTCTAAATTCACGGCCATCCTGTAGCCCAAATCGCTTGTGCACTTAAATCAAACGCCCCCGTTTCAGAATTAAGAGAGTTGCAGTCAGCACGGCAGCTACAGCTGAACACTGGGATCCACATTCAAGACTCCATACGGCCAGCCAGAAAGCAGCAGACACGTCCTGCAGCAGCACTGGGCCCACCAGGCCTGACGCTGCCTGCTGCTACAGCATCTTTTGGGGGCTTATTTTTAAATTATTATTATTATTATTATTATTATTATTTATTTATATAGCACCATCAATGTACATGGTGCTGTACAGAGTAAAACAGTAAATAGCAAAACAGGTAAAATTATGGGGCAGCTGTCTGGGTGTGTACCTGGTGACAGGGAATTATTATTATTATTTCTCATGTTGATGATTACTACTTTATAAATCTGTTACCCCTTTCGACCACAAAAAGATGCTTATTCTCAAGTAAAACTGTACAGCATCAGCATAGCAGTAGCCAACTTCATTTTGTTCCTGTAGTCGTGACGGCGCCATGAATTCAGTGATTTTCAAATGCAAAACTGCACGTGCCCAGAGTATTTCTTTTCCTCCCCGCCCCCTGAATCAGGGCTGCCAAAGAGTTCTGTGTTGTTTCTTTGCTCTGGTGTACCAGGAATGGAGAAGAGGCTGAGAGGCACTGAATGGCAGGGAGAGGAGGAATGCGCTTCACAGCGGAAGCAATCCACACGGCCATGCAAGAAGGCCATCCTGTCCGGGCTCTGAAACTACCAAGTGACATCACTGGTTGCAATTTCTCCATCTAGGGCACTAGGCTGGCTTAGATAACAAAAGAACACAAAGGAGAAAACACACACTCGAACTACCGGCGCCTCTCCCAAAAACAACGCTATCGGTTGAGGCACCTCTTGACAGATACGGCCGCACAACCCACAAGCAAAGGGCAGAGGCACTGCGGAAAGGACCCCCTTAGGGAGGAAGTGGCTCCCGATGACTCAAAGCAAGCCAGCCAAGCTACACACCACTGGAGGTGACCAAACTTAGAAGTGAAACAGAACACCCCGCCACATCCCACCCACCTGTTTTACATGGGAGGAAAAAAAAATTCTACCTAAGTGCCGCGGCCTGCCTCATCTTCCAGAAATGTCAGCTCACAACAAGGCATCGCATTGTATCGTGGGTCCCCCACCCCACCCCAAGGATGGGTGATGGAACGACCCGAGAAAGTGCACTTCTGCGGACAGGCGGAAGCAGCCCCGTACAGAAGGTAACTTCGAATTCCACCCTCAGAGTGAAAAGCAAGGAGTTTCAGAAGGGTTAATGTGTCCAGAGCTGTCGTCTTCCACTTTGTTGCTGATGATTCAAACCAGTGGTAGCTATTTTCTTTTTCCCCTTTGAGCAATTAATTTGGAATAACTTCTCGCATGGATGATGCAAAAGCAAAACATAAAACATGAAAAACAGGGTTGTTCCACTGTTAAAATGCCACTTTGTTTTGGCTTCATGTGGCTAACCGAGTCGGAGTGGGGAGGTGGAATAAAAGGTTGCCCTTGCATGTACTGGGAGTGAACTTTCCCTGAATTGGGAGGAATCACGTGCCGAGGGTTGCAAAACAGCTTAGAATTGCAGGGAGATCATATGATCCCATAAAAGAGATCCCCAAACTCTGTTCTCTGTTCTCTCTCTCTCTCAAAGTTTGAGTAGCTGAGACTACTGGCACTAAATCTGGATGCTGTTTTCACTCTTACACCCTGAAAGGGTGACCTTTAGAGCAATTTACTAGAAAAGTGTTTTTTTAAAAAATGTGTCCCCGCCCCCCAGATGTTTTGGCCTATAACTCCCATAATCCCTCACTCTGCTGGACAGGGCTGATGGGAATTGTAGGCCAACAACTTCTGGAGAGACACAACTTGACCACTCCTGCCTGAAAAGATGCCTAGACACGGAAATGATTTGGGGTAAAATCCACCTTAAGTCCTACTTAGAGTAGACTTAATGAAATGAATGGGACTTGAGTCCCACTGGCTATGCTGGGTAGACTGATGGGAGTTGTAGGTCAAAATAACTGGAGGGCCACACACTGCCCATCCCTGCTTTAGAGAGTGAGTAACCAACCCCTTCCGTCAGAGGAGCCCACCCATGTGTTTCTGTATGAGTCACTGTTCTGGCTCTTAGAGGAGAGTTCAGCCTCTCTGCATCAGCTGAGATTGGATCGTTCAGTACTTCCCAATGCAGAAAACACAGCAGGCATACTCGGCTTGGGCAGAGGATGATTAGAATGCCAGAGCAAGGACTCGAATAAAGATGCAACGGGCAGCCTCCGCCAAAGCCCCATGTGCCTGCATCAGAAATGACTGGATGATCCAATCTCACCCAATACAAATATACAGCAAAATGTATATTTTGACAAGAAGAAAGCAGGACCAGAGCAAGGAATCATGCAGAGACACAGCATGGCAGCCTCCCCCTTGTGCTCACAGCCACCTTTAAATATTTGACTAATTTGTTCCTCAGGGCACACCAGAAGTTCTCTTGCAACACAGTCTGGGAATTACTGATCCAATTATTTATTTATTTATTTATTAAGGCAACCTGCTGGAAGACAACTTAATTTTTCTTCCTTTTCCCTCCCCATTCCTTTTTCCTTCTGTGTCATGTCCTTTCAGATTGCAAGCCTACAGGGTCTTGCTGATTTTGCAACTCACTCCAGGAGCCTTTTTTTGGCTTAGGAACAGGACAAAGATACTACAAATAAATACATTATCTTATATAAGAATACAGTAGTGTAAGGCTTATGACCCAAGATCTACCGGACCAATTTTGCTCATTTTTGTGTTGAACCGGAGCTTGAGCAGTGGAGATGTGCAGAACATTTTGAAAGCTCTAAAAAAAAACCAAGTTTGAGTTTTAATAGCAATTAATTTCTTCTGGGCCAAAAACGGGCAGGGCAGGGCAGTCCCTCCACCAGGGGAGGTGACGGATAGCCCTGCTCAGCCAATCAGGGCGGCGCGAAGGCAGGCTGGGCACAGCCGCGAAGTTAGGCTGTCACTGCCAGTGGGGAGGGGCAAAGGGGATGAATTCCCGATCCAGCCTTGGAGAATTCTAGCCTTCAAAGCCTTTAATAAAAGCCAGTGACAGCACCAGTCGGGCCTCCAAGGGGAGGGCATTCCACAACTGAGGTGCCACCACTGAGAAGGCCCTCTCCAGTGTCCCACCAGAATGCATGTCTTGCATATTTTACATTACGTTAAAGTATGCTGAAGGAAAAAGGGGGCAGTGTCCAAAACACCAGCCTATTTTAGCTTAAAAGCTCTTACCGACAGTAACGAAGTGGTAAGAGACTGGAGGAAAAATTGTACAAACGCCAAGAAATCACCAAACCATCTGGAACCAGGGGAAAATGGCCTGAGAAAGGAGGCGTGGACGTCCAGGAAATTCCAGAGTGCCGTATTTTGCTCCCAGGCCCGAAGCCCTGTACCCCTGACATGTGGATATTGGCTGTATGAATCCAGACCAATGTAAGAGGAGAGGGATTTCGCAGGAGCCTTTCCTGATCCATTCACAGTCCGATTCCTTCTTAAAAACTTAATCCATTCACAGTCTGATTCCTTCTTAAAAAAAACTTAATTTGCAACATGCTCCCAGCAAGTGGGTACAATCCTGCACAGCAAGAAGACAGCAATGCAAGCCAGAGCACTGTGTGCGTATACACACACACACACACACAGTTTGTCCAGTCCTAGGTCCAATTAGGGCAAAGGGGGGAAAAACATGCAGAAATCCATCTGCCAGCATTGCTGAGCTTACAGGAAATTAGCAAGAAGCGTTTGTGCGCTCATGTAAACATGGCCAAGAAAGAAACATGTTGGGACATCAGATAACGGAGAATCCCCCCACACCCCATGGGACGGACCAGTCATCCAATACCCTCCACTCCAGCGGCGGCTTTTTCTTGTGAGCGCTCTCCGCCCCCTCTGAGGCGGACGCTCCCGGAACATCGAGAGCGCAAAAGTCGCTACTGAAGTTACGCCTGTTTCGGCAGCCAGCTAATTCATCTCTCAACTGCAGTTAAGCAAGAGCCAGAGGTAACATCTGCGCTGGCTCCCTGTGAAGTTCACAATTTTTTAAGTGGACAGAACACAGGCCTGTGTTGGTGTCGGCTCAGATCCAAGAAACACACACACACACACACACAAAACGGAGTTGTCCACTCATCACTGAAAAATTTAAGCCAATCTATGAGATCAGCATAGGTTTGCCTAGGGAATCAAACCAAAAATCTTCCTTGGTGCTTTTTGACGTCTGCTTTTCTCAGCAAGCGCCATGTTCGAGGAGTTATCTAGTCTTGTGTGTGCTTGTGAAGGAGGAAGGCGTCTTCTAAGAACGTCGCCTGCTGATGCTTCTGTAAGCACTTGTATAATTTTATTATGTTTCTATCCTGCCTTTTCTCCGTTGGCACGGAACCCAAGGTAGCTCACGTGGTCTCCCTCCTCCTCTCCATGTCATCCTCGTAACAACAACCCTGTGAGGTAGGTTAGGAGGAGAGTCAGGGACTGGCCCAAAGACACCCAGCGAGCTTCCATGGCCAAGCGGGACTAGAACTCGGGTCTCCTGAGACCCAGTCCAACACTACATAAGGCTCCACAGCTGGAGAATGAGACTTTTAGGATATAGGATAGCAATCCCCATCCCAGACACACTGGCTCTCCAAAATAAAATAAAATACTGAAATCTATATATTTAAATGGATGTCTTTAATCTATGTATTCAACCAATACCAGACATGCTTGGGCAGCTCTCAGGGCCCTAGATGGCCCTTTAATTTTTTTTATCCTCTGAGCAACGCCAGGTGGCTGAGTCTAGTGGCCATTTTAATTCCTCAACAAAGCCCCTCATATATTAGGGTGACCATATGAAAAGGAGGACAGGGCTCCTGTATCTTTAACAGTTGCATAGAAAAGGGAATTTCAGCAGGTGTCATTTGTATGCATGTCGCACATTGTGAAATTTCCTCTTCATCACAACAGTTAAAGCTGCAGGAGCTATACTGCAGCTATACTAGAGTGACCGGATTTAAAAGAGGGCAGGGCACCTGCAGCTTTAACTGTTGCATGAAGAGGAAATTTCCCCAGGTTCTCCATATATACAAATGACACCTGCTGAAATTCCATTTTCAATACAACTGTTAAAGATACAGGAGCCCTGTCCTCCTTTTCATCTGGTCACCATATCATATATAGCATTGCTCTGGGGCACAGGGGGAAATTAAAACAGTGGCCCCCAGTCACTCATCTCAGTGGCCAGGGAATCAATTACCACTGCTATCAACAGGTGAGGGGGCTTGACAGAGTCCCCTGTAGCCTGGGATCCCTTCAAACCTGCAGTTGGACCCTTGTTATTACTGCTCTTGGTTTAGGTATTTTATATTTGGATGTCGCTTTCCTCTGCTGATATTTTCTTGGCTGCCGCCGTAACGTTTTTTAAGATGTGTTGGTATACCTCTGCGAGTTAATGTTATGAATTAATGATTTTCAACGTGTTATTATAGATTGCTTTTAATATGCCCTGAGCCGCCTTGAAAGGGCAGGGAGTTGCTGAAAGGCATCCTATAAACAAATAAATAAATGTATGTATTTATTTTATTTATTTACGGTACTTATATACCGTTCCCCATTCAGAATTTCGGAGTGGTGGACAAAATAAAATAGAATAAAAGCAGAATAAAAACACATTCAAAGTACATTTTAAAAGAAAGAACGTGCAAAATAAACCACGGCTGGTCGCTAAGGGAAGCCTTATTGGAACAACAATGTTTTTAGGAGGCGCCAGAAGGAATACAAAGTTGCCGCCTGCCTGACCTCCAGAGGCAGGGAATTCCATGAATCGGGAAATATTTTTTGGTACTTAATTCATTCTAAATCAGAACTATGTTCATTTGGCAGAATGGGAGCCAGCTACGTAAGTTACATTCTCAGCTGAAAGGGTGACTTTTTCCTCCTCTTCCCTCCCTAATCCTTTTTCCTTGTGTGATCTGTTTTTTAGGTTGGACACCTGTGGTCAAGTATTGCCTTTTATTGATTATTTGTAAGCCATTCTGGGAGGCTTTTTGGCTGAGGAGTGTGATTTTAGTCACTTCACAGTGTTTCTGGACGGATTCATCTACCCAATTAGCTGATTAGAAGTTTGGGTTTTAGTAATAAGTGATTGCTATTATACCTTCTGTGCAGTTTTGCACACTCACATATTCTTGTTTGGAAACTCAAATGCTATTATCCCCCACTCCCCTTCACATTCCAATTCAGGCGTGAAAATTCCACAAAGCCATTTTCCTAGTCACCTATGGTGAGTCAGTCCCACCCCGCAAGGGACCAAGCAAAAAAATTGGAATTTCTTTTATTTCCAGTCATGTTTGTGCCCTAAAACGTTTAAACTCAGGTATTGGTGGGCTAAATGCATAAGGACTAGTAACTTATGATTGTCTTTGTAAGGCTGCTCTATCTTATAAACCTTAGTTAATTAATAAATGAGGTCCATTGGTTTCTTACCCACATGCAGGCCTCCAGCCTGACTTTTGAGATGATGGTCCATAAAGAAATTGATCCTTCGACCCCCTCTACGTCAGGGCAAATAATCTGGTCAGGATAGGGCGGTTCAGGGAAATCCACGGAGTTACATTCGTAAGCAGCAAGCGTCACGGATGCTATGTGTGGGCCCTGTGGAGGGAGAAGAAGGGTAGACGGAATATAAAGAATTGCAATGAACAACTTCAATCCACAGATTACGATGACTCAACAAACAGCTACTAATATAATGCTTGCGGACCTATTTTGTAAGAGTGCTTGAAGCTAGCAGTAGCTACATTTCGATTCTCTAAAATATGTTGCCAAGGGATGGATGAACTCGTCGCCGGGCGCTTGCTGAAGCACCACTGGCTGCCCATCCCTACTCATTGTGCTACATGAGTCACTGGACGGCCCAGCAAGTGCTGTGGGGCTTCCCGTCTCCCTACTGAGCTGCCATTTTGTGTAAAAATGGCAGCTCATTGTTCTGAGTAGCAGCTGTAAAACCACCAATTATGCAAGTTTAGAGATGTGAATGAATGGACCATTAGTTGTCGGCAACATGGCACATTTGCCAGGCACCTCTCCACCGGGCCTGGGTCCAGCTCCAGCTGAGAGCCCCCTCCCTCCTGCTACCAACTGTCTCTGGAGAGGCCACCAGTGAGGGAGGAAGCAGCAGCCAGGCACCTCTCCACCGGGCCTGGGTCCAGCTCCAGCTGAGAGCCCCTTCCCTCCTGCTACCAACTGTCTCTGGAGAGGCCACCAGTGAGGGAGGAAGCAGCAGCCAGGCACCTCTCCACCGGGCCTGGGTCCAGCTCCAGCTGAGAGCCCCCTCCCTCCTGCTACCAACTATCTCTGGAGAGGCCACCAGTGAGGGAGGAAGCAGCAGCCAGGCACCTCTCCATCGGGCCTGGGTCCAGCTCCAGCTGAGAGCCCCCTCCCTCCTGCTACCAACTATCTCTGGAGAGGCCACCAGTGAGGGAGGAAGCAGCAGCCAGGCACCTCTCCATCGGGCCTGGGTCCAGCTCCAGCTGAGAGCCCCCTCCCTCCTGCTACCAACTGTCTCTGCAGAGGCCACCAGTGAGGGAGGAAGCAGCAGCCAGGCACCTCTCCATCGGGCCTGGGTCCAGCTCCAGCTGAGAGCCCCCTCCCGCCAACTGTCACCTGTAACTGCTGAACTTTGCAATTAAGATTGTAGTGCCTGAATTTGCTTTCCTTTTCCCCCTCCTCCTCCTCCCTCCCAATCCCCTTTCCTTTTGTGTCGTGCCTTTTAGATTGTAAGCCTGTGGGCAGGGGCTGTCAAGAAATACTTTTGTAAGCCGCCGTGAGAGCCTTTTTTGGCGTTTCCCCAAGCTAAACAGTCCCAGCTGTTGGTAACCTTCCCTCATAGGGGAGATGCTCTAGCCCCTGGATCATTTGAGTTGCCCTTTTCTACACTTTCTCCAAAGTCCTTTTTTTAGGTTTGGTGACTAGAAATGTACATAGTATTCCAAGTGTGGTCGCACCAGAGATTTGGGTAAGGGAAGTTTGACCTTGGCAGGGCTTGAGCATCAGAGAGCCCTGCTTGACAAAGTGTCAATTTCAGTTTCCAAGTATCCCTCCAGGATCCAAAGAACAAGCAGGGGGAAAAACCCTTCAATTTCAAAAGCAGCTTGCCATGTGAGTTGTGCAAGAAGGCTGTGTGTGTGTGTGGAGAGAGAGAGAGAGAGAGAGAGAATAGACATTACTGAGAAACGCAAGCCCTAAGCAAGAGCTGAGTTCTTTGCATCTTATTCTTGATCGTTAAAATTGTTTCGATATATATGTGCTGTCTACTTAGAATCATAGAATAGAAGAGTTGGAAGGGGCCTATAAGGCCATCGAGTCCAACCCCCTGCTCAATGCAGGAATCCACCCTAAAGCATCCCTGACAGATGATTGTCCAGCTGCCTCTTGAAGGCCTCTAGTGTGGGAGAGCCCACAACCTCCCTAGGTAACTGATTCCATTGTCGTACTGCTCTAACAGTCAGGAAGTTTTTCCTGATGTCCAGCTGGAATCTGGCTTCCTATAACTTGAGCCTGTTATTCCATGTCCTGCACTCTGGGATGATCGAGAAGAGATCCTGGCCCTCCCATGTGTGAATGTATGTAAAAGACCTTTATATGATGTACAGTATTGCATTTTTAATTTTATTTACTTATTGCATTTTTATACAGCCCAAGCTCTCTGGGCAGTTTTAAGGTTTTCAGTCTTTGGATTTATATATGTGTGTCTGCGTGCGCTGTCTGTTTATATGCTTTTATGCAAACGGCTTTTATATTATGTTCAATATTGCATTTTTAAGTTTTTAACCTTAGCAAGCCTTTTACCAGCTTCATGTGGTTCACCAGCTACAGCCTCTCCTGGGCATGGATAGCTTGGCCAGGCATTAGTAACCTCAAGGCTAGATTACTGCAATGCACTCTATGTGGGGCGGCCCTTAAAGGTTCTCTGGAAACTGGAGCTGGTGCAGAACGCAGCAGCTTGGCTGTTGTAGGAAGCTGCCATTTTTAAGCATGCAACTCCTTTGCTGAGTGAACTGCACTGGCTGCCTATTTGCTACCGGGCCAGGTTAAAGTTCTAGTATTAGTGTTCAAAGCCCAAAACAACTTGGGACTAGGATACCTGAGGAGTGCCTTCTCCCTCACCAACCTGCCCAGCAACCAAGGTCATCTGAGGACATGTTCCTGGTGCTTCCATATTAGCCTACAGTCCGACTGGAGTCCACCAGGAGAAGAGCCTTCAGTGTGGTGGCCCCCTTCCTATGGAATTCCCTGCCTCTGGAGGTCAGCCAGGCGCCAACCTTGTATTGCTTCCAGCGCCTTCTGAAAACGTAGTTTCAGGAAGCTTTCCCCGAATGACTGGCCGTGGTTCTATCAGAACTTTGCTCTTTTAAAAATGTATTTTTAATATGTTTTTATTCTTTCATTCTATTTCTTGTCCATGCTTTGATTTCTTTGGATGGGGACTGGTATATAACTATTGTAAGTAAATAAAAATAATAAATAAACCGCCCGGAGAGCTTTGGCTGTTGACGGCGATATAGAGATTTAGTAAACGACACGAAAAAACAAACAAACTCCCAGCCACCGTGCAGAAGGAAGACATCTTATCTCCTTCCATTAATTACAGGGCAGGATTTGGTCATCATCTCTAGAGAACATGTTTATACAGTGGTCTCCCCCCCACACACACCTTGAATGACTCATGGGCTGTTCCGGTAGCAAGGGGTCATGATAAGCTGCTGACGCTACCTCCCTTGCTACAGAGAAAGGATTGGAGGATCAAGGAGGAGGGATGAAGAAAGAAAGAAAGAGAAAGGCTAATGACTCACATTTCCAGCCCTACCTTAATGAGCCTCTCCAAGCGCCTTGGCCATTATTATTTATTTATTTATTTATTTATTTATTTATTTATTTATATAGCACCATCAATGTACATGGTGCTGTACAGAGTAAAACAATAAAATAGCAAGACCCTGCCGCGTAGGCTTACATTCTAATAAAATCATAATAAAACAATCAGAAGGGGAAGAGAAGGCACCAAACAGGCACAGGGGAGAGTAAAACTAACAGTATAAAAGTCAGAGCAAAATCAAGTTTTAAAAGCTTTAGGAAAAAGAAAAGTTTTTAGCTGAGCTTTAAAAGCTGCGGTTGAACTTGTAGTTCTCAAATGTTCTGGAAGAGCGTTCCAGGCGTAAGGGGCAGCGGAAGAAAATGGACGAAGCCGAGCAAGGGAAGGCGAGAAACATGGCATCAGAGGAGCGAAGAGCACGAGCGGGGCAATAGTGTGAGATGAGAGAGGAAAGATAGGAAGGAGCTAGACAGTGAAAAGCTTTGTAGGTTAACAAGAGAAGTTTATATTGGATTCTGAGGTGAACTGGAAGCCAATGAAGAGATTTCAGAAGTGGAGTAACTACCAACTGACCCAAAGCTGTACTCCAGACTTTGGAGTTGGAAAGCTGGCTAGCCGCTTGCCACTGAGCAACGCTGCTACGGTGAGCAGAGCGCATGGGACGGTCAAGGGCGGTTACACTATACGGAAGTGGTCGTTTGCGTCAAAAGTATCAACGACGCGGCACGACTGAATCATCACTGATGCAGCAGCTGCAGAGGTGGCTCTTAGGAAGGCCTTCATAAGGAAGGGAGATAGGTCTCTGCCCCGAGGAACCTACAACCGAAATTCAGATGGGGAAAGGGAAGCACAGCTGACTTTCAGGTCAGTTCCCTTGCGGAATGGAAGGCAGAAGCTGCACGGGAGAGGTGGGTTTTGAGCTAGAGTTTGAAGGAAGAGAGAGAGAAGGAAAAAGAAAGGTCACGCTACATTCAGGGAGGCATAAGAGGCAGCAAAGGAGAAAGAGCAGAGACTTAAGGGAGCAGGAATCCATTGGGGTGGTACATTACAGCAAAGATGCCCATACACAGCCTTCTCCAACCTGATGCGCTCCAGATGTGTTGGGCTTCAACTCGCGTAGGAGGCACCAGGCTGGGAAAGCCGCTATAAATACATGAGTATTTAAGCAGGGGTGGTGAACTGCTTTCGGCCCATGTTGAATTAATTTTCTCGAGGGCCGCATTTCAGCATTGGCCAGAGCCAAATGCAAAATGGAGCAGAGGGCGAAATATATATATTTTTAATTTAAAACATTTCTTGGTCGCCTTTCAGGGCAGAAGCCCTCCCATATACGAGCATATTTCAGCATTCGGTAGCTAAATCTTTAGTGAGGCATTACAACCTCTCAGAATGGGGCGGAGGGGGAGATGCAAAACCTGGGAATATGCAAATGATCAGCCTCCAAGGGAAAAGGGGGCGGGGCTATCTGAGCAGGCTCAGAGGGCTAAGTTAGGCCCTGGGTGGGTGGGGCTTGCTTTGGTCCACGGGCCAAGGTCAACTACCTCTGGTCTAAAGTATTTGAAAATATGCCCTGGAAGAATTACATGAGAACATCAGAAGTGCCCTGCTGGATCAGACCAAGGGTCCATCTAGTCCAGCACTCTGTTCACACAGTGGCCAACCAGCCATTGGCCAGGGATAAACAAGCAGGACATGGTGCAACAGCACCCTCCAGCCCATGTTCCCCAGCAACTGCTGCACACAAGCTTATTGCCTCGAATACTGGAGATAGCACACAACCATCAGGGCTAGTAGCCATTGATATGTGTCTGTTTGACCACAGAACAAGAAGAGCTGTCCAATGGGTTTGGGGTTCAAGTAGTTCGTTTTTACTCAAGTCCTTATCAGATCACAAGCTTTGTTTTTCCCCCTTTCTGGATGAAAAGCATACATTCCCCACCCACCCCAAATGTACATCTCAGTCAATTTTCCAAAGGCACGTATTCTTCTATTGATTAAGCGTATTTGTGTGCATTTTTCCAATGTGCACATGCCGTTGAACGCATTTGGGGGTAGGGGCTTGAATCACACTGCAGCGTTGAAAATGGATGGTCTTCGAGCACAGATTGTGTCGGAGTTCATGTTCGGTTCGGAAGGCGCAAACTGGGGTAAGTCCTGATCCAAACCAGACTGAAACTAAATTTGTCCTACATCCCCCCCCCCCCCCCCCGTTCAAAGTGGCAAACCAAAGTATTGGGGTGTCCCTTCCTCTGTCCCCTGTCCCCACATTGCATCTGCACAATGGTGCTACTCAAGAGAGTCGGCTCAAAAAGTTGGCAGGAAGAAGAAGTTAATGCAGGGGCGAGCAAAAGATGGCATTTCAGAAGAGGAGCTGAAGGCTGGATTTATTTAGTCCTGTCCTTCCACAGAAATACAAGCAATTCTATAATGCGAGAGGACAGTGTAAAGGCTTGAGCTCTGGAGCCCACAAAAACCACTCTGCAACCAGATTGAAAAATAAGATGTAAAAGAGTCTTTTATAAGGAGAGAGCGTGGCACGCTCAGATTCACAGAAGTGAGGAATCCGGAGTTTGGCACAAACCAATGGGATTCCACTCATCTGTCTTGCTGCTAGCTCAAACTTAAGAGGCCTCCATTATGTACATGATAGGCTGGAGGAAAGGGGCTGTTTTCATCGTCTTGGCTACCAAGTTGAGTATTTATATATCCAGTTTTATATTCCAGTTGAGCATTTATATATCCAGTTTTATAGTCCAATAGTCAAGACGAAGAGAAATGGTTTTTTGGTTCAAAGGTGGTTGAAGATACTAGTTTTGTTCAGAAGCTGTTAACCATGGTTTCCTGGTTCGGACTAACTGGGAAACTATGGTTAAAGGAAGGCTCCTGAATTTCGTTGGGACACACTGAGAAAGGAGGAGAAAAGGGGCCGGGTGCACAGGCAAAAGGTCTGTCCATACTGTGGCTTATTAAGACAAGATGCGATCTTTGGTGTCAAGGACAGGCACGGTTGGGCACCGTGTCAGGATGGGACCGAGGCTCCCTGATTTGGTTTCAGATTTTGAGTCAAATTCGGAGGCAGAGTTAGAAGAGGAACAGTCACAGAGCAGGGGAGGAAGAGTCCTAAGACTCTCCAGAGGTCAAGGATGAATCTTCCCAGGAGGTTATTGAACAAAAAGCCCAGGTTCAGGGACCGTCTCCCCGCAACCCCACCAGTGAGAACTTAGTCTCTGTCGGAGGGGGAACGAGCGCCGGAATTGGCAGACCACAGACTCTGCTACAGAGTTAAGCGGGTAGTGCTGAGAGGAGGTGGGAGGCAGTAAGCCAGACCCTCTCACACAGCGCAGAGTTAAATTATGGAACTCACTACCACAAGTTGTAGTGATGGCCACCAATTTGGATGGCTTTAAAAGGGGGTTGGATAAATTCCTGGAGGCAAAGGCTATCAATGGCTACTAGCCCTGATGGTTGTGTGCCATCTCTAGTATTCGAGGCGGTGAGCCTGTGTGCACCAGTTGCTGGGGAACATGGGTGCTGTTGCACCATGTCCTGGTTGTTCAACCCCGGCCGATGGCTGGTTGGCCACTGTGTGAACAGAGTGCTGGACTAGATGGACCCTTGGTCTGATCCATCAGGGCACTTATGTTCTTAAGAGCCTGGTAAAAACCTGTCAGGCTCGGCAGGAAACCATCCATTTAGTTGTTAGGCCTTCCTTGTTTAGCAAATTAGGCTTAGAGGACTGCTCCCGGCCTTCACAGACACTGGAGGTGAGTAGAGGTGTGGATTGCACAGCGAATCTGTGTTGCCTCGCAGGTCGGTGCGAGGGCTTGGAACCTTGACATGAGGACCCACACTGAAGCAGGGGCTCACTGACCAGATAATGGTAGCAGTGAGGAAGAGGCAAGCAAGCGCCAGTAATGATAAGAAAGAAGATGGGTATGAGCAGCCGGTGACAGTGGTGGTGAGAAGACAGATCACTGAGGGAGGGGCCCATGGAGGTCATCTCATCCAAGGCCCCGTCCCCAAAATATGGAGCCGGCACTGTTCCAAATACAAAGCGGAAGTCTGGAACCTGCATAAACCCTGCCAAAGCAAGCCAGCCTGTGGCCTGGTTCAAAATAATGAAAGAGAACAAAGACCAAGCTACGAACTTGAAGCCCTGCATTTCGACAACTGGAAGTGTTGCTCAGTCTAGCACACTAGCACCACCATCAACTAGCACACCAACAACCCCTACCGTCACAGTAATTGTGCATTGTAACATACAACCACAGTTCATTGTATTTCAGCTACGGAAGCTGTCCGGAGAATTCGTTGAAGGGCTGAGCAATAAACACATATGAACGCATTCATGGCCATAAGGACTAGGAACTTGCGCTGTTGTTTTAATTTATTTTAAAGGGGAGTTCGGATTGGGAATGACGTTCTGCATTTGGGGAATTACACCCACCAAGGATAGAATAGCACAGGAGGTATTATAAAGGTGCCGGAGATAAGCGATCACATTATCGCTAATTTCCCGAGAAATATGCCGTGTGCGTTATGAAGTGCAAAGGGCAGGTGCTGACAAGAGAGGGGTGAGGTGAAGTCAAGCCATTGGGAATCCGGATTGAAAATTCTTTGATGACTTGGGTGCAAAACATTTGGTTGCCACACACTTGAGAGAAGACCCTCAGGAGCCTGTGGTTAGACTGGAATTTGACTAGTTTGGAATCTGAGGGGGTGAACGATAAATCAACATGACACAAGACTTGGTCATCGAAAGATGAAGTTTCTCTTCTTTTAACACCCACCCACCCACATTTTTCAGAGCCAGATTTTTTGGAGGTAATACGGGAACATTTTTCTAACAACTGCGTCTAAACTTACAAGAACAGTTTTTTTTTAAAAAAATAAAATCCAAAGCTTTGACAATTAACATTTCAGGAGGTTAACGTTCGTTCAGGTCTTTGATAAAGTATTTAATTTCAGAAGGATGGCAGCAGGGGAACATGGAGCCTGATGACAGACTGAAATTCTAGCCGAAGATTTCGAGTGTGCATTCCTCAAATAAATTTTGCCCCAAGGTAGCAGGAGCGTTCTTTCAGAAATGCTGACTAACAGGAGAAAGGAAATAGAAGAAATACTTTAATATCAGTTACCTAAGAGAAGAAACAGCAAAGACCACGAAAACTGATGGCTACGAAGCTCAACCAGTTAGGCTATACCCAATGTTAGACTCCTTGAAATTAATGGGATACAAGCTAAATTGGTGGATTAATCAGTTCAAGGATGAGTTGATGGTGGTCAACGCTGACAGGAGATGTTGTCAATTAAGGGAATATTTTGCCACGGTGGAGGGTTATTTTTATTCTGATGTGTTGCCATAATAGGAAATCACAGACATCCCGAATTAAAGATGGCTTCCATTTTCCTCACAGCTGTCAAATTAAAGATGGCTTCCCCAAAACTAAAGATGGTTTCCATTCTCCTCACAACTGTCAAATTAACAATGGCTCCCCCTGAATTAAAGATGGCTTCTATTCTCTTCACAACTGTCAAATTAAAGATGGCTCCCCTCAGATTAAAGATGGATTCCATTCTCCTCACATCTGTTAAATTAAAGATGGCTTTCCCCCTCACACAAATTAAAGATGGCTCCCAATCTCCTCACAGCTGCACCAAAGGAAAGGGAGTTGAGTACACAACCCCAAGGCTCACCCACATAAGGATAAACCATAGCTTAGCATGACATCCAAATAAAACCACAAAGTCTTTATGTCTGTTAATATCCTCAGTTCTCTTACATCTATTAATTCAACCAGAAGCATTCCATCAGCTCAAACTGAGATAGTTTTATTTTTATGGGGGGGGGGAGAGGGCAACCTGGCCTCACAGAAATTACTGGAATTACCTTTTTCATCTCATACTTAAGATGACCGAACTTGATACGATCAAAATACTACTAAAACCACAGGCCCCCAAAATCATTCCCAACGCCAAGAGGCGGCAGTCTAAAAAAAGGGTATCTCTGCTTTGCCGTGAAACATTCTTAAAACATTGGGTTTTCTCTTTAGTGATGTGGGATTTTTTAAGGCTTCGGTCGAAGTCTCAACGTTAAGTGTGTGTGTCATTCAGTGTGTGATGAAGAGAAGCAACAGCAATTTTCTCATGGGAAAAAATGGCCTGCTCACCTCACCACAATGGGCGACTCATCCCCCTCACACCCTCCTTGCCCCTCCTCAAAAGCTGCCAAGCCTGGTTGAGGCAACGTGTTATTTTTAGGATGGGCAAAGAGTCGACACAAAGCCAACTGTCCGGCCGAAATCGGGAACAGGGCAGGTCAAAATGCTGTCACTGATTCCTCCCGACCTCTTACTCATGCGCTTTCTTTCTCTCGCTCATATCCCCAGAAGCAGTCCGAAGCACCATTACTCAGCGAGAGGCCCCGATGAAATCGCTGACTGCCAAATAAGCTCTCATGACAGTGACAGATGCATCCTCCTCCACGAATTGGTCAAATTCCCTCTTAGAGAAGCCTAAGCTAGCCATCAACACCAAGTTAGCTATGCCACGGTTTCCACCAATTCATAGGACAGTACAGCATTAAAAATACAGCATCAAAATATCCAAAATTTAAAGCAATTTAGAAAACTAAGAACAGTTTCAATGAAATACTAGACCTATTTAGATGACTGGCGTAAATGCCCCAGCATAGGTCATTAAAGGCTTGGGTGTGGAGGGCATGGCGCCGAAAGGAGAAGAGTGTAGGCCCCAGGAGGGCCTCAGTGGGGAGCCAATTCAAGTCGGGGGCCACCACTGAGAAGACCCTCTGTCTTGTTGCTAACCCTCTGAGCCTCCCTTGGAGGAGGCACTCGGAGGAGGGGCCCAGATGCTGATTGAGTGTCTGGGTATGTTCAGGCTGGGAGAGGCATTTCATCAGGTATTTGGTCCTGAGCTGTATAAGGCTATAACTATTATTGTTGTTAAATTATTATTATTACATTTCTATACCATCTCATAGCCAAAGCTCTCTGGGTAGTTTACAAAAACTAAAAATACATTAAAATACATTATACAAAGTGTAAATCCATTTGCACAAAACCATACAGACAGCACATGCAAAGACAATGTATACCTTTAACAGTTTCAAGCTATCAGCTGTGAGACAAATCCACCACCTGATTCAATACTCATCATACGGTACCAAAGCCTGAGAGAAAAGTCTTGACAAGGGCTAGGCGGGGCCTTACCAGGGAGATCATTCCATAATTGTGGGGCTCCCACCAAAAAGGCCACTTTCCAAGCCTCCCTTGGAAGAGGCACCTGGAGGAGGGCCTTAGATGCAGAGATGTTTCTAGCGTTATGAGCGGGAAAAACACCCCACATCTCTCTACACAGTTTGTTCATCCATGGTATGAGATACGGCTGCTTTCTCCCACCCCAATGCCATCCAGATGTGCTGGATCTCAACTCCCAGCACCCCCAATCCAGGGTGCTGAGAATTGTAGCCCAACACACATCTGGAGGGTTCCATGTTGGAGAAGGCTGGAGGACTTCAACCCCAACTTGAATGACGCATCTGGAGGAGAACAGTTGTAAAAGACCATCTGGGTGGGTGCTGCTTGCTTGGGGCCTTCGTGGCTGACAGGAAAATGACTAGAATCAACTCATTTCTTGTAGACTGTAGAGAAATGGCAATTATTTCACATTAACAAGGAGTCAAGACATAGATCATAGGCTGAACTGCAAAGACTCCCACGCCCAGGAGTTCTTGGCTGTACACACAGGGAGCAAAACTTCTAAGTACAGCAAGGCTCGTTTGGATTCGGCAGCCATCTGGATCAGTGGTTTTCCAAGCTGTGGCGTTCCTAGGAATCCTGGAGACCCTTAGATATTTCTTGGGGGTCCCTCAATAAAACCAACACCGTCGAACAATCCTCTCGCCAGTAGAGACCTTCCCCTGCCAGACAGCATGAGGTGCTTTCAAGGGCAAACACCTAGCTTGCATGGAGAGGGATCTGGGTGCAATTAAGATAAACAATTTAAGGCTTTAGTGTTATCTTTTTTTAACAATAAAAAAAGAGGGAGAGTTTAAGGCTGACCCTATCTTTTATTACTGAAAAAAATCAAGGTTCTAGACCTCATGACAACCAAGAGAAGCTTGAAAACACGCATGGGAGGCTCAGAGTAAGCTGAGCAGTTTCTGGTCATCACAGGCGGTGTTCCATGATTCTGAACAGCCATTTGTGCCCCTTGCACATAATTTGTCATTTTCCCTTTGTCTTTCACACAGCCAAAAATGTAAGATTCTAAGCAGCTTGGGACAGAGACCCTGGAACTAATATTATTCTATAAGCAACTTCCACTTCAAAGTGCTCTTTTATCGGCCGGGTTCTTTAAAAACTTCCCCCCCCCCACTCGCTTTCTGTATTCTACTTTTTAAGTTTGCCAGCCAAGCTAGAATCTATTTCAAAGTTGGCCAGAATAAAATACTTTCAATAAATAAGTATCGTTATTATGGTGTTCACGGCTATCAACGCACAAAGTGGTGTTTTTTTTTTAAAAAAAAAATGTAATAAGTAGTAATACTAAATAACATTGAAGTAAAAGAGAAATAAAATAATAAAACTATAAATACAAAAATAAAGCAATACAGAAATAAAATATTTATTTATTTATTTATTTATTACATTTCTCCGCTGTGGCACCCCGGTTGTGGAATGAGCTCCCCAGAGAGGTCCGCCTGGCGCCTACACTGTACTCCTTTCGTCGCCAGCTGAAGACCTTTTTATTCACTCAGTATTTTAACACTTAATTTTAACTTAAATTTAAATCTTACTGTTTTAACTCTGTATTTTAACCTTATATCAATTTTGCTGCGTGGTTTTATCCTGGTTGTGCTTTTTATATTGTATGTTGCATTTGTGCTTTTAACCTGTTGGTTGTTTTATTATGGTTTTAATTTTTGTGAACCGCCCAGAGCGCTTCGGCTATTGGGCGGTATAAAAATGTAATAAATAAATAAATAAATCATATACCGCCCCATAGCCGAAGCTCTCTGGGCGGTTAACAGAAATAAATAATAAATTCATCACCATCCGTCTGCTAACAGAAGCAGAATTACTTTAACCCAAAAATAAAAATGAAAATGCAGCTGCTGTCTGTGAAGAATTTATTCCCGGCTTCTTAAAAAGACCAGGCCAAATTTTGGTGCAGGCAGGTCTTGCATCTCTCCAGGAGTACAGTTTCCAGAGTCCAAAGTGCTGCCTAAGCGCTACCCGGAGCTCTGGGAAAAGAGCCCCCCACCCACCCCGGTCCCGCCTCGGCCTCTAGGTCACTATCACAGACTGGGGCGGAAGCGATTTCTGAATGCGCCATGCTAGGGTTAAGCGTTTCAGGAACCCCCGGTCCATTGTGAACGGAATGGTGACCAGGGAGAGGAAGCGGCAGAAAAAAATCACGGAGGAAGCCCTCGAGACAGATGGAAATCGCAAAACAATACTCATACAAAAATAGTGGGGGGGGGGCGGGGGGGGAGAAGAGAACCAGGCACCGTTTCAAGACTTTTAAATCATGTTCCGGATCCTCTCCCTAAACCCAAGGCATTTTCTCTCCAACTCCCTCTCGCTCGCCAGTAACCTGACCTCAGTTCAGCGCCAGTGGCGACAATGCCAGGTTTGAGATAGGCGGAGGGAAGAAGGAGCTGCCGCGGGAAGGAAAAGCCGCGCTGAATCACTGAAGAACGTGTTTATTTAAATGTTTTTAAGAGGACACAAAGAAAGAAAGACGCGGCCCTAAAACCTGGGGAGGGTAGTGCGCAAGAGAACTGGCTGCATGTGGAGACAGAGCCGGCGAGCAGGCGATGGGAAAGGGAGGCTGCGTGGGTGTGCGCATAGGCGCAGCTGCGGAACACGTGTTCAGTGCGCCAAGCCAGAGATGGGCAGCCCGGGACTAAATGGACCGGCGGACTCCCCGGAAAGTACTTTGTTATCTGGAAAGGCAAATCACGGCCTGGCTGGATTGGGACGCTCCTTTAACGATGGGTGAACCCAGCCTTCTAAATGAATGCTCAGAAATATGTCCTAGCAGTGTAAGAGTAAAAGGTGGTGTGTTTTTAAGGGTAGGGAGAAAATGGAGGAGATGGGAACACGCAAAAGGTACAACATTGGGGCCAGCTTCTGTCGGATCCACCCCCACTCACCCAGCCGGGAGATGAGAAGGGGAGGCAGGGACATTCATAGAATAGCAGAGTTGGAAGGGGCCTACAAGGCCATAGAGTCCAACCCCCTCCTCAATGCAGGAATCCACCCTAAAGCATCCCCGACAGATGCTTGTCCAGCTGCCTCTTGAAGGCCTCTAGTGTGGGAGAGCCCACAACCTCCCTAGGTAACTGCTGAAAAAATGTACCTATTTTCCCCATCACCTCTTCCTTCCCCGTTCCTCTTTCCTAGTGTGTCATGTCTTTTTTAGATTCTAAAGCCTGCGGGGCAAAGACCGCCTTGTTTTGCGGATTGATGGAAAGCCGCTCCCTTTGGGCTGAGGAGCGGGACAAAAAATAACAATAGTAGTAATTAAATAAATAAAGCGTTAAAGTGGGTTGTCAGTTTACACAATGTAAGTTTGACAGGAGGCTTTGAAGAGCTTAGCAAGTATTACTGGGTATCTCAAAAGTTGTCTTCAAACAGCTTTCTTGCTGGGGGCATCCCACTTCTGGAGATTTCTCCCCCGGGATGTGGGGGGTTGGTGCCCCACCCTGATGACTTTTTCAGCCCCTGGCACATTTTTTTTTTTTGAAAGAAAAAAATTCAAAGGGTTTTTATTTTATGCTGCTTTTATCTCCTGTTCGTTTGGTTCTATGGCTCATACGCATTGACTTATTTTAACGTGTAGGCTATCCTAAAGTATATATTGAAGGGTGGCCTCAAAAATTCCTCAAAAAGAGAAAGGCTTGGGACCACCATACCTGACGGAACGCCTCTCCCGACATGAACCTACCCGTACACTGTGCTCAACATCTAAGGTCCTCCTCCGAGTGCCTCCTAAGAGGGAAGCTTGGAGGATGGCAACAAGGGAGAGGGCCTTTTCGGTGGTGGCCCCACAACTGTGGAATGATCTCCCCGATGAGGCTCGCCTGGCGCCAATACTGTTATCTTTCAGGCGCCAGGTCAAGACTTTTCTCTTCTCCCAGGCATTTAATAGCATCTAACAACACTAAGTTTGTTTTTTAACGGACCCCAGAACTGTTGCTTAAATGGATACTGTTGTTTATATCCACAAACACAGCACCAAGTACATCATTGGTGCTATATAAATAAATAAATAATAATAATGTATATTGTTGTTTCTATGTTTTTGATGGTTTTAAATTTTGTATATTTTAAATGTTTACTGTTTTTAACTTTCGTAAACCGCCCAGAGAGCTTCAGCTATGGGACGGTATATAAATGTAATAAATAAACAAACAAACATTGTGCCACAAATCCATTCCTTCACGTTTTCACTTGCTGGAAATTTATCTCTGCAATGAGGACTAGAAACCTAGACTACAATCTACACAAGCGACTGCAGCTGCTCTGGTTTCAATGGGAGTCAAACACGTTCTAACTCTCTCACCGAAGTTAATGGGACATAAAGGCCCTTAGTTTTGGTTGGGTAAAATAAAACCCCTTTCCTAGATTCTATAGAAATTTGATTTTGAAAGCAAGCTTCTAGTTAACTGAGATATTTTTTTAAAAAGCGCAAGCAGCGTCCATGACACAGGCATCGACGCTGGGTCCCAACACAGATAGAAATCAACAGTGCTCCCACACTTGGAATAATGCGCACAGTTCTGGTTGCTGGACCTCAAAAAAGATATTGTAGAGTTAGAAACCATGCACTAAAGGCCCAGCAAGATGATCAAGGGGCTGGAGCAACTCCCCTAGATGGAAAGGTTGCAATGTTTGGTGAGTCTGGAGTGGGGGCGGAAGGGGGGGGAATGATGGAGATGTATAAACTGGCGCATGGAACGGTTTCGGCACAAACATTTCAGAAATCAAAGAACAGCACTCCCCGTTGGCAACCTGCGGTCAAGATGCCCTTCACTGCCCTCTGCAGTTCCTCATTGCCGCATTTCTGAAGAATTAAAAAAAAGCAAAGCTAATTTCTGAGAAAGAGAGAGAGGGAAGCCCAAAGAGCTGCGCAACGAGAACGAAACAAGCCGAAGCGTGAATGCTCACAGGCACACAGCCCCGAAGGTGTTAAGTCCGAGGAAGGGGAAACTTTCATGTCTCGAGGGCTGCCTGTTGGGGACCACAGGATGATGCTGGGCTGAGCCACCCCTTCCTCTCCTCCCTGTGCAACCCCACTTCTCTCTCACACACCTTCTCTCTCTGGGCCACTCCTTGTCTCTACCCCCTTCTCTCTCTGGGCCACCCCTTGACTCTACCCCCTTCTCTCTTTGGGCCACCCCACTTCTCTTTGCCATTTCTCTCTATCCCCTTCTCTCTCTGGGCCACTCCTTGTCTCTACCCCCTTCTCTCTCTGGGCCACCCGTTTTTCTCTACCAAGTCTTTCCTCCCTGCCCACAGGGCTGCTAGGGGATGGGCATATCTTTCTTGCCAGTGGTTTGAATCAATTGTTGGCAGAGAGCTTTTGACATCATGCAGAGGGGCACGTGTATCCTAGGGCCTCAGGTCATCCACCCAGGGGGTTAAACAGATGCACAGATTTCAGCAAATCCATTTGACAGCCAGCAACAGCCCTTTGGTAGGGACCCTTGTTCAGCATGACATGGGATTGTACAAGTTGGCGGGGTCTTGGAGATCACCTAGTCCATCCCACTGCTCGATCAATGAAATACAGAGTTAAAGCATCCCCGACAGATCCAGCAGACCTTCAGGAAGGGAGAGCTCCCCACGCAAGGGACTTGGCCAAAGGAGAGAGGTTAAGAGTTGGCTAGTAAACCAGGCCAAAAATCTGTACAGCCCCTGTATTGATTGATTGACTGATTGATTGAGGGGACAATCCGAGGCATGTTTACACAGCATGCTGAGAGTCTTATGAGTTGTAGACCTTTTTTCTGACTTAAACGTGCATATGATTGCGCCTTTAAAGCATTTTAAGCCGCCTTTCAGCAAAGGGGTGGTCTAAAAGAACACAGTGAACAACCACTAATATAAAACAGCCGTAAAAATAAAGCACATGAAACAGAACAGGAAAGGGGGGAAATGACCATATGTACCAGACGCAGATCGAATCTGGAAATAAACTAATCTCAAAATAAATTTGAGAGGTATTTTGGTTTTAGTGCCGTTCTAGAAATCAGTCATACGCAGAAAAGGTTACAATGTAGGTACCAGGCAAGCCCCCCTGGGGAGTGTATTCCAGAAACGGGGTGCCACCACTAAAAAGCTTTTCTCTCGTACCTCGCCTCATGTGGCAGGGTCAACTGGAGGAGGGACTCAGACAATTATCTTAATGTCCGGCTAGGCAAATAATAGAATACCACAAAAACTGTACTGGGTTCCTAGACTTTCAACTCTCTCCTCTTCTTTACTACCCAACAGCTTTCCCTAACCTAGCGACCTCCAAAATGTGGTAGAGTGCACCTCCCCAATACTGCCAGTCAGTTTAGCTAAGTATGCTGGCAGGGGATGATGGGGACTGTAGTCCATGGTTTGGTGTCAGGTTGAGGAAAGCTGTTATGCACGGAGGACTCAGACGAAGAAAACTGCATACATTCCTTCACGGTGATACAAAAAGCTCTTTATTCCGAGAAGGGAAAACACTTTGCACACACTCAATGGCATTTTGCTCCACTTAAGTCACTCTGTGGAGGTCACATGGAGCCAGAACCTCCGAAAAGAAGACTGCGGCAACCACACTGTCGCCCTGGCACGGCTTCTGGATTCTTCTACAGCAAGCAACGATGCATGTTTGTTCCAGTCGGAACTCATCCCGGGCGACTATTCCCACCCTCTGTTTTTTGCATGACTACACCCCTGCTGCCCGGATCACTCGCTCCAGCTTAAATGGCGCGACAAGCATCTGGGTACCACAAGGCTTTGTGGTCACGTCAGGCGTGGATTAAGTGCCGGGTCTGGAACAAGCGCCCCTCGCCAGACACCGCGTGCAAAAAACCCGAGAACACCAGAAGACCAAGCCGTAGGTCATGCAGTAACACCGAACAGCTGGTTTTGAGCCGTCGCTACGCCTCTCCCCTGAATCCCCCCCCCTTCCTTTGGGGCAATCTCGGGGAGTTGAGCAGCCAAGCCCTGGAGCTGACGCCTGCCACTAAAGGAGAGCGTCGCCCTGCCACACGCGACGGGGGCGTGGAAGTTGCGGGCGCTGCCGATGCGAGACGCGACTCAGCCGCTGAGATGTGCCACGACAACACGGGGATTTCCAAAGCACCATGAAGGAAAGCGCCGTCTGGACCACCGGCGACGCCTCTGCTTTTACGCAGACGTCTGACTGCGCGCCCGAACCCAAACCCGGCCTGAAAAATGAGGAGGGCTCCTAAACATGACAGGCCTTCGCGCGAGTTGGCAAAGGCGGCCGGCAGCGCTCTTGCGCTTTCTGAAGCCGAAGGACAGCTCGCCTCGGCAGGGGCGAGACACGCGCAGCAGCGCTGATTCTTAATTATAACCGAAAAGATGCAGTCAGCGGTTGAGGGCTCGAAGGTTTCACATGCTCTCGGTCGTCCCTAGAGCAGCCCTGCCAGGTAGGTCAGAATCAACAACCCCATATTAGAGGAGGGAGGCGGCGGCCCTATGAGACGGCGCCTTCTCCAAGCCCACCTATTCAAGCCGTAGCAAAAGCAAAATTTATGAGAGTTGTGGGCAGGGTTAGGGTGAGCCACAACTGCGATGGGCAGACTGCAGCCTTGCAGGATCGATTTTGGGGGGGTTGTTTTTCCTAGAATGCTGACATTAAAGCATTCTAGAGCAAGCCATACATGTTGAATTAAAGGAGTCTACGCTCAAGAGCTTGTTTTGAATGCCAGAACTGAACAGAGCTAGCCATCTCTCCATGTAAAAATCTACACCTCCCCCCCACCCCCGGTTTAATTAATCTCTTAATTTGCCTGGGGGGGGGAGCAGGCAAGAGAAAAATAATGTTGTTGCTGTTATTGTTCAACAATCGGGCATCGGAAATCCTCGGAAATCGACTGCAAATTATCCACAGATCAACCAGTAGATCCAAATGTCGCTTACAGCTCAGCCTTAGAATTTATGGCAAAAGGAGAGACAAAGTGCCCCTGAAGGGCAGCGCGCATCTCCAGACGAGATGACAACGTCACCCGACAAACTTGGACCCTGGCGTTTCTCTTACTGCAGAATTAAAAAACTACCTTTCTACACAGCGGACCCCACGAGGCACAGAGTTTAGTTCTCTGTGTCTCATGTTTTAGCTCCGCTTACAGCGTCTACAGGCAGAAGCAAAACAAAACTGAAACTATAAAAGAAGAGAAGGTTTTGTCACCGCTGACCAGGCCAACGGCTCCATCTAGCGCCCAGGATGAGCAAGGGTGAGGACAAAGTTTTGTCAGAAATCTGTGCAGCGTCATTATCTCGGGGAATTTTAAATCATGACTCTTCACGTCCTGGCGCGTTCACAGAGACACCAAGCGGTAGGTTCAGGCAGTGTTCTGCGCTCCAGAATTGAAAACCATAAAAACAGCTCAAGGCAGAAGGGTGCATTTTACTGAAACAACATCTGTAGGAGAAACAGCCGGACGGCTTTTATGCAACGCAGAACTTTGTGTTCAAATGTCATCCACTTTGCCTAAGCAAAGGATGACCACACCGACAGTTGGCCCAATAAGGTTATCATCTTGCTACTTGTGATCTTTAATTTTCTGGGAGCAGATAAGGAAAGGCAATGCTAAAAAATGCTAAAACCCCCCATCATTCCCAGGCAGCATGGGAATGACGGGAGTTGTAGTCCAGCACATCTGAAAGGCATCAGGTGGGGGAAGGCTGTTATAGATGCACGTGGTAAATGGTAACACACACGGGAACAACTCACATTAACAGCACATACACACACAGACATATAACACTTTTGCTTACCAAGTAGAGCAGAAAGGTATGAAGACCCGTTCCAAGTCCGACCGAGGACAGGATCCCTAAGCCTACCCAGTAGGTACACCATAAGAGCTTTTTCTCCATATAAAGCACATACTGAAAAGGAGAGAAAAGAAAACTAAGATGTTGACGTTTTCCACCAGAAAGCCCCGCGATACAGAAACACAGGTCGAAAGAAGCCTAAGTGGAATTCTAGGCTGCTCAGAGAAAAGGATCCGCAGCAGGCTTAAAAACAGCACTGTTTAGCTCCCACGATTCCGTGGCTGGCACAGGATTCGGATGTCGGGCAAGGAAAAGTGAAGGCCTCAGTGCGCTGGACACGGGGAGTCATTTGTTCCTGGAAGCCCGGCCTGTGGGTGGAACCACCGGCACAAGGCCAACCAGGAGAGGTGAACGTCAAAAAGGCGCCGGGAACTAAGTTGTCTTTATTTATTTAGCTCTAAGCGTTCAAAATTGCTCGACACATTTCACATAGAGAGCATGTGCATCATGTGTCACGCCTCCCAAAGCACACTTCGTGGGAAGAGCAAGTCTTTATTCGGAGGAGAATAAGCGCCGGTTGCCGCTAAAGACATCCCATGGTCCCATTTTAGTTCTGAACTTATTTTCTGATGTTTAACTGGTATTTTCTCAGGTTACAAAATACAAATCAAACACTTTTGGGGGGTGACAGAGGGTAGGTCAGGAAAGAACAGGCAGAAATGTTAACGGGGGCTTCGTACGTTGCTGGAAATGCATGGGAATCACTGATTATACCAACTCTGGGTCAACGGTGAAAGGAAATCTGGAACACAATGCTGATGAGCAAAATCACAGTTTATAAAGAACTTTGGGAAGGAACAGTACAGTAGACACTTTCCAGAGTAACTGGCCCTTTATTTATCCAACCTTGGAGTGGCTATAGGCCAAACAGTTTGTCATTAACAGATATTTGGAAAAATGAGCCAAGACCAATGTTGGATGTGAATGCAAATGTTTGATTTTATTGAGCACAAAGTAAGTACAATAAGAAAGAAATAATAAACAAAACCGCTCACTCAGAACGAAAAGCAATTCCTTAGATAGCAAATGACAGTTGCTTCTAGGGACATCCACTGTTGAATTTCAAGTTTTAACCCATTTTCTGATTTCATTCTAATGGTTAATCAATAAAGCAATATATGGATACTACTACCAGCAGTACTAACACTACTACAACTACTAGTAGTAATAACACTAGTATTAATACTACTGGCAGTATTAATACTACTATTAGTATTAAGACTAAAGCTAACGTTATCAGGGTCCACACATTTTGGCCTGCCTTGGCTCACCACCAACCAGTGTGGTGTAGTGGCATAGAGTGTTGGACTGGGAGTCGGGAGTTCCGAGTTCTAGTCCCCACTCAGCCATGAAAGTTCACTGGGTGACTTTGGGCCAGTCACAGACTCTCAGCCCAACCTACCTCACAGGGTTGCTGTTGTGAGGATAGAAATGGAGAGGATCATCATCATCCCTCCCCTTCAGTAAGAGCTGGGTCTTTACTACAACATCAGGATTAGATCTGACGGCCCCTATGATCACGTCTGAGGCCCAGCATGACTGCAGGGCAAGTCCCTTTTTGCCGAAACGAGCGCAAAAGAGGCGGCTCACTCCTGCTGCCTCGAATCTTAGAGCAACTCAAGAAAGCAGCGAGAGATCTCGCTTCTTTCAGATCCTCTCCGAGGCTAAATGGGAGACCAGGGAGATCCCGAACAGTTCTCTGGGCTTGGGGAAGGAAGAGTGGATTTAGACAGATTTTTTTAAAAATGCACTTGCTAGAAGAAAGCTGTCGAGCATATGTATGGACCTATAGCTGATTTAAGGATTAGAGACAGTGTGGTGTAGTGGTCACAATGCTGTACGAGGTTTTGGGGAAAGGGAAGGAAAGGAACCGCTCGAGCAAGCACTGAGTCATTACTGACTCTTGGAGGGATGCCAGCTTTCGCTGACGTTTTCTTGGCAGGCCTTATATAGTGGGATGGTTCGCCGTTGCCTTCCCCGGCCGTTATTATCTTTCCCCTAGCTAACTGGATACTCATTTTACCGACCTCGGAAGGATGGAAGGCTGAGTCGACCCGAGCTGGCTGCCTGAAACCAGCTTCCGCTGGGATCGAACTCAGGCCATGGGGAGAGTTTCGGCTGCAGAAACTGCTGCTTTACTGCTCTGTGCCACACAAGGCTCTTTCTGGGAAAATCCAGGCTCAAATGTCCACTCAGCTATGAAGCTGAGGGTGGCCTTATTTATTTATTTATTTAGACATTTGTATCCCGCCCTATTACACAAGGATCTCAGGGTGGCGTTGGGCTAGCTACGACCTCTCGCCCTCCGCTACCTGAAGAAGATCTCCAGATTTGTCAGCCACCCCGAGAACGTGCTCAAAAGCGCACAAATACATAGAGATGTTAACCGGACACTGTACGCACGAGCTGGGAAAAAGCACAACCCCAAAGTCGAAGTGCCTTTACCTGTTGATGGGCTCCCTCGATATAATACGCAGATGTAAGGACAGCAAGCAGCAGTAAAAGACACACCACGATACTTCGCCGATGCCACAACCTTGCGGGGGGAGAAATAAAATTCACAGTTAGAATCGCGACTCTGGAAAAGGATCAGCGTCATCAAACCCCCAGTTCCACCCCGAGGAGAGATATCTGATACATCAATGCCGCTCATATTAGCCTTTGCAATACAATCCACGACAGATTTTCCCACATGGGTTGGGGGATCCTGGGAGATGATGTGGAGGGCACCAGGTTGGGGAAGGCTAGACTACAGGATGTAGCCGCCCCACAACTGGATCCAGCCAAAGGATGACTTATTAGGCCAATGTTTCCTGCCCAACAGCACGCAGACAGGAGAAGCACACAAGAGAGACGTTGTGGTGTAGGAGTTCCTCTCTTCTTTAACTGATGTGAGCCACTTTGCGAGACAAGAATGGTCTGAGCAGTGGGATAAAAACGCAGTACATAATTTTTAGGAGTGTTGTGTCGTAAAAAAATATTCTCTGGATCTGCCGGCGGCTAAATCTCAACCCTTTTAAGTCCAGTTCAACTCCAACAGTGCAAGGATTAGGATGCCGGTTATTATCGTGCACCACAGTGGGGAACAGGTAGCTTAGAAGCAAAGTCCTTTCGGCCGTTCTGAGCACAAGTTCCACATAATCCCGAACTTTGCCCTGCCAGGGTGTTCATGGAAACCGCTTAAGGCGTAAATGCTGTTTTCGCAAAACCCAAGACCTCCTACCTAGCTGTATCCTTAACACCAGTTTGGCCTCCTCCAGGTTGGGCAAGACTGATTAATGACAGCTCACTTCCCCCATCCTGAAGTCTTTAAAAGAGCAATCCTATGGGCCCTGGGAGAGTGACCCAGGGACCACTGGATGGTTCGTAAAACTCCGAGGTCAGAGAGCGTCCCAGGTACCATAAGATGGCCCGTAAAACCCTTCTGAGGTCGGAGGGAGTGCGCTGATCTCAGAAGGGGGAGTCGGAGATTTAAACCCAGACCCAGACAGTGGAGGGTCTGAAAAACAACCCCGGAGACCCAGGAAAGGGGCATTTCAGAGGGTGGGGAAAAAACAAGAGATGCGATACAAGCTATCCTGTGCATCTTCCAGCCTCTTTCTCTCCCCTTCAGAAGCACCTTCGCTAGATGGGCTAAAAAGCCCATCTAGCGAAAATTACAGGGAATCGGAGGACTGAGAGACGAAGATCCCCTCTGCCATTCCTCCTGCCCTGTCGGCTTCAGCCCCATAGGGAAGAGGAAACCTGGAAGCCTCCGGGTTCGGGGGCTTCCGTGAGGCAAGGGCGCAATTGTTAGGAATGTTTTTAAAACGGAGGAACAAAGAGGGAAAAATCTAGAAAATAGGCATCTTTTTCCTGACAACCACTTTACACCAGGTATGGAATTCCACTCCACATCAAAAGCAGGCTCCACAGAGTTTAGGAGAGCCTTCCCAAACCTAGTACCCTCCAGATGTTTTGGACTACTACTCCGCCTTGAGTGACATTTGTTTGGTAGAAAAGTGTGGAATCCATAAATCAAATAAATAAACTCCCAGCATTCCTGACCATTGGCTGTGCCGGCATGGGATGATGGGAGTTGAGATCCAAAACATCTGAAGCGTAGCAGATCAGAGAAAAGCGGCTTAGGAGGATCATATTTTTAGATCTGCAGTTAAAATAAAACCCACTGAATGGCTGAATGCACCAGCGGTCAAAGCAAATCCAGAACAAAATGATGGGGGAAGTGGGGGGGAGAAAATAATTCTTGTTGAATCAAACTGTGGGTTGCTAACCATGCAGTGTGGCTTATTTTTCTTGAACAAGCCACCTTGAGAAACCATGGTTTGTTGTCTGCCTGTTCAAGGTGGTTAACAATCCACCCTGTGGAAAATGTCCTGCGTGCAGACAACAGGCTAACCCACTGCCCAACAAACAACCCTCGGTTCAACAAACAACCCACACCCAATCACTGAGTGCGGGTTAGTGTGTTGTGTGAACAGCCACATCCCAAAGACTTCCATAAGCGAACGTGCTGCCTCCTCCAGATGATATGGGACTTCAACTCCCATCATGCCTCACCATTGGCGATGCTAGCTAGGTCTGATGGGAGCTGTAGTCCTCCCACATCAGGGAAGGCCACATGTTTCCCTCCACCCCTGCTGTAGACTAATTCCAAATTATGTGAAGGAACATTTCTGTTCGTCTGTCCAGAATTGACTGATCGCCCTAGGTGCCCTGATTTCTGGAGTTACGGGAAGGGAGAAATATTTCCCCCACCTCTTGGACTAATCGAGACACAGAAAACAGGACTTGGATTAAGGAGGCTGGGGTGGGGAGGGGACCCCCAAGGACTAATTTATGCCTTTCACTGCAACTGATTGAAGAGGTGAAAATTCAGGAGAAGTAATCTTTACTTTATGGTCCATTCTTTCAAGTTTAGTAACGCTTCCAGGGAAAAATACTGCAAGGTAATGAGTGGCTTCCTCCAGAGGACGATACTCTGACGCTCGTCTCGCTCTTTCCGCTTCTGTTCGCTCAGTGAAGAGGGCTCTGCAGATAGGAAGAAAGGGGGAAAAATGGGGGAATTATATCAGAGAAGAGTTGCAGGAAATGACAGCATTCACCAGCCCCGCAAAAACCTCTTCCTCCTGGGTGGAATTACCCCCTTTCCCCGCTCTTGGAAGAGATGATCCTCTGGGGCTTTATGCTTCGGAGCCATGGCCTGCCCTGAGGTTTTGTCACTCATGGAAATAGTTGCTTGGTCAAAATCGGAGGTCTGCAACATGGTGCCCGTGGGCTTCAATGTACACTACGCTCAACATCTAAGGTACTCCTCTTGATGCCTGCTCCGAGGAAAGCTTGGAAGACGACGAGAAAGAGGGCCTTCTCAGTGGCAGGAAATGGAAGATCTCTCTCTCTCTCTACTTGGGAATACAGGAATCTACAACCAGTTACAGGAGACAGTCCTGAGCTCGATAGACAGTCTGACCTTCGTATCAGCCAGCTTCCTATGAGCCACTTCGGGTGTCGTTGTAGGGCAACACATTATATAATTTTATGGCACTGGATAGAGCTAGATTCTCCCAGGACAGCAGTCAACCTGAGCAAACCTTTCTCTCTGTAGCAGAGGCCAGATTTTATTTTCAACCTTTCAAACAGCAGTCCAACCCCATCCCTATCCAAGTCTATTTCTGGACCTCCCTCATCAAACCAGGTCGAATTGCAAACCCTCTTCCCATTCCAACTTGGGCAGCGGGCTAGCGCAAAACTGGGAAAGAAGCTCCAATCGTCCTGGGTTGGCTTTTACAGCTCTAGCAACATAACAGGGGAAAACTGGAAAACTTGGCAGGGATGAAGGAGCCGCACCCCAGATGCAGGACACGGAATAATGGGCTCAAGTTACAGGAAGCTAGATTCTGGATGGACAGCAGGAAAAATGTCCTGACGGTTAGAGTGGTATGGCAATGGAACCAATGACCTAGGGAGGTCGTGGGCTCTCCCACACTCAAGGCATTCAAGAGGCAGCTGGAGAGCCATCTGTCAGGGATGCTTTAAGGTGGATTCCTGCATTGAGCAGGGGGTTGGACTTGATGGCCTTAGAGGCCCTTTCCAACTCTACTATTCTATGGTTCTATAATGGGATGTCCCAAGCTCTAACCTGGCGGGAGTATCCTTTGCGATGGGCACAGACACCCTGAATCAGCTTTCCAGAGTTTAAAGGCACAACCCTATGCATGTTAAGGCAGAAAGAAGTCCTGCAACTCCCAGCATGCCCCAGACAGCCATGCTTCGATGTTTATCGATTCCTTATCATGCGTTTTATTGTTTCGCATTACATTGTTTCTATTCTTTTAAAGATCTGCATTGTATTTTAGACTTTCAACTATGTTTTAAAAACGCAGCTTAGTTTTTTAACTGGTTGCAATCCACCCGGAGAACATCGGTTATTGGACGGATTAGAAAGGTCCGAAATAAACGATTTGTTCCAGCACATCTCAAGAGCCTCAGCTTTTTGCCTTCCATGCTTTTCTCTGCAACGACAAGAGACCCAACCTCTGCCACGGCATTTCTCCTTATACGTGTTTACAGGAAAGGTCTTTTGCATAATCTTACGCAGAAACAGTGCCCAGGATTGCAAGCGGGCCTGCTACCTGAGGCAGCAGATATTGGTGCCAGGAAACAGGGGTGTCAAGCCAGGGCGTAGAATAACAGATTCATGGCACTGAAAGTGTTAGCATAAGCGACTCCATTTTTAAAAGGAAACTATGAAGCAGCCATTAAGCAGCAAACGAGGCATCACGTACGAGAGAGTGTCTTCTTGGGTGTCTCCTTGTGTCTGTCTTATCTAACGAAAATAAGAGCCTCAAATCCAGTGCAAAAGTTAGCTTACAGTAGAGCAAAGGGATTGTTTAACAAAGATTCGCTATGCTCCAGTGTTACGTTCTGATTGGTTCATGCCGCTACTGGGCACTGCCCTTTGCAGGCTTCAAATGCTGTACCGAATTCCTAATTTCTCTGTCTGACTGCTCGCCTTCAAGAGACCAGACCTTGATTACTAATCAATAAAGCGCTTTTGAACCCTCTGTCGCTGGAAGTGTGGAGTCGTGCTTAGGGGCTGATTGGATCTCGTCTCTGGGTGAAGAACATTTATCTAACAAAAGGGCCCTTGGAGGTCACCTAAGCCAGCCCCCTGCATGCTCAATGCAGGATGCAGCTGCATCCCCCAACCCAGAAGTTTCAACTACCGTATTTCTTCGATCCTAAGACACACTTTCCCCCCCATATAAACATCTCTAAAAATGGGGTGCATCTTAGAATCGCGGGTGTGTTTCTTATTTCTTAGAATCAAAGCTTTTTTTCTGTTGGCGGTACTGAAATTATTATGTGTCTTACAATCGATGGCGTCTTAGAATCGAAGAAATACGTTACAACGCCCATCATCCTTGACTATTGGTCCTCGTGTCTGGGACTGATGGGGGTTGAGTCCCAAACATCTGGCTGACATAAGGTTGGGAAAGACCGAGCTACAGTATTCCTGACAGATGGCCATGAAGCCGCTGCTTAAATACCTCCAAACAAAGGAGGGTTTGCCACCTCCCAAAGCCGTTCTGTTCTAATGTCAAATCACTCTTAGAAGCAGGTGGCCACCAGGAGCAGGGCCTTCTCTGCTGTGGCACCCTGGCTGCAGAATGAGCTCCCTAGAGAGGTTCACCTGGCACCTACGTTATATTCTTTTCAACGCCAGGTAAATACCTTTATTTTCTCCAGTATTTTCCCAGTTTATCATCTTAGCCTTTTAACTTTGCTGTTTTAAATCTGTATAAATCTCTGCTCGGTTTTATCCTGGCTGTGCTTTTACACTGGACTTCTATATTGTGTTTTATACCTTGGATTGTATTTGAAGGTTTTGATTTTTGTGAACCGCCCAGAGAGCTTCGGCAATTGGGCGGTATAGAAATGCAATCAGTAAATAAAATGCAGCCGAAATCCCATCAAGCCAGTGTGGTGTAGTGGCTAAAGTGTTGGACTGGGAGTCGGGAGATCCGGGTTCTAGTCCCCACTCAGCCATGGAAGCTCACTGGGTGACTTTGGGCCTCTCACAGACTCTCAGCCCAACCTACCTCACAGGGTTGTTGTTGCTGTGAGGATAAAATGGAGCGGAGGAGGATTATGTACGGTTCCTTGGAGGAAAAAAGGTGGGATATAAATGCAATAATAAAATAAACAAATACTGTGCTTCAGTTTCCACACACTGGATCTACATCCCACCATCTGGAGCAACAGAAAACAAAGTCTGCCCCATCTTCTGCTTAACTGTCCTTTAGAGATACTTAAAGTCAGTGAACCCATCTCCCCTTACTATCTTCCCTTCTGTAGGCTAAACACAGACTCCTCTCGGCACAGAGTTTATGCAATCTCTAGCATGAGGAACTTCAAGCATTTTATTATACACGGAAGGCTTTAGACCCATGCGCCGTAGTACCTGTGAAGTTTCCATTGTGCTGTTCTTTGCTCATCCCTATGCGCCTCTGGTCACAGTCCGTTCCATTTTCTGCCATTTCATAGATCAGTCACTTTCGGGGACCTAACGTCAGAAAGACACACAAAGAAAGGAGTTAACTAGAGATATGATCTCAACAGCAAAAAGTCTACGCAAGAGGCTTCAGCAGGGGTCCGCCTTTCCGCTTGCTGTCTCCTCCACGGATGATTTCATGGGCTTCTGGAGAGGGAAATGACCCCCCCCCCCACACCACACTGAATTAATTTGGAATGTTAGAATGACAGCCTCAGTGAAATGAACAGTTTTGAGTTGTTGATCACTGTAATAACATACTATTGAAATTGATATAGCAGGGTTTCCCCATTTTTTTAATTATGAATATTAACAAAACAGAACAAAAAGATAAATCGTGAAAAACAAAACAAAAAAATTACATATATAGGAATATCATCATTTTTTCCATTAGGTAAATCATTAAAAAAATGGGTGTGTGTGTGAGAGAGTTATTCATAGGTTTCAAGAAAAATGGACCATATAGCCATTTATTTATCCACTCGCAAGTCGCGCCTATATAACACCTGTTCAAATGTTGATAACGTTAAGTCCTCAATCCAAATGCATTATGGGAGATGAGCATTTGTCCTTCCAGTGTGATAATATCAGACTTCTAGCTGTCATAAGGGCTCTGAAAATCTATTTGCACTGACCATGCGTTAATTTCCACGAAGCTGGTAAGTAGTTTAGGACATACACTTTGTTCCATATTAAAGACTGTTCCAGTACAAAGTTTATCCGTATTATAACCTCCTCCCAAAAGGGGGCAACTACGGGGCACTGCCAAAACGTATGAATTAAAGAAGCATTAGGTGCATTACATCTCCAACAGTTATGTAGGTTAGACAGACCCTACGATTGATGTATTGGCAAACATTCCTGTTTTTGTACGGCTCTTGTATTTGTGAGCCACTTTGGGCGCATTTTGTGGAAAAGTGGAATGGAAATGAAATGAACGCACTCTGGAGGTCTTGAGTGCAAGCTGGAAAAAGGAGCAAGGGCCGTTTATGAACTCAGCATAAAATTGGGGACTAAAGCTGCAATCCTGTTACGCATATTTAGGAACATAGGGAGCTGCTTTATATAGATTTGGACCATGGGTCCATATAGCCCAGTGCAGTGGTGCACCAGGGTATTAAGCAAGTTTTTATCCTGTCCTATCTGGAGATGCTGGAGACTGAAACTAGGATTTTCTGCCGAGAAACTGATCTACTCTCCCACTAGTTACAATGGGGTTTGTCTCAGAGTAAACATGGATCGGACTGTGCTGTAGGGAAGAGGAGGGGCCCTGGTGACCAGAAAGCCCGGCTTGGCTACCAAGGCCAGCCAAAATTTGTAAACCCTTGTGGCTTCAGAGTCAATAGCTCTGCATCATTAGGTCTGCTGGGTTCAAGCATGTTTAATAAAGCAGCATGTTATATACATGCTAACCACCAGAGGGAGCACTACCATATGACCATATGTAACCCAAGCATCTCATTTAAAAAAAAAAATACAGAGGGAAATTCTAGTCCTCATGGTCGCAGAAATGAGTAAGAAAATATTAAAAGTAAAAATACCAAGGAGTGTAAACAAGTAGAATAAAACCTGAGTTCATTACGTTCTCCAAACTCATATGCTGTCTCAAGTTTTAAACGTGGAATCTAGGTAGAGATGTGAAGGCTGGAGGTGGAGGAGGCAGAAAAATTGGGAGGAACAGATTTTTTTAAAATGCTGTTTTCCCATTTTTTCTTTGAGGGATTTTGGGAAAACTGGGAAAAGGGGAGGAGGTGCTTTTCTGAAAGTTTCAGAGGGTTTTCCCCTAAGCTTTCACATCTGTTTCTTTTACGCACTTGACACTACAATTTGTTTTAATGATAGAGCAGGGATAGTAAGGCGTATTAGTAAAGGTACAAGAATTTCTCAGAACACATCGCTGTGGTTTGCACGTCACGGCAACCCAGAGATTGGTTCCTCTTGACAGAGAGAGCAGCAAAAGAAGCCAGGGACTCCCTAACTCTGGTTTGGTTTGGTTAGGGTGACATTTGAACTGAGAATGCTGGCTCACCTATCGCCCTTGACCAGCCAGAATTGTAAATCCGGATTTATTCTTGCATCACAACTCTGGCTTCAGGGGAAGGATCACCCTTTTAAGCCCTACTCCTCAAAGGTATGTACAGGTAGACACATATGAGCTATGCCTGTCACCTTCCAAACAGAGAGGCTTAGACACGAAACTTCCTGAAATATGGTTTGTTCAGTGCAGATCTAGTGCTTAACCATGGTTAACACAAACCATGGTTTACAAACCCACTTCAAACCAGGATTTCTCATCTGGGCTGTCAAAAAAGAGTAACATTTCCCAGACAAAACAACCCATAAACAACCGACAGGTTCACATGTAACAACCCATGGGTTAAAGAACCCGGAGTTCACAGCCCAACAAGAAAATGTAGGTTCTCTTTCTGGGGTGCTCATGGATAACAAATCATGATTTGTTAGCAGGCTTTCATTCACACATCAAGACAACCCAGAATTCAACAACCCATACCATGGGTTAGTGTTATGTACGAACCAGGCCAGAAAGTCCATCAACTCTAAGCAAGGCACCCACGGCACTGTCATCAAAATGACAGCCAAATTGCATGCAAGGCTTCTTCAGCAGAACTGCTCACCCATGCAAGCAGAGCGTCATACACAAATGCAAGACAAAGTATCTGAAACATTTACAGTTTGGGGAGGGAGAATGAAGAGGAAAAAAGAATCTTCCTCATTGTTTTATTTCTGAGTGTCTGGCGCCGTTTACATGAGATGGACGTAGACCTCTCTGCCCACAAGGAGTTCTTTGTGGCCTGTCCGTCAATTTCGACAATGCTCCATTCAGCCCCGTCCCATCTCATAACATTATTTCTTTGGGAAAACAGGGAGCGCTAATTGAAAAAAAATTGTGTTGTTTGCAACAGCAGCAAAGATGGATCGGGCAGATTGGGGGGCGTCACTTTGCAATGAAACCGTGTGTCAAAGCATAGATAGCCAGCATCACTCCACTGCCAATTAGTTTCCGGGCAAAGTACAAAGTGTTGGTCATTACCTTTAAAGCCCTAAATGGTTTAGGTCCAGGTTACCTGCGGGATCGCCTTCTCCCATATAGTCCGCCATGCACACTCAGGTCCTCTGGGGTGAACTTACTTCAGTCAGCTAAAACTAGGCTGACATCAGTTTCCCAGAGGACCTTTTCTTCTGTCTCCCCCAGATTGTGGAACAGCCTGCCGGAGGAGATTCGTAAAATTAACTCTATATGTGATTTTAAGGCAGCTTTAAAGACTAGCCTTTTCCGGCAGGCCTATCCAGATCAATGTTAAATCATGAATTTTTAAGATGTATTGATTCCTGTTCTAATGTTGTTCCCCGCCTCGATCCAAAGGGAGAGGTGGGTAAGAAATAAATTTATTATTATTATTAATTATTATTATTATTATTATTATTATTATTATTATTATTATTATTATCATTCATTCTATCTAAAACTGGACTCTATTTAAGAGAGACAAGTGGGACCTGCAACCAACCGGCCAGCCATGCCCTCTTCTCCTGTATTCCATTCCATCTCCTCACAATTGTTAGTCAGCATTCTGTATCCACTGGACATACTCAGTCCTCATTGGGGGTTTGGGGGATTCCCTCCAACCCTTGGAGGGGGTCAGGTGTTGTTGGGGTGCGTGGCTTCTGCAAACCTCGAGATCCCATCAAGCCTGATGATATTCCACCATTTTTCCTCTTTCAAGGAACCCAAGGCGGCTTACATGGTCCTCCTCCTCTGAATTTTATCTTCACAACCACCCTTTGAGGTAGGTTAGGCTGAGAGTCAGTGATGGGCCCAAAGTCCACCCAGTGCGCTTCATAGCCAAGCAGGGACTAGAACCCGGATCTCCGAAGTCCCAGTCCAGCACTCTAACCACGTCACCACACTGACTCTGAACATCCACTTGGGCCTGGATGGAGCTGTTATTTTATTTATTCAGTACTGAAACTTATATACTGATCAATACAATATAATATCTAAGTGATATGTCTTTCCATTCAAGGAGAAACGGACTATTAGATAGTTGAGACTTTACGGACGGGAAATTTTTGGTGAACGTTAGAATGGTAAGTGTTTCAACGGCACACCTTGTTTAATCAATATTATTGATTTAGAACGTGTCTTAATTGAATGTTTCTCCCCCCCCCCCGGCCAACTTTACTATTCAAGCCTTGGATGTTGTGCTGTTTAGTTTTTAAATGCAAACATAATAATATGACTAGTTAAAAAAAGACTGGCTTCTCTAAACTTGGGATGCTACTGTGTTGACAGCGTGGAGGTTTGAAGAGCCACAAACCTTGCCACAAGGTCACGCGTGGGCAACCTGGCGCATATCAGATATCACGCCTGTACTAAGTGCAGAGAGCAAGAGCAAAAATCTTTACAGACTCGCTTTGTTCTCTGCGAAACCTTACGGAGAGCCAATGTTTTACTCGGGCCGTGAGCTTAAGAACTTCTAAATCAGTACTCTAGACATGCTAGACTACAACTCCCATTCAATTTGAAACAAAGGATCAATAAAACCAGTGGCTGGTCAGTTGAGGAAGGCTTCCTGGAAAAGAGTTGTTTTCAAGAGGTGCCGGAAGCAGCTTAGTGTTGACGCCTGCCTGACCTCAAGGGGCAGGGAGTTCCAAAGAGAAGGGGCCACCACACTGAAGGCTCTTCTCCTGGTGAACTCCAAACGGACCATAGGCCCATGTGAGACCACCTGGAGCATGCCCTCAGTTGACCTCAGGTTGATAGGGGAGAAGGTGCTCTCTCAGGTATCCTGGTCCCAAGTTGTTTAGGGCTTTGTACACTAGTACCAAAAATTTAAACCTGGCCTGGTAGCCAATAGGCAGCCAGTGCAATTCCCTCAGCAAAGGTGGCAGCTCCTGACAACAGCCGAGCTGCTGCGTTCTGCAGTAGTTCCAGCTTCCAGAGCAGCCTTAAGGGCAGCCCCACATGGAGCGCATTGCAGTAATCCAGACTTGAGGTTACTAATAACACAATAATAGTTAGATTATGTATGGGGTTTTTTTGTGCCCTTTAATTGTTCTTTTAAACTGTATTTCGAAGGAGAATAAAATTACGTGGGGCGTAAAAGAAAACAAACCGGCTCAATCATCTAAAGGACAGCTCTTGAAATATTTCAACATCTCTCTCGTACGGCCTCTTCCTCAACACTGAATCCATTGTGACACCCTCTTTAAAAGCAAAGGTGTAACCTACTTCTAGGACCTCTTCCACCAGGTGGAGTCCAATGTTCTAGGGCACATACCTCACATGGCGCTTTGGACAGGCCTGTTAAACCAGTTCACCCAATGTGGACCGACAGTAGGCAGGAGTGTACAGAAGATAGATCAAGACCTAGTAGTAAATCTCAAGGCGATTTGCACTAAATTGCAGCTACTTGCCTGAAACTTAAGAATATAAGACGTGCTATGTTGGATCAGACCAAAGGGTGCTTCTTGTCCAGCATTCGGTTCACACAGTGACCAGCCCAGCTGTCTGTGGGAAGTCCACATTGGACATATGTGCAATAGCATCCTCCCACCCATGTTCCCCAGCAACTGGTGTAACATAGGCATACTGCCTCTGATAATGGAGGTTACACTAAGCCACCAGGACTAGTAATTTTTGTGAACCGCCCAGAGAGCTTCGGCTATTGGGCGGTATAAAAATGTAATAAATAAATAGTAGCCATTGATAGCCTTCTCCTCCAGGTATTTATCCAACCCCCTTTTAAACCCATCCAAATGGGTGGCCATCACTCCATCTTAGAGTAGTGAATTCCATAATTTAACTCTGTGCTGTGTGAAGCAGTCCTTCCTTTGAACTGCCCTGAATCTCCCACCTATCAGCTTCATAGGATGACCCCCCGGGTTCTAGTATTATGAGAAAGGCTACAGGGGTGCAATGGATGACTATCAAGGAAAGAGCCTTTTCTGTAGCACCCCCCTATTTGTTGAATGCCCTTCCCGGAGAGATCTGCCTGGCATCTTTACTGTACACATTTAAACACCAAATTAAGATCTTCCTCTTCCAGATGGCACAGAAACTTTAGTGTGCTGCTCTGATTATTAACTTCACTGCTGGCACTTTAATATTTTCATCAATTGTATCCATGGTTTGGGTTATCATTTTATTGTTTTGGAGGTATTTTAATGGTTGCAAACCCTAGTGGATTTGCCAGTTCAGCGGCATATACATTTAATAAAGAATAGACTGACAAGAATTTCTGTCTCCCAGTTATTTAACAAGGCAACAACAACAAAACACACACACACACAAATTATACTGCTGAAATGAAGAGAGTTTGGAGTAGCTGGGAGTACGGGGTTGCTGGTTTTTGTGAAACACTGTGAGCTCCGTGCAGTTCTGATACGTAAGACAAATTCCTGGACTCAGAATTCTTTAATTCCTTTGCACTAGGCACTGGCTGATGGATCTTGGGATTCTAATAAAAAACAAAAGCAAGCTGGAAGTCCCACCCTAGAGGCATTCAAGAGGCAACCATCTGTCAGGGATCCTTTAAGGTGGATTCCTGCATTGAGCAGGGGGTTGGACTAGATGGCCTTAGAGGACCCTTCCAACTCTACTATTCTGATTCTATCAACTCCTATCCTAGGAAACATACTTAAGTAATGCTCTCTATTGCTAGGCAAATGATTTGTCAGGAAATATTCTAATCACGTAGCTCTTGATAAGCATACCAGAACACAGCTTGATAAACATACCAGAACACAGCTTAAGAACAGTGTTTTATAGTAACTAGGATTTCTTAGAAAACAGAACCGTTATCACCAAAACCACATTTAAGAACAAGTCGAAATGCTACGCTCATTATAGGATATAGCAAGAAAAAGAAAAAACAAATAACTGTTCTATAATTAAAATAGTGGGTTCTCTCCTCGTTCCCTGCTCCCTGACCCCAAGCACATCTGGTGGAATATTTCAGGTAGTACTGAACAGACCTGGGGGGTGGAAAACACATTTTAAAATCCCTAGGCACCACAGTTGCATTTTTAGGGGTTTGAGTGAGAAGGCATTTAGGATTTTCCTACCCTGATCCCAGAATAGACAAGCAGACTTCCTAACATATAATCGTTACATACTACATACAAGTTGCCTGGTTAAAATAAGCCCCAAAAGTCATGTTTCCCAACGGAGTGTTAATATACCTTGTAGGCGCCTTCGTCTTGGAGGTTTCAAACCAACCAGTCGGCTGTCTAAAAAGATGGAACTTTAAGTGTGGTCTACAAAACCCAGAATGAGAGAGAAACGACCAAGAATGCGAAAGGACGCTAATCGGTTCTACAAGGTTAACACAAGAGGTTTCTTAATGAGCTATAATAGTAAAAGATGGACTTGGGTATTTTTAGCACGATGAACACCCAAAAGGGGGGGGGGAAACCAATTAGACCAAAAATTAGAACATCTCCAAAAGGCATTCCAAAGTGGCACAGAATGGCCCGGGAACAGGATACTTTAGCAGCAAAGGGAACGCAAGTCCTATATCAGGATACTGCCCTACTTAGAACTGCTCATTCTGCAAAGAAAAGAACAATTTAGAAGCTTTCAAATGTCTACTTAGTTCAGGGGCATACTTAGAAACGGGGAGGAAAGTTTTGTTTTGCTCTCTCCGTGTGTGCGTGTGTGTATGTGTGTGTTTTACAGGCCTAGTTGGGATAATCCGGGATCTGAGCTCCAAATGTTTTGGACTGCAACTCTCAAAACCCCAGCAAGGAGAGCCAAATAGTTAGGGATTATGGCAGTTCTAGTCTGGAGGAGGGTAAAGTCTAACATGAAGCTGCAGGTAAAACGTGACAAAAGATAAAAGCTGTCAAACGTATAATTGTCCCAAAGATCTCTGCATTCGTCCTGTGTAACCTAAAAAGTGGTGGACCCCCAATATTAAAAAACAACAACAACAACCTTTTGGGGATACCCTGTTCTTCCTTGCCAGTGGTATTTAGGTGACTATTTTACAAGTAAAGCACAATATATGAAGCCGTCTCCAAAACACTGACTGGGTTCGCATGTCACAATAACCCATGATGGGTTAAATATGCCATGATGGCTTATTTAACCCATCATGGGTTATCATGTTGTCCGTTGGGAAGCTTTTAATCCACAATGTGTTTATTTACCCATCCACCCAAATAAAGCTCCCTGTATTATTTATTTTATGCATCTATACCTACAAGCCTTCAACCAAACAGTTCCCAGGATGGCTCAAGGTTGAATTAAAATTAAAATCAGTACACAGGTCAACCCAAGTGTTAAAATAGTAATGACCAGCAAATAAAAGCAGCAGAAAGCAGGTGAGTCTCCCGAGGGAGGGAATTCCATAAAAGAGGGTGCCACCACTGAAAAGGCCCTCTCTCTGGTTGCCAGTGAAATTGCCCCAGATGGCAGATGTACCCAAGGGAGAGTCTTACTCAATGACCTCAACACACAGGCAGTTGAATGTAGGAACAGGCACTCCCTTCAGAGACCCAGGTCACAACCTGTATCTATTTTGACACACTTTCAGACCCTCTTCACTACCGTAGGATTGAAGGAATTCTTGTATACTTAAAAAAAAGAAGAAAATAATGCATTTGTCCAAATCAGGCAGTTCTCATGAGTTGTTGCAAACAGCTACAGAACCACTCTGCTTGAAAAAAGCAAAATTCAATCCTCACCAGCAAGGTAACCCTCTGAAAAGGGCACTGGAGAAGTTAGATATCCTTAGATGACCTCTTGGGACGACAGGTGGTGGTTTCATCTGAAGATCAACTATCAGAGAAGTTTAGCTATCCGTACGAACAACACACAGCAAAGTGCTCAATTTGTTTTTCTAGTATTTCCCCCATAACTTTGTCACGCCGTTGTGCTGCCAAGTGATGTCCCAACACAGTGTAAACATGGCATAAAGATGAGATGTTGGAAGGCTGAGTGAGGAGACGAGACCAAGAATCCTTAACATATTGCTTATAAGCACGTCATGTTTCCCTTCTCAGGTTTCCCCATTCATTGCTCTGCTTGCCAATGTCACAACAGCCTCCTCTCAGAAGTGGAAGAGGTGCCAACGTTTGGAGAAAGGGGGGAACGAGACTCATATTTCCGATTGTGCAATGGGTCACGTTCCCTTGACATCCTTATTAATCTGGGCCAAGTCAATATGTCACGTTCCCTTGACATCCCTATTAATCTGGGCCAAGCCAAACACCCTACATTTTACATGGCTGAGGTTAGCAGTTCCATAGAATGGTATTAACTAAACTCTTCGTTCAGGGGTGTTGAATCCCTTTCCTCTGAGGGCCAAATTACTTTTTTGGAGTGGTTCCCGGGGTTTGGCTCCAAAGGGGTTGGCATCAAAATACCAAAAATTCCAGCATATTTTAGGTTAAGGCTCTTAGTAACTAAGCCTAAAGAAAGGAATTTTGACTTTTAAAAATGGGCGGGGGGAGGGAAATGTGGGCTCAGGCAGGTTCATACAAGTGAAGGTAGCTTTTCAACAACATGCCCCCAACAACTGGGATGCAGAGATACACTGCTTCTGTATCTGGAGGTTTTATTTCGCTACCAGGGAAAAACAGCTGTTGACTTCCTCTTCCACAGAGTTGGTTTATTCTCTTTTTAAAGCCACCTAAACCAGGGTCTACCAGCTCATCTTTTGGTACTGCCATGAAATCCATCTATCCAGACCCAAGTAAGCCAGGACCAAGCTCTTAAGTGGAGGTCTGCCCTGTTTTTTCAATCACTTTTTAGCTGGAGATGCCGGAGCTGTTCTGAAGCCATAGTATGCACTCCGCCACTGAACTTACGAAACAACCTGCACGTATGGGCTAAAGGGCCCGTGGACGAACCTATGACTTCGCAGGAGAGAAATGACTAGCAACCCCTTCAAACACATAGGCCTTTGCTGGGCTAGGAAGGCAGCCAAGTGGTTCTATCACACCTCCCAACTGGCCTTCCACCTTTGCGAAATCCCACTCCGGAACGGTCCGCTGTCAACAAATAGAATATTACACCAGGAAGGCTGTTGGCCTGGCCCAAAATGGTTGTCCTGACCTGAGCGAACAAAAACCAGGTGAGAAGGTTCCAGGGAAAAATGCCCAGCTACGCCATCAGTAGCTGCTCTGGAGGGGGACTCCAAACAGAAGCACGCCCTCCGGCATAATTAGGTCTCATTCCCCCTCCAAATTAGTTTTGAATCGCAACAAGTGGTGTCAGAAGACTGCATAGCAAACACTTCAGGGTGCGATGCAACATCCTCTGATCCAAGCCAGGCCATTAAATCCACCGAGGGCAGTATTGCCAACACTAACTGGCAGCATCTCTCTAGGGTTGCAGAAAGAAGTCGTTCCTAGCCTGCCATGGAAATGTCGTGGATCGAATTCAGGACCTCCCCACCAGCAAAGCAGGGGCTCAGTCACTCCACAATGGCCTTTCCCCAGGGACTAGCCGATGCGTCTTCTCACAGCTGCCCTACTTCATCAAGTCACATACCACAATCTATTTGACGGCCCTATATTGCAGACCACTCATTCTGAGTGTTCAGCCTCCGCTGCGGTGAGCGGCTGATTCTGCCCCGTCCTGCTTCAGATGAGATTAGATCATTCAATCGCTTCCGATACTGAAATACACCAGAACTAACGGCCTTGAGGAGGATACCCGTTGTATCCCTGATGAATCACTGCTTTGGGCTTGCTAAACATAGCCCCCAATTTCAATTTGGGTTGTGTGTGTGTGTGTGTGTGCACAGGCCTCTGCAGTTAGGAGTCTTGAGAAATACAAAGAGGCACGGCTTTTTCCTCTCTTCCTCCCTAACCATCTCTTAGTGAGACGGGGCTATATTTAGCTCATGAATTCAGTTCCTCACAAGTCAGACCCAGCGGTTTCAAAAAACACTGCACTCTTCCCTTAACCTCGAGCAATCTTCTTTTCCATCCTGCAGTAATGAAAAATCCCCCCAAAAACCCAAATGCATTGCATCTGGGAAGAGATGAGCCAACTCAGATACAGCAAACGCAAGACTGGCATACTTTGAGGGCACAATCCTATGCGTATTTAATGTCCCAGTTGTAGGACTTTTTTCTGTCTAACCATGCATAGGATTGCATTTTTAGTCTCTGGGTACATTTTCACATCTAATACAGGAATGTTAAAGGGACAGGATTCACCTCAACTACCTGATGTGTAACGTCCTATACCTTAATCTACCCCACTCTATTCCCTTATGCTTTTATTGTTAACCTCCCCCCCAAAAAAGTTCAACAGAACACAAATACAAAAATGACATAGCTAATGCTGAAAAATAATAACGGGGGGGGGGGAAGATTATTTGAAATGCGCATAGGAAAAGCAAAGAGATTTCGGGGCGGAACAAAAAGATTCTCAGCACGGTTTAAAAGACTCACTGTTGTATATACTGGAAATTAACAATGCAAATATATCCATGTTTATTCAGAAGTCTGTCCCACTATGCTCAACAGGGCTCTCTCCCTGGCATGTATGTTTAAGTTGACAGCCTAAACTACATAAAAAAACAGTGGATTAAGAGATTGGTCATTACTTTTTAAATATATTGTCATAATAATTAGACGAGAGTTATTAAGAGGTCAAACTGTGACACAGTTTGCTCTGCCATCAAATATTTATTATCATTATTATTATTTATTACATTTATATACCACCCTATAGCCGAAGCTCTCTGGGCAGTTTACAAAAGGATGCATAAAGCACGTTTGACATGCTCAGAGAACTTCACATATGCTCTCTGCACCTTTTAGGAAGCACTAGTCTTCGCTTTTTTAAGACTTGGAACAGTCAGAGTCTTTTTGAGTAGCCCCGTTACCATTTTAATCTGTTGTGTTAGTCGGCCTGCCTTATTTTATTATATCGGCTGTACTTTAATTGTACCTTAAACATACCTTCCCGGGGCAATTAAAGAAGTAGCTTATGTCAAAGGTGCAAGAGAGAAATGAATAAATGTTCCTGATAAGGCCAATAGCACCGACTGCTAAGGGTGCTTGTCTAAAGAAACTCAGTGGGTTCACGTCCAAGGCTGAGTGGTACAGTGTATGCTTTGCATCTGGAAGGCCCCAGGTTCGATTCCCGGCATCTCCAGGTAGAGCTGGGAAAATTCCTGCCTGAAACCCTAGAGCCACTGCTGTTCAGGGTTGACGATACTGAACTACACGAACTCACGGTCTGACTCAGTGCAAAGCAGCTTCCTATGTTTCTAAGACGAGATCTGAACTGGCTCTTAGCTCACGTTCTTTACTACTGTTCCGTTTGCCGCACACAGACTATCAAAGAAACACAAGGGAAAAACTGTAGAATGACCAAGGAACCAGCAATTGGAGAAAGGATGTGTAGTCACCTGGGGAGATACGGAAGACTGACATGCAACCTCACTGGGATCCCTGCTTTGAGAGACTCCTGTTTAACAGGAAAACACATATACGAACAGCCATATTAGCCTTTTGGATTCTTGAAGGAGACTTTGTACCAGTTGAGCAATTACTTTTTAAACACTACGTGTTCACCATAAGACGACGTGTTCTTCAGACACACAAAGCAGAGCTATCATCAAGGAACGCATTGAGACCAAGGATTGGTAGGTTGTGTACAGAACAGATGACACAGCGTCATGTTTTTTGAAAGCATTTGTAAACGTTATCAGATGCTTATGCTCTTATTTCTCACCTTTCCAGACCATCTCCTAGCAAAGCTCCGGAAGTAGGTTGACTCTTCTGAACCTGCACAGTGGCAGAACTATAACGTGCAAAACAAGAACAGATCACCCCAACCACCCAATAAAGCAAATTCGAGAAAGCAAAGACCTGCCCGGAGTTGACAACTGGTGCACCATAGGGCTAAGGGCACAATCCTATGTATGTTGAGACAGAAAAAAAAATCCTACAACTCCCAGCATTCCCTAGCCAGCATGACTGGCTGGGGAATGCTGGGTGTTTCACAACTTTTTTCCTGTCTAAACCTGCATAGAACTGCTTGTAAGAACGAGAAGCAGATGAAAAATGGAGTTCCTTGTGAATCCCGTAATTCCAAAGCTGGCTGTGGCATTCTGGGAGTTGTAGGACTATTTTTGTCTAAACAGGCACAGGATTGCGCCCTAAGACTATTAGCTGGGAAGAGTCCTATTCAAATCTTGCCTACGCCCAGTGACTAGACAGTCTTTGTAAGTCTGAGCTTCAACACTTATCTATAATCTGGGCAGGATACTACTGACCTAGCCTGGCAGGGCTGTTGCAAAGTCTGCTGAGAGAACACAAACAATTTGTGGGGGGTAAACGCTCACACACCACCAGACTAATGCTGAGTCTTTGAACTGTCCTTGCCACTACTTTGTGAGGTATGTTCTCCACCTGCACGCAAGCGATTCTAACCTCGGCAATATACCCTTCAAAACAGAATACGTAAACCAGCATCGCAGACCGATCCTGAACTTTTTTCCCTTTTATTCGCAAGCCTCACCAACTTTTAACAGGGGATCTTTCTTAGAAAGTAGCCTTCAGGCTTGGCTTAGTGGGAACGATACAAGATTTATACACTAGAGGGAGCAAAGGGGAAGGAGAGCTCGTCCAGGTGTGAAAACTCCTGAAGAGGAGATATATTCTACCTGAAGCTAACCTTTAGAGGAGAGGGGACTGCAATGGCTGTCACTCATTACAGCCTTAGTTGGGGGAGGGGGTATTCCCAGCATCACAATCCCCCCCATTTTTTTTGTAGAGTTTAAGGATTGTTTTGCTACCAAAATAGGGCAGGAGATCCAGGAGGAAAGATGAATCCCTTTATTAAGAACACCAGAAATAGTTTAATTGACACCTTAGTGGTGGTGGCGATATCAGGCATGGCATTATTTGGGCAGATCTCAATAACGGACACCCCTGTTGACACCTTAGCAATGGACATGTTTGTGGGGAGGGCACACCCAGAAACAGGCTGAAACTTTTGTTTTCTGGGGGCAAAGAAGAAGAAATTAGGATCACCTATATAGGTTTGTTAAAGTGCAGGAAAACGCTTGACCGTCTCTGCCATATTTCAACCTCTCTAGTCTTTTCAGGTGACCGGAAGAGGGAATTTCAGCAGATGCACGTTCTCTAATCCAGACAGCACTACGTTATGACAAGCTGTGACAGCATACAACTTTATCTAGCAAGGTGCTTTCTCACAATGTTGTGCAACCTACAACCTATGGCTTTTTTCAGTGTGATTATAAAAGAGGGGATTTTGGCAAGTCTCTTCCCCCAACCCTGGTGCATCACACTCAGTTTCAGCATGAAAGAAAACCAAGTGCAAAACCTTCTGTACCTTTTAGAGTTGGGCATGGCTTTTCTCCCCCTTCCTCCTCATCGACAACAACAAGTCTTCCCCAGCCTGGTGCACCCCTCCAGATGTTTTGATTGCAATTCCCATTATCCCCACTCCTGCTCATGTTGACCAGGGGTGATGGGAGTCAACCCCACCTGGAAAACACCAGGCTGGGAAGGGCTGAGTGTCACGTAAGTAGCGGAATTCACCTCTTTTCAGTCATTAGGAGCAATGAAGTACAACAATTGCCTTACCAACACACAAGTCAGGAAAGACGTTCCTGATAAATAATCAATGACTGTATGTCAGGAAAGTCACTCCTGACAAATAATCATTGTATCACCTCCAACCTTAACCCCACACATACACACAAATCTTCACAACAAAAAACCTCAACACATAAATGCCTCCGCTGGAATTTCAGCCTCTATTAACTGCTTTTCTCGCTTTTCCCGCACTGCCAGCATCTAGACAAGGGCCTGCTCCTTGTATTTATTTAAAAGACGTGCACATTCAAAAAGGCAAAAACCAGTATAGAAATGACAACAGCAACTGGTTCCATGACACCAAAACACCTGCAGACACTGATGATTGAGACAGATATAAAAAAAGGAGGGAGGGAGAAGCTGAGACATTGCCCCTGTTTTAGAGGTGAGAGACAGGAGGGAGGCGAAGGGGGGCAGGATTTGAACTCAGAGCCGGCACTCTCTCTAACTCAGGCCCCATCCTCTGCCCTCCACAGCGAGGCCACATGAAGGGCCCCTGCCTGGACCGACGGAGGAGGAGGAGGAGGAGACCCCAGCCCACCTCCAACCCAGGCACCAGGGCCCCCTTCTTTTGGGGGTGGACCCCCTAATTCTATGAGGGGGGAAACTATTCTGTGAGGGGAAATCCCCCCTGCTTCTCTCATGACAGAGAAAACCTCGTAAATGGACGAGGGGGGGATTTCTTTTTAAAAAGGGGGGGTCCGCGTTCGCTTCGCCAGCCTCGTGTCCCTCATGGGGACCCGTTGGCAGTTGCCTCAGGCCCTCTCATTTACCTCAGTGACCCACACGCGGCAGCGGCGGCGGCTCCGTCCGGCTTCAGCTTCTTCCCCACCGGCAACTGCTGCTTCTGCTATTCCTCCGCCTCCTCCTGGTCTCGGGCCAACCCGGAAGTCGGGGGAGGGGTCTCCGCCCGGCTCCGCCCACCCACCGGAAGTTTCTGTTTTCTCGTCACTTCCGACCACACTCGCGCTGTCGTCATTTCCTGTAAGAAGGTAAAGTGGACCCAAAGAAAAGTGGTGAGCGAAATGTGGGGGGGGGGTGAGTGGGAGGGGGGGTGAGTGGCTGACGCGTGGAGACGTCACTCGTAGGCCGTGGGCGTAGGGGGGTGGGCGGCGATGCGACGTGACGCTCGAGGGCGGCACGCGCTCCGTTGTGATTGGCCGGGAGCGTTTGTGATGTCAGGGGCCGGTTCCCAACGTGGTCGTTGCGCTGAGGCTGACCTGAGGGGACGAGGAGGCGGCATCGACGATGACCCGGGCCCGGTGAGGAGAACCGGTGGCGGCCCAGCGTGGAGGCCGGGTGGGTGGCTGTGTGGGTGGGCGGGTGGACGGGAGAAGAACGCTTGTGAATCAGGTTAAGATATGTTAATTTATGTAAAAATCCCGCAAAATATGGTAAAAATGTCGGGAAATGGCCAGAAAAGGAAATTTTGTGAAGGAATTCCCCCCCTTTTTTCATTTTTTTTAAAAAAATGCTCATATTTGCATACGCCAATTCAGTTTGGGGGGGGTGTTGTGTTTGTCCAGAAACTACAATTCCCATCTTCTCCCTGACTGCCTGTGGCATTTCTCCCGCTCTTAACGGCCCACGTGGCTGGAGGGAGCCTCCCTGCTTCATCCTCCCGGCAGCCCCTGCGAGGGAGGCTCCATGAGGGACTGGAGCAACTTGACCTGAACGTGACCTGCCCGAAGTCGCTCTGGGTCTCCTGGCGAAGGGAGGATTTGAACTGGAGCCCTACAAACACAGGAAGGAGCTTCTTGGTTTCCATCTAGCCCAATACTGACCACGTGGACGGGCGTGTGACCCTATGTAGAAATGCCAAGGATTGGACCCAGGGGGTGGGTTTCTCCATGCAAAAACAGGCGCTGTGTTACAGCCCTTTCCCGTACCCAGTTCAAACTCTCCAATATGAGCATGTCGGCTTTGTGAGTGTGAAGGCTGAGCCTTCTTGTCTTCCAAGCTCTTAACGTTTCTTTTGTCCTTGGTCTCCAGATGTGCTATGGATTATCTTCCTAAACCTGGTCTTTTCAGCATAATCGCTGGAGTTGCCTGTGGGGTATGCCTCGGCTGGGGCATTCGCGCCCGCTTCGTCCGGCCGTCCAATATCAAAATGGTCCTGACTGCCAACGAACTGGGCAACGAAGCCAGCGTGATGGGCGAGTCTGGAGAATTCAAGATGGTGATGGTTGTCCGGAACGACCTGAAGATGGGCAAAGGCAAAGTGGCCGCCCAGTGTTCCCACGCGGCGGTTTCGGCCTACAAACAAGTCCAGCGCCGAAACCCCGAACTTCTCAAGCAGTGGGAGTATTGTGGGCAGCCCAAAGTGGTTCTCAAGGCTCCCGATGAGGAAACACTTGTTCAGCTCCTGGCTGAGGCTCAAGGGCTTGGCTTGACGGTGAGCTTAATCCAAGACGCAGGCCGCACTCAGATAGCCCCTGGCTCGCGGACTGTGCTGGGCATCGGACCAGGACTGGCTGAGATCGTGGACAAAGTTTCCGGACATTTAAAACTCTACTGAGTCTGTCGTGTGCGGCGGAAATATTAGAAAATCAAGAGTGAATTTAAAACAAAAATTGGAAAGCCCACAAAACGCCAAAAACAATGACGATCAAATTCAATCATGTTTTCCCCCATTGTCCTCATTTGGTATACATAAAACACACCACGTATCTACCCAGGCTGTATGCTTTTGTTTTAAGCTAATTTAACATGAGCTTTGTCTTTATATTCCCAGAAGGTTGTTGATATACCTTTTTTTTTAAAGGGATTTATCTATTGGCACTGCTGTAAGTGCAGTGTGGAATCTGGGGCAGACTTTATGGTTGTTTTTCCAGAAACCTGAGAATCGGGTCTTTGAAATCTTCAGTCTGAATGGGGACGAGCGTAGCAAGGCAGGAGACATTCCTATTAATGGTTCAAACTGGAAGCACTGGAGGGACGACAAGGATTAAGCCATCTGTTATTAAGTTGACTTCTATATACACCTAAAATATGGTCTGAAGAGGTGTGGCCTCTAGCACAATGCCTGATATAAACACCATGGGTTATGAAGTGGCCTTTGGCTCACACGTCCTTGTAGCTCTACAATAGCAGCACCTTGATACTCAAGAAGTAAATCTTGCAGCAGCGCGCGACTCCTTTCTGATGAAACAAAATTAATCTGTTAAGTAGCTAACAGCAGCTCCTGAGCAATCCACTCCGAAGAAATTGCAGAGTCGTAGTACAGGAGACTGCTGTGATTTGACCTAGGCCATGTCTCCAAAACGTCGTATAGGTGGGGCATAGCTTTTCTCCAGGTTTAAACTAGAGGCACATTCAAGAGGTTTTTTTTAAATGCACTTTTTCCCCTTGAGCTCCCAGAACCAATGGGGCAGGCATTTTGCCATAGCCACAGAGCAGTCCTATGTATGTTTACCCGGCAGAAAGTTCCACTGGACCTTGTTGGGCCTACTCCCACTAACGGAAAATCCGATGCACCGTCTCAACTTGAAAGCAAATCCAACTGTTTTTAGTGACATTTACTTGTAAGTGAAGGATGTAGAGCAGGGATGCGAGGGCCGCATCAGGCAGTGCTAGAGAGCTGCACAGGTGTGTAGTCTGTACACACATGCACAAGGACTGAGGAATCCCTTCTCTCCACAATCTCGCAACACAGGTTCAGAAAGCAGTGTTAGAACATCAGGGAAGTCTAACCGGCCGCCAGAAATGGCTTGCACTTTTTGCAGCCTTAAAATTGCTTTGTCCTGCCCCTTTGGAAAATGGGACTCAGGGAGGGGATAATGGGTATCGGGTTTCCCTGCCTCTCAGCTCTTATCATGGGCTCACTCAAGCAGCTGTGAGACTAGCCTTGAAATCCCTGCAATGGGAATTGGCATTCCAAAAGGGTTCACGTTCTTTTGCTGGGGGATGGGAGAGTATTATTTTGGATACCGCAGTGATCCAGGTTTCACATATTTCTATAGGTTTATACCCCTGCCTGTCTCCTCTCCACATGCTTTCTTACGAGGGAGTTTCAGTTTGCGAAGTTAGCAGATGAGGTTTACAGCAGAGTGCCGTCGTGCAAAGGCGGTGAATTTGCAACTGAAGACATACCGCCATCGCTCCTTCCTGAATTTGTGCTGCTCTGTTGTACTTGAGCCACAAACGCTTTGGGTGCTTTCAGCAAGAAAACAGGCAGCTGAGTTAGGACAGAGCAGTGAAGAAGGGCGAATCAGCCCCCACAACCTGGATTGGATGAATGTCCTATTGCTGCTATTTAGAAAAAGGTCAGTCACTTGCTGGTATGATGATGATGAATAATCTAGGTCACCTTCAGGTAAAAACGAGAGGTTAACTTTTAGCAGGGATGGGAGATACAGGTGCTGCAACCAGCCCTTGAGAGCTGTGCACTCCTCTTTGCTGCTGTTGTCGCCAAAATCCAAGCAAGGCTGCAGAGAAGTGCCACACGTCAGGAACCGTTTCTCACATGCCCAGCGTCTGCAGAATCAGGCTCCTGATAGGAGTGGGCTTCTGCTGAGAAGAAATACTTTTGTAAGCCGCCATGAGAGCCTTTTTTGGCTGAATGGCGGCATAAAAATCCTTAAATAAATAAATAAATAAATAAATAATTGCTGGGATTTCAGCAATGGGGAAAGGATGCGGTCTCTGAAGCGTTCTGTGGGGGCCAATGCGACCCTCCCCCCCCCAACAATCACATGGGCGTGTTTCTATTTCGGCCCCAGCAATGCAGCAATGACTTAAAAAAAATAATCAAACCTCCTTCAAGAATAATTCATTGTTTGCGTACTGCTCTTTCTAATCCCTCAAACCTTCCATGGGTGACTCGATTTTGTGTTGAGGAGGAAAACCCTGTCACAGCCTTCCGCAATTCAAAACGTTTGGAAGCCCCAGGGTGCAGAAAGCCACTGTGTTGTGTCTATCCCAAGCTGTCGTGTTTTTCTTTCTTTTCCCCCAAATTGAAAAACTCCCAATTGTTTTACGATCCCCAAGACAAAGAAGTGAGATGTGGGAAAGACTTCACAGAAGGATGTATGTGCAGCCATTGTTGTAGCCTTAATGCAGCTGGAGGGCAAAGGCTGATATGAGTGGTCAGAGGGATTTCTCTCTGGTATTGGGGGGTTGTTTGTTGTAGCTTGCTCCATACGGCTTTAAAAAAAAAGTTTTAATAGCAGGAGATAAAACTGTTAAGTCCAGAAGAACGCTCCCAGAATCTCATTTGTCAGGTGCGCATGGGGAAATAAAAAAGGGCAGGCCAACGTCAAAAACAAGAGCTGCGGTTCTATTAGCAACTCTCTCTGCTTGGAATATTTATGTAAGGGAGCAAGTGATGCAACAGCCTGAAACAAACGTGGCATGTTACTCAAGTTCTTTAAGTTTCAATTAAAAAAAAAAAGCGCGGTAATTGAACATAGGCTGCCCTCTGGTGGTTCTTTCACCCAATAACGCGCCAGAGTTGTAGTTGTATTTCGTCTTCAACCCTTTAAAACCGCTCAGAGAACTTTTGTTATAGGGCAGCTTGTAAACTGTGTGAGTAAAATTTCAACGAGCTCAAATAAGCAGAAAACGTGTGCAGTTGTAGCTCCATAGGGCTGAGGGCAGAGTACAAAGCTGGTTTCTCAATATTTTTTTACAAGTTTTGATAATGGGAGTTAGGTTCAAATTCCTCCAGCAGTATGGAGTAAGATCACTGTATCATCCTAACCCAGCTTGTAAAGTTGTCGTACGTAGCTGTTTTTATAGGAGGCGGTCATGAATGATGCTAACTTGGCAGAAAACGGCTTCGTTCTGCCCCATGTGAAGACGTCAAAGCAATCCTCCTAGGTCAAGTCGGCAAGTCCATCAACAACAGAATTCTTACTAGCCGTAGCTAAAAGTATCTCCAGGAAGGTTGGTCTCTGCTGTTGCCCTCTGGCAACTGGTAGGTGGTCACACCCTGGCCACATTCACACACACAGGATTCTTCACTGAACCATGAAGGGCAACAGGCATGCAGCCCCCTACCTCCAGGCAAAAATGAACTTATTTTCCCAGGTAACTGGACATTAGTTATGACCCCACTGTTGTGCCATGCTAGCAAGCAATGTACCTGTATAGTGTAGAATGGATGCGTATCAGCAAAGCTTTTAGATAGGTTTACTTGAATGCATTGTCAGGTCAAGCCCATCTGATCCTAGAGTGGATAACCAGCAATTCCAGGCCTAGATTTCCTGCTCCTTCCCTCTTGTCTAAAAGTTGGCCAGTCAATTCTGACAGGGGCTAAGCTTCAGCTGTTGCCATGAGCCATGACAATGCACCGATATAGCCAGTGTGGTGTGGTGGTTAGAGTGTTAAAACCCGACTCTAGAGACCCGGGTTTTAGTTCAGGCTCAGCCATGAAGCTCACTGGATGACTTCAGAGCAGTCATGGGACTCTCAGCCCTAACCTACCGCACAGGGCTGCTTTGAGGATAAAAATGAAGAGGATGATGACCATGCATGGTTTCCTGGCAATAGAAAAAAGCAGATATAATTGTAATGATAAATAAATAGTGCTTGAAAGGACTACCTGCAGTGATTTATTTATTTTTGTAACAAAAGGGTCAGGATTCCCATAGGGCAGACAAAGGGCTGAGGCAGAGTGATACTGGCTTTTAAGGGTACCCTATACATTTGTGATGGAAGAGACTTGGAAAGGACACTTTCTGGTTCATTCTGTAATAGTTAATGCATTGCACCCCAAACTCTAGTGTTTGCAACTGGCTATCATTTGCCTATTGCCTTTGAATTTTAGTATGACTAGCTATTACAATAAACCAGACGCAGGTTGGTTTGATGTCTGCCTTCAGCTCTAGAAAGGGACCTGATCTATTATAGATACAGCTCTGCAATTTAAGAGTCCGTTTGGTCACATACGATTCCTACCTAACGATGGGCAATGAAAACTGGGCTTTCCCCACCCCCCCGGACATGTCATTATTCAGACTCCTTGCTCCAGCGGTTTGGGGGGGGGTGTCATCTGCACATACAAACATGACAGTAACTCAAACGGCATTGAACATTTAAGTCAATTTTATTTTGAAGCTAAATATATTAAGGCAACTTAACATACCTATAACATGATCTTTTTTGTCAGATTTTAAAACTGGAAAACACTCAAAACTACAACCCTAAAGAGGTTTTATTTTTATTTTTTTGTCTTCTTCTTTTTCACCTGGGTAGAAGATGCTGTCATTGGCCCTGCTGTAGCCAACTGCTGAAAAGTGCCATCACCTCTCGCTCCTATCCAGTATATAGTTCCAAGTATTTATCACACACATCTCAAGTAATCTCTTCAGTGCAAGTCACCTGCCAATGTACTTTCCACAGTAACAATTTGGTATTTTGCTAAGTTGCTGGTCCCTCTCTTTTAACCTGAAAAACACTGTCCAACCTTTTCGCTCTTGTTTTGAGGCCAAGCACATACATGGTAATGGAGTTCCAAGAGAGATACATACTGAAAAACTACTATAGAGTATGTCCACAGTCCAGTAATTTATTTTTTTTCCAATTCGAGTCATTTTAAATTGCACAAACAAAATTGAACAGCAATTGGGTTCTCCCCACCCTGCACGCCTCCTGTTCAAATTCTCTCTCTTCTGTACACTCAGGGGAAAAAAATGTGATCTTGAACACCACAATATCCAACATACACAAACCTCAGGGCAGGGTTAGTCAAATACACGCAAGATTGGATTGAGCTTGCTCCCCCTTCTTCCTCAATGGAAAATAAAAATGGTCCCCACAAGAAAACACAGGGCACAGTTGCACAACGAAAGGGTCATCCTGTTTACATATGAGGTGAGCAAACGCTAGCGTTTTCTCTACAACTAACTGGAAACCTGCATAGGTTAAGAGGGAAAACTCTACTAGGTTTGTCGTTTTCAAAATCCAGGAAAGGTTGTCTGTACGCATCTTTAAGATCTCTCTCTCTTTCTTTTTTTAAAAGAGCTAAGCAATCCGACTGGGGAAGGATATGCCGATTAGTGTTTCAACTCCAGGTACAAATACTTTCTCTTTCCGTTTTTAGCTTTTCCACCCCCTTCAGAATATACAAGGAGACTTTTAAATGCGTTTTAGATAAGACGGTAAAGCTGCTCACATACACTGAACTTAAAAAGAGATTCGATAAAGAGTTTAAACGTTACAGAGTGCAAATTGGAATAGTCACAAAAAGACTGGGTTTAATGTCAAGATGCAGTCTTGCTGGAAAAAAAAGGAGGGGGGGAGAAAGCCCACTTGAACATTTAAAACTATTCCCATTTGAGTGGGGGGGGGAAGAGTTCTAAGTGATATGGAATGTGGAAAAAAGGATTATGTAGAAGTGGGGTGCAGAGAGCTTGCACCGGGGGGGGGGGACGGGGGACGAACAAAACACAGTCCTTCATAAAGTAAAGGTTACAAGGACACGGAGGCTTTTCCCTGTTGAGTTGAAGTGGGAGGGACAGTGGAGTTTCAACAAAAACGACGCTAGCTCCAGACTTGCTTCCTTACATGGTGTACCCAAAGCTAGGCTGAGGTTGCCCGTAGGGAGGTGCAGTGTAGCCGTAGCCAAAAGGTGCTTGCGGGGGAACTGCGACGCTGGGACCCGCCGTCAACATGAGCTGGGGCTGACCTAAGGGGGGGGGAGGAAAAAGGAAACAGGGGTGAACGGTTAAGCGCAGGAGTGGCCACCTAAATCATTTAAAAAAATAAATCAATTCTACAGTTCAGACTGCATTTGAGCACACACACACACATGGTTCTGAAGAAGAACAAAAACCAAAACCATACTTTCCTTTCAGGTAATATATGCAAGAGGCTGCTGCCCCCAAGCATTTCATCCACAGCCACGTCGTTGTTTTTAAAGTCGGCTTAAAAGGGCAAAAATTCCATTTTGGAGACACGCTCGGGGGGGGGGGGGCAAAGGAGGGGGCAAGGCCAAACCCTCAAAATACCAGCCTAGTTAAGCGTGAAGGTTTTTCTGCCAGCAATTAAGCCTTAGGAGAGGCATCCCAATCTTTTAGAACCGGTGGTGGTGGTGGTGGTGGAGAGAGACAGACAAAAGTCATTAAATCACCAAAGGATTCTCTTTTTTAAATGCATATATATATATATATATATATATATATATATATATATATATATATATTATTTTAACATGATGTTTATTGTGCTCTTCACCACTCCGAAATCTTTGGATGTGGAGCAGCAGACAAATATTGTAAATAAATAAATAAAATGATGGGCGGTTGGGGAAGGGGGGGGAACGGCCTTCTGTGGAAAACCCAAGAGGGCCAAATTTGAGCCCCGGGCAGCCCTGTTTTTCGCCCTCCTGCCCCGGTTGCTGTTCTTTCTTATGCGCTTATATGGTGCGTAAGGAAGAACAGCAACCGGGGCAAAACGGTGATATAGATATATAGCATCTGTTCAGACGACACGCTAAGCCATGGTTAGTGAGCATGTTTAAACCGAGGCTATGTAGCCACCGTGGTTAGGAAGGGTTCACACGACACGCTAAGCCAGAATGTTTAGCTCAAAATGCTTAACCACCGTGGCTTAGCGTGTCATAGATAACAGGGTCTATAACAGGGTCATAGATAACCCCTGCAAGTGTACCCGCTTGGTATCTCATTGCAAAATCAGTCGGGGTGGTTACCATAAACAATGGGCTGCGTCTCCGTCGCTTGCTCTTCCTCTTTCCTCAGCGACTCGGAGGCATCCAGCTTGTCCACCTGCAGAAGACAGAAGAGCCCCAACCATCAGGCAAAGACGCACCGCAGCACTTCCAAATCCTACGTTTTCTGGCAGAGAAGTGGAAAAGCCTTCAATGGACATGGAACGCAGTCCAGGAGAGGAGACCGCTGACAAAGTGAGTCGGGGTGGGACTGCTATAACGCTCCACCGTGTTTGGAGAAAGACATCCCAGAGGGCTGATAAAACCTCCCTCATGGAGAGAGGGAAGTGGTTTCAGGTCATTGATTTGTTGCGTTGATCTTTCGAGGTTAAGCATCTCAGGCGGACCTTCTCAATCTGGCGGTCTCCCAGTGCGCCGGACGACAACTGCAAGCGTTTGTCGTCCAACACATCTGGGGTGTCCCAGGTTGGGGGAGGCGAAGGCTGGGAGACTGGACGAAGGAGCCTAGACAGCGACCCGACTCACAGGACCGAACGGCCACGCCCAACAGGAGGTTTCTGGCTAATTTGTCGCGGCCGTCCAATCATTTCGGCAGGGAACTTGACCCATCCTCCCTGCGGCGCACATGGGTATGGTTGAACTGAGAGTCGCCGGATGGGTGTACAGTAAAGCATGGACAAATCTGCATGTGTGAGTTGCCCACCCCCCCCCCCCGCCCCAGAGATCCCAGATCTAAAGCTCCCATCTGTTTGTTTGAAACCAAAACACCTCCTGGTTTGCAGGTGTTTTTTTTTTAAAAAAAAAATCAAGTCAGCAGGATGGGCTTTAATTGTATTGAAATTATGTCAGTGATTTGCTCCTTTATATGCCTCACTAAATTATCTATGTATCAAGGGAGGGGTGGGGGGAAGAACCTAGATGTAGTTATCAAAATGAACACCTATTAGCTAAGCGAGGGGATCTCTCCAGCATCCAAGGACCACAAATCTCAAATCTTCTGTGAACTCGGCCATTTCCATACTACAGTTCAGAGACACGCCACTTCACCTCTTCTGAAAGTAACATAGATATCCGGAAGTTGTAAGTCAAGGTGCGTTTGACTACAACCTCCAGCATCCCCAGCCAACCCAATGCCTGTGCTGGCTGGGGCACGCTGGGCACTGCAGTACCACACAGCTGGATGGCACGAGGGGCTCTGATGTCAGTGGGGTGGGGAGTCCACTCCGGTTTTAAAGTCAGAAATCTAAACGAGTTATCCGAGGCGCTTTGCACCCTGGGAAAGCCAACTCGATGATGCTGTCCATGGGCCATCATCTTAATGTGGGCATCCAAACGTAAGCACAGGCCCACCTAAGTGGGAACGTTTTGAGACACCCCTCTGTAGGAACAGGAAGGCTATTGCCCGAGACCAGGCTGGCTGACCATAAACTAACAAACAGGGCCAGTTCATGGCACGGCTGGGGAGACGTATTACAGAGAACGTTAGACTGGCACATTAACTCCAGAAAATGTGCCACCTGTCATGTCCAAAATTAACCAAGTTATGAAGGGCCAACTCGAGAATTTTGTGTTGTGTCACTTTTGACCCGGTCGGGTGTCCATCAATTGCCGCTTGTATTTTAATCCCAGCCCACTAAATTTGCATTTTAAGAAGGAAACTGACAAG